>NC_142371.1:17104449-17709449 GCF_059441005.1 Hippichthys cyanospilos
AACAAAACCAAAGTAGAGCATACGCACAATAGCACACCTCCCGGCATTGGCCACATTTTGCTTCTAATTTTGTGTGTGTGTGTGTGTGTGTGTGGGGGGGGGGGGGTATGTATAGTAATACTACACAATGAAATTCTCATTCTGTTGACTTCCCCTAGCAGACTACATTCCACAATCGACCAAATAATAAAGTAGGCAATAAAACAAACGAGGGTAGCAATAATCAACTACTATAAATGAATAGACTTTCATTCTGACATATTATAGAAGAGATGGAACGGAAACTGCGCAGGATTTGTAAGGTGCATGTGTGCGTGCGGTAAAAAGACTGGTGATTAGCGCGTGGGGGATTTGATGTCGTTTTAAATTGCTATTTTTGGTTGTGAACGTAAACATAGATACCCTTTTTGTGTACTACAGTTTTTATAGATGATTTTTTTGTTTTATTTCATGCACTTTGATGCACTTTTTTATTTTGTTTTTAGTATTAGACTAACCTGTATAAGCGCTGTAAGAAGTAGTCAACCGTTTTTGGAAGGAAGGCTTCACTTCCTGTTTACTTCAAATTGAAATACTAATGAGAAAAAGGTCAAGGTTAAAGCTTGGGTTGATTTTAGCTTTCTCAAACTAAGTGGCTCTAAAAAAAGCCGCACGCTGCATAAAAAAACAGTCTAAGGCGACCGCACAGGAGTCGGTCTGAATCCCAACTAAGCAAGCGGCGAGACGGACGAAGTTGCCATCTTGCCGATTGGACGGACGCGGCGGAACCTGTTGTGGAACTTGTAGCGGCCCATGTGTGAAATTAGCCAAAGTCGCGGGCAAGCCCGGCCGCGCTAACAAATACAAACATGACCTCGCCTCGTCCCTGAGAAAAATGGCAGCGCGAGCGCGGCCGGCGAGCGGCCAACAGCCCGTGCCAAACACGCACTCGTCTTTGTTCGCCTATACTACCGAGGACGCACTTTGACGCACTTTGACGGAATGCATTTCCTAACCCTAACCTCAACCCCTCATCCCAACCCCTTTACCGACCTCCGTCCTCACCCGGTTCAAAGCTATCGTTTTGACTCTCAAAAGACTTTTGAACAGGCCAACAAACGTCTTTCCCAAATGTCCCAACGATGTCGGTAGAAAACGCAAAATGGTCCTCGCAAGTATAGCCGTACAGGAACGCACGTACACATACTCACACGCGGCGCGCTTGCAGACGCGCGCAAACGGGGACCTCCGGGATGTCAGACATGACGAGTCCATTTGGAAATGGCGTGCGCACACGCAGCCGCCTAAATATCAAGGACTCCCAAAACACAAACGACCTTTTTCACCATTGTGCATCATAACAGCCCGACTCCGAGCCGTTTGTCTGCGGGTCGACTTTCCGCGTGATCAATTGCATCGTTAGGGGCTCGTAATGAAGTGGCCATTTTTGGAGTCAAGTCAAACGGAATACTTTTCCGCGCTCCTTTACCGGTGCACTCTTCATTGAATGGGTTGGAGACATCATAACTTCGACGAGATCCTCTCCGTTTTGGCGATGTTCCTGCGCGTGAACAAGGATGGACTCGGATGTCGGTTCAGTCCGCTCGCTTCTTGTGTGCCGGTCCTTGGATGGACTGGCAGCAGGCCGCATGGGCCGCGCCCGAAATCATGATGTTTTGGACCAGATTTAGTTAATCCTTTAACGGTTCGATCATTTGTTTGTTTTAATCTTAGCTTTTTGGTGCCACCTCTGGCCGCTGTTGGTATTACATTTTGAAGTGAGGACGGAGAGTGAAACTTCAGTTGCGAGCGGTCACCGTCGTCTTCTGCGGAAAAAAAAAAAGGGTGGGGACCCCTGCTTTATACGTAGGTCGCACCCATTCATTTTTGGCCAATGAAAGCGCGTCTTGTATTTGGGGAACGACGGTATATAACTTACCGATACGAACGCAAGAAAATATGAAGAGTGTCGGATTTATTCGGTTTTGTTTTGACATTGTTGCCAAACTGTCGGTGCACCCTATCCACGGTAATAGAAAAACATTCGTGCTTGACCCCAAAATGAACACAACGCCAGGGACGCCTTTTCACGTTTTCAATTCCATCCCGGATACTTCAGTATCGATTTAATATCGAAGTATCTGGAAATGAATGTCCTCAATGTACTCAATTATCGATTCAATATCGAAGTATCTGCGATTTAATGTACGTAGTTCAAACCCGTACGTGGCTTTGAATGGGTGCGTCAATTTGGGGTATTAGGGTAATTCCTCACGCTGGCACTTTGCGAATGCAAAGTGATACTTTGTTTATGGCGCGCGCTAAAAGGCCGGCTGTAATTAGCGCTTCCCGCGCCGGATTCCCCCAATCGTCTCGGCGGCCGCGTTATTTTTAGCGGGCGGCGACGACGGGCGCCCACGTCGCCCGAGCGGGCCTCACGCCGCCCGCTTCCCCCGCCGTTTTTTCCCCCAACGTTTTTTTTCCGTACGATAAGCCGATTCCTCCCGCGGGCCCGCTCCTTTCTAATCCACTCCGCTCGCCTTTCATCTCGCCGGCGGAAAACGGGATGCGAATAAGCGGCGTTTGCGCCGAGCTCTCCTTTGATTCCGCCGTTTTCTCGCTTGATACCTTGGCTTTGTGACGCGGGTCCTCCGCCGCTCACCCGTCGCGCCTTCCTGCTCGCCAACGTTCAGTCGCGACCGAGGGAAGAGGAGATGGAGTCGGAAAAAAAAAAAAATGTTCAATTAGATTGAAATTTGAATCGAGGTTCAGGTCATTTTTGATTTATTTGCTTTGTGTTAAGAGCCAAAATTTGCGTTCCAACCAAGCTTCAGATAAAAAGGATGCGTCCAATATTTATTTATTTATTTATTTGCGTTGTGTTAGGAGCCGAAATTTAAGTTTCAACCAAGCTTCAGATATGGAAAAATATGTATTTATTTGTTTGCATTGTTTGCTTATTTATTAGTTTGGGTAACGGTCAATCATTTACAATTTTTCTTTCTTTTTTTTATTGATTTGTCGATGATTTATCGAACGTTACAAACACAACGCGAATCCGATCGCAATTTTTAGACCATCGGCGCATCATCAAGACAAATTTTGACTCGCTATCAATGCATATACTGCCATTGACGACTATGCACGTCAAAGTGATATTTTTTTCATTTACTGACTTTGTGTGAAGAGCCAAAATTTAAGTTTGAATCAAGCTTCAGATAAGAGAGTGTGGCAAATATTTCTTTCTTTGTGTTGGATTGTTCATTGATTTTTTGATGATTTATTGATCATTACAAACACAGCGCGAATCAGAATGGAATTTTCAGACTATTTGAGCCGCATAGAACATGTCGTCGAGACAATTTTGACTCGCTGTTAACACGTACTGCCATTGACGACTATAGACGTCGAAGACCGCTTTTTTTTTTTTTTTCTATTTTACTGGGCGGCGTCGACTAACACCGGACCGGCAGTGAAGGAGTAAAGGCAAAGCGCGCCGGCACGATTGGCCCCCCGCAGCGGAATTGAGACTGCGGGCCGAAGCGGTGCAGCGCGCAGGCGACATTTGTGTGTTTGCGCGCTATTATTCACGGGCCGCCTCGGCAGTCGCCTTTTCTAACAGCCTCTTCTTCTATTTCCAGGAGAAGTTTTAGTGCCTGTGAGAATGTGTCAGCCTCAGCCGTGACATTTTTCTTTTGCCGTCCTACGCCGCCGCCTTCATCTGTCTCGCTGGCTTCCCGGGCTCCTTTATCTTCCCTTCACCCCCCCGCCGCTCCCCCTATCCTCAACCCACGGGCTGAACCTCAATATCCGACCCGGCTTTATTAGTATGACGTTCACGGCGGCGGAGCCCTTCATCCGGCTCCGCCCAGGTCGACCCGCTCTTGTTGTTGTTGTTGTTGTTGTCAGTGATGGCCGCCCCCCCCCCCCCCCCCAAATACCACATACAAGCACGGGCCGATATCACAATTTGACGGTAAGATAACCTTGAGCAAAAATGTCAAAACATTAACTCATTCAATGCCAAAAACCTATTTTTACGTTTTATGAGAGTCAAGACATTCACTCCCTGGTACTTATATTTTTTCAAAAATATTTCAAGTGAATATAGCAAGGCGTGTCAATCCTGTTTTAGCTTGCAGGCTGCAGAGAGGAAAATCTAATCGCGAGTGGCCCAGACCAATAATGTTCTCGTTCGCCCTCCTCGTGAGAAAAAGAACCTCGTTGTCTTCCTTCCTGTTTGTTGTTTATTAAATGTTTTAGGTTGCCTGAACCTAACAGCCCAGACCAATAAAACCAACACGGCAATAGAAATGTTGATGTTGACTCCCCAATAGCGCCGGTTGTCATTTGTTTTATTTTTGAATCGTTCTTAACAAGCATGCTGAAGTGCGCGACCAAAAGTTTTCGCACCAGCGCAAATGTGCATGTTTTGTACTTGTTTTGACTATTGAGATTCTTTCTCTCGTCAATAGGATGAAAGTCAGGAAACCTCAACTTCTCACATTTCCAAATGGAAAACCTTTTTGGCTCCAAATTGAATGATTCCGAAAAAGAAGAAAAAGGAAAGTCCGGTTGTCTTGATTTAGCCTGAGCGGAATTCAGTACGGGTCCCGTGTACCTGCCGCGCCTTCTTGCTGTGTTGCGGGCCACCAGAGGGATGAGAGCGGCATGAAAATCAATCATTCCCACCCTTCCGTCTGGCTCTCTTTCATCTTGCCTGACGCGTTGAGTTTTTTTTTTTTTTACTTTCAAGCCCCCTCGCTGTGGTCCTGCACGCAAAAGTGCGCCCGCCGTCTCATTGGTTTTTGTGAGCAAATCGCTCCGTATTTGCTTAGTCGCCCAACGGGTGGGGCGGGGGTCGCCCAAACAAAGCGGCCTCAGTTCGGCCCTGCTAGCGCTCGGCGTCACGATCTGCATAGCGATTCGGGAGAGGCGGCGGGGGTCCCGGTTTTCGGGCCGAGGCGCGTCCTTTTTAATTCCGCCAGCGTGGGCTCGGTCCGCCCGCCCCGTAATCCGATCCGTCGTCCCGTTTTAAAAGAGTAAATTAACCCCCCGCCTGACCTCGCCGCTTCCGCCGCCCGCATCCGTCCCTCCGCGGCCGGCGGCGAGCAAACTGCGTGGGAGCGCAAAAAACCCGGCGGTTTGGAAGCCGTCGCGTCGGGGCCGAGGGGAATGGGAGCGTTAACGCGCTCGGTGCCGCCGCTGTGTCCTTGCGAGAAACGGGCTGACCTCCAGTCTGGCAGCTCGGGGAAACGAAACGCACGCCGGGCCAAATCGCTTCTGTGAGCTGCCTTCGCACCAATCAGCCGCGCGAGGAAAACAAAGCGGAGCTTCCGAGCCCCCGCCGGAGTTGGAGGCCCCTCGTCTGCAATACTCTACTCTACGACAATACGATTCGCTCCGGTGACTCAGGCTGCGTTCTTTGTTTCCAGTCTCTCTTATTGATCACAGTAACGCACGCGCAAATTTGCAACTGTCTTTTTTTCCTTTTTTTTTGCACTCTGAAGCCAAAAACACTTCAAAAGACAATATCGACCTTGATGAATATTGCAAAAATGTTGCATTATTTTCGTGAAAGCTAAGGAAAACCTAGCTAATGTTGGTAAAACAATCGTTTTTATATTCTATATTATACATATATATTAATTATATTTCGCCAAGCCCCCCGAGGAAAAGAGAAAACCTTTCGTGCCCCCCCACTTGAGCGCTGACTGTAAATATGATTATTATCTATAAAATCGGTATACCTCGCCCTGCATCCTTTTTAACATTACAAAAATTATTGATTTAAATCAACTTTCAACAACTGTTACTTTTTACGGCATTTTTATAGGTTATAGCTTCGTCTCAAACTGAAAAAAAAAAACTAAGTGCATCAAAGTGCCTGAAACATTAAAAAAAAAAAGTCCATTCTTATTTTCTCGCAATTAAACTTCACAGAAAAACAAAGCTTTTCCCCCGGCATGGCCTCGCCCGCCCCACTATTTGAGAAGCTCTGGTTTAGACTAACTTTGTAACGTAACTTTGAATTTTTTATCATTATCTTCAAAGAATAAAGAATGCCAAAAATCTGCTCAGATAATCAGCGCTTCTAATAATCGGTCTATTTGAAATGATGAAAAATAATCCAGACATACACGTACCGGCGGAAAATGTATTCTTCAAGTTTTTTTATTTGTCCGTGTGTCGAGGGCGTCAAATATCCACGCGCGAAGGAGTAGCGATCAATAGAACGGGATCGGGATCAAGTTGCGCGCTCTTTGTTCCCTCCCCGCTTGCCTTTACGATTTGCTCGGCGTTCTCTCGCCGGCGCGTCGATGCGAGTCAAGGACGCGCCACGACGGCGGATGAGGAGGGGCGCAAGGACGGGGGATTTAAACATCGATACAGTTGGGCCGGCTGTTGCATTTTTCAAACCTGTTATTTTTTGATGCTTCGGGACACTCTGGCTTATTTAAGCGCTCATCTCTTGCTGTCAACTGAAGCCAAAGGGACTTTTTCCTATTTAGCTGTGAGCGTGCGTTTTGGTGCAGGGCTCGGCTCGGCGAATGGCAAGATTTCAACATGGTTCTTGCAGGTATCAGAAAATATTGTCCAATGTTTTTCGTGCACTTCCTGCCTTCCTTCCGTCGTGACCTCCATTTTGCCTTTCTTCTTTCCAGGCATTCTTTCTCCCTTTTTTTGATGCCATCTTTCCTTCCTTCCTTCCTTCCTTCCTTCCTTCCTTCCTTCCTTCCTTCCTTCCTTCCTTCCTTCCTTCTTTCCTTCATGACCTCTTTTTTGCCTTTCTTCCTCCCAGACATTCTTTCTCCCTTTTTTGATGCCATCTTTCCTTCCTTCTTTCCTTCCTTCCCTCCTTCCTTCCTTCCTTCCTTCCTTCCTTCCTTCCTTCCTTCCTTCCTTCCTTCCTTCCTTCCTTCAGGACCTCCTTTTTGCCTTTCTTCCAAGCATCCTTCCTCCCTTCCTTGATTCCTTCTTTTCCTTCTTGTCTTCCTTCCTTTTTTCCTTCCTTCCTTTCTTTCCTTACTTCCCGTCAGGCTCCTTGCTTCTTTCCCGTCGTCCTTCTTGTCGTCCTTCCTTACTTCATCCATTCCGTCCACCTCCTTCCTCCATTCCTTCCTTCGTGCCTTTTTTGCTTTCCTCGTGCCTTAGGAAGGATCCGACCCTCCTCCCTGACCTCCATTGTTCCTGCCTCCCTCCTTTCCTGCTTCTCTTCCTGACTTCCTTCCTCGCGGCCTTCCCACCCTCCTAACTTCCTTAATGCTCTCCTTCTTGCCCCCCCCCAACCTCAATAAATCAGGCATCGAATTGCGCGCTCGGACCGTTGGCAAGTGACGCAAGCGACTCGGCCAAGGCCGTCTTTCTTCCTCGTTTGCGGCGGCTGGCCCGATTTTCTCATTGTTTCGATTTTCTGAGCTCCTCCGGAGGCGTCGCCAGCACGGCCAACAAGAAACTTCCCGTACGGCAGCGGGGCGACGCTTGCGACTGCTCTAATACGCTCCGACCGGCGAACGCTCCAGCTGCTTTCAAATGTTTGCTTCCGATGGAGTAAGGGAAGCTTGTCCTTTTCGACGTTGTATCGCTTTTGAAGCAAAGCCTATGGATGACATCAATGGAGACCTCTTCTGCATATGGAATGTCATTTGAAAAATGGAAGGAAATGCTCTTTGAAGAAATGTCACATGAATCATTTGCATAGCGCGAAAGGGTTTTATCGCCATACCTGTAGCCAGTAATCCGCTGACAGCGCATTTCTCAGATCAGATACCAGTTCAAGTACTCGCTAATACCGATACTGTCTTATGTTATTTTGTGAAGTATGTAAGTTGAATTCCCAGATTATAATGTCATGATGTGTTTTTTTTTCTTTTATGAATGGGGTGAGGATACTCTTGGCCAGTGCTCCTCTTAATTTTAAGCTTATTGAGCACTGTAGTCAGTAATTAGGGATTTAAAGAAACTTCTATCTTGCATTTCCTGGCCATATGACGTCATTTCCATCCGTTTTTTAGCATTCCCGTCATTCGGACGGCCAGCGTTTCCGAAACGCCCGCCTCTATAAATAACGCATTCCAGTTTTCAAGTAACTTGTCCGACACGGAAAACATAGCGAAGGACATCTATTTTTGTGCAGCATTGTCACGGACTTGTTGCCGCTATCTATTTTGGTACGCTCGCCTGAGCGGGTCAGCCCGGTCCATCGCAAGCAGCTTCGCAGATGGGAGGCGGCGGTCGGGGTGGGAATGATTAACAAGGCCTCGCTTCGTATAAGCGTGTGTTTGTGCGTGCGTGCGCGCGCGCGCACGTGGGCAGGTGCCCGCACGCCGATCCCTAGCGACGGGCGATCACGAGCCCCCGCCGCGTCCTTGGCCGATCTGTTTTTCATCTTGCCGTCGATTCCTTCGACTTTTGCCGCGCACCTCCTACTCTGATCCTCCTTTGAGTCGCCCCCCCCACCACCATATTTCTCTAGCTCTCCAAAGTGCAGAGAAGAAATCTCTTTATTATTCTTTTTTTTCCCCTACCTCCCTTTCTCATCTAATCTTGTCACAAGTTCCCGTCAAGTGCGGAAAGAGAGAAAAAAAAGGATGGAAAACGGAGGCTTTATTCTCTGACGGGTTTTTTTGTTGTTGCTTGAGAGGTTTGTCGCACGTATCTGAGTAGAGCGGGGGGGGGAAATGGCTGCCTTTTGAAGAAGCGAGCGTCGCCCCGGGAACAGAAAGGAGGCAAGAAAAAAAGAAAAAAAGAGAGTTGATTTTTGCGCGCGGAGGGTTGTCAAGGAGAAGATGGAAGAAGCGGAAGAGAGCGGCGCGGCGCGGTGGAATGGCCACTTGACTACGCTGGCCTCTGACACCCGCCCGTTTTCCCGTTTTCAATGCTTATTGTCCACAGCGTAGTCATTCATCTGCTCCCTCCTCATCTCCTATGGTATATAGTCTGTGTTTTGATCGCGGCTTCTAAACGTTCAGATGTTTTCTATAGCACTTTCTTGGCGTTTTATGTTGACTTTTGAAAATGAAAAGCGATGTAAGATGACAGCCCGGCCTAAGAATGACGCGCCTCGCTTGTCTTTTCATTGAGATTTTTGGTGTAAAAGGTGCTTTTTTTTTTTACTGTAAAAAGTGTTAGTGCAGGTTAGTACTTTGCTTGAGTTACTGCGGCTGCACTCTTAGCCAAGATTTTCATTTATGACCATAACTATTTTTATTGCGGGTTTACGGCACTTTTTTTTTTCTTTTCTTTGCTTTTAAGATTCAAGGTTCAAAACTTTTAAGTCAGATCAGTCATAAAATATCCATTTTTTATTTATTTTTTAAGTCAACACACACATATATATATATATATATATATATATATATATATATATATATATATATATATATATATATATATTTATTTAATTTTTTTCACTGAAATTCAGTCAATGTGGGCGTTTTTGGGAGCATCGCAAAAAACGAGGGAACACTCTCACAGTCTTTTAGTAATACGAATTTTGAGCTGAAACATTTTTTTTGTAGGTTACTGATATAAGGAAGTATATTGCTGCCACATCACAAAGAAAGCTCAATCTTTTTTTTCTTTTTTTGCAGAGCAGTTTTGCGAAGCATCGACTGAATTTTTTGAATATTTTTACTGTTCTTAACGGTCTTTTATTCTGTATGAGTTTGAAATGTCAAACTGCATTTGAATGCGCCAAGGCACTTAAAACACAAAACCACATTGTGTCCAAGTGTTCAATGAATGGATGAAATAATAGATGGAATCTTCCATTGTAAAACTATTCAAGCGCGTGCCAATTTGAGTTGGATTTGAAGTCGCGGCTTTCCATTTAGTTGAGTGAAACTCCAATGGACGAAAATAGGAAACGTTTGATTTGCAAGTCTAGCGGGCGCGAACCCCGACAAGAAGCCACCTGCGCCAAGCCGACCTTTGCGGCCGGCTGCTGCTATGGATCCCCGTAAATAATTGACGACAGCGGCGTGAAAATATTCGCGCCGCGGTCACCTGGAGGCCGGATGGACCAAGCGCTTTTGCGTGAGTGCGCGTGTTGTAATTATCAGCAAGGCGGTTGCCCTCCCGGCAAATGGCAAATGTTTTGTTGGGCGCTCCTCCGGGTTAATTGGACAATTCCGCTACGAGACTCCCACTAATGTCTTATTGTTTTGGAGTACCTCTTTTTGCGCATGTAAATGTGCGTGTGGTGCCTTCCTTAAGCGGCACAATTTTCCGCTTCCAAACAGAAAAAGCAGCGCTAGCGGTGCTAAACATGTTCAATCCGTTTACACGCCGCGCGGTCACACTGAATGTTCTCGTAAGATGTTTGTTTCGGCGTTCGGCGTTTTGCTGCGCTCCAGAAAGGGCGTCAAAATTCTGTGTGTTTGCATATATATATATATATATATATATATATATATATATATATATATATATGACATGTATATATATATGACATGTATATGGGGCCGATACCTGGCTGTATTTCAGGGTGTTGCTACGCTACGTTAAATTACCATCACAACGTAGAAATACCAATTTAGGAGAAGAGAAAATTGTCACTCATTCTTTAAAATGATTAGGAAAAATGCTAAAGTGTATACACACACACATATACATACACACATACTCTCACACACACACACGTTTAGAGAAAATTTACTACCGCGCATCCACTTTGACGGGCACACAACAGCACCGCAAGTGTGGCAGAGTGTCAAGTAAGCCGTGTGATGGCTTCATAATAGGAATGAGGGAAAAACTAGATTGAAATTGTCAGCGTCGAGCAAAAGCATCCTTTTTAAATTGAACTGTCTGGATGTGACAAGCCGGGCTGTGGATTTAAGCCACCCAAAAAATGACAATCAAACTTTGCGCTATAATAACTGCGAACACTTTCGACATCGACTATTAAGATGAAAATGTTCTTCCATAAAAGTTTGGGATTTCCTACTCTGTAAGTGGTCATTGAACACACCCCCACTCAGCCATCAATCGTCGAATGCAAGCGTTTTTTTTTCTGGCGAAAGCCCGTTTATAAAACCTGAAAATCAATTGGCCCAAAATACCTCGTGGTTGGATTATATTGCCCGTGATTCTTAGACGTGGAATCAGAAAGTAGTTGCAGTCCCGGTATGCCACAAATATGAACGTACACAATTTCATCCCTTTTTTTTTTTTTATAATTGGTTAATTGTAAGAATCGCTATGACAACAGTGGGATTGACATACAAAAACATTCAAATATATTGTTTTGTTGATTTAGAAAAATTGAATTTTTTTTGTCAAAATCGTGCCTTGTTTAAAAAAAAAAAAACTTTTGTGCTATAGTCAAAAAATATGCAGAGGTAAAAACATAAGAATTTACATGGCGATGAAGCTATTTACTTTTTTTCCATCCCCAAAATATGAAAACTAGCCGTTATGCGCTATAGCGCGCTGGATTATAAGGCGCACTGTTCGCTTTGGTGAAAATTGAAAGCTTTTAGGTGCGCCTTATAGTGCGGAAAATACGATAAATTTACTTTAAAGTCAGTATACATTATCGTCCTTTAATATTTTCCAGCGTTAATTATTTAACACATCAAACCTTTAAATAAACGTTTGTTGGGTTTGGTACTTCAATGAAAATTGATTTTTTTTTTTTTTTGGCCTAATGGCCGCTTTCGGCCGCTACCTTTTGCACAAACATACTGAGCAGAAAGTAAACATTGTTGGCACTTGTATGGGAGTCGGAGTTGTCCCCGTGGAAGCGTGTAACCTGCGAGGCGACCTTGCTGCCGGCAAACTCTCCATTTAAGTGGCTGGCCTGCTGCGGGAGTGCGCGCGCAAAAAAAAAAAATCAGGTCTCTGGGTTTTGTGACTGGTGACGGATGGCGTTTGCGGCGGCGGCGCTGAGCCGGCCGTGCCCGTGGGGTCCCAAAGCTCAGTGCCGTCATTTGGAGCCGGGGCGCTGTGTTCCGGCTCAATTTAGCCGCGGTGTTTGTTCAGGTGGAGCTGCGGGGTCCTGTTGGCGCTGGGATCATTACGGTTTTTCTTTGTTTTTGTTTTTTTTTTCTGTGCGCTTGTACACGTGCTTCACAGTGTGCGCGTGTGTGTTGAGTGGAGTAGATTGTGTTTTTCCCTGAGTGTGACAGGTGAGGGGTCAGGATATGATACGGTGGAGGGGGGGGGGGGGGCAGCAGGTGAGCCCTGCAAGAGAGCTGTCAGACAGCGCTTTCTAATAAGACCTGTAGCAACCAATCAGGTAGCGGGACGTGGAAGAAGGGACTCCAAAAGTCCCTATAGCGCTATATCCTCATATGGATAAAGTTTCTTCAACTCCATCTACTCCAAAATATCCTTTTTTTTTTAATTGCCTACTTTATTATTGCGCGGAACGTAAGTCTGCTCGGAAGTGAAAAGAATGAGAATTTTATTGTGGAGCGTTACTACGCGCATGACACTTGAAATCTTGAATACACACATGCAATGTGGGTAAATTTACATTTAAACATGTCAAAATTATTATTTTTTTTAAATATACTGTCGTTCGGCGCGGTGAATTTGAAACCGCTTTTGGAATGCGTCCCCCGTACGCTAGTGCAGGTATTAGAGAGAGTCTAAGAAAAATATGACTTTTCCCATTAATCTTCGGCGCAGCCGCGGCTTTTGCGTTGTCATCTGACAAGGAAACAAGGGAAGGTAGATGAGAAATAATGTCACGGGGGCTCCTAGTTGATTGAGAGAGACGAGAGACAAAATGAAACGCCGAGCCGCGCTCGGAAATAAATCGGCGGAGAAAAGCGGCGACAAAGTCGAGCAGGCGTGTTCGCGGCGTCACCTGTGAGGCGCAAAACAGACGGAGCGCTAATGAGATAACATACGGAGCGCCGGAAGAGAGGGAGGGGAAGAAATGATGGAGGACGGGGCGCCAGAGGTGAGAGGGATGAAAAACGGAAGGTGTCCCAAGGAGACGTCCCCCTGGCTCGTCCCTCGCGCTTATTAAGCGCCGTTTTCCCAGCCGGACGGCCCGCCGGGGTCGAGCGGCGCCGACCCGAATCCCGAGTACCTTGTTGCACCTTTGGACCCGTCCCGCAAAGTCAGTCATTAGCAAGCGCGCGCAAAGCTTAGCCGGCCCTCGTCCGCCCCGCTAGCTATGTATTCATGAAGTTGAGCTAAAAGAGCACGGCCACGGACTCTGCTGGGCAGCTGCGGGTCTTCCTTGGAAATATCTCTTCAAGGAAAAAGTTAACTTTTACAAGTCCTTTGGTTCAATATCGGTTGATTTTCCCGCCAAAGGTGGCTCGCCTGCTCGGGCGTAGGGTTAGCTTGTTAGCTCGCAGCAGCGCTTAGCTGCACATGAACGTCACGCTAAGTTGTTTCACTCCAACAAATTTCATACAAAAAGTTATGTTTCTCCGCGATGTTTTTCAAGTCGACTTTGCAGTTGAGATGGCGCCTAGCTAGCATGGACCAGAGTTTTCGCTCGGTAGCCAAAAGTAGCACTTAGCAGGATGCTCGTAAACATCGTGCAAGGTTGTTTCACTTCAGCATATTTAGTAAGAAACGATGACAAAGAAATCTTCCTGAAGTAACTTTTTCAAGTCAGCTTAGCAGCCAGGATGGCAGCAAGCTAGCATGCGCCGCTCATAGGCCCGAGATTTAGCTTGGTAGCCTGAAGGAGCACTTTGTGTGAATCTCATAAAAATCACAGTAAGTTGTTTCAATTGAGCATTTATTTTAAAAAAAAGATTCAAAGAATCACATTTCTGTCTGAAATAGTTGTATCTTTTTAAGTTAGCTTAGCGAGCGAGATGGCAGCAAAGTAGCATGCACAGCTCGTAGGTCAGGGTTTAGCGCGTTAGCCTGAAGCAGCACTTAGCATCAGGCTCATAAAGATGACAGTTGTTTCACGCTACAAAACATTTTCGGAATTTTGGTCAAACTAGCTTAGCAACCAAGATGGCAGCCAGCTAGCATGCACAGTCTGTGGGTCAGAGTTTAGCTCGTTAGCCTGAAGGAGCACTTAGCCCGAGGCTCATAAACATCACAGTATGTTGTCTCACTTTACAAAAAAAACAAAACAATAATTCTCCCTGAAATAGCAGGAATTTTCGCCAGCTAGCATGCACAGCTAGTGAACCAAAATATTAGCTTGTTAGTATGTCAAATTTATTTTTCGTGACATCTCAAGCCAGCCAAAAAAAGAAGTGCGGTCTTTAGCTTGTTAGCTTAGCAATAAAGATGCTTTGCGTATTGTTTGTTAATCATAGATGGCGTTTCTTCAAAAATATCTGTTATTCGCGTGATCATATCTTGAGGCACCTTCTTCCAATCTAGCGCTTTTCTCCCGTTAAATTTAGTTCCGGTCTCGTCTCCCCTTTGCGGTCTCTCCATTATGCCGAGGAAGTCGAATCCGGCCAGCTAACAAGATGTCAGGACTCATCTTTTGGCAATAATCCCGACAATGTTTTTTTTTTTTTTTACATTTTATCTGCCAATCCTTTTCACCCCCAGAATAGTCCACTCTTTGTAAGTCCACATCATCTCCTATTATTTATTTATTTTTCCAAGAGCGCAGTCTCCTCTTTCTCCTTCTCAAGCGAGAGATTACAGATAGGAATCTTTAATTTATCAGTGGAGGCGCCATCGCCGCTGCCGCCTCGCCGAATCTCGTCCCGACCTTTTACACCGTCTTCGTTATTCAGCTTCTCTCTTTAAGATGACAAGAGCGTTATTATTTCATTATTATTATTGTTATTTTCTGTAGCTCGCGGGGTCAAGTCTGCGAGTCTGACCCTCTGCGTCGGGTCCCGATGGAATTTTCCCGCTCCGACGCCGGTAATCAGGCCGCGCTTATTCATGCAGTGATGGTAAAAATTATGGAAATGCGGCAGCCAGCCAACCTGCGTGAATTTTTGCCACCTGAAAGGAACTTTTCCAAGTGTCTACTTTCTCCTGCGTCGACGCCTGCGAGAAGGCAGCCCCCCCCCCTCCCCGGGGGACCTCTACAGACAACGCGATGGAGCCCCACGGACTTATTAAACAGATAAACACCGCATTTGTATGTAAACAGTTGCCTGTCGCAAAAAAAGAACAACCCAAAAACAGAATATAATAAAAAAAACAGTAACAACACATATTACAGTTACATTAGTGCATAATAATCCAAATATATCATGTCAAGAATGCAAAAAAACCTTGCTTAACCCTTTAAATTAATCATATTAATTGTATCAGTTGACAATATGTTATGCAGTTCCTATATTTGCCTTGGGATGGGGCTCGTGTGTTGGTGATGAATGCAGAGAGAGACCGTTTTTGGTCTTTTTTTTGTACATTTTTATGTTACGTTTCCAGTGACCTATGCATTATTTGACAAGTCCACGGGAGCAATAATATTTATTTCTGGATTATTTTGAACATGTAAGTTTACTCAAGCTTAGTTTGAGGTCATGCGGAGTGCTTCCCGTGTGATGTCATTCAGCAACTTCTAAAGCATGCTAACGATGCTAACGTCACACGTGACAGCCCAAAGCTGTATGTAAAAAGTGGTGTGTTACGTACACACACTTCAAAGCTGTACTCTAAAAACATGTCCTGACCCTGTCCTGAAAAAGAGCTCTGAATTTAGAAGTGTCCACCAAAATCGTCCCAAGTGAAAAAGAGGTCCCCTAAAAGAGAGTAAAACCAAGAATTTGCTCCCCTTCACTCAGCAAGCACTCGAGGGTTTTTGTCTATCCTTTTGGGGACAAGCAAACTCCAGTTCAAAGCTCTACTCTAAAAGCAAGTCTTGACCCTCAAAAAAGGTCTGAACTTGGGAGGACCATCAAAACCCAAAGTCCAAGATGCCCCCACAAGGAGAGTAAAATCTGCAATGCGGTTTTCTCCATAGAGCAAAAACCAAGCACACACATCTCAGGGTTTTTTTTCCTACCTTACTGGGGACATCCGCATTTCCTAGCTCCTAAGCTTAACCATTAAAGCCTTAGCCTAACTTCAAGCAAAATCCAATTCAAAGCTCTCCTCCAAAAGCAAGTCTTGACCCTCAAAAAAGATCTGAACTCATGAGGTCCACCAAAACGGTCTCCATACGTCCAAGAGGTCCCCGCAAAGAGAGTAAAACGAGGGACTTGCTCCCTATTTTGTGGGGGGGGGCAAGCACACACACCCGCACCCACGACATCATCAATAAGAAGCGATTGTGACCCGCGTGTTGTCTGACGCCCCCCTCGGCCGCGGCGGTTCCTTTGCGCACTTGCTGTCTTTGTTTGCTCGCCGTTTTTTATTGCTTTTTCATCGATATTGACTTAGCGGTCTTAACTGTCTTCTATTCCTCAGCTCTATGTGCTTTTCATTTATTCGGGGTCAGCTGTTGATTCCGCCATCTTTTCCCCAAAGTTTATAGCGTGGATGGAAGGAAACCAATCCAAATAAGAGTTAATCGCTCCTTCCTCTTTTTACTGCCGAGCAACCCAAAACGACTTCACGTCAATCTTTTCTTTTTTTTTTTTTGTTCCGTTTGTTGGCCGCATAAAAGATGAAGCGCTCAGGCGGAGCGTCTAAATGGATCAACGGTAATTAAATGGCGTCGTTAAAAGACGCGGCAAAAAGTCTCGGGGCTTGTCACGGGCAATTGGGAGCGGCTGACGATATAGTGTAGTTTGCGTGCGCTTTGATTGCGTTTGGAGAATAGGACGCTGTTTTCCAGATGGGAAATGTATTACCCGAGTACGGCGGCTTTGGAAAGGGCACAAGAGCAATTTTGTGCCTTTCACTCTAATAGGAGCGCATCAGGAGCACATCAATGGAGCACTCAAACAAACAATACGTATGGCTCGATTTCTCCAAGATCAGAAGGTATCTCTCCGGTGTTATTTTCATTTTATTTAGGGATGCGCCGCAGCAAGCATTTTCCGGCACTTACCGATACGAGCGCTTTTTATCTCTCGTCCACGGTCAGTTGAACTCGGGGCTAATAAACGCGTTTGAACCCGGCGTTTGTTTTTGTAGCTTTTACCCAACCGCACCGTGAAATCGGAACCGTAAAAAAAAGTAGGCAACGGCACGTCCGTTTGCGCTTTGTTTGGCTTGATTTTTGGCGCCGCCTCTGGCCGCTGTCGGTATTGCATTTTGTAGTGAGGACTGTGGTCTGTCTCTATGCGAAATGCGGCCCGCGGGCGACTTGTACTTTCTTTGTGAGAACTTTGTCGTTTATGATAACACGCCAAAAATGAATTTGTTTTCCGACAACTTGTGACTGTGGTTAACATTCTCGCTCTTAATTAAGGTTTTGTATTGAAATGAAAGCATTTGTCGTTCAGTTATATGATTTAAGCAATGTCATTTTTTGTAGATTTTGAGACAGCGGCTTACTTCTTACTTACGATAGTTACCTTCATGGGAGGACGTCAGTTGGCTGTTGGCAGCGCGCGCCTGTCGCAGCTAACAGCTACACTTGATAGCAGAGGTTGTTACGGCATTATTTTCAATAAAAGAAGCGAGCGGACTGAACCAACATCTGAGTCCATCCTTGTTTATACGCGGGAATATTAGGAAAATGTAAAGGTTAGGATGTCTCCGGGTGATTACTTTGAGTGTGGCAAGGTATGGAGTCGTGTGAGAACACGGAAATTTATTCCGTTTGACTACTTTATTAATTGCTGTCTTTTGGCGTCCACACACAATCCCAAACTTGGTGGAACATAGATGGTGTGCAACCAGGTATTTATGGTAAAATAAAGTCTCGATGCGTGGTGAGGAAAAGGAAAAATAACTGCTTGGACAGCATTCAATGTTACACCGGTGCTGCGTTTACTGACTGCTCACAATGTGGAAAATCTCAAATGCACTTAACATGCAATAAATATATAACTTACGGATTTATACACGGTAAGATAGAAAAGACCAAAGTTCGACCCCAAAATTAAGGGTGTGTCCTGTATTTGGGGAATTACGGCATTTATGTGAGTTAGCATTCAAGCTAACTCTCTCTTAGCACAGGGAACGTTCCAAAATCCAAAACGCTCCACCTCTCCTTTTTTTTAGAGGTGGACCCGCGTTGATGTCAGGGACGCGCAAAGTCGGCGTACATGATAAAAAGAACATTAGGCGCCATTCATCCACTTCAAGCAAGGTAACGAACGGTCGTGAGCGCCGCGCACACACACGCCTACAAAGTCATCGGCCGAGCCGGGGCCGCATCCACCTCCGTCATTAAATTCCCTCCATCCTCGCTGCGTAACGCAACAGTAGCCTCCAATTCCATTTCATAGTCACGACCGGACCTCCGCTCATTTCGCCTCTCACGGGCGGCCGCTTTGCTTTCCCAGCGTTGTTAATGCCCCCGCCCGAGCTGGCTTTTGCCGGACAGATGGCCATCGTAGCGTCAGTTAGCGTTAGCGGCGTAAATTAAGAACTGATCATTTTTGGACAAAATATTAACCACATTCTAGCTGTCAAGTCAGACTGTTGTTTTTTTTCTTAAATGTTTTTCTGCCTTTTCTCCTCAACACACATGCTCATGGGCAACAACGAGGCGCTCTAGACATGCCACGCCGCCGTGAAAGCCCGGTCCTCATCATATGGCTGTCAAATCGGACTTTCTTTATTCCACTTCCACACTCTTCCATTATTATTTTAAAGATATTATTATTCCGTTATTTTCATCCTATGCACACACTCGCGGTCGACAACAAGGCGCTCTAAACCCGCTATGCCACCATGCAAGCTAGGCCTCCATTAAATAACTATCAAATCAGACTTTCTTTATACCCATTACACACTCTTCCACTATGATTATTATAATGATATTATTATATTGTTATCTTATTTACATGACATGCACACACTCGCGGTCAACAACGAGGCACTTGCCACCATGAAAGCCTGATTCCTTTTTTCCCCTTACACACTCTTCCATCGTTCTCATAACAGTGATTTTATTATTATTGCATTATTTAGATTAGATGCTCTCACTCACAGTCAACGACGAGGCGCTCTAAACGTGCACCATGTGACTGTCAAATCGGACTTTCTATATTGGCCTTACACGTTCTTTCGTTGTTAATATAACGCCACTATTATTTTTCCACAATTTCAGTGACATTTTTGGACTACCGCGCAGCATTCGGTACGAAGCATGCACGGCAGGGCGTTTATTTCCTCGCGGCGCCGAGCGAGGAGGCGTCGCAGTCTTCGGCTGCCGCGCCGGTTCATCGCATCGCCATCGCAGACGGGATAATTAGTCAGACGGCGCCGAATTAAAAATGAAGAGCCGCGCGCTTTTAATAAACACGCCGCCTCCGTCTTTGACACGCTTTGTTTAATGAGGCGCCGCCATTTTGGGCCGCGTACAATCCGAGTGGCGTTGAGGCAATAACCCGACGGCTCGGACTGAGCCACATTCGTCCTTGGATCCCCGCTATGCTGCCCATTTGTACCTGATTGGCTTGTATGGGTTATTGCGTCATTCTAACAAATGATTCGTATTTTTGCGGGGACGAGTAGAGATGTATGGTATCAGGCCGATACCGGGCTCATTTCAACATATCGAATATATGCCTAACATTATGCCGATGATGTTCAGGCGCCCTCTTGTGGCTTTTCTAATATCTGGAAGTAAATAACGTGCAATGCTGACGTTTATGTTAATACTTAGCGTCAGGGATGTTCCGATCACGTTTTTTTGCCACAGAGTGAGTACCGCTCTATCGGTATCTCGCTGATATCGAGTTTATTTCAATCTATTTAGTATTGATCAAAACTGCCTGATGCCGACAATAACCAATGATACTTAAGGCGCCCTCTTGTGGCTGTTTTGAAATCTGGGGTAATCCGCATGCACGTTTTTGCGTTTTATAAGATTAATACTTAACGTCAGGGCTATTCCAATGAGATTCTTTGCACTGAGTGAGTACCGCTATATCGGTATTAGGCCGGTACCAGGCTTACTAGTGTTTTAATTACTAAAATTACTACTAAAGTAATTGATTGTTTCAGTAATAGTCTTCAATTTAGTGTAGTAAAGCGCCTATCTTTAGGTACTACAGTAGCAATAGTAATTCATGTATAACAAATCGATTAGATTCATTAAGTGATTTTTTGGTAGTTGACCAGTATATACTTAAACCAATTACTAGATACTAAAAGTACTAGTACTTTAACGACTAAATAAAGTACATGAATGAATGTATCAGCTTTATTCATTCAAAGTCTGTATTTTAGACAACGTGTGACTATGTTGATTTTTCATGGGTTTGAATAAAAAAAAAAAAAATGCTCATCTTCTTGAATCCACTTCATCCAAAGTCCACGACTGAGTTTGAAGCTTTCTAATGGAGCCTAATGTCCTTTGCGATCCGACTATGTCCTGGCGTTGCTCTAAATTTCCCTACTAAATTTTCTGCTGAGCTCAGCACACTCTCACATCAGGGCAGCTAATAAATGTAGGCATTGCATTTTTTTTTTCCTTTTTCTAATAACCATATGTTTCACGGTGTCTCTGAGGAGCGCCGGCATCCTTTTTTCTCTTAAATCCTTGTACCTGCCGTCAACCTGCTGAGCGTAAAACACATGCAGATGAAAGTCCTTCTGCTTTAATGCGCCATACGTGCTTTGCTTTCTTTGACTGCGCGCCGTGTCAAGGCTACGCACACACCTACACACGCTCTCTCTCTCGCCGAGACTTCGGTTCTGCTCGGCATTTCTTTTCTGACCGTGAGCGGAACGTATTTTCCCCTGTGCCTCTTTTCATAGGTTAATGCGAAATCAGGTTATAAATAAAAAAATGTAGCAAATGAGTGTTACAGAAGATATATTTGGATATTTCATTTCACATATGCCGGGCTTTGATATCGGGCCCGTACGAGACTTGTTTCGAGGTATCGGGTACTCGCGAAGGATGCCGATACCAGGCGGAGAGGAATGATACTTGCGCAAGTGATACTCTTTCAAACAAAGAACAATAGACAGCAACAGTTGAGAAAATATTCCAAATGAAAATACAGCGGGATACTACTGGAATGAAAAGGAGGGGCGGAATGTGGAATGGACCGCTTGGGTGAGTGCTCACGTCGGAGACGTAATAGAATCCGATACGGTTTTGTAGGCGAGTTTCTCTGTCTTTGTTCAGAATGAACCATTATTCTCATTAATTAAAAGTCGTAAACTTCGATACGTTTTTTTTCCTGTACCTTTCTATTCCGATATAATTTTTTGTTGATCATAACCCTGTTCCAAGAGAGCCGCCGATTATTGAAACCTTGAAACGAAGCCAGGTATCGGCCCGATACAGAAACTTGGTTTGGGTACTCTCTCTTCCTTATTTTAAGTATTTATTTTTTTTCGGTGTATTTTTTTTTTTCCTGGCGATGGGTGCCAGGCGACTAGTGGAAACACGAAAAAAAAATATTCACTGTTTTGTTTTGTTTCACTGTTTTGCACAACTTGCAATTCGTACAAATCCGCGCGTAACGAAAAGGCGCTTTGTGATTTGATTGGATCCGATTTCCGATCACACGTACTCGTGGTATCGGTACTTGATATCGATATCTGTGGACTATTGTTAAACTACAGCAAATCCCCTTACTGATATCCGTCTTTTAAAAAAGTCATATCGAATATTTGGAACGTGTCACATTTCCCTAACGCTGCCTTTAAATGAGAACCTTTAGCATAATCAACCCGAAGTCAACTCAATAAGTGTAATCAAAACACTGAGCTGCGGGGAAAAAAAAAGTCTGCGCCGCCATTGCAACATTTCTCGGCATATTAGCGTTGATGAGCGGAGGCGTTCCAGAGGCTCGCTTAGTTCATTCGGATCTGCTCGGGGGAGCTTATCAAGCTGTCGGATTGCCAAGAAACAAAGGCGCGTTTCCGCAACCGGCACCTCCGGACTTGACACCTCCGGACGCGCACTTGACACGTGTGGGAGTGCCTGTTTTCCCTATTTTCCTGACTTTTATTCAGCCGCTCCTGCTTGATGTTTGAAAATATTTCCCTGGCATGCGCGACCTTTGAAACGTGCAGGCCCCTCCCTCATTTTGAATGTTTCCGACTTTCGGTCGGCCCACAATTGGAACCACGTTACAATGTTCTCTTCTGAAACTCCCCCCGAGGTCTTATTTTCCTTCATCCAGCCATAAGAACTTTTTGCCGATTCATCATCTGAAACATTTAAAGTTAGCATAGGTCAGGGGAAAAACGGATAAAATCCAAAAACCTGTGATGAATTTATGGCCGAAAAGTACAATTTGGGGTAGAAGGGAGTTGTTGGTATTGGTACACATCATCTGACACGTCTAAAGTTGGAACGGATTGAATAGGTCAGAAAATGTAGAAGTTACAGGGGTAAAACTGAATAAAATCGAAAAATCTGTGGGTAATTTCACAGCGACAACGTACAATTTTAAGTATTTGAATCCATCTATATACTAATAGGATATAGAAGTAAATATAGGATAAACTACGTCCATTTATTCTAACAGGGACGCTAACGTTTTTACTACAGCCAGCTAGCAGCTCTCTGGCTCGTATGCTAACTCCCGCAGCTAATTAGCTAGCCCAGCAAACTATCTTACCAGTGCCGAATCAGCCAACTGAATCTGTTAGTAAGTGGTGGGTCGGCGGGGCAGTGTTTAGCTCCGCCGTCTCGCAGTCCGGGGTCCCGATTCAAAGTCCCCTCATGTCAGTTTGCATGTTCTCCCCAAGCCCGCATGGGTTCTCTCCTCGCCACGGCAGCTGTATTGGACACTCTGCTTTCTAAATTGTCCTTAGGTGCGATTGGGTGTGTGAATGGTCGCCGTGAGCTCTGTGATTGGCTAGTTGTGTTCTTGATTAAAAAAAAATAATAATACATTTTTAGTACGAAAGGCAGGAGTGGCCCCTTTCACGCCGTCACCCGAGTCAAAGCTTCCGTTGACGACATGCCGATCCGTCTTCCAATTTGCAGAGCGGGAAGCGCACGCTGAGCTTTTTAAACGAACCCCTGCAGGAAAGCCAAAAAAATACGCATGACAAATACACATATTTATATACACGCTCACGCTCCCAAGCGAGCGAGGAGTCAAACATTTTTTCGGCGCCGCCGTCGGATTGGCACCCGCGCGCTAATGAGCTCTTGCAGCCTTTGCCGCCTCTTCTCCGTTAACAAGCTCAAAGTGCACGCAGGCGCGCTTCTTCTTTTCCCGCTCTTTCCAATGCCTTTCCCAGAACTCCGGTGTCCCGAAAAGAAGAAAAAAACAAAACGAAAAAACAAGGCCCGGTAGTGGACTTGTTGACCCGGGGGGAAGCAGCAGGCGTCGGCGGACCGTCGAGCGCCGGCGTTGTTTCTCGGAAACACGCGTCGGCAGCTCAAAAGCTTTTTCGTCAGCGCTGCCGGCGTGCGCGAAAAAAAACGCCATTTTAAATATGGACCGCAAACGTCTCTTATTAGAGACTTACCACATTTTAGTTCCAAATGTATGTTTTCTATAATTCAATTTGGAGATGCTAGGTGTTTGGAAAAGAAAGCGCGACTTTATAAAATAAATTCTGAAATTGTCTTAAAATCAACAAAACGATATATTTTTAGGTTTTTTTGTTGCAATTTGGCTAAAAAAATCTTGAATTTAACCATAATTATACATTTTTAAACTCTTGGTCTTGGCCTGGATCTTAAGTCTTTTATTGTAATGAAGACATTTTTTCCCCATACTTTCCACAACTCATCTTTTTTCCCATTTGTCTATTAAAAACGTTTGACTGACTTATCTGACAGTTTCGTTGAGATTCCTTTTAGCACAGCTCCATCTAGTGGCTGCATAATGCAAGCCCAGCCCCACTGTAGCTTCTATTCTATGTGCCTCGTAATGCGGTTTGTCCGATATATCTTAAAATAAGCCAGTCATTGAGGGCGAAGCTTATAATCCGGTGCAGAAAATACAGAATCACGTTTCTGAAACATATATCAAATCCGTCCTGGAAAAGAGGGGAGTAATCTTAATAAAGCGTGACAAATGACGTGCAAGTTTCTCTGGATTCCTTCTGACTGTCACTTTTTTAACGATGTCAGGATTCCAGAAATAAGAACCAATTGGCAATCTTTGAGCGGTTGGGTGGACTTTTTTTCCCCCTTCCCAGCTGGAGTCACTTGATATGGAAAAAGTGAACCGTGGACAAATTGCTCAAGTTTGCAGTCGCCCTTCGTTTAGCTTTAGCGTCGCTAGCGCTAGCGGGTCCGCCTTGCTAATTAAGTAGGCTTTGCTCGACGTGCGCTATTTCAGATCGGGTTAGCTCGCCAAGTCATGCAGGACCACTCCGTCTTGCCTTGTCGCCCCCCCCCCCCACCCCCCAAAGCTTCATTCCTCCTCGCTTTCTCCTTGTCGAAACATGTTTGGTCCACGGGGTCAGCGACCAACCATGACGAGAGGCGAGGCGCCCTTGTCCTTTTACGGAGCCCGTGACGGAGCCGCGAACTAATTCGGGGTCAAGTGAAGGGTTAGGGAAGGGTTAATCGAAGGTTACATCTCCTCGCGCGCATCCTTCAGCGTGCGCCCAACGTCCAGCCGAGTGTGGAAAAAAAAAAAAAAACGGAACCTTTTACGGCAACGTTGAAGGACGGGCAGCCGTAGGGTACGCTCGCATTCTGAAGATCAAAGAAGAAAAATGGCGCCACCCGTGTAGGTCCTTGTAGGTTATTGTAGTTCACAGATCAAAATTTTAGTTGAAGACAACTTGGGATATTTTAGCCAGAAACTTGAAGTCATAATTAGCGTTTCGAGGGCCACGTAAAATGATGCGGCGGCCCCCGGGCCTCGACTTCGACACCTGTGACATTTTCAAATTGAAAGCCACTAAAAACTGTTCAAAAAAGGCGTATTGATTTGGTATTTTTGTCAGAATGTCAAAGTTCTAACTAGCATTCGGCAGGTCGCACAAAACCATGCGGTGGGCCAAATCCGGCCCCCGGGCCTCGACTTGGACACCCGTGACTCCGACGGAGGCGGAAAACGGCTTCGATACCTGAGTAAATTGAGTCGGCAAAATGAAACTTGCAGGCTGGCAAACGTTGCGGATATCTTAATCCCGCGAGGAGCGACGCGAGTTAACGTGCTAGCTTAACGACGGCAGGCTTTGGCGCGCGCGTGTTAAGCGACGCTAATGTGTGCCGAATGCTAATCCCGCTAAGTTAAGCAAATAAATGACAGCTTAAGAAAGGCCGAGCGCTCGACGAGCGAGCCAGACTGATGAAGAGGGAGGTCCTAGCGCCTAGCTAGCCCGCGCGCGCAAACGGCGCTAATGAAGACGAAGCGCGCGGCCCCGCTTGATGGATGGCGCCGATAAAGGACATCGCGTCCCACGTGGTCGGCCGGCGGCGAGGACTCGGGGCATCGGCGTCGCCGCGGCAACTGGCCGGCCTCCGGCCGTTGCCAAGTGCCCGTCGCCATGGAAATGTATATGACGGGTGGGGTGGTGGGGGGGGCAGAGCTCGGAGGGAATGACAAGGAGCTAAAGGGCTACCCTAGTGTGTGTGTGCGTAATTTATGTCAATGTGTTTTTGCACGTGAACACACTTTCAAAGTCGCATGAGGTGTAAACACACATTTATTCGAATTTGGAGTCAAAATGAGTCAGGCAAGGATATAAGGATTTAATGTGAAATTCCATGAACTTAGCATAAAGCCGAGCGCGGTAACTGTGTGCGCGTGGGCGTGTAGTTGTGTGTTTGTGTGTACATGGCTGTATTAAAAGCATTTTTCAAGGCAACATAATTACATTAATACACATGGGTGATCCCCGATGTTGATTAAAGTGTGTGTGTGTGATTTGGTTTGTTCCCGCGTTGTGGGGACCAAGAAAATCCAGTTTCACTCGTTTCATAGGGATCTCGTTCGTATGGGGGTCATTTTCTTGGACCCCACAAGTTCGGAGCTCTTTTTGAGGGTCAAGACTTGCTTTTGGTGCATAGGTTTAAATCGGATTTTGGTTGAAATGTCAGGGTTAGGGATGGTTAAGTTTAGGGATCAGGAAATGGGTTATGTCAATGGGATGTCCCCACTAGGATAGAGAAAAACCCTTGCGTGTAAGTGTGTGTGTTTTAGTTCAGTTGGCCTATATTTCCTGCAATAATTAACTTTTCCATCTATCCATCATATTCTGCAGCGCTAGAGCCGCAATTTGGCTGGAGCTTATCGAGAAATCACTTCTACGTGGTAACCCAGCTAGGAAATTGTCTTCTACGTTTGTTTTTGTTTTTTTAACCGTCCTAAACGGTAAAAAAAATTATTTTGTTGTAATTTTGCCAGAGCATTGACAGATTGTATGCAGATTTTTTGGCAAAACAAAACCAAAAAAAAAGGCAACACAATAACCGAGCAGGAGATGAGCAAAATAAAATGTTATCCGATTATTTGATAGATGAAATAATCGATGCAATAACCCATTCTGAAATATTCAATAGTGACAGCCGTAGTATCGAATCAGACATGAAAATAAATGTAAAAAAAAATAAAAAATCTTGACGGCTGACCGAGCAATTCACAGCACAGGCGCACTAGCTTGTTGTGGAAATGTGTGATCACACACACAGTGTTTCGGGTCTTGTCAGTGTTTTCTGGGGTGTAAGACACAAACAAACAAGGACACACACACACACAGCGTGCAGTAGCGACGGGACGGCGTGTGCTCGGGGGCCTTTTCTCTGCCATTGTTTGCAAGCTGGCATATGTGTGTGTGGATGTGTGCAATTGCCTTGTTTGTAATGAGCTGCCGTGTTTCGCCCTCGCGTGCGTTCAAAACACTCATGTGCACGGCCGGATGCGCGAAAGGATCATTAAATATCTTAAACACACACACACACATAGCATAATAACTCAATGTCAATATGAGCAACCTTGTTCAACTGTAAACACACAAAAGAAACAGGTAAAGCTTACTTTATCACTTCATTTTCCATCTACCAATCTCAATATCGATCCATATATAAGGCGTGCCTGATTATAAGGCGCACCATCAGTTTTTAAAAAAATTAAGGCTTTTTGGTGCGCCTAATAGTGCGGAAAATATGGGTTAGTATATGGGTTAATATGGGTTATATATATATATATATATATATATATATATATATATATATATACACACACAATTCTAATGCTTGGACACCAAAATCGATGATATTTCACGGTTCTTTCAGGGAAACGTTACGAATGGGACGGAGGCGGCGAAAGGTGAACGGTATTACATGGAGGGAACAGCGTTTGTTGGACGTGGCTTTTTGATAAGCTGGTCCAACAGAAAGAAAATAATCAAATAATAACAGAGCAACGTGTGTGCACACTTAGGTACCTCGTTAGCTCCCACAAGTCACCCCCCCCTTCTCCCCGCCCCCTTCGCCACCTCCCCCGCCACCGCCCGTTATTTCCCGCCGCCGTGTCGACAGCTCGTCAGCCTTAAGTGTCATTTAGCTATCAAAACACACAGCTCCCCGGAGCTTTTTTGCCTTATTAAAAAATGAACACACTTCCCCCGCTGCCACCAGGGGGGCGATGTTCGTTTTGGCAGCCGTTACTAATACCAAGAGTCACCCTGCGTTCCCTGGGAGGAAACACCGAGCGCGTATGTGTGCGTGTACTTGTCCGTGTCAAATGTTCCCTTTCATGTGGTGAAAGTGTGTGCGTGAGCGCAAGCTTGTGCATGAAATTGCTCATTTCCCTCCCGAAGAAATTTGCGTTATTCGCTCGTCGATTGCTCGGAATGCACGTTTTCAGACACGATTTCTGCGTGAAAAAAACATTAAAAAAAAACACTTGACTTCTGTTTGTGTGTGTGTGGTTTTCTCCTGTTTGGGTCGTTTTGACATGTGACGTTTGCAAGTTGAGCCGTGATTGGTTGCGACCTGAGCAATGTGATGTCATTTGATGTCAAAATGGCCGCCCCCTTTCAAGTTTTTTGAGGTAAATACCAGACTTTTTTGTGATGGAAAGTTGTTTTGGTGCATGAGTAGTTTTCATCTTGTTTGGTCATGTGACTTTTGCAAGATGAGCCGCGATTGGTCCTTATGATGCCTTATATACGAAGGCAGTTTTTAAATTGGCCCTTCATTGAAGGTGCGCCTTATAGTGTAAAAATACGGTAGCGATGGGAAAATGACTTATGTGAATGTTTTGTTATGATTCCCTTTAGCCCAGCTCCATCTAGTAGATGCATAACGCAAACCCAGCTAAAATTGTAGCTTCTATTCTATGCGCCTTATAATGCGGTGCGCCCTATACATGAAAACAGTTTTAAAATAGGCCACTCATTGAAGGTGCACTTAACTATAATTTGGTGTGCCTTATAGTGCAGTAAATATAGTCGTTCATTTAGTACCAGGCTTATTTGTACACCACGTCAAATGAACAGGTGAAAAAAAATATCTGGGATTTACTTTCTGCATCCGGAAGAAACAAAAAACATTAAAATACATCTTTGGGAATAAATAATTTAAAAGCGCACATGCATTCAGTGCGATACTGCGGATACCACAGTGTAGAATGTGAGGGATCTTATTTCCATTGCATCTGCTTTCTTTTGGAAGGAATTTGATTAAAGTATATATATAAATTTTTCTTTAAATCAGAGAGTTTCAAAACGAGCTGTCAAATTATGTGCACATATCGAGGGTTTTGCGAGTATTTTTTTGTGTATGGGCATTTCTGGTTCGACAGAAATGCGCGCGCGCGCACAATTCCTGGCCTAGCTAAATCTGTGCCGCATTAATATTTATAAAAGGGGCTTTAATTTTCCACTCATTGAGTGTGCGAGCGCGGGCGTATAGGTGTTGCACGGAGCGCGCGCTCGCATTTGTTTGTGGGCGCTTTAACGCTAATTAGGAGGAGTCCGGGGGAAAAGAATAATTGGCTCCCCGGAGACAATTTGGGCGACGGCAAAGCAAACGGAGGAGCTCTTGAGGAACTTGAAAGAGACCGTCGGAATGCCGGAGGCCTTCGCACCTGAAATGGAATCGGAACCCCGCCGATAAATCTGACCTTCCCGTAGACGTAGATGTGCCGTATTTTTCGGACTATAAGCCGCGAATTTTTCCTCATCTTTTGAGCCCCTGCGGCTTATAGTCCGGTGCGGCTTATCTGCGGGTTTTTTGGGGGTGTTTTGCTAGCCACCAGCAAGCAAATGTGTGTATCTGGTCGAGGTGTCGATTTATGGAACAACTGCCAAATACAACTGAAAAGATGTGAATCCATGGCTGTGCTCAAAAAGAGTTAAAGTAATATATTATTAAAAATATATATAAATATGTCTAAATTTAATCAGAGAATGTATAAAATTTGGGGTAAATTTGTGATGTGTAAGTTTTGTATACAGTACACCATATATGTGATTTTATTGATGTATTTATGATTGTATAGGAATACATGTGTTATTATGTTCACTAAAAAAAAGCTATCAAACAAAGGGAGACAAAAACAGATGCTTTTGAAGTATTGATTTGGATTTTCAACTGCTATTTAACTAACAGATATCCATCCGTCCGTCCGTCCATCCATCCATTCATCCATCCATCCATTTTCTATAAATATGTTGGGAGTAAACATGTAGGAATGTTCAGTCTGTTAAAGAGAGGATGTTGGATTACAAAAAAAAATGCCTCACTGAAAAAAATTATAAACTTCATAAACCATCTTCTTCCATAAAGATCTGATGTTATTACCTGTGGCTTATAGTCCAGTGCAACTTATCCGTGACAAAAATCTTTTTTTTTTCTCATATTTAGCTGCTGCGGCTTTTATACCGGTGCGCCTTATAGTCCAGAGGATATGGTGTGTGTGTGTGTGTGTGTGTGTTGATTCTGCAGGCGCGCTCGCTATCACGCCCGCACTATATGCGATACATGAATTTTTGGGAACGGCAAGCCGGTTTTCGTCAAGGGTGTGTTTGCGAGTCACGAGGCGTCGCTAACCGACACTGACAGGACGCTAAGGTTTGAGTGACGGACCCCCCCCCCGGCCAGCCCCCTCACACACACACACAAATGGCCCCCGGCGCGTCGGCTGAGGAGATGTCGGGAGCGTGACGAGCGGCGAGAGAGAAGGGGCTGACAAAGTGAGACAAACAAGAGCCTGAAACGGCAGATTGAAAGGAGAGCGGGCGGCGAGGACGCCGCAGTCAAATCCGACGAGGGCCGACACCATCGCGGCGCTGATGAAAAGTAGGCCAATCGATCATTCGCTTCATCTCGATACCGTTCCTCCCCATTGGCCGGGTTTCATCCCGACGCACGCGCGCACGCACGCAGAGGTGTTTCCTATCGTAGCGGGGACAGAATGCATCTCCGAGCCCCTAAGCTCAACCGTGACATCGGGGGCATTGAAAATGATCCCAATCGTTTGAATCAGGTGTGTTTGAGAAAGAAGCGTGCCAGAAAACCGACCCTCGAGGACTGGAGTTTGACGCCTGTGCTCTTAAGGCAAGCCTTAACTTGTGGGCTTCACCGAAATTGGCTCCGCGAGTGCTAAAACTGTAAAACAAAGACAATAAAAGCCAGAAGTGGTCCCCACCAAGTAGCACAAACCAAAGTTACTCACACACGCGCACTATACTTGTGAGGACATTCGTTGACGTCGTGTGCTTTCCTCGCTCTTAATCGTAAATGTATTCTTAACCCTGTACCCTTTACCTTAACCTTAACCCTAACCCAACTCAAAGCTAGTACAGGAGGTCCCCACAAAGACTGCAAAACGGAAACGAGAAAACCCTGAATTTGGTCCTCACCAAGCAGAAAAAAACAGACGCACACACATATACACTGTCACACACACATGTGTTAGTAATCCTGTACTTGTGAGGACATTCATTGACGTAATGCATAACCTAGCTCCTAATCCTAACCTTAACCACCAGAAAGGATTGCCTAACCCTAACCTCAACCCTAACCCAATTTAAAGCTAGAGTCCAGGTCTAAAAGCAAGTCTTGACCCTCAAAAGAACTCCATAAAAGAAAAACGATAAAACCTCGAATTCGATTCCCACCAAGTAGCAAAAAACGAAGATACACACACACACACACACACACACACACAAGTCCATTCTTCTCCCCTAAGCAGCCTTATCTCCTTCCGCCGCTGTAATTTCACATCCCGGCGCGGCGTCGACTAGGCCGAGGAACGCGGAGAAACGAAGAAGAAAAAGTCAAACGTGTTAGCGCGCAGCTAAATTACATTTCAGATCATCGCGCTTGAATGCAGACGCTAACATTTGAATCGCGAGCAAAGTGGAAAAAACACCGTCGGGTTTTGTTCCAATTTCAAACCGACGCGGGCAAACCAAGACAGGCTGCGGAACATTTGACCCTAGTCGTATTTTTTTGATACCGCTTGAAGGCCACCTGTTCCTGTCCCTCTTCCGCAGATGAATTTCACGTCATTGAGACGGCTCCTTATTGGAGCGAGCGGCTAATTTTCTCCAGCTAATTTTCCTCCTTTGTTGGATCTTGCAAGTGCTCGTCATCGTCCGGAGCGGCTCCGGCAGCCATTAGTCATATTGTCACCGGGTCGCCGGAGGTCGCTCGCCATCTCACGACCTCTCGCGCTCGTCGGGGTCTTCCGTCGCCCGCTCACCGATCGATGTTGTTTTCTCGTTCCGACGCGTCTCGACTGAGCGAAGCAAACGGCGTGCGGATGCGTTTCGGCGGCGCTTTTAAACGACCCACTTGTGATACGACCGATTATCGGCCGTCGGGCGGGCCGGCGACCTATGTTTATAGCCGCTATTCTTTCCGGGGAATACCGGACTCGCCCTATATAGGACTCGCCCTTAATTTTAGGGTGGAATTCTGCTACTTTTATGCGTATAAATGTAAAAACTATCGAAAAACAGAATAAATCTCATCGTTATGAATTCTTCAGGTTCTCATTTATATTATTGTTGGGGTTAGGGTTAGTGTGTTTCAAATTTCCCACATTGTGAGCAGTCAGTGAAGGCCTCGCCAGCGTAACATTGAATGGCCAAGGCGTATTGCCGTATGTATTGGGAAATGATTGTTTAAAAAAAAAAAATCTATGGCATATCTATTAACAATGATTGAAACATAGAGAAGGAACGGTATTTTCATGTTTTTTAAGAGTCCGGACAATCCCAGATACTTAAGTATTAAATCATTCGTTTTTTAAGTGCTAAAGTCATCGATTGCTTTGGCTGTCTGAGTACCGAACTAATCAATTACTTTAGCATTTTTGAAGTACTAAAGTAAAACATTTATTATGGTTTAATCAGTTACTTTCTTGTGCAGGTAATCCATTACTTTAGTTTTTTTTTTTTTTTCAATGACGAGTTTTTTTTAAGTACTAAAGTAAACAATGACTTTAGTAAAAGACTTGAATTACTAAATGTAATCCATTATTTTGGAACTACTCATGTAATGAATGAGCTTTGTAATTAATGAATCCGGTTGGAATCATTTTCAGTCCTTCGTTTAGCCAAACTTGGGGAAAATCTGGAGCTTGAATATCTGGACCCAGAAAAAAAACGTCAAAATGTGTTTTTGGCAGTGAATGAGTTAAATGTGGCAGAAAGGCTTTGCGTTTCCACCCCTACCCATGGAAATCAATGCAAGTGGCGAGGACCTCCGCTCTTCTCCATCCTCCTCGGAATGCTTTCGCCTCCCGTGGCGTCGCCCGCTTTGAAAAGTCCCGCCCCCCCCACAACCCCAACCCCCCAACCCCCCCCCCCCCCCCCCCCCCCATCGAGTGTTTGTCATCACCGCTGGATAGTTCATCATCAAACTTTCTCCTCTCTTCTGACTGGATTTTTAAATGTCAAGCATGAGACACAATGCCGTGCTGTGTCCCCCCCCACCCCCCACCCCCATCACATTTTCTACTCGAACATACAAAATGTCCCTTTTACTTACACACACACATGCACAAAACAGCATCACAAAACTTAACAAAATAAAGGCGTACAGCATTTTGCAAAGCAGTCACTATGTGTGTCTAGAACGCAATTTAGAAATAGGTTCCATACGTCAATGTTCCAATTCATTCGCTCTTAATTTGAAAAGAAAGGTTTGCTCCTGTCCCGGCAATGAAAAGTATTACAAAACATTATAAAAACATACAGCCTTTTGCAAAGGAGTCACCATATACATCTATCCCACAATTTAGAAATACGTTCAGTCGATGTTCCAATTAATTTTTTCTTAACTTGAAAAGAAAGGTTTGATCCTGTCTCGGCAATGACAAGTATTACAAAATGAACAAAATAAAGGCATACAACATTTTGCAAAGGAGTCACTCTATATATATCTATAACACAACTTTGAAATGAGATCATTCATGTTCCAATTCATTTACTCATCATTTGAAAAGAAAGGTTTGTTTCCGTCTACATTAAAAACGCAGAATTTTTAATAAATGAAAAACTTGACATGCTTTCTGATTGATAGTAATGTTAATGGTTTCTGCTTAATAGTGATGTTGTGCTTGAAGAATAAAAGAATAATAAATCGGAAGTTGTTGTTTGGAGATGAGTTTGACACCCCTGTCCTAAAGTGTGTGCCCCCCCCCCCATTTGAGTGCACATACAGGGTACAGGAGGTTTTAAAGCAAGTGTTTGTGTTTGCAATTTGCGGCGCGCTGGAGTGGAGGAAGCAAATTAATGATGCTAATCTGGAGCCAAAGAGAATTGGTTTAATTGAAAATCCTTCTGATGTGCGCCGGCCGGGCAGAAAGAAAGCAAAAAGACAAAAAAAAAAAAAAAAAAGAAAGGCGGAGAAAAACAAAAAAAGCGGCCGGGCCTTTTGTGTGTGGCCAAGAACCCGACGGATTTTGCAACGTGGTGAATTTGCAAATAAAGTTGCGTTTCAAACTTGCTTGCTTGGGGTTATCTTTCCCAATGCGCCGCTGTAAATAACATTAGTTGCTGCCATCTGCGTGTGTTTTCGTGATCAGCTGCTATCACTGATATCGTTACCTTAAATCAAAGCCTTGTATCGGCCGATACCAGGTACTGATACTCGAACATCCTTTTTTTCTATTCTACATCGTGTTTGATCCCACTTTTTTCCAAGGAATACCAGAAGTTTAGCATTTTGTAGTCACCGATGTCGATACAAAGTACCGATACCACTAGTGCTTTTGAGCACAAAATATCCTTAAAAAAAGAGTGACTCATCAATTTAAAGACCAAACTGTTTTGTATCGCTTTGTGATCGGCCGCTATCACGAGTATCGTTACCTGTTCAAGTCAGGTATCGGCTCGATACCAGATATCAACCCTTGCACATTTTTTTTCTTTTTAGATGATTGATCCCACTTTTTTTTCTGACTGATACCAGTAGTTTAGTATTTTGTAGTCGCCGATATCGATACCGACTACCGATACCATTTTTGAATTTCCCTAACAAAAAAGTGACTGATCAATTTAATAACCGACGTATTTCCAAATGGTTTTTCCTAAAAGAAAACGTCTCTGTTTTTCGAGTTTGTGCCCCTCCGTTATCGGCTGCTATCACAAACAAGTATCATTTCCTAAAATTAAATTTAGGTATCAACCCATTACCGATAACAGGTGTGGGCATTTTTTTTTTCTTTTTCCGATTATTCCCGTAATAATCTTTTGTATTGCGCTTGGAACGATTGCGCAGCAATCGTTGGGCGCCTTGACGGGAGGCGGACATAAATTGACACTTGGGAAATTGGGAAAAAAAAAAAAATGCGGCAACGGAACAGATTGAGTTGAGGGGCGAGGCGACTCGCACGCGGAGAGCAAATGTCACGCCGATTCTCCGGCAGCTGTCAAAGTTGCTCGGGAAACATGCAAATGAGGTGCAAAGGAGCGTCCGCGTCGTCATGGCGATGAGGCCATATGACGCCAATGTTTGCGGGAAGTCAAATGCTGCAGGACAAATGTTTTGGGACACTTGCTCGTCAAAAACTAACTCATTGCTTCTTAATGCAATTGCAGGAACGATGCATTTTCAAAGTGAGAGCAAATTAATTGGAACATGAATCAAGTGTCATCCATTTGCCAGTTTTTTTTTTTACTACATTTTTATCTGTTGGCATATTTTATGTAGCGCTCGAGAAGATAGAAAGTGTAAACATCTCATTTTTAATGGATTACTTTTTAAGTGCGTCGCTGATGAAAGTCTGCACGAACCAGAACAAAATGAAGGCATTATGCGTCATTAAAAATCAATGTAGCAATTGGCTTATTGGTGTTCTAGTTCATTTGCCCTTAGGTTGAAAAGAAAAATTTGAAAAAGTAGAATAACATCATTGCCATTTTTCAGTTTTGAATGTATTTTTTTACCCTAAAAATGTTTATAACACGCCGTTTGACATTTTGATATGCTATCTATGGAAACCGGTGTTTAACAGCGACAACATGAAGTTTCCAGACAGGATTTTTGCCTTTGAAAACTCCTCCAGCGGCTTCAAACTGACAACTTTGAGTGACAGTCAGCAAGGATTGCGAAAGAAAAAAAAAAAAAAATTCTCCCGAGGGAGTCCAGTCACAGTTCGTGGCGTTTTCCCGGCGGAGCGAAATTCATCACAACGCGATTCTTGAATCAACTTTTAATTCCATGCGGCGGCAACGAGGTCCGCACGCGGCGGGGAAACGGGAACGCGGCGGCGCCGGCGACGGACCCGCCGAAAAGGAGGTCAAAGTAAAGTAGACCAATGGCCAATGAGGGAAGTGGCGGTAAACAGCCGGCGAGAGAGCGAGAGAAAAAGCGAGCGAGCGAGCGAGCGAGCGAACGGCGGCAGGCATGCAAATGAGGCCAGCCCAACCAACAATTTGCATTGATATTCTTTTGGAAAATACCTTTAACATTTCATCAAGTCAAGCGGAAAAATCTCAAAATAGAACAAAGCGAATATTTTCAAGCGCGGACTTTTTCTGCTTTTAATGGCGTTTCTGGCTCCAGTTGTTTTATTTATTTAGTTTTTTTTTTTTGGGGGGGGGGGTTAAAAGTTGTACAGATTGTTTTTTTTGTCATGGTCGACTCGACTCAGACTCCTTGGAATTTGACTCACGCAAATGACACTCGCATGTACAGTAAAAGTTGATTTCACCCAACTGGAGAACAGATGCCATCTACAAAAACAAAAAAAAACAAAAAAAAACATCAATCTGTGTAGGTTTTTTAAGAAGGCACTTTGGGACACATTTGGCACCACTCCCAATATTTGTGGCATTTTGTGTCTGAAGGTCTGCCTCCATTGCTCGAAACAAAAACGACATTTGGTGTAGCAACACCTTTTTCTTTTGATAGTCATATGGAAGTACACTTAAAAATGCTGCTGAAACTTTTTTGTGAGACAACATTTCTTAAGGAGCTGAATACACAACGGACTTCATTTTTCATTCATTCATATGTGTGTACCAAAGACGTAATTTTACGTTTTTAAGAGTCCTAACATTCAATCCAAGGTTTATATTTGTTTTCAAATGTTAAAGGAAGAAAAATGGCGGGTAATACAAGAGCTCATTATAGACAACATGTGAACGTTTTACCGCTAAAACATGCAAAGTTAAGTGATTTCATTTTCAGCAAGTGAAAATGTGTTTTTTTAAATTGAAAAATAATTATTAGTGAATGAACTGATTGCCAAAGACGTCATTTTATGTTTTGAAGAGTCGGGACATTCAATCCCAGGTACCAGATATTTTCAAGGGAGTGTCTAAAAATTTCTGTTGGTAAAAGAGTTCATTGGGGCAGGTAGCGAGAAAAAAATTGGGATGGCCTTAATATGTAAAAAATACCATAAATAGACAGGGCAGATATTTATCAAACTTACTGTAGCGTTCAATAGCTGTAGTACACTTGAAGGTTTACCCTTGACGGCGTGGGAACTCGGATTTGGACTCGCGACTCCGAACGGACTCGCTTTCAGACCTTCCCGACTCTCGCTCGATGAAGGTGCAAGTTTTTTCCGCCTCCGGATGACAAAACATAAAATCGATGGGCAGAAAAAAAAGCGGCTGTGTCGCGTGCTGTTATCTGCGCCAAAGACATTTTGAGAACTACTCCGCTTCACAATCGTTATGTATGCCGTCGCTGTCTGCGTTTACTGGAAAAAAAAAAAAAAAAAACGCAGCGTGGAATAAAAGCAGCAGGTCGGCCACATGAATGCAAATTGCAGCTGAACTGGGACAAATCCACAATGGAATGCTCACTTCTACTTTGTAATTTGTGATGTGTTTTCACAAAATCAGGATTATGAAAATTGGGATTCAAATTCAAACGCTTACCCTAACTCCCCCAATATACGACGCACTTGTGGAAATTTTATCTTATGCTATTTTCTATGTTAGCGCGGTTAGGATGCACCCACACTTTGCGGCGCTTTAAGTGTATTTCAAATTTCCCACGTTGCGAGTGGTCAGTGAATGCAGCACCGGTGTAACGTTGAATGTCGTTTGTCCTTTTCGTCCTGACGTCTCGTGTTCCTTTAAGTGTATGATTGTCCCTAAACGCCGAAACAATTAATAAACGGGTCAAAAGGAACATTTTTCCGTGTTCTCCCAGTGGTGCGCGCAGCTCCGTACTTTGCCACTCTCAATTGAATCAGGAGACGTCATAACCTCTTCATTTTTGTAACGTTCCCGTGCGCGAACAAGGATGGACTCGGACGGTGGGTCGGTCCGCGCGCTTCTTTTGTTGAAAATAATATCGTAAAACCTCGGCTAGGAGGAGCTGCTGTTAGCTTAGCTTAGTTACGGTAATTCTTGTAAGTAAGGATACATCTGTATGCCAAAACCTGGTTTAACACCAAAGAGGATGCATTGAAAGAGGACACTAGGGAGCTGAAATTTCACCCCAAATATGACAATACGTCATAATTATCACACTAGCAGGAGAGGGCCAGCTTTTGAATAAAATACTGCCAAGAATGATGTGGAAGATAATGACCCAAAATGGTCAAATAAGGCACGAGGGTAGATACAAGTACAGGAAAATTCACAAAGTCACTCCCTCCCAAACCTCATTTTTAATTATGATAAGATTGACATCAAGTCTCGAAGTTGTTTTTTTTGGGGGGGTAAATGAGGGTCCGAAGCCGCCGCCGCTTCACGGTTCTTCCGGCGCCTCATTTGACGCCGGCCGGCACTCGCCTCACTCTCAGCCAACGAGGAAGAAAATTTGAAGCTCGCCTTCCTCCAAGGCCATTTCATGTTCTTATACTTTATTCATCCAAATGGAACTCCTGTTACGTACAAAACTAATCCCTGTGATTAAAATTACATCCATCAGACCCTTTTTTTTTTAATCTTCTGCTATTTTCATGTTTGATTATGAGCGTGATTTTATTTTTTTTCCCCTAACCAAAAACCATTCAACCATATCCAGGAACATGTTAGTAGAAATGGGATTACACTAGTCAATTTCCATATATGGAAGTCATTTCCTGTTGCGGAAAATAATGAGTTCCTTTATATTATATTTGCATGTCTGTGAAATGGAAAATAAAATTGCATTTTTTTTTTTTTATGTTGTAAGATAACATCTATCTCAGCAGGCGAATGAATGAGGTCCAATGCATAATAAATGGATTGTTTTTTTTTTTTTGTTATCTCATTAGATTCTTGCACACCCTTCAGAGATGCTTGAGTTCTAATTAAAAGTGTAATGGCGGTCACAATGACTAATTCACATGATTGCTAGAAGCCCAATAAGATACATATACAGTATATATATATATATATATATATATATATATATATATATATATATATATATATATATATATATATATTAGTAGGTATAAAGGCGTTTCTAATGTCCGCTATAGACAAGAGCCGTGTTTGTGTCAGTCCAACTTCCAATCGATTTGATTTCGGGCGACGTGCGACGTAAACAGCCGCAGGTCATATATTAGACATCAGTCAGCTGTCGGAATGAGCTAATGGCAGCTGTTTACGTTTGCCACAATGCGTACAATTAGCTCGGGGGCCCGCTTGCCCAGAAATGATGTTTTATTCAATGGCGGGCGGGCGCCGCCTCCTTTCGCCGGCAACTTTCCAGAGGGAGCGAGCAACGTTTGAGCGGCTCCGACTCGCTCGGCCTCAGGCGTCGTCACAAAACGTGTTTACGGGTAGGAAAAAGGTGAAGGGATCCGGCGTTTCGCCGCCGGCCGACGCCTTTTTAGACCAGACTTTGGAAGCCGTCCAAGAATGACGTCGGCCGGGATCTTACGGCCCTTTCTTCACAAAATTAAAAGATCTCAGTGCCGTGATCCCATTACCCCGCCAGAAGACACCAATATTTTCATCTTGCGTGAATTACCACCTTCACCGCATGGGGGCAGTATATCACAATCGTACGGGAATAAAATGCGCTGTTACAGCCTTATGAGTTTTTCCTGGCAGAGAAGAGAAAATATTCCCGATAGTATTGTTGTACTGTTTATCTACATGTGTTGCTCCACTCTTTGTGTTCAAATGCGTTGCATAAAGCAACACAAATGCAATTTGTTTGCATCTATTGCTTTTTTATAGTTTGTTAGCTTTGAGGTAAACTGACTTTTCTGCTTATTCTGAATAGAAAATATATGTTTTATTTTTCAGTATTGATGTTTCCAACTGGCCCTTTTTTTTATATATATATTTGAGGACAAAATCTTCCCAAACTTCAAAACTATCTAACAAAAAAACTGACGCAAACTGGCTTCTGACTGTTAAAACTAAAAGTAGACTTGTTTTGGCTGTACTTTTTCCATGCATCTCTCAAGTAATAATGTGAAATTGTAAATATTGGAAATATGACTCACTGTTATACAGAAAAGAAAATTCTAGCTGTTGCAAACAAAATATTGTGTTCCATAAAATAAAATATAAATATTTAATAATAAGCGACTTTTGCTATGCCGCTGCAAAAATACAGTATATAACACAGCGGCACCTTCGAAAAAAAATGACAAGATATTTACATTCCTGGTGATGAAGCCGTCTATTAACAGTTTTTTTGAAATACTTGAGCATAAAAGTCTCGTTTGATTGTGTGAATGTGTCATACGTGGATGGCATCAGACAGTCGTCGTATTTTCTTTCGTCGTTCCCTGAGGAAATTGCTTGCTTGTCAGACACCAGGAAAAAACATCATTCCGATAAAACTCCCCACCATCTTTCTCATCAGCAACACATTGTTTTGCTTTTTCAGTGCAGTGGCATCAGCAGAAGATGTTTGGAGAGATGGTGGCCAGATGGGGGGCGATTCAAAGGTTGGGGAGACAACAATACCAAAAGTAAATCATTACACTGATTTAGTAGCTTCATTTTCCCATCGCGACAGAATTTTCTGCGCCATAAGGCGGGTTTCATATATAGGGCGCACCGCATTATAAGGCGCATAGAATAGAAGCTAGTGGCAGGGCTTAGGTTATGCATCCACTAGGTGGCGCACCTTGTTATAAGGCGCAACATCAACAAACGGCCTGTTTTAAAACTTTTCATATAGGGCGCATTATAAGGCGGATAGAATAGAAGCTACAGTAATGTCTGAGGTTGCGTTATGCATCCACTAGATGGAGATGCGCTTAAAGGGAACATCAACAAAACAATCAGATAAGTCATTTTCACATCACTACCGTATTTTCCGCATATTTTAGCGTTTTATATCCTTGAGCTATTGTGTCTGTTTTTACAATGTTCTTATTGTTTTGTACAGCACTTTGGTCAGCTGTGGCTGTTTTAAAGTGCTTAACAACTAAAGTTGGATTGGATCGGATTGGGATAAGGCGCACCAGGTGATAAGGCGCAACTTCAACGAATGGCCTATTTTAAAACTGTTTTCACATATAGGATGCACCGCATTATAAGGCCCATAGAATAGAAGCTACAGGCGTGAATTGTGTTTGGGAGCATTTTTTGGGGCTTGGAACAGATTAGGCTATTTACTTGTAAAAAGTGCCTCTACTTATGAAAGATTCACAATAAGAAATGACTCCCGGAACAAATGAACGTCATAAGTAGAGGTACCACTGTACTCCGATGTATACCAGCCAATGGGGCGGCTCCCCCTAGTGGCGCCACTGGTGCGCCTCATCTCTTCTCTCTGTGACTTTGGGATCAGTTTTTCTTTGCCGTCTCAAATTCCAGAGCACCACGGCACTTTTGATGTGACTTCACAAGCGCCTGGAAAAAAATAGCCCCGTCTTTGACGGCAGTGTTTGATTTTCCCCCGAGTTGTAAAAGTAGCTCGGCGCCGACCTCCGACACAATAGAGCGGCAAACAAGGAAGCGGGCGATGCATTACTGGGTGTCACCCAGGTAGTGTGGGAACCGTGTCACCTCCTCGCTTGTGTTTTCCGAGGCTCTGCGGTTACGGGGCCGCCCCGCCGGGGGACGGGGCCCGAATATATGAGGCGTTTTAAAGCGAAGGCGCGCACCGCCGCCGCCGCCGCCGCCGCCACCGCCGCCGCTCTCTTGGGTCTTGGACATTCTGTTTGTGTGGCGGCGCTCGTGAGGGTCAATAAAGCGTCTGATGACAGGCTGACGTAAAGCAAGCTAACCTCCAGACCCAGCACGTCGTCTTCCATTCAGGCGCGCTAACTCTATTGATGTTTTGCTCGTTGCGGCGGTTAGCAGCTGCTAGGCAAGAAAGTCTGTGTGTGTGTGTGTGTGTGTGTGTGTGTGTGTGTGTGTGTGTGTGTGTGTGTGTATATGTGTGTGTGAAACGCAGTACGTGGCTCTTTTGGCTCGATACTCGGCGGCAAGTACTGACTCTGTGGGGATCTCCGGCAAGGGGATCGCTGCAGGAAACAGAATAAGCCTGTTTTTTTTTTTTTCCTTCGTTTTCCTTCTGCTGCTTTCATTTGTTAAAGTCGAAGTAATTGAACTGCAATTCTAGCATAATACGACACTTCTTTTCCAGGACGGATTTGATATATGTTTCAGAAATGTGATTGTGTATTTTCCGCGCCGGATTATAAGGCGCACCCTCAATGACTGGCCTTTTTTAAGATATATCGGACAAACCGCATTATCAGGCACATAGAATAGAAGCTACAGTAGGGGCTGATGGAGCTTTGTTGATTTTAAGACACTTTCTGTATTTATTGTACATATAAGATTATGTATGAGGGAAGTAAATAGTAGTTAGAATTTTCTGGCCTTAAATGTCAAGTGCTAGCTAGCGCACAAATGCTAATTGCACTTCTAACCGATTAGCATAGGCAAATTTTGCTAGTGTCTAAAAACATTAGTTTCACTCACTTCAACTTTAGGAAACAAAGTTAGCTGAAGCTATGCTGCATGGACTTTTTGTGACATTTTTTTTTTTGCATACTGTTAAATTTTTATAATGTAAAACCGGTTGAGTTAATGGGAGCTAACACCGCGTCGGACAGATGGACGACGGTTAAGTATTTTCATCGTCGGTCGCGCCAACTTCGCGATTGAGCGTCAAAGTTTATCCCGAACGTGACCCCCTCAACTTGCCGCAAGTCCTCTCTGTCTTTTTTGCCGAGCTGGATTGTTTTGACAACGCCGTATGTGAAACTTTTTATAAGCCCTAAGGAGAAGCTTTTTTTTTTTTTTTTTTTTAACTAGCTTGTTTTTGTGGTTGTGTTTATAGCGGCTTTAATAGCCAAGTGCTGTTCCCGCAGCCCGTGAAGAGCAAGGGGCAATTGTTTTTTTTTACAATCCTGCGTAGTATTCTCCAAGGTGTCCAATTTAGACGATAACAGGAGACGATAAAGAGGAAGGTTTTTTTTTTTTTCTTTTTTCTCGCCTGTAGTCATTGACTCGAATGACGCTAGCGTTTGAAAAAGGCTTTGGGCGTGAGAGAAGGGACAACTGACGCACGGCTCCGTGAGAAATGGGACGGCAGCAAAGTAGATAAATGAACGCGTGAAAGGGGAAAAATGTGCGGCTAACGATGCGTGCGTTGGTTTTAAGGTAGGATTTTGAACCAAAAATTTTTCAGTGGTCCTTTAACCCTCCCTGTTATGCTGTGGGTCAAACTGACCGCTTTGAAAGTCACAGTCAACCTTGAATTCATTGAAAATGGCATTTTTATGCATTTTTGACATTTCTTTCATTTTTGCAACTGTTTTTGAATGGAGCAACACCCGGGTCAAAATGACCCAAGAATTTTAAGTACTGTTTCTGAGGGTATAAAAGTGAATTATGAGAGTTAATAGTTGTAGGTTGAGCAGGAATACACACAAAAAAAAATTCTGAAAATTTTGCATTGCTACTCATGAGCCTGGGTCAAAATGACCCAAGAATAGTAATGCTGTTACCGAGGTTAAGGAAAGAATCACAATGGTTGTTGGTTAAGAGTTGAACAAGATTACACACAAAACATCTTTCTGAAACTTTTTGATAGCTACACATGACCCCGGGTCAAAATGACCCAAGAATATTAGTGGTATTTCTGAGGGTAAACAAATGAATCACTAGAGTTGTTAGTTGAATTGCACACAAAAAATTGTTCCTGAAACTTTTGGATAGCTACACAAGACCCCGGGTCAAAATGACCCAAGAATATGAGTGCTGTTTCTGAGGTTAAAAATGTGAATTATAAAAGGTAATAGTTGAGAGCTGAGCAGAATTACACATGGAAAATGTTTCTGAAAAATTTTCTTAGCTACACATGACCCTGGGTCAAAATGATCCAAAAATATGAATGCTGTTTCTGAGGCTTAAAAAATAATCGCAAAAGTTGTCGGTTAGTGCTATTTCTGAGGTTAAACAAATGTATCACAAGAGTTGTCGGTCACAGTGGAGCAGATTGCACGCAAAAAATGTTTCTGAAACTTTTGTATCGATACACATGACCCCGGGTCAAAATGACCCTGGATGTTCTTACTCTTTCAGAGGAACAACCATAACACACTGGTATAAAATTAAATAGTGCCTGTCTTATTTTGTGAGTTGTTTTTTATCAAAAGTCTTTGAGAGAGACTTTTTGTAAACACACACAGTTTCGGGTCATATTGACCCAGACACATTGTTGCTATTGTTTAGAAATGAACGTAACTCAGTGGTGAAAGTGGTCAAATATTGGATTTGGGTTATACATGTTCGGGACACATTTAGGCAACTTCACTTCCCGCGTCAAATTGACCCAGAGACATTATTGCTGTTTCTTGCAAAGAAAAGTAAGAGGAAGGTTAAACTTGGCATTCAGATCAAGGCACGCTCCGAATAAGAACCAGAGATTTTGCACTTTCTGGAGAAGCTGCGCGTGAAGGCTGAAATGCTGGGTGAAAAAATGTGGAATAATTGTGAACGGCGTGGAATGATTTCAAAAGATGGCGCATAAGGTGAATGGAATAAGATGAGTCATTTCAATTTAAAATGGGATTGATGCAAATGACTTGATTTGAATGTGCCTTTCAAAGGAACCTGGGCCACAAACTCACTGCTGATTGATCAATGGAACATTTTGGAGGGAAAAACGGCAAGTTTAGGAAAAAGACATCTTTCTTCCTTCCTTACTCACTTTCTTTCTTACTCCCTTTCTTTCTTGCTTTCTTGAGTTCTTTCTTTAGTTCTTTCTTTCTTTCTTCCTCCCTTTGTTTCTTTCTTTCTGTCTTTCTTCCTCCCTTTGTTTCTTTCTTCCTTTCTTTCTTCCTCCCTTTGTTTCTTCCTTTCTTTTTTCTTTCTTTCTTTCTTTCTTCCTTCCTAACTTCCTTCCTCCCTTTGTTTCTTTCTTTCTTTTTTCTTTCTTTCTTTCTTTCTTCCTTCCTAACTTCCTTCCTCCCTTTGTTTCTTTCTTTCATGCTTTCTTTTTCCTACTTCCTTTCTTTCTCTCTCTCTCTTCATTCCTTCCTTTCTTTTTCTTTCTTTCTTTCATTCTTTCTTTCTTTCTTTCTTTCTTTCTTCCTAACTTCCTTCCTCCCTTTGTTTCTTTCTTTCATTCTTTCTTTTTCCTTCTTCCTTTCTTTCTCTCTCTCTCTTCATTCCTTCCTTTCTTTCTTTCTTTCTTTCTTACTCCCTTTGTTTCTTTCTTTTATATTTTCTTTCTCTCTTTCTTCCTTCCTTACATCCTTTCTTTCTTTCCCTGTCTTTCTTTCTCTCTCTCTTTCTTTCTTTCCTCCTTTCTTTCTTCCTTTTTTCTTTCTTCCTTTCTTTCTTTCTCTCTTTCTCTCTTCCTTCCTTCCTTCCTTTCTTTCTTTCTTCCTTTCTTTCTTTCTTTCTTTCTTTCTTTATTCCCTTCTTTCTTCCTTCCTTCCCCCTTTGTTTCTTTCTTTCTTTCTTTCTTTGTCTCTATCTTTCTTATTTTTTTCCTTCCTAACTTCCTTCCTTTCTTTGTCTTCCTTCCTTCCATGCTGCCTTCCCTCTTTTTTTCCTTTCACCTTCGCTTCCATCACCCCTCTTCCTTCATTTGTTCTCACTTCTCTCATTCTTCCCTTCTTTCCTCTCCCTTCCCATTGCGCCTTTCCCCTTGGTCTCCATCCGTCCTTCCTTGTTTGGTCCATCCTCATCCCCCTTTCCACGACCCATCCCTCCATCTTTGTGTCATCTGCGGCCATGTCCTGCTTGCTCTCCTCTCATTTGTGCATCCTCCTCATCCCCCCCTCCAAGCCTTCCTCGGGGGCCTCGCTTGTCTTGTCGCCGCGGGCGGTCCGCCACACACACACCCACACGCACACATGTCTAATCACACAAGTTTTTACCATGGTGACACCAAGTGTCAGCCTTGCTGCCTCTAGGCTGTGGCACTCCCGCATGCAGTCGTCGTCTTACATTTTGGAGAGTGTGTGTGTGTGTGTGTGCGTGCGCGTGCTTTCAACAAGGTCACATTTTAATCTGCGGCGTGCTACATTTGCATACTTGAAGTGCAGCATGTCCCGGTGCATGCTCCGTATTTGTCGGCGCATTCAAGCACCACTCCAAGTGGCATGCGTGTATGTTTTAGCGCGCGCACACACACACACACACACACACACACACACACACACCTGTCCTCGCTGTGAACTCGACATGTTAATCAAGCGGCCTGAGTCATTTAAAAAGAATTTTTAAAAAAAGCGTGTGGCCGCTTGTGCTTGTATACTTTACAATGCAAAATCATCTCAAGGGCCGAATTAAACACATTTGCGGACCAGGGCCAGCCCGCGGGCCGTATGTTTAGTGCCTGTCCTAAACTTAGTACTGTTTACTACCTATCTTTATTCTTCATTTCTGATTGTCGACTAATAAAGTTTGACTGTCTTGTTGACGTTTCCTTTAGCGCGGCTCCATCCAGTGGACGCATAACGCAACGCCAGCCTCGACTGTAGCTTCTATTCTATGTGCCTTATAATGCGGCGCACCTTATAGTAGGGAATCAAAGATTTAGATTTTAATTGGTGCCTCAATATTCATATGTACAGAAGATAATAAATAATGAGCTGTTATATCCATTCACTTCAACCGAACTCGAATCAAGGGCTACACGAGTGGAATGGGACCAAAACTTGGATGCTGTTTGGAATCGCCGTGAGCCGTGGCTGGCTGGATTCCCCGCGCTCCAATTTTGGCTTCCCATTCCATGCGTCCGGGCGTCAAAACCTCTAAAACGCCTTTGCTCAATTTGCGGGCGGCCGCCACGGCGAGCGCCGTCGCTTCCAAGTCGCTCCGAGCCCCAAAATACGAGGTGAAGAAAAGCCTCGCAGATAAATGGATCGTTTTAATCTCGCTTAGCATCGCGGGAACGGATATTGAAGCCGCCGCTCGGGGACGTGCCACTGCGTGGCTCCGACTACACGTTTTCATAGTACTTGAAACTTGGCTGGATGGTATGTGGGGAAAATGAAAATAAGTAAATCCTTTGTGAACGTGTTTGTCAATGGCAAATCCTCGAAATCACCATCAAAGTTTGACGCTTGGTGATGCAAATTGATGTCACCCATTTTTCATCTTTCTTTTAAAAGGTACTGCTGTACTACTGACAGGTAGTGCTGTCCACTAAAAATAGGTTACCAACCAATCACGGCTCATCTGTTTTCTGTGTTTGGTCACGTGACATTCAGAAGCTGTTCCATGATTGGTTGTCAATGAGTGATGTCATTTTTAGTTGGAAAAATAGCCACCCCAAAGACGGCAAAAAATGCTGCTTCATTCATATTCCACATAGACATTATTCATGTCTGTTGTTCCGCTTTTAAATCTGATTTAAATGAATAAATCGCTTGCACACAGTTAAGCAAATAATTCTGCGATGCCTGGGAGGTGACACAATTCAATGAACTAATGGGCTCAGTGTAAAGTCTCGCCTCTGATTGGCTCTTTGCCAGGAAATTCAAGAAAGTTTGCCCTCAAAAGGCATTATCTCGTAAATTAAGCCTTGCATTTTACCTGTAGCGTGTATGACAAATGTGCATTTTATTTTATGCGACTTTGGGAAAATACTTTTGAAATCAATAACTCCGGAGTTTGAAAACACCACAATGCGTATGCCACCTAGTGGGCGTGATTGCTTATTGCAGACTTTTGTATCAAAGTCGCGCCGCATTTACACACAAGTTTGCCACCATAACTTTCTATTCAACAACTTTCACAAAACCACTTCTGGCAGAACATCCATCATGAAAAAAAATAAAGTCACAAGGCCTTGATTCAGTTGCGTCGCACGTTGACTTTCATCATTATCTCCTTGTGCCCCGAGAGTTCCCAGGTGGAGTGTTTTTCATATTGTGCTTTTGCTCTACTTAGTGTCAAACAGCTGACAGCTTACTGCGGGGGAACCAAACACTCCGGCGAGACGTAATCCTCCCCTAAACATGCCCAATTACAAACACTATCTCAACTATCATCAGCCGCCGTTTCTTCTGCTTACACAGCCTCAGGAATGCAGCGATGCCTCTGCTTACAAACGCCTCTTCTTACAAAAAATTCAGGTTACAAAAGGGAAGAACGTTCTCTCCGGTAAGGAGGGAAAATTCCAGAAAGGCGGCATCGTCGTGACTGTCATTTAATGCGTTATTCGTTACAGTTTTTCATGCATTTTTGTCATTTCTTACTATCCCACAAACGAGACTTCCCACCAGCAATTTACACCGCAGAACTAACAAAACAACAAAGATTGACATTAGCTACGGCTAACAGTACATATTTACATAGAAAACACAAATGTAACGTACCGCTTTGAGCTGTCGCATCTTACATTAGCGTCATTCCTACATCTTTAGCGCTTTAGCAATGCCATCACACAGGAAGCACTTCGCATGACCTCAAACTCAACTTATGTAAACTTACATGCTCAAAATAATGGAAATTTTACCCGTAGCTAATGTCAATTTGATGTCTGTTAGTTCTACGGTGTAGATTTTTGGTTGGGTGTTCATGCAACGAGTTTAATCCGCGTGAAAGCGATCTGTGAGGCTACAAGGCAAAAAAAAGTTGACTCTGCTGACATTTTGGCAGAGGCGGGGGCGTGAAAAAGAGCTGCCCTAAGGATTAGAAAAGTAAATGGGGGGGAGCACATGTCAAGAATGTTATCCTGGAATTAGGAAAGTGTATTTAGGACTCAGGGAAGCTAAAGCGCTAATACATACATGCTGCTAGCTGGGAGACTAACTGATGTTGACTTTTTATTAAAATCACATACAAAATGAATACTGACATAATAAAGTTTGTTCTGGGTCTTTTCTCCTGCCTACTACACAACAGTGATAGTATTTTACACTAAATATACAATTTTAACCTTTTTTTTTATTTGTTTTATTTGTTGGTGAGTTTGCTAGTGATTTACTTCTACTATAATACCGTGGTTGATAGGTAGCTATTAATTGAGTTAGTTCGCCCCATAATTTGGTGAATTTGAACCCAACTGTATTAAGAATTGCTAAACCATGGCAAAAATGCTTAGTTTCATGAGTATTATATACATTTGTTTGTTGACTTTCCATAAATAGTATCCAAGTGTACGCAATTAAAAAAAAGAACATTTTTTTCTTTTTAATAATTTGGCCAATCTTGTGATTGGTTGTCGGCAAATTTTAACCTCGCCGGTCGGCCCCAAAACACGTGGTCGTGTAAAGTCTACTCGTAATAATCCAATGAACACAATAAAGGCATTTTTGTAAAGGAGCGATGTTAGTTGTTTGGTGTTCCGATTCATTTGATCTTAATTTGAAAAGAAGACCGTACTGCTCCTGTCACTGTATTAAATAAGATCTGACAGTTGTAGAAAAATGTGAAATCTTACATTGTTTCCCGAAGTGCCTTCCGGTACCCCGAGGGGTATTTGAACCCCCACCGCTGAACTTTGAGGCCTGTCGTTTATTTTCCCCTTTTGTCAGGAGGTGATTTCCTTGGCTGTCACTCGCGCAACGGCATCTTTTCACGGTCTGTAGCTTTTCAGCGACTCTAGTCGCAGTGCCCCCCGCGCTCATAAAATATTCACACCCGAGACGTGTGAAGAAGAGCCGCACCTGTCAAAGTGCTTTTGTAACAATCTCCGGACTTGCTAGGGTGGCGGGAAACAGCGCAAGCTCCCGTAGCTCGTCTCTTCTTTCCTTCCTCTCTCCGCCGCCGCGCATCAGCCGCGACGCTTCCATCATCTTCATCCGTCCCGAGCGCGCGACGCTTTCCTGCCTCGTTGCTCGGCGGCCCCGCCCCCCCGCCTTGGTCAATAGATCACCCGTCTGCCGTCGGCGGCGCTTGGCCCGTCCCGCTCGGTGTCGTCACGCGGCTTCTCATCCGTTTGTCGAATCCCGGCGCGGGTGGCGCCATTCCTCTTTTGTCTTCCTTCCTCTTCCTCTTCTCCCGCATGAGGCAATTATGGCACCGGCATCCGCCTGGCTCCGCGTGTTCCCAGCCCCTCGATCAGGCATCAAAAAGCATCAGCGCTTGATTATTTTAGACATTGCGTGTCAAGACATCGCTCCCCGTTTTTAACCCGCTGTGCAGTATTTGGTTCGATCCTTTGAGCTTTACATCAAGGGCATATCGCATCAAAGAGAAAGCGGTGAAAGATGATAGTGGGGAGCTGAAATTTCACCCAGATGGCGACAACATGTTTAAGTTATCACACTAGCAGGAGTGTGGCATCCCTTGGCTAAAATACCGCCAGAATTATGTGGAAGAAAACGACTCTAAAATACTGCACAAGTGTTAAAGTCGACGTACCCAACTTGGTCAGTTTTTTTCTCCTCCTGACGCTACCAGGCGCCGTCCTACACTTGTTGATTATTCAAATGAAGACGATGATAGTCCCGACGGGGGACTAAGTGCAGCAGCCGTGCTCTCGAAAAGGCCTAATTAGGCTCCGTGAGGGGAGGGGGCGAGGCGGCCTCCAAATCCAAGAAGCGCACGCCTGAATCCGTCCCGCAACCCCCCCTGGCAATTCCACCTGCCCCCTTTTAATTTTAGTCTTGAAATGAACGCTTCTGCAGGTCCTCGGGTAATGATAGTTATTACACTGATGTGCCTGCAGGGGGCAATCCCGCTGACAGAGCCGCACAAATAGGCGCTCGTGTCTCCTCAACTGACATGCAATCACGCCGTTTATTTTGAAAGGAACCCACGCAGAAAAGTGGAAATTGGAAGCGGGGAAGCAGCGCACCAACACGGGAAACAGCTGCGCCGGTCGCCGTCGGCGGGCGCTCCTTTTAGCATCTGTCGCCCAGCAACCGGCTGTCGCCAGCCTCTGGAAAGGCGGCCAATCGGGTGGACTGTATGGACGACCTGGAGCGTCCAGTCTCTTGTGGCGCGCGATCACACACACGTGTGCTCTCACGTGTCAAAAATGTATTTTGATAAATAGGGGCATGTAAGGTTTATGTAGCGATCGCAAAATGTAATTGAATGCTTTATAATGTCGTGGCAGGAACAGTACAGCTTCCTTTTCAAATTCAGAGCAAATCAATTGGAGCAGCGAGCAACTTTTCTCTTAATAGTGATTCCTTTGAATATGTTCTGTGCTGTTATTTATATTTATTTATATTTATACACATTTCTCATTTTCTGTCAACTGAAAATTAATGCGTTAGTAAACCCATGCTCGCCCGTTGATCATGTGACATCTACAGGCTGACGTAACACTGTCATTTTCAGCAGGTGTCCAAATGTGTTTTTAAATTAATTACGTGTACTCCTTCAAAAATAATTGTTTCATGAATTAATCAATTACCAACCAAAATAGACAACTTTTGACAGATAAAAATGTCTAAACAAGTCGAGTATTCGAGTATAGTAGTTTCACACCTTTCAATGACTTCATTGAGTGGCTTAGCCTGACTCCCAAAATGCAAAGTTCTTGCCAAGATATGTGCCTTATTCACGCTATGCTACACAACTCTAATACATATATATATATATATATATATATATATATATATATATATATATATATATATATATATATATATATATACTCATATATGTATATATATATATATATATATATATATACTCATATACGTATATATATATATATATATATATACTCATATATGTATATGTATGTGTATTAGCTTCAGCCCTACCCGAATTGTTTTCTGGTAAGCAGCGGCGACACAGCGCCTGCTAAGTAAACAGCCGGCGGGCACGTTCGACTCCAAGATGTCAGCAACAAGGAGAAGAAGAAGAAAAGGTCACGGGGGATAAAAACAGATCGGCGTCAGGGTCACTCTCTACCTTCAACGCGGCATCTGCTGCCCCATACTGATGAATGGTGACCAGCGAGTGTGTGTGCGAGTGTGTGTGTGTGAGTGAGTGTGCGCGTGCTGTCTTCGAGTGTCACTCACACAGTGGGATAAAAGAGCGTCCTTCCTCTCTTCTCTCTCCCTCTTGAGGAAAACAAATGTAGCCTGACAAGAGGCGACACAGTCACTCAACAACAAATCACGCCGTCTTTTGTCTTTTATTGCTCCGCTACGCTTCCTTTGTGTCACGACGGTATCATTGAAGCTCAAAATATTGACCCGCTTCTGGATCAACTAGTCGGCACTTGAAAAAGTCATCCGAGTCAAAATGTGTGATGCGGATGAAGCTTGAAGAGACGGGCAAATAGACCTCAAAAGCAGCGCAGAAATTGTCCCCTGTTTTGGTTAGCAAAAGAATACATAACTGTAATAATTAGGGACGGGCTTGTACCCAGACCAGTTATCCGCATCGTGCCAAATATGTGTCAGGTTCAGTTCATCTAGTACATTTAAGGAACAAAACACAAGGAAGGAAGACAAGAGACTTGGGGTTTTTTTACTCGTGAGGAGAAGGGGTGAGAGAAATTACAAATTAGGTCGATAGAAAATGTCCGTTATTTCTTGAAAATTGTATGGTTTGGGTTTGGGTTTTTTCTACTCAAGGACTGAATACTTATTATTATATATACTATACTATAATTATAATAATAATTGGTGTTTGTGTTTTTGTAGATATCTATTTCACTATTGTATCGCTATTTGATGATTTTCTTGTTAGGCCAAAGGTTAAACTGCTAGTTTTTTTGTGCGCTATCTAGCTAGCTAGCTGATGAGTTAGCCAGTCGAGTCGCTTTTGAATTTGCCGAGTTACTGTATAATGAATCCAACTTTTTCAAACTCATTAAACATAAGTTGCGTTGCCTTGGTAAGAATTGTTGTGTCAACCTACCAACTGTATTGTATTTTTTCAGGTCTCGCTACAAGAACAACGTTCACGAGCGCGAATTAAAAATCCAATCAAGCGACGCGTCTTAGCTAAGTGACGGAAAACCTGGAAATTGGGAAAGGGCAGGCGCCGTTAATTTCACACTGGTGCGCATGCACAGGGCATTTAATTAGAAGAGTTTCGGTGAGCCGTCATCATAATTACCGCGCCCAAAAATAGGAGAAATATGATGAGTATATGAGGAGCCTTGGGGACAAAATGTTAGGACGTTTAAAAGGACTGACGCCAAAGTGTTTTAGATTTATCATTCAGTTTGGATTCATATATATATATATATATATATATATATATGAATATCCAAGCAGTTGAGTTGGTCAAAAATGTTTTCGTTTGAATAAAGAGCGACAAGTTTATTCATTTCAGTCACTTCCATGCACTTTATGCTCTTTTTTTCAGATTGAGAATAAGCTGTAACCCGCATAAACCCCTATGAACAGTAGTTTACTGATTTTTTTTATTTTTAATGTTTAAAAACGGGATTCATTAAACGGGATTAACATCATGATTGACTCATGATTGATGCACTTTTTTTTCAGATTCAGAATAAGCTGTAACCCGTATAAACTTATGTAAAGTTTGCTGAGAGTTCATTTAAATGTTTTGTTTCTTTTGAAGATGTAAAAAAAAAAAAAATATGAGCCTAATCAATATTTATCATGTTTTAACGAAATATTTTCCACATTTTTTGTAAAATCTCAAACATTTCAATACATGTTTCCCGGGTTTATTCCCTCCATTAAAACGGACTAACATGGTAACGTTTATTCATCCGACGCGCCGGAGAATTTAGCGATTAAAAAGCCGACGCTAACGGCCAAGTCGGCACGCGTCCCGGCTCTTAGCCGCAAAAAAGTGGAGGCGTCCTTCGGAGGGCGGAGCGCGAGAGGCGCTCCGACTTTGAGTTTGTTGACACGTTCGACATTATAGACAAAACGGGAAAGTCGGCGTGGCGCTAACAGGCTAATAAAACACTCGTAAAGAGCTCGTAAAGACGGAGCTGGCGTACCTGCCGCCCGCCCGTTTAATATGCGGGCGGGACGCGGCGAGAAGAAAAGGGAAAGGGGAAAGAAGTTTGCCTGGCAGATAGCACGAGCGCTGGAGCAAATCAAAGTAGAATTAAGCGCATTTCCATATTCACATGAGCCCGTCTAATTATTTCATCTCCGTTTTCCATGGCACGTACAATGCGGGAGCGGCGGGCCGTGAGGAAAGTTTTCCCGTCCTTGCCGTTATCGCTCCCGCTCCGCGGGACCCGCTTGGCGTTATCCGGGTCATTACCGTGCCGCTTCCTTTTTTAAATTGTCTTCCTTGTTCCTTCGCCGGCGTCTTCCTGCGGTCTCCTGCCATGTTTTATGCAAGGCAAGTGTGCGCCTCCTTCAGAGGTCGGCGACCCGCGGCTACGAAGCTGCGCGCGGCTCTTTAGCGCCGCCCTAGTGGCTCCCTGCAGCTTTTTCAGAAATGGATGAAATGAGATGAAAAGGATGGTTGGAGGGTGCCCCAAGTGTCCACCCAGATGGGTCGCGGGAACCTCCACATCTGAAGCGGCATGTGGCTCACTAGCGCCGCCCTAGTGGCTTTCTGGAGCTTGAAAAAAAAAGTATTAAAAAAAAGATGGAAAGGATGTCAAGTCCTGGCATGAAATTAATGAAGAGACTGTCACGTCTCCGGCTTATTGACTTTTTTTTTTTTTCGAAGGGCTAATTTTCTTCCTGGCTTTCCTCTTACTCATCATTTGAGTCTTTTTCATAGCACTTGAAGTAGCACGCGCCGTTTGCGCTAAAACAAGAAATGTTCTCAGTCAATGAATGGGAAAATTAACCATTTTTTAATTGAATATTACAGAAATACTTTGAAGGAGAGCGTGCCGTTGCATATTAGCAACACAAATGTACGTATTTTCACTTTAGTAGTAGTCAGGCATAAAACCTTTTGGGCGGGCCTTTACGTCCCCCCCTTTATATTGGAATATTTTCCTTTTTGAGCTCATTAACTGCCCAATTAAGTCCTTCACAGCCCGGTGGAATTGTAATTTTGACTTTTATTGCAGTCAATGCTAATGTCAGTATACCTGGCTAGCTAGCTAAAGACGTGTCAGAATTGGAATTGCTGATACAAACAAAATGTACGATAATTCTAATAGGGGAGAAGCGATTAATGTATAAAAAAAATAAAACCTCTAAAGCAGTCAATGGAAGTGACTGATTAACATAATCTAATGTCCAATGGATTGTGGGCCACGAATAGCCCTCAGGCCGTAGTTTGGACACCACACGATTTGGGTGCTGTGTTGTTGGGTGCGCGGTGTTCCAAAAATACCGCGTAGTAAACCGGAGCCTCCTGATTTAATCTGGCCCTCTGGTGGCCGCTGCCAGGTAGTGAAATCCATCCCGCCTTCCTGAATTTGCACCAAATCTATTTTGGACGCCGGTTCCTAGTCTGCGCGTCCATATTTGTATTTGGCGCCATTTCTGTTTCCCCTTGATAAAGGTGTGCGCGCATGGTGCTGCCAGCTTGTCTTTTTCTGGCCCGTCTTTTTTTGCGTGCGTGCGTGCGTGCGTGAGTGTTGTGGCATAAAGTGGTGTCATAAAAGGCTGTTATGAGCTTCAGGTGTTAATTGGCTGAGAGGCAGCGCGTTAATATTCTCCGCGCGAAGCCTGCAAACGGCAGCGGCAAACTGATGAGTGTGTGTTTTCGCTCCAGAGCCGGCTAGCCGGCTAGCGAGCGGCAGGAGAGAAACAAGAGTGCAAAGGCTCTCGGTAAGGTCACGCGCAGCCAGGAGCACGTTAAGCCGAAAAAAGAAAAAAGAGAGAAAGGAAGACACGGGTCTGCGAGCGGGGGAGGAAAAATGTGATTAAAAAAAATAGCGCTGTCCGTTGAGGCTCTTGCTGAAAGAAAAGATGATGAGAAATGAACCACTATTTTTTTGACGGGGGGGGGGGGGGGGGGGGGGGGTCTGACCAGTTTCCCATGACCATTTTCCCATGACATCATCAGAATGCCTTGCACATCAAAAATAACTGATGCACAAGAAGAAAAAGATATATATATATATATATATATATATATATGTGTGTGTGTGTGTGTGTGTGTGTGTGTGTGTGTGTGTATAAAAATATAGTATAATAATTGTATTATTTTTTTCTATTTTTATATTATAGTACAATTATATAATTATGTTTGTGAGTAAAAAAAAAAAATATATATATTTTTTTTTTTTTCACATCTCTGCAGATCAAAAACGCTGATGATAGTTTTCTTCCTACATAGCCATTGTCCAACTCGTTTACTGCAGCATGACTGATTTGGATTTTTTTGATGCTAATGTGCAGTCTTGGCAGAAAAAAAAAAAATTGTTTACTGATTCGTCTGCAATTAATCAATTAATTTAAATTCATTTAAAAAATAATAATGAATAAAACAGCATGTGTAGGTGTCGATTGAATATTCATATTTTCATTGTTTATGGCATAGTACGTTTCCCCCAAATTACGGATACTGTTAAAAAAAACACACCTTTCATTTCAGTTCACGCAATTCATGAAGCTCTAAAATTCTCGTACTTTTTTTTGCTCATTGACTTTGTTTGCCTTACTAGTAGCGAAATCCAAATAATTGATGCTTATTTAAATGTTATAGCAAATGATACTTTTTTTTTAATGAACCATCTGATTAATCATTAATCTGTTCTTTTTGTCATGCTAAAAATCGTCATCAATCGTCAAAATAAATAATTAAATTACATGAGCTGGGCCCTATTTATGTCATAATATGTGTTGTAGGTTCATTTCTATTATTTATTAACAAAAACAAAGCCGGATTGGATCTCAAACATCCTAAGCAGAACTAAGACAGAACTTATTCTAATATCTTCATAATATGACAAAGATTTCACGTGAAAAAAGCGAATGAAACAATTGGCTCTGCTCTTAAAGGGCCACACACGTGCCCAGAACACACGAGACAAAAATATTTTGCCGTTTTGCTTACTATTCCACATCTAGTCAACATGGCACTATATGCTAAACTCTTGGCCTGTTTACTTCCGGTCCAGAAAGTTCTGAAATATTCAAAAGCAAAAAAAAAAATACAGTGCTGAAGAAATGTATTACGCCTGCCGTCATAAAGAAACCTTCCAGCGCTGCAAAACGCTTTCATGCCGACTCTTTCAATTTCCGAGTGTGCTCTACTTTTTTCCCCTTTGAACAGGAGTGGGGAATTCCAAACTCAATTCACCGTCTTTGAACATTTCACAGCTTTCTGTACATACATTCATCCAACCCATTATCCAAACCAAAATTGCGGCAATGGCCAATGCTGTTGATTTAGGGACACTGTGGTACTGCATATTTTTTAGGACTGAAATAAGAGTGACTGACGAGATTGGAGTTTTTTTTCTCTGTCTCGAGAACCTGCTACTTAGTGGACGCTGATTTTCTTGTGTTTATATCTGTAAGTTATCATTCAAAAACATTGCTAATGTGCTTTTGATATATCATTTTGGCATAAACGATGCAAATTAAGCATTCCTTATCAGTGCCTGTGTTAGTTTGCTTTTTAAATATGAATTGAATGAATAAATCGCTTGCACATAGTTGAGCAAAGCATTCGGACGTTTTTGTGTAGAGGACGCACCCTTAATTTTAGAGCCAAATTCTGGTATCTTCTATCTTACAGTGTATAGGACGCACCAACACTATGACAGCACTAGCAAAACTTTAGCAAAGCAGAATAAACCTCATCTTTTGTAAATTTTGCACTCATATCCCCAAGGTTTATATGTGTTGCTCATCAAGTGCATTTGAAATTTCCCACATCGTGTGTGGTCACGAACGCAGCGCCAGCGCACTGTTGAATGCGTTTCAAGCAATTGTTTTTTTTTTTCCTCTCGACGCAACTCGAGTTCATTTTGCCCGATGACGGAATGACAGATCAATAGTCCGCGAATGGTGCAATATTACGGCAATTATATGGCATGGCGGTGTTCGTTTCGTGTGTTTTGTCATAAGTTTGTCTACCTTACCAGACTGACAAATACCAACCTTAATAATAAATAAAGTTTGGTTCCAAAAACGACGGAAGGGGGTCTACGCATCGACAGAACTGTAAATGATGGACGGGGAAAAAAAAGATGCCCACCCGCGAGCATAGGACGCCGAACGAGTTCTGCTAGCGCAGCGGTAATGACAGCGCCCGCCGCGAGAGTCGTTAGGCGACGGCGCGGGGGGCGACCCGACAGGTAACACCGTTTGCTTTCATCCGTCGTAGACGAACCTCTCGCCCGCCCCCCGAGAGCCGTCGCGTTTTGCATAAAATATGGCGCCGGCTGACTCCTTAACCCGTGTACGCGTTTTACGAATGCGCGTTTTGACGCAGCCTGATCCCGCGCCCGGTGCCTTTAAGTGTGCAGCGTGTCCGCCTGCGGCTTTCTTCATTTTGAGCAAACAAGGAAACCTGCGGCGGCCTTGAATCCATTTGCGCTCATTTGAATTGTCGACGCGGATTAATGTGCGCCCCCGCGCGCACGCGGGCGCGCTTCCTCCCAAGCCCACCGCAAGCGCTGTGCTAATAATAATAAACAAGTCTTTTCTTCAAGGGACACCACAAGTCATAAATTGCCCTGCAGGAATTTGCATGAAGGCTTGCTGTTAAACATCACGAGTCAATCTATAGTCCAGGGTTGTCCAAACTATGTCCCGGGGGCCATTTGTGGCCCGCCGTCTACATTTTTGCGGCCATGCATATGCGAAAAATACATTTCGACATGGCCCGGATGCGATATTTTGTCCAATCCTGTGATCTGTACATCAAAGGCATTTAACACCAAAGGGAAAGCTGTAAAATGATAGTAGGAAGCTGAAATTTCACCCATAGGGTGACAACATGGCAAAGTTCAACATGGCACGACCATTCAGTTTTGACACTAGCAAGAATTTGCATAATGGCTTATTGTTAAACATCACGGGTCTATCTATAGTCCAGGGGGTTAGAATTTAATTATTTCTTTTTAAGAACAGGTCTGACACTTTATGTCGATTATTTTTTGTGGACAATGATATAATCTATTCTTTCTGATCTATGATCCAAAACATTTTATGTTTATTGTTTTGTTGTGTATCAATAAAGTTTGAAGGATTCTAAAGTTGAAAAAATCAAACATGACGGCTTGTTTTTCGTCTTTTTTTTTAACCCCAAAATGCTTTGCACCGCCCAAGCGGTAACCCATTCGTCGATTATTCGATTAATCGACCGAATCTCATTTGCGGGCGGGACGGAAAAAGCCGATCGGATTTCCCGCCTGCCGGCTAGCGCTCGGCTCAAGGTTCTCGGCCCCGCCGTTTGTTTAATGGCCGCTCTCAAACGAACCCGACACAAGGCCGTCGTTTAAAGCGTCATAATAAGCTGGCGGCGACAGAAGCCTTCAAACAATGTGGTTCTTAGTTTGCCCGGCTCCCCGCCAGCCCGGGGAGGAACCTGCTAAAATTATCACCCCCCCCCCGCCCCCGCCCGTGTCAAGATTGATGTAAGATGGGACGAGACTAATAATAGGATGCCAACAATGGCCGCCGACCATTCTTTATGCCTCCGCTTCCGCTCGGCGGAACCCGAGCAAAGCCGGTGCCAAGCCTGCCAAGTTCTGAAGAGAGAATTTAATCTCCCGCCTTTATTGTAGACGCACAAAAGGAGGTGAATCGGAGCCCGACGAAGACCGGGATCATCGGCGGTACGCTCAACTTTAAATTCTAATATCCGGCGCCCGGAAGACGGCGGCGCAAAAAGAAAGAAATAAATCAAATCCAAATCTCACGAAAGGCGCGGCCGAACGGAGCCCAAACATATCGATCGGCGTGACCGGGAATTAGCCGCGACTTTTCTAATTAGTGAGTTGAGAGCAAATCCGCTCGGATTAGCCGGGCTCCGGGGTGGCGATTAACGGGCGCTCGGCCGCAAATCCCCCAAAATGAGCCGGAGACGGAAAACGCCGACCCTCGCCGGGGCCTCCCGACGTTGACTAAAATGTCTCCTGACTTAAATGTGGCTTAACGGAAAGGTGGAGGCGCCTCTCCGGAGAATTCGCTAGGATTTTCCACGAGAATATGTCGGAATTAGTAGGGTAACGTCGACCGTATTTTCCGCACTATAGGGCGTACCTAAAAGCCTGGAATTCTCCCCAAAGCTCGCAGTGCGCCTTATAATCAGGTTTAATCAACCGCCAGTTTTCAGTTTTGGGGATGAAAAAAAAACTCAGTCGCCTCCTCTGATTTCAGTTATAAATGTGTCCTTTACAATTAAATTGCTTATAACACCCTGTTTGAAATGTTGATATGCTACATATGCTTTGTTTTAAAACAGGTCATTCATTGAAGGTGCGCCTTATAGTGCGGAAAACACGGTACTGATGGCAAAATGACCTATCTGAATGTTTTGTTGACGTTCCCTTTGGCGCAGCTCCATCTAGTGGGTGCATAATGCAACCCCAGCCACTACTGCAGCTTCTATTCTATGCACGTTATAATGCACCGTGCCTTATATGTGATAACTGTTCATTGACAGTGCACTTTATAATCCGTGTCGTGTGAAAAATACGGTGCCCCGTGTTTATATGAGAGTGAGTGTATTTATTTCAAATCCTGTTTTAATGCGGCATTGGGAATGAAAACGTTAGGTGGGAGGGGCAAGATGAAACACCACCAAATCATCTTGATTCTTGAAAAGTTGGGCTGACTTATCTGATTGTTTTGTTGACATACCTTCTAGTGGATGCATAACGCAACCCCAGCCACTACTGTAGTTTCTATTCTATGCGCCTTATAATGCGGTGCAGCTTATATATGAAAACAGTTTTAAAATGGGCCGTGCATTCAAGGCGCGCCCTATAATCCGACGCGCCTTACGGTGCGGAAAATACGGTAGTTCCTCGGAATCAAGATGGCGCCAAAGCGACACTTTTACGCCGAACAATGAATCCCGTCGTCTTTCAGCGACTCCCCGTGACTTGGTCCACGCGGGCCTCGCGTTTTCCTTTCTCGCTTGCTCTCTCTCATTGCAATCCAACTTTTAATGGGCTCCGCGGAGCCACGGCGGAATAAGTGTTGCCAAAGCACTTAAGGGGCTTAAGTCAGCTGCGTGCGCAAAATATGAAGCACCGGAGGATCCCCGCCTGCTTGAGCATGCCGAGGAGGTCGCGCCGGCGTTTAATAGCAGCACTATCAAAGTGCGAGCGAGCGAGGGCGGGCGGGCGGGAACAGAGATGTTTACTGTGCGGGCCACCGCCGGGACAGATGGAAGATGATGCTGGCGCAAGAGCGGGGACGGCTGAGGAAAGAAAAACAAAAAAAATGGGCGATATGGGAAAGATGCCAGGGAATGTGTGTGTGTGTGTGTGTGTGTGTGTGTGTGTGTGTGCCCTTGGTTTTTACCACAAGGTGGGAGCTAAATCCCGCCTTTCACTGTCTTTGTAGGGACATCACGCACTTGTGGGAACCATTATAGTTCCGTCCGTTTTTCGAGGGTCAGGACTTGCTGGGGGCCATCCCGGGGCCCGGTACCGGCCCGTAGATCAACTGGTACCGGGCCGCATGGACCTCACCCAAAACGATGACGTTTTAGAACTGATTTAGTTCAACGTTCATTTACGCTTTGTTTGGCTTGATCTTTGTTTTTTGGCGCCGCCTCTGGCCGCTATTGATATTACATTTTGTAGTGAGGAAGGACGGTGTGGCTTCAGTCATTGTGAGGGACGCACACGTTGTTCTGTCTCTGTGAAATGTACTCTGTACTTTCTTTGTTAGAATGTTGTCATTTACGGTAATTCCAGTGTGTCCCAAATTGGTTTGTTTGTTGATCTAAAAAAATTGCATGTTATGTAGCGCTGCCTTGTATGCGTTTTGCTCTAACATTTTTGTATTTCCCTTTTGTATATGCGAGCATATGAAAATGTTTTTGTCAAGTACTCATTTGCATCTAATTACCGTATTGTATTGAAACGAATGGCATTTGTAATTCAGTTGTATGATTGATTTCATCAATGTAATTTGGGGTTGAGTTAGGCAACTGTTGTTATGGTTATCTTTAGCGTTAGCGGCTAGGCAGGCAATGCGTTATGTCAATGGGATGTCTCCACTACGATAGAAAAACCCCTCGTGTCTGTGTGAGTGTGCAAGTATGGCGGCAAATGTAGAGATTCCATCTCAGGGGCGGTGTTGATGCTGGTGGGGGGGGTCTTATCCGAGATTAAACTTCGCTTTCGTCCTGTAGGCGCTTCTTGGGTAGCGTCGAATCCTTTTGCCTCCCCGGAGGACGTACGTGCGTGTGTGTGTGTGCAAGTGTGTGTTCTTGAGGGTTTATTAGCTGGCAAAGTGTGAGGGAGGCCATGTGTTGTGGCTAGGTGCAGATAAATCAAAGATTCCCCCCCCAAGGACGTCTCTGCAGCATTGGAGTATTAGCGTGGGTTACAACTGATGTAGTGTAGCGATGTGCCCCCCCCAACCACCACCCACCATGCCCCCCCCCCCCCCCCCTTCCTCCTCAATCTCAGTGCATAATTGACTGTGAAGATGCTTGCGGGTTGGAGATATGCCCTCTGAAAATAACAAGACATTTTACACTGTGAACGATTTTAACGGCACCTGTGTAACCTTTACGCGTATGTGGAAGCAGAAGATAGCTGTTCACTTAAACCTTAGCAACAGTATTTGCATGTTTGTGCTCCTTCCGCTATAAGACAGTGGTTCATTAGTAGCCGCATGTGAAGGCCCTTAAGCGGGTACGTAAAAGGGTTGCAGCAAAGCTAATTTAACGATGTGACAGTGTCCTTTTCTTTTCAGGTTAAAAGCAAATTGATTGGAACTAGAAGCAACTTTCTGGGAGGGATGTGCATTTTTTGTCATTTGTTGGCAAAATTGGTGACAAACTGACAGCATCCACACAGAACCCCCCCCCCCCCCCCCCAAAAAAAAAAAAAAACCAAAACACAAGGAGGCTAAAATAATGCATAGATTGTCAAAACATGACAACTTTCAATTTGCTGTCCTCTCGTCGCTTCTGAATGCTTGCAAACGAGAGGTAGAGAGATACACCCTATGGGTGTCAACTTTAGCCCATGTCGAGCTCATTTACTGCCATTCAAAATGAGAAATATTGTCCTTTTTGGACACGTTAAACAGCAGATGTTTTATCATGCATTTCCCCCAATTTTCGCATTATTTGTTTCAATGGCAACACCCCAAATCCACCGGGTGGCGCTAGCGGCCAATTTACCACATTTGCAAGCCTTTCAATGACTTTGTTGATTGGCTTAGCCTGGACTCCCATGATACCTTAATACGCTAATTGCAGCAGTTGGATCAATCATGCATGCAGCATTTTATTGTGAGAAAATACAGTAAGTATTTAAGTGAAATATACAAACTTTGAAGTTTACTTCAGCTCAGAAGTGATTGCTAGCTAGCTACACCGAAAAAAAAAACATGAATTCAACTTGAAAATACTGAAGTGATCTGTCACCCCCAAATTGAATATTCTTCGACTGATCAAAGCCTGAGTATTGGCTATGACAGTTTACTTCAATATCTCAAAATTGAGCTCATGTTTTCTTCATTTTTTTGGCGTAGCTAGCTAGCTAGCAACCGCTGGCTGATATTTGAGTGCTAGCAAGCGATTGCGTCCCAAGCCTGGAAGCTAGTCCAAATGTGCGGCTCTTGTTTTCGGGGCTCCCGGGTTCACCTTCCTCCTTGTCGTCTTTGTTTTGAAAAGCCCCAGATCCCCGTCAAGAGCGCGCGCAAATACACTCCCAGCCAGTCGTGCTCGGATTTTTAATGCCCTGGCGCTCTCCTCGGCAATAACGAGCATTTGCGGCGCTTTATTAAAAGGCGGCCGATAAAAACGTTTGACTTTATTGGGCTTGATTGCAGCGTTTGTGGACGGATCAGCGGATGAAGAACAATGAGAGGTTGCGCGCTAACAGCGCAGCGCTGTTGTCTTTGCATTTTAATACCGCAGTGAAAGTCACGGGCCCGCCGCGGCCGGCGCCCATCGCTGGCTTGGCTCCGTCGACAGTTGCTATTGACGAGTCAACGGCGGGTACAAAGGAGAAAAATAAATTAGCGTCAAGCTATGCCGTTAGATCTACATTAAGACATTTTCATGCAGCGAAAGGAATGGTACAGCAAATTTTCCCAAATCTAAGACACTTTTTCTCCCCAAGGCCAAAAGTATGGGTGCGTCGGTACGCTAATTTAAAGATTAGATTTTTTTTTTAATCTCTCAGTCACATAAAGCGAGTTTTGACGCACAGAAGCGCATTTTACATAGCGTCCGTATTCTTATAATAATTACCGTAATGGGCGGACGCCAGTTGGCCGTTGCAGTTACAAATGTGGGAAATCTGAAACACACCCTAACCTAACATGCAACAAATATGTAACGTATGGATATGAACACGAGAAAATATGAAGAGTTGAGGAGAATTATTCTGTTTCGCCATAGTTTTGCCATGTGTGTCTTATACACGATAACGTAGAAAATACCCAAATTTAACCCTAAGATTAAGGGTGCATCCAATGCACAGGTGCGTCTTATATTTGGGGAATTACTGTATGCCATTTCACTCATTTGGTAAATGTGTGTTGTTGTTGTTGTTTTTTTGACATTACACACAATCATAGACTTTTGCGGAACACGGATGCTGCGAAACTTTGGATATTTATGGCAAAATGAACTTGAGCCCCCAGTAATTTACATGTTATCTGAGATATGTTGTAGTGTCTTTTAGTCAGCGCAAGTGCAAGGATTTCTTTTCCAGACTTGTGCCACGCCCTCCGTTTGGGGCATGGCTGAGGACTCGTTTTTTTTTCCAGACTTGTGCCATGCCCTCTGTTTGGGGCACGGCTGAAGACTTCTCCTCCATCCTCCTCCCGGTGTAACCTTATCTCTGCTAAGATCATGGAGCGCCCTGCGTAGGACAATCCCGTCGGGCTTTGCCATCCGTCTCCCCGTCGGCCAATTGTATTGTTTATCGTTAGGTCAAATTTTTGTTGTCTTTTACTGCAGGTGTAATGACAATAAAGGCAATCTATCCATCTATAGAAAACACCAGAGTTTAACCCCAAAATGAAGGGTTTGTCTTTTACACAGACATTTGAGGAATGACGGTATTTTTCTTGAGTTTGAGGCTCCATTCCGATTTTCACCGATCATTCCGGACGATTACGATTTCTGTGCGTTCCGGATGAAAAATAAGAAAAGCAATCTGAAAACGGGTTTCTCCGTATGGTGGTTTTCCAGCTGTCTTTCGCGGCTCCGACGCGAAGCTCCCACGACGACTCGAAGGCCAGACTTTGCGAGCTATCCCGCGAATAAGCCCGTTTGTTGTCAGCTGCGGACGGCGCGCATCCCCGCCGGCGTTCGACATAAAGAAGCACTGTGACGCCCCCGCCGGCGCCTGCGTGGATACATTAATCGAGAGGCGACAGTGAAAGGGCCAAACAGTGGCCGATTGGCACCCCGCTTTAGTCAACAGTGGACAGTCGCACGCATTGACACACACGCGCCGCCGCTGTTTACCGACCTGAAAGACAAGCATTGTCAGGCAGCAGCAAGCCTTTCACCTTCACAAAACGGTACGCAAAATATGCAAATGCCGATCCCACACATGGAAGCGCGGGGAGGCAGGCCGGGGTTATATAAACCAGTCGCTGGCCGATCACGGGTAAAGGGACGCCGTCGACCGCCGCGTCGGGATTATCGCTGTGTTTTTAGACTAAAGACATCGACGGAAAGTTTGCGGACTCCCTGGATCGCGCCTTGGATTTTCTTTCTAGTCGGGCAAATCTGCGGCCACCCATCGAGGGTGGTTGGCTACGCGGAGCAGAACGTCCGTCGACGGGTAGCGCTCGGTGATGCGTGCGGGGAAAAGTAGAAGGTCCGCGCTCCCGGTCCTCTGACGTTTATTCCGCCGACTGTTTTACAAGACAGATTCTCATAAGGCGCCTCGAGAGGCTTCCCGCTCTTCTGCCCCCAATCGGATTTGATTTAACCTCGCGCTCTCCGCAGATGAGCCGCGGACAGACGCCGTGTCTCCGGAGACGCGTCGGTCGGAGCTAGCGCCTCCGAGGAACGCCGGCGGAGACCCGGGTTGGAAGGAACGGGGCCTGTTTATTGTCGCCCCAGATTCTGGAGTCCTCCGGGGCGCTGCTATGTATTCATCAGCGTTTCCCAGCTGCTGGTGCTGTAGTTCTTCACAACCGTCTTAAAACCACTTTTTAAGGGTCGGTCTCGTCTCGCGCGGAAGGCAATTTGACTTGGTCTCCAAGTGGGCGAACTCTGGATTTTTGATTAAGATCGGTCCAGACCACTCCTGCGATCAGTGAGAAATCGCGTACTTTGTAAAAAGGAAACAAGAAATTTTATTAGAGTTGAGATTTGTTTTCTTGTACCATTTCAAAAACAACAATAGCAGCTTGTGTTTTTGTTGCAAATGTAAAGAAAACGAAAGATAGTGCTCACTTGCTTTTCAGTATTTTTAGATCTGATTTCTTCTTAAAGGCCGTCCCCGTTTTGTCTTGATCTTAACCTCCAAAAGTTTATGTGCTGGTGCGGACCTGCAAAAGTCTCAGTCTCAACCCCCTTAAGTCTCTGTCTTGTCTCGGTCTCAACCTCCAAAAGACTCGGTCTCGTCTCAGTCGTGAACTCCAAAAGTGTCCCGATCTGGACCTCCAAAATTCTCAAACTAAAACATTCTCTGTCTCAACCTCCAAAAGTCTCGTTTCGGTCTCCAGCTCCAAAAGTGTCGGTCTTGTCTCAGTCTAGACCCTCAAAAGTCGCAGTCTTGTCTTGGTCTCCACCTCCTAAAGTTCGAGTCTTGTCTCGCTTGCGACCTCCAAAAGTGGTGCTCTTGTCTCCGACTCAACCTCCAAAAGTCTCCGTCTTGTCTCTGCCTTGACCTCCAAAAGTCTAAATCTTGTCTCAATCTCGACCTCCAAAATTCCATGTCTAAAACTCAAATTTTCTCCGTCTTGACGTCCAAAAGTCTCAGTTTTGTCTCGGTCTTATTTCAGTCCCCGCCCCAAAAGTCACAGTCTCCGTCTCCGTCCTCTCTAGTCTGGAAAATCTTCTGGTCTGGATCGATTTGTTCTCGAACGCAACGCTACCGGCTGACATGTTTCCCGATATCGGACTCGCTAGACTGTAGTTCCTTATAAAAGAAATAATAAGACATTTATAAACGCATGGATGAATTTATAACTTAGGTAAGCCTAACTAAGTCGTTCTTATCTGGCTGAGCTTCCGCATGGTTCAGACGTGCACCGAGTAGCGCAAACCGCTCGTTAGAGCGCGTCACTCGTACTTCCCGCCGAGCTTCTTTTGAGAACGCGGCAGTGCTGCAAATTAGTGTTGTTGTTTTATTTTTTTGAGCGTGGACTTGTTAGTCTGCAGCCAAGCAGGCAGGGTCACAGAGGAGCCATTGATTGTAAAGTGCGCATCAATACACAATGAGGCCCGCTCGGAGCGTCTTCAGCCGCCGTCCCCCGGCCCCCCTGCGGCCGGCGCTGCCAAGCCTGGTCCTGGTCCCGCTTCTTTTGGGCTTTGTCCGTAAGTCCCGCACGCACACACACGCATCCCTATTAAAGGAGACGGGCGCCATCGATTCCGCGGGGAGTCATTATGTGGCAAACGGGTCGCAGGAAGCGGGAACATAATGCCTGCACGTACGTCTTCGATCCATATTAAGGCACGGCTCGTATCGGAGTGGAGAACGTGTAATTACCGGCAACGCCGAGTTGTTATTTGCCTCGCCATCAATGTTTGTGCGCAACTTCTCGCTGGCGGGTATCGATGCAGCTCATCAATTTGAATTTTTTTTTATTTTTGCCCCCCCTCACGGCATGCTATGGTTCTAATCACATTTTTGGTGGAGTGGGAAAACTTTGGCGCTCCAGTCGCCATTGATATTTTTTGCCCTCCTTTTTCTCGCTCTTTGTTTATCGAACGCGCTGGATATGCAAGAAACGCAATATTTTACAAGTGAAAAGAAGAAAAGGAAAAATAGCCATCATTAAGCACTGGTTATATGTTCAAGAGGGAGCAAGAAGAAAAAAACTTGTCCGAGCTTTTGTTTTTTTTTACAGTTTGACTTGTTTCATATCGATACGATAAATTATTCTTTTAGTGCATCCCAACGAGAAAAAAAAAAGTCAGCGTATAAAACCTTCCACATATATACCACAACACTTGTGCGTTCATACGGCACACTAATTTCAGCATGTGGCTCACGTTCACGTGTGGAAGTTTAAATGGGGACATTGAGCTAATTTGGGGTGTTAGCACAGATAGCTAGCTGTTTTTAGTTCTTTTCTGCTTTTTGGCGTGCCGTGGAATGGATGTCGGATGCATTTTTGGGGATTTAGCATAGCTAGCAAGCTAACCTAATTTTTTGTCACCTTTTTGGTGACTTTTTTGTTTGTTTTTTGTTTAGTGTAAAGGTAAAAGTGCGAAGAGTGAACTGAAATCCATGCATGTTCCATTTTCGGCATGTTAGCATAGCTTGCAAGCTAACCGCATTCATGTGACCATTTGAGTTTGCGAGCATGCTCTGAGCGTTTGTTCGTTTGGCACACCGATCTGGAATTTATGCAAGATCCATTTTCAGGCTATTAGCATAACTGCTAGCTAATTGTGTGCATTTCATGTAACTTGTTTTTTGTTTGTTTTTTTTGGAAAAAAAAAAAAAACATGCATCCTTCTTGGGGGTATTAGCCTAGCCAGCTAGCTAACTGCACTTTTTTGTGACCTTTTTGTTTGCTGTGCAGTGAGGTGTCCTACACTGAGCTGGAATTCACGCATGATCCATTTTCTGGGTATTAGCATCGTTAGCTAGCCAACTGTATTTTTGTGACCTTTTTAGTTTTGCGCTAGGCCTTGAGATTTTTCCAACAAAAAGTTTCGAAAGACTTTAATGCTAGCTAATGGTGTCACAAAGGCCTATTAAAAAAAAAAAATATATGTATATATATATATATATATATATATATATATATATATATATATATATATATATATATATATATATATATATATATATATATATTTAACGGTCCAGGGAGGCATAGCGATGAAATGTGTCTGGTCTCAAATGTTCAAGCCGGCAGTAATTAGGCTTCAGTCGGGATTAGGAAAAGAGAGAATATTAAGACGGCAGCCGATGCCCCGGAGGGGTGAAAGGAGATGACGGACGGAGGATGTAGGAAGCCAGAAATGAAAATTGAGGAAGAAGATCATACGATATCACGACAGGCAAACGGAGAGCCTGTTTAACTGGGAAGGAGCGATGGAAAGAAAGCGAGATAAAGCGAGAGGGGGCGCCGCATGACGAGAAGTTTTGACAGGCGTCAGCGGTGAGTGGCGGCGTTCCGAGACGCTATTAATACCTGCTCTGGTTATTTGCGCCGTTAATGCAGCTCCCTCTCATGAGTAAACAAGTGCAGCGCTGTGGGGCGTGCGAGCGTCTTCACTTTTTCTGCAAAAACAATCAACAGAAGGACATTGTCTGGCGTTGTAGGGATGGCGGCGGCGCCCGCTGCGTCTTGGCCGTCGCTTGTGGCTAAAATGCCAGCTTTGTTTTCGCCCTTCAAACGTGCACACAAAACGCGATTTGTGCTCGGGCATTTGTGGAATGCTATCAAACAATGTTAGTGCTGTAGTACAATTTATGTCAAGTGGGACTGGAGTCCACATAGCCAACAGGTTATCCGGTCCGGGGTTTCGGGTCAGCTGGACTCTGTCCCGAGAGGCGGGACCCGGACCGGACCGCTTACAAACAACGCATTCACACTTGCGGGTAAGTTAGGTTGGCCGGGGATGAAGCTCGAGCCACACAAATACTGCGCGCTTAAAAACCCAATCCGAGATTCGAACCGGGGTCTGTTGGTCTCTGAGAAAGATCCCATCCCTCCGGTGAGCAGGAGTTGGTGGTACAGCTCTTGGTCCTGATGGTCCGCTATCTGAATTTTCTGTGATTCATTGCCAATGAGAACGTTCTCCATTGGTTAAACAAAGGCAGTAGAATTCAAGTAGAAAGACCTAAATCAAAGTAAATATTAATGCGGGGTTAGGTTCAAAAAAAGTGCGGTAAACATTGTTGTTTACCCGACAACATCTCAAAGTTCAACATAGCACGACTACTTCGTTATTACGCGGAGCAGGAGTGTGCCGTTGCTTGGCTAAAATAGTGCCAGGATGATGTGGAAAAATGTCAGGTTCAGTCGACCTCCAACATTTAATAAACAAAACACAAAGAAGGAAGACGAATGACTTGAAATCTTTTTACTCGCGAGGAGAGTGGACAGAGATGTGCACCGTCACAGATCTCCTACCATTCTGATAACACATGCAAAAAAACAGATATGGGGTAACCTCTTTACAATTATTCTAACAAAGAAAACGACCCAAATACGGTCATAATTATGCATGAGAGTTCAAATAGGGTTAGGAATCCCAAAAACTCGGGTAAAAATGACCCAAACAGATTCCGAAACCGATTACACCAAAACCTTTCTGAAAGTTTTGGATAATTGCACATGGCCCCGGATCAAATTTACTTTTCAAGATTCCCAAAAATTAAACGTAACTCGCAGCTATACATTATGTATTGCCTTTTTTTTTTCTTTTGAGTACGTTTCCAATCAAAAAAAGTTCTTGAGATTTTCTTATAAATACACACACCGCCGGGTCATATTGACCCGGATACATGATTGCATTTCTTGAGAAATGAACATAAATCACTGGTTAGAGCAAAATATTTGTTATGGATTGTACACATTTCAGACATGTTTGAGTGGGTCAGTTTGACCCGGGGATCATTACTGATTTTCCTTGCAAATAAACTAACATAAATCACTGGTTATAACAAATTATTCAGTTTGGATTATACATATTTTAGACCTGTTTCAGTGAGTTAATATGCCTTGGGTCAAAGTGACCCGGGGATCATTCATGATTTTCCTTACAAATACACAAACACAAATAACTTGTTATGGCAAAATATTCGTTTTGGATTGTACATATTAGACATGTCTGAGTGACTTCATCCGTCCCGGGTCAAAGTGACCCAGGGATCATTATTGCTTTTCCTTATGACAGGCCGGTTAATGAGAGGTCACGCATGAGCAGAAACAATTTGCGCCGATTCGGTTTGGACATCCTCCTGAACTTGGAGAGTTTCTGCCCGTCACAGATTAAGAAAAAAGACGGAAAACAAGCGCGGGGGGGGGGGGGCAAGAGAGAAAAGCTCCACCCCTGCCAATTAAAATAGGCCAAAGCACAGCAGAAGATGAAAGCGGGAAAAAAAAAGTGGGATCTCCACTCTGCTGCGCTCGTTTCGGTCTCGCTCTGCGCCCCTTCCTTCCTCGCGCTCTCCCGGCCTCGGACTTGAGCTGCGGAACAAATCGTGTTTAGCGCAAGCGCGGGGGCGACGACAAGGCAGGGAAGGATTCCCGCTCTTTTCCCCCCCAAAATGAACGAGGGGCTGCGCAAAATAAAATGCGGGACGGGAAATGAAGAAACGGCGTGGGGGGACCACAGGGGACGTGTTGCAAAGGTTCCGCACGTCGCGCCATGATGTGCACAGTTACACAATTCCTCCTTTTTCTCTTCTACACCCGAAAATCTCGGACAAAGTCCTTCCAGAAGCTGTGGGAGCCAAGTGCTTATTCGGTATAGATTTTGAAGGTCAGGGGCAGGAGTAGATACAACTCCTGGGCGGGAGTAGATTACAACTCCCGCCCTCATTGGTTGACGTTTGCGCTGGGAGCTAATCACGTGTCTTGTAGGAGTGCCCGTCTCCCTCGTGAAACTAAGACCCGCTGTGAGGTAGACACAAAGGAAGAGCAGCCCTACACCGGAGCCTTTTCAAAATCTTACCTGAATTTATTTTCAAATACATTGGAACGATCATGTTTGGGCGCCGCCAATGTAACCGCGGCTCTCCGTGGGACTTCAGCCAAAGGGATGGGAACGAGAAAGGACAACAGTACACTTACTTATATGCGTAAGGCGGGATCAGTATATATATGAGTTGCGCATTAAGCGTGTTTCAGTGTAACATGAAACGCACGCCAAGCAGTTGTTTATCCCTTATGACTGAGACTACTTCGCTTTGAGAACAAGGTGTCCCATTACTTTTGTCCGTACAAGGTTCAGTGGCTTTTAATGGAGGAAATGATGGTTAATGTCGGTGGGTTTTGTCGGCAATGAGGTGAGCTGATAGGACGACCAAAGAATGAAAGATGCGTTAAGGATGATGTTTTATTTATAGAGGGAGCCCCCCCCGGAGCCCCCCCCTACCTTTCTTTGCTCTGCATTTGATTGGCAGAGCCTCCCCAAAGGAAAGAAAGAGAGATGAGAGATGGCATGATAATTTTAGACGGAAGATGTTGCTGCCTGCGCGGAAAGAAGACGTAAGCTGTTGTTAACCAGGAGCGAGGCTTTGTTTTTGGACCCATTTTCGGGTGCAAAAGTGGGCCCGACCTCCCACTTATTGATTGGACGATAATCAATAAATCATGTCAAAAACCGTATCGGAAGAAAATCATCTCCGTTCATATGAATGAGCAAATAGATGGCACAAAATAGCGTCAAAGTGCAATTTTTCTAGCAGACAGGGCAATGGAATGCCCAAATGAAACTCTTCCAATCATGTCAACATAGTTCATTGGCACCAAGTGGCCCTAAGATGGCGCCAAAGCGATAGGCAATGGTTTTAGCAGGAAATCATTTGCTCTTAATTTGAAAAGAATGTCCTTTGACTTCACTAAAATGTGTTGAATTGGGTTTACAAATCTCACGTACCTCCTGAAGTGCTGTCACATTCTCATGCATTAGAAAATAAAAAATAATTATGCTCTTAAGTTGAAAAGAATGCACTGTTCCCTTTACTGCAATGAAAAGCAGTCACTAGAACACAATTAAGCAAAATAGTGTATTGTTCCAATTGTTTTGCTCTTAATTTGAAAAGAACACACTCCTCCTTTCACTGCATTAAAAGGTGTCGCTAGAAGGTAATTTAGCAAAACACTTTTGTGTTTTCATGTTCCAGTTAATTTGCTCCTAATTTGAAAATTATGCACTGTTCCTTTTACAGCATTAATAGAACTCATTTCACAATCATAATAAAGTTTCACGCTTCAGTTAATTAGCTCTTGATTTGAAAATGCACTGTTCCTTTCACTGCATTGAAAAGAAGCCACTGGCATACAACTGCGCAAAATCAAGTTTAACGTTTCAATTAATTTGCTCTTGATTTGTAAAGAACGCACTGCTTCTTTTACCGCAGGTATGAGAAGCTCCGCAGTATTGTGTAAGTGGGTTACACAATGATGATGATGGGGGGAGGAAATGCGGATTTTTGGGCGGCTGCCAGCTGGCCCGCTGCGCGCGGATAAATTCTGGCGGCCGTCTCCCGAGTTAGCCGGGCGAGGTGGCATCCTTGAGAGCGCGTCAACATCAGAGATACGCTGTGTCAGTGCGCCCCCGATGAACCCTGGGGGGGGGGGGGGGTGTACCTTTCCTATTCATTATCTCTCATTATGCTTCCACTGGAGGCCGGCCAGGCGCCGGTGTTGCGGGGCCGGGATTTACAAGAGAATCGATGACGGCGGCGTTATTAGCGCTTTTAATTTCAAACAATAAGAGCGCCCGCCGGGCCAAGGGTCGGCGGCTGGCGAGCGCCCGTCTTTTGCTTCCAAACGTGCAATTTTCCCATCCTCCCTCGGGCGGGCGAAGGCAGCCGGGCTCTTACAAACACGTTGGCAAAGACGTTCAAACGTATTTCAAACGTCAACTCCGCAGCGCCGTCGAAGCAACTATTTGTGTTTGTGAAAAACGGCGTTCATTTTCAAAACATGTAGTTGAGTCTAATCTGTATCATGATGGATTTCTTGTTTTTAATAAATGTAACATTCAATCACTTTTTGGTGGGGAGGGGGGCACTTTTGCTTAATTTCTCGGGGCGTGAATAATAGCCGCATGGTAATGAAAGCCATCATTCAACGTGACACCAGCGTCAGCGCAGCGCTGATTGAATTCTTTGGCCTTGGCGGAGGTCCTGCGGAGCGCCGGCGCCGCGTTATGACCCGCAGTCAAGCGCTTTGTGTCGGCGAAGGATTGATATGTATCGCCGCTGTAAATAAAGCCTGTTTTTGGCCGCCTCTCAGACAAGACGGGGGGGGTCGCCGTGAAATACTGCCCCCGCTTGGCCGGAGGGAGAAGTTATCGACGGCGGATATCGACGCCGCTCGCCGTTCTCCTTTTGTGGTGATGCTTGTGCCGGGTTTTACGAGCGGAGCGCATTTCATCGCGGGTCAGATTAATAGCCGGTGTCGTCGGCGTCGCTTCCCGCCATCTTTTTTTTTCGCTCTCCATCTCGCGGCCGATCACAAAGTGGCGACGTTTGATTCGGAAGTAAAGTGCTGCGCCGGCTGCTTTTAGCTGCGGCGCCGTGCGTCATCGCGCCGCCAGCTGCATTATTGTACGCGCCAGCCGTAGCTTTCTATAAGTGGCTGATTGGCTTTCCTGCTCGGATGTAAGCTCCGCCCCCAAGCTGCACCTGTGTTGCCTGGATGCAACTTTTTGCTTTGTGACTTTTTCCATGACTGTCGCCTTTTTGTCGGAAGTGCTGGCAGCTGGAGAGCCCATTAAGTGCTTCTCGGAATAGAATAACAGCGCCCCCTTGGGAGCGGGCGGCCCGGTGCCCTAACAGCTGCGGCCGTCTAAAAAATGTTTATGAGACGGAGAAGCAGTTTTTATTTAAGTATTTTCTTTTTGGTCGGGAAAGATGTGACAGAGGCGAGAAATTGTCTATCATTGTGGGATCGATTTTTGTATTTCGGTTTGGTGCAATTTATGATGTTTTGAAAAAAAAATTGAATTTGTCAGTATGTGAGATCAAATTTTTATTTAGAATTTTTTTTCTGGTCTTATTTTGTTTTTGTTATTTTTGTGTGTGCGTATATATATAATTTATTTCTTTATTTTTCCCCCCGAAAAACGGTTGGGTCAAAAATAAGCCATTTAGGAGTAAAAAAAGGAACAACCCAATGATTGGTTCAATTTGACCCAATTTTCTGTCGTTTTGCTCTAAACGGCCCTCCCAAAATCAGTAATTTTGTGCATGACATCCCCAAAATGTTTTGTCTATAATTAATCAGTCGCTACCTTATCTGAAGACTGAGGTCACGACCAATCACAGCTCAGCTTCCCAATGTCACATGACCAACGAGTACTCTAGCCCTGAGCACAGCTGATGTTATTTCCAGTGGCAAAATGTCGTTTGAAAGCTATTCTTTGAACATAAAATATAATCGAGCCCTAACATTAACTATAAATAAAACGTTTGCACTGATGAAAACGGCTGAATAAGTGGAGCATCGCTTTTAGCTACATGGCATCGCGATCAGCGACGTTACAAACAAACCGGAGGGAAGTTTCCCCGCTTGCAGTTTGACATCTTGTTTTGTTTTCTTTTCGCTTCATCATTCATGCGCCGCATTTATCATCCGCATCCGGTCACCTTGTCATAATCCCTCATTTACTCTTTGTCTCATAGGGTAGTTTAATTAATTTATGTTTGCATAAAGACCTTGATTCATGGCTTTGTAATGAACCAGCCCTCTTCTATTGAGTACCAAATAGCCACTTGAAAGCATTTCCTTTCTCATTTCGCCTCCATGTGTATGTTGAAACTGATACGGCTAACATTTTTTCCGCTCTATAAGGCGCACCGGATTATAAGGCGCACCTTCAATGAATGGCCTATTTTCAATCTTTTTTCATATATAAGGCGCATAGAATAGAAGCTGCAGTAGTGGCTGGCTATGCATCCACTAGATGGAGCTGGGCTCAAGGGAATGGCAAAAAAAAAGAATCTGAAAAATACCCCGATCACATTAAAAGACTGTTTAGATCAGGGGTGTCAAACTCGTTTAAGCTTGTATGGAGCTTTTATGCTTATGTTAACGCGTGTTCTATGTTAGCGAATCCACCGTAAAGATCGGAGACATTTGTCTTGACAAGTCACTAATGGCAAAAGAGAGACGCGGCGTTGAACTTGTCAGGACGCGGCGCTAATGTGTGTTAGCGCCAACGCCGGCCCCTTTCCTGAGTAATAAGGCCCATTAGAGAAATAATTGGGACGGAGCGGACAGGTGGCGACATCACAAAACGAATGTGTGCAACTGTCATGATTGTTGGCTTATTTTGCTGCATCGTTGCGCTTAGTTTTTCCTACGTGAAAATGGGTGCGAATTAAATTGGATATCAATGATTAAAATCTATCCCAGTCGTGCCCAAATGTTTTTTTTGCTCCGATATCTATCGCAATTCCTCAAATATAAGACAAAGTTTTTTTTCCCCAAAAAATGAAGGCCAAAAGTGTGTTTGTGTCCTATAAATGGTAACTGAAAAGTTCTTTTATTTTCTTCTTTTTTTTTTTGCTTCGTCATTCAGTTTTGACGCACAGATAATCGTTTTTATATCGGCCGTATTCTTACAATAATTACCGTAAGGGATGAGTCGGACGGGGATGTCATTTGGCTGTTAGAACCGGTGCCTTTTGCAGCTAACAGTAGCTCGTAGTAGCTGAGCTTGTTGTGGCCTTATTTTCACCAAAAGAAGCAAGCAGACTGAACCAACGTCCGAGTCCATCCTTGTTTAGGAATTTTACAAAAATGTAAAGGTTACAATGCCTCCATCTGATTAAGAGTGGCAAGATTTGGAGCTGTGCAATGGTTGCGATCTCTTGGCACACAATCATAAACTTGGTGAACCGCAGATGCTGCCCAACTTCAGGTATTTCCGGTAAAATGAACTGGAGCTGCGTTGACATCATGCTTCGGCTCCAGGGCTTCTCAGGAAGTTGAGTCATCCAAAACCAAATGAATTGCAGTGTGCCTCTTTTGAAGTCCAACCGCCGTATTGTGTTGTGGGGGGGGGACAACAAACATGGAACACGCTCTGATGATCAAACTCTAACTAATGGGAGTCGTCGTTCCTCCGCTCTCCGCATCAAAGGGACGCCCTGCTGCGTTGCTGTCAAAATAGATTTGGATTTTGGTGTTTGTTGGCCAACGTGGACGATATGTACGTGCGGGGGGCGGGGCTATCGTGCATTTTTGCCGCAACACTTTCATTTGCATGCTGCTGTAATCATTTCTTCATTTCTTGGCTTTCCATTGGCAGCCAAGCAGAGAGAGAGAGAGATCTAACATCCTGTTAATACTCGATCTAGATAGATAGATAGATAGATAGATAGATAGATAGATAGATAGATAGATCTAGCAGCCTGTTAATGCTCGATCTAGATAGATAGTGTGTGCCAAGTGTTTCCGATTTTGAACGATTCCATCAGAAAAGAAGTAGAAGTTGAACTCTTTTCTGTTTTTTTCTCTTTCAGCACGTTGCCAGGCGGTGCAGGCGGAGAACGTGACCGTCTTAGAGGGCGGTACAGCCCAGATTTCCTGCCGCCTACAGAACTACGACGGATCCATCGTGGTCATCCAGAACCCTCGCCGGCAGACGCTCTTCTTTAACGGCACGCGGGGTAAGTGTCGCGGCATGGAACAATGTGGATATGTTGGGCTCAATTTGCATATTCTACTCAAATCCAAAGGATCAGAAGCACGAAACGAAGTCACAGTCGAAGTCACATGTCTTTTCAATCGGTGAACTCAACACGATTCAGTCGTACCGATACGGAAACAGTTCAAACTCGACGCAATTTAGGGTCGTACTCATACGTTTTGTTAAACACGAATACGTCCTTTGAATAGCGGTTTTACTCCATAGCTAAGCTAGTAAAATCATCCTCCGTGAACCAAAGTCGGGAGGAAAAAAATCCTCGCCTCCAATTTACGTAGCTCTCTTTTATAAGAGTTGAACTTTGTATCGGGACGGCGTGCGTCTCTACGCAAATGGCTTGACTTTGCCATTTGAGCCTTTCCTCATTAAACAGATAAGCAAGGAGTTAATAGAGGTGATACTTTTATTTGCCGGGCAAATTCTGCCGCCGCTTTTAAAAGGACAGTCGCATGATGAGTTGAGGAGGCGCCGCAGCCGTTTTATACGGCGCGCGGCCTCGCTCGTTGCGCTCGCTGTTACCCGGGCGCCGTTCGATTCCGCCAAGCGCCTTGGGCTAGGTAAACGCCGCTTTGGCCCTTTAATCACTTCTGGTCGGCAAGCTAATGTAGCCTCCGAGCAAATGCGGAGCAGGAGAAAATGATGAGGCAAACTCCGAGCCCGCAGCGGCTAACGTTAGCGCTTAACATCAAATGTCATTTGCGGTATTGCTTTTATTAAAATCGTCTTTCATTTCCCAATTGAGTACATTTGTATAACCGTTTGTGTTTGCTATCCGAGCTTGAGGCCACGTTCCGGACGAATGATTTTTATATCGCGAGTCCTTTCCGGAATATGTTTTGAATATTTAATGCAGAGGGGTAATTGAATTGCGAAATGATTGTGTTTTTCTATATTTGTCTTCAATGGAGGCTAAAAGGGCCATAGAAGTAAAATGGTATCGTTACATTAGCTGCATTATATTGGTAAGGGTTAGCGTTATGCTAACTGATGAAATCGATGAGTGGATTTATGTTATCTTACATCTTACGTCATTAACTAATTATGTTAGGTCGCGTTACACATACTTGCATCATGTTCTGTTGCATTAAAATTGGCAATATGGTATTTGCAATTTGTTACGCTACGTTACGTCACGCTACCTTATGTTACGCTACGCTACGTTGTGTTAGATTATGTTAGGCTATGTTACATTTTGTCACGTTATGTGATGTCACGTTTTGTTACGCTATAGTACGTTACGTTACTCGATATTATCTTGTCATGTTACTTTAACGTATGTTTCATTTCAGTTACTAGTTTGGCAACAATTTATTTAGCTTTTTTTCTCCTGATATAGAAGCAATGTTTGATATTTGGATCATTTTAAATGAAACTAGGTTTCAATTCAAAACGAATATTAAAAATGCTAATAATTTCATATTAAACTAGTTGTCGATGTAACATGTTACGTCGCAGTACGTTGCGGTACGGTATGTTGCATCACGGTATCTTCCAATTTGTATTGGCATAAGCGTTGTCATAGCATTAATTTGAATTCTAGTTAATTTAGTTTGAAATACTGTTGTGCCTTGAGATAAAAATGACCCAGCTTATGAGTTTTTAAAAATACTTGCTGCTCCTTGCCCTCTTAATAATTACTTTCGAGAGCGAATATTTCATTAAAAACTGAAATAATTGATGACCAGAATTTTAAACTAAACATAAATCAAAGCTTTTTTAAAACGACCACATAGAAAGTTAAATTTGAATCTGGTGCATGTTTAATAATTTCAGTAATATTGTGCACCCCTGTTATATACATTTAGATTAAGTTAGCATGTTTATTTGCTTTTTTTTAATACATAATTAAAATCGTCGTATTATTTACAGTGCATCGCTTCTCTGGCTGCTTTCACATTTATCGTCTCCCGCTTGGCGTCTCATTGAAGTGTTTGTAGTGTGTTCATTGGACTAAGTAGACGGACTCCCTCGCCGGTAATGCGGCGGTTAAGTCAATTAATCGCGAAGACTCTCGGCACAAGAACATGAATGCCAGACGTTAAACCCTCCCATGAAGAGGGCTTAAATGGACATTCCTCGCCTCCGCTAATCTGGAACGATTACACGTGTCGCGAGAGCCGCTTTGACTTTTCCGCCGTTAGCATCCCGTCGTTGCGCCGTACGCTTGGGGTGGCGCTTTTGAGCAAAACCTCCGCCATAAAAGGCCCGTTTGCAATCCGGCGAGGTCGTCACGTGATATGAAGTCCAAAGTCGGTAAAGTAAGATTTTTCGACAAACCGGCTTGAAAAATGAGAGCAAAGCTTTCACAGAGCTAGCAAAAACGTTCGGCGCGGCCAAATCAACTACAGGGGGTCCTCGGTTTACCACGGTCTCCACTTACGGTGTTTCGAGGTTACGAGTAAACAATTCCATCACCGTAGAAGTGAAATGAGATATTATTAAGAGGTCTAAAAACGGTGAAACGCCAACTAACAAGTTGTTCCGCGCGACAGAGACCGTTCGAATGCTAAGTTCCGTTTTCGGGTTTTGTCGATGGAATAAAAGCGACGGTTGAGATCTACGCTGTTTCCCCGCTGCCATTCTTGCCGGCACATCGCACTGCTTGGAACGGAATGACTCACCGGGGCGAAAATGGCCGTCGCGCTCTTCTCTACAAAATAAAATGTGGTGCAATAACAAGCTTTATCCGAGGAAACGGGGACAAAAAGGGGCAGAATAATATTACAGTACTTTACAGTACGTATGGAGTAATCGATTTATTTTATTATATATTTATTTGTTTATTTATTTTTTTTTAGTTATTATTTACTTACACTGACATTTGGGTCACACCGAGTCTTAAGAAGGGATCCGCGTCGGAAGTCGAAGAGCCCCTGTAATTGGTACCTCTTTTATGATGACACCGATGAGCTCAGTCGTCAAATGTTGATATCGTACTTGGAAGTGAAATAATGAGGGGAGTAACACATTTTTGGCCATGCAACACCACTTTCTTATGCTCATTAGCCGGTTTAAACGCGAACTCTCTCGCCCTAACGACAAGCTATGACGCATTCGAGTCGAATGGGAAAATTCGCTACTCAACACACTTGTGTCTCATTCATTGTATGTTTACGTATATATATATATATATATATATATATATATATATATATATATATATATATATATATATATATATTAGGGCTCGACCTTGGATGTTTGACTTTTTGACCACTGCCAGCAAATATCCAAGTACCAGGGATTGACTCTGCACTAAAGACTACAATTTGTCTTGGGGATGGAATGGGAGGAGAGGCGAACATGCCCTCCAACGGCGCGCACAGGACTTGTAGCCTTTGGCCGAAGCCTCGTCAAAGCGAGGAAGGCTCGTAAAGGGCTTAAGATGAGACTGCGGGGTTATCTCAAGGTGAGGCGAGGGAAAGGGATAACGAGGGGATGTCGGGCAAGTTTTCCGTCGACGTGAACGGCACGCGTACGAGGCCGTCGCTCAGCGTCCCTCTCTTCCAGCCGTCCATCTGCCGCAGCGCCCCGCGGGCCGCCCTCCGCGTGTGTTTAACTGTCCAAATAAGAGCATTAAACGAGCCCTCCTATTTTACAAGCCAGGCGCCGAGCAGTGGCCATGACGTTTTGTTTTTTTTTTCCCCCCCTTTTATGAGAAAGGAGGGGCAAATAGCTGACCAAATGGATGCTCCCCTGCATGCAAATGAGACGGGCCCCATAAAGATGAGCTGGGGCTCGGCGGGAGCGTGACATTTAGTTGCCATTTAGTGTAGCGGCGGGGGCCGTTCTCCAACAACTGTCATGTTTCCAACAAACCGTCCAGTTAAGTCCATGAGTCCACTCCCATGGAGAAATGCTATGTTTTTAGCATTTAGCCTACAAGTACGTTCAAACGTATTTGCAGGTGGGTTCCAACGCATTTTCAAGTACGTTTTAGGATATATGCAAATAGGTTTGAAGTTTCAACCTCGTTCAAAGGATTTTGCCGTGTAAACGTGTCTACTGCACATTGAGGGAAAAAAAATGCTACTTTTCAGTGTTTAGCTTACAAGTACGTTCAAACGTATTTGCAAGTATGTTCTAACGTATTTCCAAGAAGGTTTGAAGATGTTTGCGAATACGTTTGAAGATACATGCAAATTTGTTCAAATGAGTTTTCCATGTTAAAATTTGTACTCCACATGCTACCTTTTTAGCGTTTAGCCTGCTAGTACGTATTTTCCATATATGTATACAAACATATTTGCAAGTACTTTCAAATAGGTGCGCTCACCAAAATTGTTTATTCCACATTGGCAGCTGCTTGCTTCCTAAATGTAAGGTTTAGTATAAGTTTTTATTTTATTTTTTTGAAAGCGTTTCCATTCGAATTTTGTTTCATTACAGAAAACGTCGTTTACGATTTTAGTCTCAGTCATTTTATGACCTAGCGGTACCTTGTTCTGGTGCACAGCTAGTCCTTCTATTCTATTTACTTCTTCTGCGGTCTCACGTTTGGACATTTTTACAACTTCCTGCTAACTAGCGACAACGGCGGGCGCGTGGCGTTGCGAAGCGCGCCGCTTGATGGAAATTGGGTCCCGTCTCATTTCTCCATTTTGGAATTATTTCCCATCTCGCGGCCTGCCGCATTACATGGCGTTATCAGTTTGTTTTACTGGCCTTGGCTTTCTCAAAAAGCAATATGTTCACGGCGACGTCGTGACAAATGAGGCTGCGAAGAAGGCCCGGCGGCGCCGCGCGGGGAAATGCGGTCCCCCCCGGGCCACAAAGCCCAAACAAAATGAAGGTGTCAATATCCAATCATTCCCCGAGGTATTTACATGAATCTATAGACACGGATCCGGCGCGGCATTGTCGCTCGCCTTTGTTGTCGGAAGCCTTTATCGGCGGCTCGGCGAACAAAGACAAAATTGTTGCCTCTAATCTTCTTTTGTTGGCGCCTCGCCTCGTCTTTCCAGCGTCAGCCATTGCGCCGCCCAAATAGGACCGTTTAACCTGTCTCCAACTTTTCTCAAAATGTGTTGATTCACCTCCCAAAAAGTTGCCCCAATTAACAACTCCAGACAAACCGTTTGAAAGCGAGGCGCCGATTCGGCAGACTTGAAAAAGAATCGGGTAAACGGCGACGTCTTGTGTCGTATTTATCGCATGTTCGCCGATGCTTCAAATTCCTCCGGTAAGGCTAAAAAAACAATTTGGATCATTATTGTTCACGATAATACATCAAGACAAATTATTAAATGAATATTATTATATCACACGTCAGCAATATCATTCATATATATTAATATACTATAATAAACTATAATAATCATCGTAACTATAGAAGAAGCCAAATTCATTTGAAGTTTATTTTCACTAAACAAATATATATTATGTATAAAATTATTCTCCGTATTCTGTTCTTTTTGTGTCATATCCTTCCAGTGTTGAAGTTTTAGGTTAATGTTTTTAACTAACTTGTGTTGCCATAAGCCTCAATTTTTTTAAAAAGCTGATGGTGCGCCTTATAATCAGGTGCGCCTTATATATGGATAAATGTTGAGATTGGGATTGGTAGATGGGGAATGAAGTGATAAAGTAAGCTTGACCTGTTTCTTTTGTGTGTTTGCAGTTGAACAAAGTTGGTCGTATTGACATTGAGTTATTATGCCATTGAGAGTTGAGTTATTATTTGAGTTATTATTATTACTTTGAGTATTACTATGTTGTGATTGAAAAAGCTTTAAAATATGTCATTAATTGAGGGTGCGCCTTATAATCCGGTGCGCCTTATATATGGAAAAGGTTTTAAAATGTCATTAATTTAGGGTATGCCTTATAATCCGATGCGCCTTATAGTGCGGAAAATACGGTGTGTGTGTGTGTGTGTGTGTGTGTGGGTATATATATTTGTGTATATATATATGTGTGTGTTTGTATAGATAGAAACTTCTTGCTCCCCATATTAGCTAAGTCAGGTCGATCTCGAACGCTGACAAGGCGACGTTTCCTCCCGCAGCCCTGAAGGACGACCGCTTCCAGATGGTGCTGTTCACGCCGCGGCTGGTGCGCATCACGCTGACCAACGTGAGCGTGTCGGACGAGGGCGGCTACTTCTGCCAGCTGTACACGGACGCCACCCACCACCAGGTGGCCACGCTGGCCGTGCTGGTCCCCCCGGAGACGCCGGCGGTGGAGGTGAAGCAGGAAGCGGTGGAGGGCGGCGAGGTGGAGCTCAGCTGCGTGTCGGCGCGCAGCAAGCCGCCCGCCGCCCTGCGCTGGATGCGCAACGGCCGCGAGATTCCAGGTAGAAGGCGCGTCACCGAGGCCCAACCCGTCCGCCGACTAGAAACGTCAAAGATACCGGCTGCGATACCGTGCCTTGCAAAAGTATTGGCCTTTAAGAACTTGTTGACTGTTTTCTTCCGTCATTTCGGCGCCGCCATTGGTGGGCGTGTTACACATTTTGAACCCGTTTTGCTGTTCCGGCATTCATTATTTGATTCTTTTTCGATATGCCGGGGGCCGCTGGGAAATCCGGAGCTGGGCCGCAAATGGCCCCCGGACCATGGTTTGAACACCGCATATTTAAATGATTTGAAAATGTTCAAGGTTTTTAGCTGTTCCTTGTCACATATAAAGGGGTTTTTGCTCTTTTTTTTTTTTTTTGCGGCAGGGGTGGTCTCCCAGCAGGACAACGGTAAGACAGTCAGCGTCTCCAGCACCATCCGCATCCCCGTGGAGAGGAAGGACAACGGGGCGGCCTTGAGCTGCGAGGCGCTCCATCCGGCGCTGGCCAATCAGAAGAGAGTCCGACACTACCGCCTGGATGTCTTTTGTGAGTATTTCACACGTTTATTCATATTCCATGAAAAGCGCGCGTAGGACCCCAGGGAATTAGTTCTGCATTTGCCGTGTGAAGTGGAGTCTACACCACTAGGTGGTGCAGTGGAGCTCTCGTATTCAAAGTCTGTGCTCAAAAATTAGCACAATGTTGTACCTTTTCTGTAGTGTAATATTGGTGCTCCTGTGTTAATGTTCCAAATCTATTTACATGTATTATTATTTATTGACTTGGTCCTTATGATGCACTTTGTTTTTTTGTTTTTTTTGTTTCAGACTAACAGGGTGTTTTGAAAAATTTAATTGTAAAAACTACATTTATAACGGAATTGCAGAAGTAAACATTGAAGAATTTACATGGCGATAACGTTATTTCATTTATTAGTCCCCCAAAAATGAAAACTCTGCGTTTATAAGGCGCACCGCATTCATTATAAGGCGCAGTGTCAACTTTTGAGAAAATCGAAGGCCTTTAGGTGCACCTTATAGTGAAGAAAATACGATACATGTTTGACTTATAACTTGCACAGAAGATTTCAAAAAAAGAATTCCCGGAAGTTGACAGTTTAAAATGATTTATTATCGGTTATCGAATACGGAAATAATACGTCGATGGCAATATTCATCAAGATTCCAAATAATTGGCTTAGCCAATAAGCGGGCTATCCCCCGTGTATTTTTTGTAGTAGAGGAAACATGTTTATTTTTAATTTTAAATTGTTATTTAATTTAATTTTAACGTATTTTTGTCAAATAAAACTTGCAGTTTATGCAATGTATAAGGTGCAATATCAGTATTTGAGAAAATTGAAGGCGTTTAGGTGTGCCGTATGGCACGGAAAATACGATATTTTCCATATTCCCCGTGCTAAATATTGTTACTTGATACTAGCAATGAAGAATAGAGCTTGCGCCGTTGCCTTGGAAACTGACGACAAAGATGCCAGGAGCCGCATTTTGTTTGCCTTGTTCTCACTTTGTTTTTCGTTTTTTTTTTTTTTTGGGTGGGGGGTCACAGTCGCACCGACCGTGAGGATCGTCCCCCCCGCCGGCATCTTGCGAGAGGGCGACTCGCTGAGCCTGTCCTGCTCCGTGGTGGCCAACCCCCTGTAAGTCCTCGTCCTAAAATGCACTCGGCTTTTCACATTGACGCATTGTCCGAGCGACCATTCACCAGACTCGTCAAAAAACCTTGAATTACTCCTCCGCGAGAAGGCATTTATTTCTGAATGCCTATTCAGGCCTACGGTCTCCTTCATTTACAATCTTATATTTCAAATGGTTTTCAGATGCGCCCGTTCAAGAGTAAACACGCTTGAAGCAGCATCGGTGGAATATAAGAATTTGCTTTGTTTAAAGACCTCCACTCTAAAAGAAGTCCGGCGTCGTCAATTGACGCCTTCACATACAAACAGGAAGCGGTATCTGAAGTGCTCTTAATGCACAATCAACAAACTGTCCTTAGAGTGGCTTCCGCTGCCTCAAGTCACATTGATAATCCAGTAAAACAGTGCTTCTCCAAAGGGCCGATGTGAAGACGCTTCAGGGGGTGTGGGAAATTTGGACTTTCTGCAGGTATCAGCAAATCGACCCTAAATTTTCAACGGTGAACCGCTATGTTTTTGTCATTCTTTGAACCCTGTGGCTTATAGCCCAGTGCAGCTTATCTGCTTTTTTTTTTTTGTACGAGCCACCAGGGGGCGATCTCCCGATAAACAAATCGAGACAGGATTGAAGTGTGAATTTTTAGTTTGAACTGCTATGTAACTCGTCACTAGGGGGCATTCTCCAGTTGTAAACACAACCGAGCGTGTTACTGTTGTGTTGGTGCAGTATTCTAACAATCCAAGTGTGTCTTGTTCTCTTTAAAATATGTTGGTGCTGTTCTTATTTCTAAAAACATCCAAAACAAACGTTTGTGTACCATCTTTCTGTGTAAATATCTGATGATACAATGCGCGGCTTGTACATGACTCCATCGCAAATCGTCGTATGCCTAAATTTTATTGTTTTACACGCATGCACATTGTTTTGAGTGATGCATTTTTATTACAGAAAAAAAACATTAATAAAGCAGATAATTACTGTACATAATTTTCCAGGATTTCTGCAGGTATCAGCAACTCTACGGTAAATTTTGGAATATTAAGCCACTGCTTGATGATCAGCTTGGTGTTTTTGTTTTTTTTTTTTTTGGTGACTTTTCTGAGGTGCGTCAACAGCGCATCTCAAATGGGGGTACGTGAGAGTTGGTTTGGGTTTGTTTGTCGCAAAAAATGTTTTCCAGGGGGTAAAAATGTGAAAAAAAGAGTCAAAACAAAACAAAAAACGCAAAATAATGTTTTGCTATAACAGATTTTAGCAATATATTTTTTTTTAATGTTCCAATTCATTTGCTCTCGATTTGAAAAGAAAAAAGTCCCGCTCCTGTCACGGCACAACAAAGCATGAAATCAGATTTGATGATACCGGCATAAACCCTGTAAACATGTCAAATCTCCCCTGAAGAGTACCACTAGTCCAAAAAGCACTACAGGTTTTTTTTTTTGTTCAGAACCTGTGTTTACCTCGATAACGTAGCGATCTTCACTCGAATACACGCCGCTCAAGAAAAAATCTTGCCGTCGCATTTGATGATAATTTCATTTATAGTAAGTGGGAGGACAATGCATTTAAGATGTATTGCAATTCATAATCTCTGGAAGTATTTAAAACCCTGTTCGGCTAAGTCGTTTCCGACCTTTAACTAGCGTAATTATCCTCTTCTTTCATTATAGCCTTTTGTACAGTAAAAGCCTAATAATATTTCCGGCATTGTCATTGCTAATTAGCATGTGAAATGACCACATGCTGTGGCATACGCGAGCTGTATCTCAATTAATGGCACGATGGCATGAACCGGTGCCGCCCGGATGGAAACATCCGGATCCGGATTTCATGACTTCCGTCAAAATTTTCAATCAAAAAAGTGTAAATAAAGGGATGATATGGAGCTGGCCGGATGATCAGAAGAGCCGGCGCGGCGCGAAGAGCTTCTGGTTCCGAAAGCTCTTAAAGCCTCCCCCGCCCGCGGAAGTCTCTCAGCTCCCGGTCCAATCTGGTGCTGCCGCAAAGCTCCGGGAAGCCAACCTATATCCTGATATATATAACCTATATCCTGTGCGTGTTGGTAAACTCCACCCTCCTTTCAGAGTGCCTGAACTCCACTTGAAAACGTATTTCTCCTTCCGTCTACTCAGTTCCATATTTCTAGTGCTGATGAGGGAATGAAGCTTCTTGAAGCACTTGTGATTTTTTTTTTAACTCCTTCGTGCTTTTTGTTTAAAGTTACAGGCTAGTGGAAAGTTCTTACATTTGTATTGAACATTTATTCAATGTATTTCATTTCTACGGCGTCCTTAAATCAAAACCGAGGAGTCTTAAAATACTACAAGTGCTTCGTGAAGCTTCATTTTCCTATCACAACATTTTAGCTCCTTTCGTGTGTAAATGTGCTGTCGTTCTACCAGTAAGGATTGCAATGGTGTATTAAATTATTCAAGACTGCCCTCTAGAGGACTCATAAAATACCACAGGTGCTTCACGAAGCTTCATTTTCTTTTGACTACTTTTTATCCACTTTCGTGTGTAAATGTGCCGTCGTTATTCCAGAAGCGATCTTATCATTGTATTTCATTTCTATGGTGGCTTTAAATCAAGAGGAGTCTTAAAATACCACAAGTGCTTCATGAAGCTTCATTTTCTTATCACTAGCATTGTGTGTAAATATTTTATCAGAACAGATTGTAGTGAAGCCTCGCAAGACACTTTCCAGTCACACCATAGGTAAAAAAACACAACTAATAATGACTTTATGTTCGCGGTATAATAATACTCTCGATTAATCGATGAATACGATTATTTATTAAAAATGTATTATTTTGTACCCTTACCTCTTCCGAGTATTTTAAAGACACCGTAACCCTACAGTTGAAGTTGCCCGTGAGCGCTCCCACAGCGTCGCAGCTCTCCCTCGCCAGGCTGCATGCAAAATTACCAACACTGTGTCTGCATAACATCCGCAGAGAGACCCGCCGCTCTCTGCGCCGGATTTCAAATCGAATGATGAAAATAGAGCCCTTAATCCCGACGCACCCCAAGGGGTTGCTTGCTGCGCACCAGCGTTTGGCTTTTGTCCCCCCCAAACTGGCTCATGACGAACTGGCGCAGCTCATTTGGAAAAGAACTCCTAATCCCAGCTGTCAATGCCCCGTTTTAGCCCCTTTGAGGCTTTAATTGCGGAATAATTGCGGTCCCAGCTGCGCTCCCGAAAGGAGTCGCCGCACCCCCGGGGCGCGCCGCCATTTGCTAATCCCGCGACGAGTGGACCGCCTGTGATCGGTGTATTGACTTAAGCCGCCGCCAAAGCTTTGCGACGCTTGGTCGGGGACACTCGCTGGGAGTGTGTGATGGGCCGGCGGGCCCCTGTGGACCCCGGTCACACACGCGCGCACACACACGCGCACAATCCTGACAGTTTTCAGTGACACCCTGTCAGGCGTTAAAGACCAATTAGGAGTGCAGGAATTAGAAGAAGACAGTGATGTCATTCTGCTCGACTGGCTTCTTTTTACTCGCAGTGTTCGTCTTTTCTGTTGCAGTGCCGCCTTAAGAACCTTTTCGTAGGGGGGGCCAGAAAGGCGACTTCAAACCTTCAGTGACTCAGCAATTCCAAAAAGTTGTTGATATGCTGTTATAAAATAAAATACAACAAAATCACGTATTGAATGATAAACAGTGAACTAAGATTGCAAGCTAACACTCTACTTGCTATCTTGAACGATAATCTCTAACATTTGAGCTGATGCACAAAAACATTGGGGAAAAAAAAACACTTGAAATGTCTTTTTTGTTTTAAAATAGAACACAACAAAATGCAGTGCCCCACTAGCGTATTAAATGTAAACAGTGAGCTAAAATAGCAAGCTAACACGCTACTCGCTATCCCTTAGTTAGCTTAAATGCTAGTCATAAGTAAATATATTTCTAGCAACTCTGATAGAAATGTATACATTTATACTAACTACATATGGCACAGAACGCCTAACAATATAAAGTCACTTTTGTGTAGTTTATTTGCAAGACGCTAAACAGGAAATGCCTAAGGCAACAACATCCGGTTTTCTTTTCACAATAAAATGTAACTTTCGGGAATAAAGCAGCTCTATAGGTATAAAAATAAAAAAAACAATTATGGCTCTTGAGCCAGAATATGTCGATTTATTGTCAACAAAACATCTGCTGGGGTTGAAAGGCCGACAATTTATGCTAGCCGTTGGTTTGACCGCGTGGCAATGGCCACCCCTAGGTGGCGCCACTGATTTGTTAACCTGACTTAGACAACATGGCTCAACTGAACTGCGGTGATTAGACCTAAAAGTTGTTGTTTTTTTTTCTTCTTCTTGTGTATGGGCAAATGGGAAAAGTTTAATTAAAGTTTGCGAGGGATTGGAGCTTTGGATGAGCGGTGGCTGGAATCTGTGCATGTAAGCACAAGCCATGACACACAGCCAGGCGCAGCTTTGTTCAGCGGGGAGTCGCCGTAATCCTCGCACCTCCTGTGTGTACACGCGTGTGTGTTTCCATCTATTTGCGCGTCTGTGTGTGTGTGTGTGTGTGTGTGTGTGTGTCTCCAGCCCGCAAATTTGACGCACCCCAGCCGTAACGGAAGACTTATCCGCGTGTGATCGCGTCGCGTCGGATCATCTCTGGGGACTTTGTTCATGATAGTTGATTTATCGGAGTTTGTTTTGGTTTAGGTGCTGCTGTTTTGATTTGCACTAAGGTTAGAAATCTACTCTTTGTAGTTTGTGTCCCGAAACACCATAGTAGCCTCTAAAGGTCCCCAAGAATTTTTTGGATGAAAAAAGTATATAAATAATCTGCTTTTTACGATTGTCACCAAATTCTCCAATTAATTTGCTTTCAATTAGCAAATTGTACTTTTCCTGTCACGGCATTCAAAATAATTAGATTAGATTTGCTAATACCTGCAAACACCCACAAAGGAGTCACTTGATTTGCTTCTTCGAGTTGCTTCATTTTACAATTAATTTGCTCCTAATTTGAAAAGAAATTTGAACATCTCCCCTGACTGCATTATAAACATTAAATTACATCTGCTAATATCTGCAGATACCCTGGAATTTCACCACAGAAACGTTGGAAGTTTATTTGTAGTGGTCTCTTGAGGGGAATTTTATTCAGCCACTCGGAATATAAACCGTGCAGCATCATCTGTTGTATTTCTAGTTTGTGTGTCTCAAAAATGTGTCACCAATAACAATGTCCGCCTATATAAAAGTGAACAAAAAAAGCTGTACACTTTTTTTTGTTTGTTTGGTCACCAAATGTTATAATTAATTTACTCTCGATTAGAAAACTGTACTTTTCCCGTCACGACATTCAAAAGCATTCAGTTAGATTTGCAAAAGGCCAACAATTGATCACAATAACACAATTTAGCAACAGGTTGCTTTATTTTCTAAATAATTTGTTCTTAATTTGAAAAAAAAATGGCCCGTTCATGTCATGGCCAATTAGATTGGCTGACACCTGCAGAAACACTTTCAAAATCTCACGTAGCCCTTCAAGGGCTTCCGCATACCCCCATTTGAGAACCAAATGGAATTTGACTTTGTAATTTGTGATGGTTTGTCCCTTTTTTTCCCGGGCAGGCCGAGGGTCATCCAGTGGTCCAAGATCAACGACACTTTACCCGAGCGGGCCGAGATCTCGGGGCCCACCTTCCAGATTTCCCGCCTGAGCCAGTCGCACAACGGGACGTATTTGTGCCAGGCGCAGAACAACTACGGGCGGGCGGCCGATCACTACACCCTGCTGGTCTACGGTCAGTCCTCCGTCCTCGCTGGCTTGCGCTCGCTTTCGCTCGTCCTCGTCCGACGGGTCCTGAAATGGGACGCGTCCTTCTTCGGCTTTTATTTTTTTCTCCTTGTGTTTGGATGCTATTTGTATTGATCCCTTTCCACAACCGCCGTCGCATTGCGTTTATTCTCCGGGCGGGACAATGGACGTATTATAATCCCGACGCTATCTTTCGGTTTGATTCGCTTTTCCCAATTTGTTTCACAGCGGGAAGATTCTCAACTACTATACGGGCTCCGCTCTTACTATTGCGGTCTTCTTTTGTGACATGTTTCTTTTCATAGCAAGAAAAGGCAACACGCAGAAATCAAAAGAGCAAAAAAATGGGTGCGCGTTAGCGAGTCTGTTACATTTTACATGATGACAACAACAAAACATCTGTTGGGGGGGGGGGGGGATTATGGCTGCTAAGGTTTCACAAGTTTTCAAAGATTCAGCGCTGATTAAATTCTTCATGAGGGCTGACCTGAATCCGCGGCGCTCAAAGGCGACGATGATGTTGACGCGCGCAACGCGGCCTTTTCTTGTTAGTCGGGAAAAGGTGCTGGGCGTCTTGTGACTTTTAATGTGGTTTCCCGCCAGGGGGAAAAGTGGAAACGAGCCAGTCAGCTTTTTTTTAAGAGGAAGAACTGCAGAATCTCTCAGTTTGACGAACACCACTCCTCCGAGTGTTTTCCTTTGGTTGCCAAACTCATTCACTGCCGCCGGCGTTTATATCCGTCGAGCGGAATCCAAGCGCTTACCGCCGTGGACGTTTAAAGGATATTCGTCAGCTGGAATCAAACCGTTTATTACCGTGGCAACTAGGCGCGGAAAGGTGTCTCGCACAGCTCATCTGCAAATCAGGTTCCCAAAGAACTGTAATCAGTGCTCTCGTTTGTCCGCGTCCCTGCGTCCCATACGCAACAAACAACATCAAACCTGAATTTTTTTTTTCATTTGTTTTTACAATCAGAAAACATTGAGCCAGTAAGTAAAAGGCGAAAATAAAACGCTATGGAAGATCGAGAAGAGGAACAAAACATACCTGTCGACGCAAACAAATACTCTATAAGAGGACTTTTCTACAAAATGGAGTTTAATCCGGGAGTTGTAATATGAAGAAGATGATGGATGTGACATGTTCATTCAAATATTTTAATATATTTTACCGTGACATTTTCTAATAGTAGTTTTTTGCTCATTTCTTGTAAATGCACTCTGAACCTTAAACTCACTTTGTCCTTTTTACTGCACAAAACATTTCTGTTTGGACCTATAGCTATAGCAAGTCCCAAGAAGTTTCCAGAGGTAAAATAAGCACTACTGTAATGATGAACAGATACCCATAGATGGCGACAGTGGCAGTTCTTTGGATTTGTGATCAGCGCAGCTTTTAAAGTGAAGAAAAATTGAAGGAATCTCGGCTTGTCACGGGGACAGAAAAAACATTGTTTCAGGTCCTTTGCATTACCCTTCCAAAAATAAAAATTGCTCCACAAGAATTGAAATTGCTTCCAAAAATAACCCCAAAATTAGAAATTGCTCCTCAAATGAAGTCAATGACTCACAAAAGTGGTCAGCAAAAAAATTTGCCTTTTACTACTAACAATAATATTCTTATATTGATAATGAGAATGATTGCTAATAATGTTATAATAAATTAGTTCAATATAAAATCCTTCCAAAAATAACCCAGAAAATGCTCCACAAAATTCGAAATTGCTCCTCAAACGAAGCCAATGATTCACAAACCTGCTCAGCAAGAAAAAAAAAAATCGAGCCTTTTAGTACTAATGAAATGATATTTATTAAGAACGTTCAATACCGCAGAGATCGGATGATATCCGACATCCGAAAAGTGGTACTGAGCGCCCCTCCCATTTTCCTCTTCGGGGTGTTTCATTGTTAGCCTTCCTTGACATGAAAAAATACATTTTTAGAAAAGAGGGGGTAAAAAAGTGCCCTTCACGCAGACTCTCCTCTCTGAGCTGGCGGCCATTTTTCTCTGCACTCGGGCTGATTTCTTGTTTATGCTCCCATAAATGATGAGCGGTGGCTCCGGGTTGCGTGTAAATCTCAGCCTTTTAATTTACGGCCGTTGGACTCGGCGGGCTCCGGCTATCTTATTTCACACTTTTATGACTTTGCCGAGGCGGAGGAGTCCTCTCGGCCCGTCTCGGCCCGTCGGAAGAGGACCGCGGGGATTTGGGCCAAGGACCGTAACTTTTGCCGCGCCGTCCAATAGGAGAAGCCTTCGTTCGATGCACCTTGTTAACACCTTGCGCGGATTTTAGCTCCTCACCGCAACCCCGGAGGCTTGCGAGCTTCTTCGCGCTTTTTTTTTTTTTTTTTTTTTTTTTTTACGGCAGATGGTCTGTGTCTTTACAAGTGTGGGATAAAACCGCTCATCTCGAACCCATTTGATTCCCGCTTGGGCGCCCTTTGCCAAGGACAAGAAATGGCAAAGACGCTCAGGCCAGACATTGTAAAAGTGAACACCCCCCCCGCCCACCTGAAAGGAGTATTTTGACAAAGTGAAGACCTCGCTCGGGAAAAGAACCGCGCCCGACGCGGATTCAATTTCCGTCGGATCGTCGCGCGTGAAACGGCGCATGCTATTTATCGTTTGGAATTTTCTTTCAAGTTAAGCTTAATAGTTACCTGAAGGTAATAAGAATTCGTCGTATGACGGGCGATCCAAACCTATATGAAATATATTAATTAAATGTATTGTGTTGGCTCCTCCCACCTGTGGTCCCCTGTGAAGGTTTCTTACTTTTCCCAAATTGGGGATTTTGATTGAAATAGATAATGAAAAACATCAAAATTGTACATACATATTAAAAATTGGTATAATATATAAATATATAGCAAGTATACAATCAGAAAAACAAGCAAAACAAAAACAAACCAAAACAAGCAAACAACACATTTGAAATACGACAGCAAATCAAAAATCCCAAACAAAAAAAGCAGAAGCAGACTACAAGAGACAAAGCACAGCTGGCCGTCTTCTCAAGTGTGGGAGGAAAATCTGCGTCGCAAAAAATAAATGAAAAGCACTGATACGGCAGCATCCGTTTTTAGACCCTCCTTTTGCCAAACACTTAAAAAAATAGAAAGAAATGTAAAGAAATACCAGAGATTGAATATTTGGACTCGAAACGTAAAAATATGTCTTTGGCATCGAGCGGGTTAATGAAGCGCGCGCAGCTCCCGCGCGGAGCCGACAAATGATGAAATGAAGGCGTCGGAAACGCCGGGCGGCATCAAAGCGCCGCGCGTCGAAAGTTCTCGGGCGACGGGGACGGGGGGGGGGGGGTCGGAGTCAAAAGTGGGTCGAGTCGGCACCTTTCATCCGGCGGCAACGCCTGCGGAAGGCCTCCGTTATGTGCGGCGTTTGATGCCTCCATGAGGAGAGGGCGCCGAGCCGCCGGTGTTACGCAAGCGCTCGTCTTTCCGCTTCCCGAGCGCTCCCATCCTCAAATGTGTGTCAGGTGCCGCGGGGGGTGCGCTGAAAATGACAGCCGGCAGGGGGTGGGCTCGCTGAAAAAGGTCAATCCCACTGAAGAAAGATAGAAAAGATGACATGCGTACAGCAAGAAATCAAATTCGTTCCAAATCGGACGTTGAAAATGAGCTTCATCGGGAAATTGAGATTTTGTGTCCCGAAACACCATAAAGGTCGCCAAGAATTTTTGGATTAAAAAAGTATATATATTATCTGTCACCAAATTTTCCAATTAATTTGCTCTCAATTAGCAAATTAGAGCTTGATGGGAAAAGTGAGATATTGCTAAATTGGCGGGATATCAAACTTTGCGCCTCCACCTGTCACGGCCTCAGTGCATCGGCGGTTTTATTTATTTATTTTATTTTTTTTTAAAAAAAGCTATATTGCCGAGCACTGTCAAGGTTTCCTGCAGTACGCTTATTTACTTAAATCTTACTTTTTTAAACTTTATACAGTCACTGTACTGTTGTCCCTTCCCATCCCTTTGGCTGCAGTCTCACAGAGAGCCATGGACCAGTGAGGTCCTGAGTTGCAATCTGCAGTACTCCTGCCCTAATTGGTCGACGGTCGCGCCGGGAGCCAATCACTTGTCTTGCAGGAATGCTCGTCTGCCTCGTGAAACTCACACACGCTGTTAGGAGCGTTGTAAATCTCTTACCTAGATTTCTTTTGTAAGAAATTGGCATTTCAAGTTGTGGTGTTTGGTCAGCTACAGGCTTCACTTTAGGAGACTTCCGGGCGCCGCTAATATAACGGCGGCTCTCAGCGGGACTGCAGCCAAAGGCATGGGAAGGGATAACAGTACACTTACCGTATACGGTTTACGAATTTATTTGAATAAATACGTGTACTGCAGTGTTTGTCTTGAATCTGTAAAGTAGAAATATTTTTCACATGGGGGGGTTTGCTACTTAGCAGTTTTTCACATGGGGGGGTTCTGGGCCCCATTAACGGCGAAAAACGAGGGATTTCTGTACGAAAGCTACAAGTAATTGAGGGTGGCATTCAGCAAGATAGTCTGCCTATTTAGCCATTTTTTTAGCCGTAAAAAGTTCATAGTAGCAAGCGGCCTAATATGTGTGCTTGTATAACAAAGCTAGCTAATATTTGATGGCGTCGCTCCATTTGCTTTGGAATGGGAAAAGCCTCCGGTACAAGTAGCAATCTTCACATCTTCCCAAAGAGCATCACGCTTGTAAAGATGATCCATTCTCACGGGAGGTGTCCCATCAGGCCCCCACCCGGCGCCGCCGCCGCCGCCCGCGTCTTCTCACCTCATTTTCACCTTCCCGTCCACTCCCGCGACTCCTCCCACGGCCTTTGGAGCGTTTATCACCTCACCGGCAGCCTGCCCCCCCGTTCCCGGTTCACCCGCAGTTCAATCCCTTTAGCGCTGGCGGCGAGCTCGTCGGGAGGGAGGGGGGCGGGGCAGGGGGCAGGCTCGAAAGCCAGGCGGGGGGAAAGGACGACGGAGGTGAAACGCGGGTTAACACCCGCCGTTCCGCTTCAATCCCGACAGCGGGGAGGGCGAGTGCCGGCTCGCGGGCTGTTTGCGGATGGCTAGCTTTGAGTTGTAATAATAATGGTCGCCACTAGATGGCCGCTAAGATTTTCCTCCCGCACTTGAGAAGACGGCCGGCTGTGCTTTGTCTCTTGTGGTCTGCTTCTGCTTTTTTTGCTTGGGATTTTTTATCTGTTGTTGTGTTTCAATTGTGTTGTTTGCTTGTTTTGGTTCGGTTTTGTTTTGTTTTGCTTGTTTTTTGCTGTTGTTTTGTCCTGTAATGTGTTGTGCCTTTTTTGTAATGAATTTTGTTAGGTTTTTTTTTTTGCTTGTGATTTTTTATTTTTATTTTGCTGTTTGTTTATTTTCTGTTTTGTGATTTTTTTGTGTCTGTGTTTTTGCGCACTTAATTTTCTGTTTCTGTTTTCTGGTTTGATTTACTGTTGTGTTTCGTCTTTTGGAATGTGTTTACCAAATTGCCGTTTGTGTAGTTAGTTGTTTGCACTTTTGGCCTCCAAATTATATTTTTTCGAATTTAAAATACAAACTTAGCTTGCTGGTGATGTCATCAGCTTATGAAAGATTTCAACTTAAATCACAAAAGTAGCATTTTCATATAGTTGAAGTGCATGAGAAGTTGCTAACGTTTTGTCCTACAAAAACACTGTTTTTTTTAATCCTTTTTTTTTATAATCTGGTTTTCTAGTGTAATTTATTGATCATTTTCAATATGCAAGACAAACACGGCAGTATAACAACCAAAAATCTTTTAATGAGTTGTTTTCTTCATTTTTATTTGTTTTGTAGAAATATGCAAAACCAATGAGTTATCACAATTCATTTTGCTCTGCTGTTTTTTCCCCATCTATGAATACGAATATTTTTGCAAAAATGCCCATTCCCGTCAGAAAAGTATTAAACGCAGTATGTGGGTTTTTTTTCCCTTCAAAGCCTTTTTAGTGCAGGGCTGCTTCTTTTATATGTATTGGAGCATTAAAATATATTAAGATACACTTGGTTCAATAAAAGCAGACATATGCACATATTTTACCAAAAAAAAAAAAAAAAATGTGGCCCCTTCCGTCGTTTAAATGGCCCTGGGGGGTCACTTGAATAGAGGGAGGGGGTTAGATTTTCTTGCAGGTGCATCGAGGCTGCGGGTGTTCTTTCTCATCTCCTTCTGTGCTCATTTTTTATTTGAAACTGAGAGCCAGCGACAGAGAAAGTGAAATAGTGGCCGTTTTTCGCCAGCGCTAAACTGCAGGCGAAAAGCGCCGGCCAATTTATGGGCGGCTGCCTGCGGCGCTGTCACCTTATGAAGGGGAGATGGGGGATTAAATCTCGCAAAAGGAGAAGAAAAGGTGAGCGCTGCCAGACCGGGAAGAGGAAGAGATGCGTCGGAGGCCATTTTGACAAAACTCGTCTTCACTCGGCCGGATTGCTGTTGTATTTTGCCACTTTTTCCAAACAACTTTTTGGGAGTTTTTCCTAGGCCTTGCCACGATGACCGCGATTCCCCAAATATAAGACGCGCTCTTCGTTTTGGGCTCAAATTCCGGTATTTTCGATGTTACCGTGTCTAAGACGCACCCACACTTTGGCAACAATGTCAAAACTGGAGCTTTTCCACCCAGTTCCCGTAAGCTAAAGATAACGTGGTCAGTGACTATCCCACCATTTAGCAATGCGTTTCTTCATATTCCCATTCATTTGCTCTTAATTAGAAATTCAAAAGGCATTCTTAAATCGATTTCAGAACCATAGCCTGCTTTAACCTCTGGAAATCTAAACGTAAATACTGATCAGTCACGTACATTCTTCGTCCTCTGCAAAGAATCAACGATACCCTGACAATCTGAGAGCAGCCCGGGTTTTTTTGTCTGTTCTTAACTGCTCTATACTGCCCCCTGTGGCCAAGAAGGAGCAACACAATATCCACACGATGGAAGAATGAACTTTCTCCCGCATTGTTGTTGCTAGCGCGTCTCTTTTGGACCGATGCATTCAACGCGACGCGGATTTGCGCGGCTTCCCTCGCCGATCTGTGCGGGGGCGACGGTGAGCGCCACCGATCGCATGCATTCCCATCGGAGATAAGCGAAATAGAAAATAACGCTGCGGCTTTTGATTTCGCTAATTAGGTAACCAAACGATTAGAAAGGCGTTTCCGTGACGCGGCACCCCCCACGTGCAAACCGCACGTCGGATAATCAACATATGTTAAATTAAGGTTGAAGGCTAAATTTTGCAAAGAGCTCCTGCAGTTGACCTCATTAGTTTCAGCCCGCGGACCTAATGAAGCTTTCCACGCACGCTGGACGACAAATACTTATTAAAAAAGCATTTCACACATATTACTACGCGCGCACAAGCTAGCAGAGCCATCCGCAGAGTTCAGCGCGGACCGGCCTCCGATTGTGGTTTCCTTTCTGCGCGACTGTTGTTGTGGACGATATTGGAGTCTTTATGTGGATGTGTTGAATGCGACGCCGCAAACGCGCACGCCGGCCGCCGCTTGGAGAATGTGCTGATTGTGTGACGAAAGCCCCGAGGGCTCCTTTATGTAATTGAACGGCGCTGCTGCACTCAAATGAACGGCCGCGCCAATAAAATCCCATTAGAATCGAGTTGCGGGAGAGGGGGGGGGGGGTAAATATGAGCTGTTATATGAATGTACTGTATGTAGGAGGGAGAGAGAGAGATGGGGAGAGGAGGAAAGAGAGAGACGTTAAATGAGTGAAAGGAAGATGGCGAGAGAGTGTTGGAATGGAGAGAGAGAGAGGCAAACGGAAAGAGAGAAAAGCAAAGAGAAAGGGAAAGAGAACGAGAGAGTTGAGAGGAAGGGAAAGAAACGAGTCGCTTGATGAACATACTGTATGCAAAGGGAGGGGGGTAGAGAGCGGGAAAGGAAGATGGGGAAAGAAGAGGAGAGAGAGACAAGTGCTGGAATGGAGAGAAAGATGTGAGAGGAGGAGAAAAGGGGAAAGAGAAAGAGACGTGATATGAAAAGTGAGATGATAATGGAAAGAGAGAGAAAGGGGGGAGAGAGAGAGATGAGAAGAAATAAACGAGCCGTTATATGAACATACTGTATGTGGGGGCATTATAAAGGAAGATGAATAAAGAGAGAGAGAGAGAGTGGGGAAAGACAGAAGGGAAGGAGAGAGAGAAAATGGGTGAAAAGGAGGAAAGGAGGGTTGGGAAATAGAAAAATGAAGTTGGAAAAAGGGGGAATGAGTCAGTGAGAAAAAGAGCATTAGAAAGGGGAATGAGAGAGAGCTATAGAGAGAAAAATGGGTGAGAGAGGGGAAAGGAGAGAAAGAGTGGGGAAATGGAAAGCGTAAGATGGAGAAAGTGAACGAGGGAGCGAGAGAAAGAATGAGAGTGGGGAATAAGAGAGGGAGAAAGAGAGAAAATGGGTGAGAAACGGGAAGCGGAGAAACAGTGAAAGAAAGAAAATGAAATGGAAAGAGTGGAAGATGGAGAAAGTGAAAGAGGGAGTGAGAGAAAGAAAGAGAGAGAGAAAGGGAAGAAAGAGTGAGGAAGGAGAGAGAGCGGGGGAGAGAGAGTCGGGAAATTGAGAATAAGGTGGAGAAAGTGACGGGGAGAGCGAGAGAAAGAGTGTGAGCGATAGAGAGAGGGAGAACAGAAAGAAACCAGCTGTTAAATTGGGGGGGGGGTTTAGTTTCAGGCACTTTGATGCACTCGTTTTTTTTTTACTTCCGTTTTAGAGGGTTAGGGTTAGAGACTAAGCTGTAACCCATCGAAACGCTGTAAAAAATAAACACTTGAATTCTAATGCATTTTTTCCTTTGTTTATGTAAGAATACAGTTTTGGGGATACTTGTACAATTTTAGATAATAATCTTATTGACAGTCTGCGTGTCGAGTGGGGGGGGCACAAAACGTTTTCTCTTTCTGGTGGGGGAGGGGGGGGGGGCTTGGCAAAATATAATTGAGAGACCTTGCGTTATTGGAACACACTTTCAGTTAGGAGAGACTGAATGGAACGGACGGAGCGAGAGGAAGATGGAGAAAGAAAGGGAAAGACGGGAGAAAAGCCAACGATATGAGGCGTTATATGGCCGTCCCGTATTGGGCCCGTGTCTCCGCACGCGCGCGTAAAAAGGCGGCCGCCTCATCTCGTCATTTAGGGCCTTGAACGCATCGTCCGACGGCTTTTGCAATTTGCCTCGTTGAGGGAACGAATAGCGTTCTCCTAAAGCGGGTTTGTCTCGTCAACATGTTTACTGACCCCATATATATATATATATATATATATATATATATATATATATATATATATATATATATATGAACAGAGGAGAAAAACAACCACTTTAAGGACAAATGATACTTTTAAAAATGCATTTTTCACAAGCTGTAAACGGAATGCAACGTGTGTGCAAGGCTCAGATAACGACCAATCCTGGCTGACCTGGTGGTCATGTGACATAAGTCGAAACGTGGTTAATCGGTCGTTACTTGAGCCTCGAGCACACGTGATGTCATTTTCGGTCAACGGCAAGTACAAAGTATGCTTTTAAAAGCAATAACTGTACAAAATAAGTTAGTTCTCAAATGAACTCATTCAATCCCAAAGACGTCATTTGAAGTTTTTAAGACTCGAGACATTAAATCCCATATATTCTTTTATACAATTTTTTTTTTCAAATATTTTCAGATATTAGAATAAATTAAAGACAAACCCCAGACATATTTTGTGTGCGTATATACACCATGACGTGTCAAGCTAATCACTTTGAGGAAAAGTTTCAAAATAAAAACCCGATAAGGCGATGGACAATCATGTATTTTTCTGCGTGTTTATTCTGAAAAAACAATGGACTATTCCAGCAAAGCGAAGACCTCGGATCCTAACGGCGCAGCAGCGGCGTTGGTGGCACTGCGGATCCAAATCGTCAGGCGGCGTTATCCACTCCTGCCAGGAGGCGATAGAGCGAGCGAGACGTCGTTACGGTGGCGTGCCAGCTCATCCGTCGGTGGGGAATATAACCTGGGCCGCGCGCCTGATTGGCAGCCGCGCATAACAATACGCCGGCGCGGCTGCCAATCAGCGCCGCGCGGCCCAGCGTTCTCCTATTCACCCACGACGGATGAGCTGGCACGCCACCGTAACGACGTCTCGCTCGCTCTAACGCCTACCTGGCAGGAAGTGGATTAACGCCGCCTAGACGATTTGCGATCGCAGTGCCACAACGCCGCTGTGAGCAGTTAGGATCCGCGGTCCTTCACACCGGAGTGTCCCACGCACGCGCGCACACTTATACACACGGGTTTTCTTTTTTTCTACCGGAGCGGGGACCCGCCATTGACGTTATGCATTTCCTAGCCCCTAACCGATCCAGATGATCGACGAACCTTAAGCAAAATCCAATCCAAAGTTCTTCTCCAAAAGTGAGGCTCGGCCCTCAAAAAGAGCTCTGAAGTTGCGGCGCCAAAATGGTCCCCGCAAAGACAGCAAAACCCGGGATTTGGTTCCCGCCAAGTAGCAAAAACCAAGGGCGCTTCTAAAAATGTCGGTGCTGGACCCAGATTATCACGATATAAGTTTTACTGCCATATGCATAGTAAAAGCAGGCAATGAAAGTCTTGTCCCCACCTTGTGGCAAAAACCAACACATTGCAAACTCCCCGTTCAGGGATTACGCATCGCTACGGGCATGAAAGCCTTTAGCACGCGCGTGACAAAGAGTCCATTTGTTGTGTGGAATGAAGTGGCGATGGCGCGGGATGAGGAGGGAGGACGCCTTAGTGCTGACACGAGACGAGCGCCGAAAGAGATTGATGATCTCTGGGCCGGCGGGAGAAAGCCGGGAGAGGCGGCCCGCTACTTACCGATAAATTAAGTCCTGACTAGAAAGGCCGCTGATGCGGCGTGTGTCGCTATGCAGCAGGCGGGGGAGCTGCGTCACCGACCCAAAAGTGGAATTGCCACTATGGAGTAGGGCGAGCAGATAAATCAAATTCATTCGATTTATTCATTTAAAAAATGGAAGATTTGAAAATGAGCTATATCGTAGAAGGTTTGCACTGTATAAAACGGAAAATTGTGTCTTTGGGATTGAATGGGTTAATATCAAAATTATTAAACATTAACAATACTTTTAAATGCACTTTTTTTTTCACCGCGTTAAACATATAGTCCAGTTTTTCAACCCATTTTAAGAGTTAATATTATGTCTATAATTAACTGTTTTAGTGCCAGGCATTTTTAGTCATACTTATAGCCTAACACTTAACTATATTTGAAAACAATAGAAATAGGTATCTGGGGTACAATGTCTGGACTCCTAAAAACGTCAAATTACGTCTGTGGCAATGTGCGTTATATATGTTTTAAAATGAATTTCGAGAAATTGCGTGGATGTCACTTATGTGGGATGCTGGGGGGGGGGGGGGGGGGGGTAGATGCATGAAAGCAGGACTTGAAGAAAACGATAGCCATCTACAAGGCGACACCTTCCATCTCGCCGACACGGCGACAATCGTCCGGCGAGACGGAGGCATTGTCCGTGACAGATGCGCTTCCAATGGAAACAAGCGTCGTGGCGGATTGTCTCATTTCCACGGCAACAATACGCTCGCACAACCCATGACGCCGCCACAATGGCGGGTAGCGCCAGAGCTATGAAAGTCGATATTGGTGGCAAAAGACAAACAAAAGAAAAAAAAAAAGACACACAATGGATGAGGATGGATGAGGCGGATGCTCTTATTTCTTTCGGATCTCGTATCTTTTTATACGTCTGTCATATTTAGCACACACAAGACATATTTTTGAAACAAATTACTATATTGTAGGCCATCTATCTATCTATCTATCTATCTATCTATCTATCTATCTATCTATCTATCTATCTATCCATCCATCCATCCATCCATCCATCCATCCATCCAGATCGAGTATTAAGAGGCTGTTAGATCTATCTATCTATCTATCTATCTATCTATCTATCTATCTATCTATCTATCTATCTATCTATCTATCTATCTATCTATCTATCTATCTATCTATCTATCTATCTATCTATCTATCTATATATCTATATCTATCTATCTATCTATATCTATCTATCTATCTATCTATCTATCTATCTATCTATCTATCTATCTATCTATCTATCTATCCATCCATCCATCCATCCATCCATCCATCCATCCATCCATCCAGATCGAGTATTAACAAGCTGTTAGATCTATCTATCTATATCTATCTATCTATCTATCTATCTATCTATCTATCTATCTATCTATCTATCTATCTATCTATCCATCCATCCATCTAGTCTGCATATTTGTTTCTATCTTCTGTAGTCATGCATGATTTTTGTTGTGTGTTTGTGTGTAGATAATGCGCCGCCCCCTCCCACTCCCACTTCCCATCCTAACGTCACCCCATCCCTCCCACCGGACCCCAAAGGTAACACACCACCACTTTTTTTTTAACCTTCATCCGCTTCCTCGCCGTCCTCTGGTGTCTTCCTCTTTTGTCTCAGGTGGACACACACACACACGCGCGTGCGTGCACACACTCGCAGGCAGCCATCGTTGTGCCTCAACCTTCCTTTGTCCTGTATTTACGCAAGCTGGCATACGCGGCGACGCCGGGCCGCTCCCGCTTCCTCTCTTATCGCCCGCCGCACATTTGAGCGACTCAGCATTTGTGCATATAAAGGCACGTGAGCGCAAACCAAGAAAATGGAACACGCGGAAGCCAGCGAAAGGACCAGATGGATCAGGTGGATGCGGAATGCTATTATCGCTCGCCGGTGTGACAGCCGTGGAAAAGGCTTTGCGCACATATATATATATATATATATATATATATATATATATATATATATATATATATATATATATATATGCACCGACGTTCCTCCTCTAGATTATCTCGTTATGGGAATTATTGTAAGTAAGAATACTTTTGATATAAAAATGCGCATTATGCTTTGGGCCTTCACGTTTGAAAAAAAAAAGTGTGTTTTATCTTTGGGAAAATACAGTATGCCCGTGATTCCAAGAGACCTTTAAAGCGCGCCCTCATACATCGACTGTATACGGCGGCGCTTTTCTTTCCAGCGGAAAAGAGACCGCGGGCGAAAAATCCAGCGTGTTTCTCATTCGTCACGGCCGCCTTCTCTCGCCACTAGATTCTATTGACCCGCTTTGTGTGCGTTCCTTTGTGAAAATGTCAAAGACGGTCACGGGGAATGAAGGTGCGGCGCCGACGCAACGTTTAGTCGATGCCGGCGCTCCAGAAAATCAACACGTTTGCTTTATGATTAGCGCCTGGCGCTGGACTAAAAAGGAAACGGGGTGAAGAAAGTGAACATCGAGGGTGCCACCCAAAAACGTACCTCCGAATCGCCAACCTATTTTTTTCTACAAAATTCATGTTTTATGAGATGTTTGCGTAGTCACATAAATATATCTGCAATTTTTCCATTTTGCAGATCCAAAAATGTCTTTTTGATGAGCTTTTAAGGTCCAAAAATGTATTCCCCAACCCAGATTTACACATAGTTCGTGATTTTTGCGTTTTTCGGATCCACAAATAGTTCCGTGATTTTTTTTTAAAATGATAATTTCATTAAATTCAATCATAATCGTGATTTTTATGGGTATTTCGGATTCGCGAATGTGTGACATTCACTTGGTTTGCAAACTAAGACAACTCAAACTAATTGCGATCGCCAATTCCGAAATTTTTTGCAATTTTCGTCATTTGCGTAATTTTTTTTTCGCAGTTGTCGCAATTTTGGCAAATCCCCCAGGGATAGGGGCTTGGGAGGCGATCGGCGTGTCCCATTTTTTCTGGCCGACGGGCTGAAAATCAGTTTGCAGGAGCTGGGGCCCGCTGCTGCTATTCATTCATTTAGCGGCACGTTCCCGAAAAGGTCGACGCGAGCGATGAAAAAAAATGCGGCGCCGTCCCACTCGCTCTTTTACTTCTTTATCTCTCCGCACTCATCTTAAGCGGTCGATTCCATTTCCCGGGCGGGCGGCTGCGGGGCGGGGGGGTGCAAAAACACCTTGCAAAATTTTCTCATTGAAAATGCATTGGGCTCTCATCCCAGGTGCTCAGCCTGGAATTTTTTTTTATTTTTTTAAATCTCTGGCTTCATTCACTGTCCTGATTTCTCAAGCATGCTGTCGGCGAGGGTGCGGCTGGGGGAGTGATGAGAGGTGATAATGTAACTCGGGTGGAAGATATCGACTTTTTATCTGCCGTCTGCCCACACCCGCTGCTCTCTGCCTCCCTTTTTTCTTCCTTGGCTCGCTTTTATGGCTTTTTTCTCTTTGTCTATTCAGACCGCCCTCCGCTCGCAAAACTCGGCCTCCTTCATACTTCATAGCGGTGCTTCTCCGATGGCACTTTAGGGGGCATGTGAGATACGAACGGGGGTTCTGCTGCAAATACGCCGTAATTCCATAAATATAAGATGGACTCTTTCCCAGAAAATGAAGGCCAAAAATTTGGATGATAACTTCAAGATTCGATTTTTTAGAATCCGAGTTTTGCCCTATTCTTACTTAGGATAATTACCGTAACGGTCAATAGAACAATCGCAAAAGTTATTTTCCCATCACTAGAGTATTTCCCGTATTATAATTTCAATGAACGGCCTATATTAAAAGTGTTTTCATATATAGGGCGCACCGTATTATAAGGCGCATAGAATAGAAGGCTCAATTGTGGCTGCGGGTGCATTGTGCATCCACTAGATGGAGCAAATGAATGGGAAGATGAAGCAACTTATTTTTTCCATGGGTTATCTTCTGGAGTTGCTGAATGACATACGTCTAGAAATATCACCACAAATGGCCTTGCAAAGTTTGATCAATCAGACATTATGGTATGGTAAAAAATAGGTCTTCCTTAAAAGGATTTTTTTTTTTTTCGAAAAACAGAAGTTTCTGCTTTTCCAAGATGTTTTTGTTTTGTTTTTTTTGTACAATTTTTTTTTTTTTTAATCGTTTTAACCCTGCTTTGGGAGGGTTTTTTTTTTGTTTTTTTTTTCAAATCATTAGAAAAACAGAAAACATTTATTCCGAAAAATGTTTTTTACTGTTAACAATAATGTATTAAAATAAATAAATAATAAATAATAACATAAAAAAAAGTTGCTTTTTTTTTTTCAAGGGACTACAGTAAGTTTCCATACTGAACATTATTTCCCCTAATAGAAAATTTGATTTAGATTTTTTTTTTAAAAACCCGCTTCTTCTTTTTTCGATTGCAATTCGGGAAGTTTGTTTTGAAAAGTACCACTTCAGTTGACTTACCGGCAGCCGACGCGTGCTCGCACAGATCCCGGCGCAGTGGTGGAGACTCACAGCGCCGTACCCTACGCGGTGATCGGCGGCGTGCTGGCCCTGCTGGTTTTCACCGTCATCTGCGTGCTCATCGTGACCATCTGGTGCTCCGTACGCCAGAAAGGTAAAACACACGCCAAGCATTAGCGTTCCCCATGCCAAAAGCAGCATACGTTGGAATTATCAAGCGATAGATGCGCCATGACACCGAGGGGACGCATTTACGTTACTGATGCAAAACGTGACCAAAAATAGTTGGTCGTCTTGCGTTTTTAAGATTGATCTGTGGACGCCTGTCACTGCATTGCGTTTGGTGTATGTGTCCGTTTATGGACATGCAAAGTAAGCATCTGTCTTAACATATGTGGAAAAAATTGGCAACTCGCGTCCGGCACGAGCATCTGCTATTCACGTCGTTTATATTACGCGGCTGTCCTTCCGTATACACGAATACGAGTATGTGTGTGTATCATCAGTCCATCTACTCACTCACTCGCTCACACCCATGTTTATGAATTATGAAACATTTCCAATAATACAAGTATGTCTGTCTCAAATTTCACACATGTAACAAATATTGTATTTGTTTATTAATGCACAAAGGCATAGTGCTAACATCTTCTCTGCCATTCGCGTATTCACTCATTTACTTTTCTAAATTATGAAGGGGTGCTTTCATATACACAAAGAATATGTATATGTGTTTAACATGAGTTTACTCACTCACTCGCTCACTCACTCACAATTATAAATCTTAAAAACTGCCCCCCCATTTCCACAATTACAATCCAATACTTTTGTAAATTATGAAGGGGTCCTTTCATATACACAAAGACAAGTATATGTGTTTAACATGAGTTTACTCACTCACTCGCTCACTCACTCACAATTATGAATGATAAAACTGCCCCCCCATTTCCACAAAAACAATCCAATACTTTTGTAAATGATAAAGGGATCCTTTCATATACACAAAGACAAGTAGGTGTGTTTAACATGAGTTTACTCACTCGCTCGCTCACTCACTCACTCACTCGCTCACTCACTCACTCACTCACTCACTCACTCGTCCTCCTTTATCGAAACGCTCACTGGTATCAGCACTTGGTATCGGTAACTACTCAAGAGTGGCAAGCTTGTAACGGCACCGTTGTCACGGTAACACAAGTCGGGCCGGGCCTTTAGCACGTTAGCGCGAGGGTTTGGCTAGTTGTCCCTTGTCCTTTTGCGCTAACCTGGCGTGCCGTGTGTGTGCCCGCCCCCTTTCCTTCCTTGGACCACGCCCAAGGCTCGTACCGCACCCGAGAGCCCATCCTGGCTTGGTACTGAGCCGAGAAGGCGGAAAAACTAATCCATTAACCCGGCGGGCGGGCGGGCGGGCGGGCTGGCGGGCGGGTAGAGCCGAGCTCCGGCTGGGCTTCCGTTCCCGCGCGGCGCGTCGTCCGGACGCTTTCGTCGGCCCCCCCTCTCTCACGCGCGAGCTCTCTCCCTCTGTCTCGCCCTCTCTCTCACGCTCATTCACCTCCTCTCTATCTCTCTCTTTGTCGCCCTCTCTCTCTTGGTCTCTCAATCCCTCTCTCTCGCTCGCTCTTGGGCTCTCACATACACTCTCTCTCTGCTGTCTCCTATCGTTGGCTCTCTTTTTTCTTTCTCTCCTGCTCTCTCTTTTTTTCTCTTGCTCTGACTCTCCTCTCTCACTGTCCTCCCCTCACTCGCCTTCTCTTTCACACACTCTCGCATCTTCATGCTTTTTTTTCTCCCTCTCTCACGCTCCCTCTTTCTCACTTGCTGTGTCTCGTCAACCTCTCTAACACCTCGCTCACGCGCTTTCGCTCTGACACTCCCCCTCTCTCACTTTCTTGCATTATTTTGCCCTTTCTCTCCCTCTCTCACGCTCCCTCTCACTCTCCCTCCCTCTCTCCCTCCCTCTCTTGCTCTCTCACACTTGTTCTGCCTCTTGCCCTGTCTCTCTCACTCTCTCTCTCACACTCACTGCCTCTTGCCCTCTCTCTCTCAATCTCCTCCCTCTCTCTTGCTTTCTTTCTCCATTTCTCTTTCTCTCTCACACACTCCCTCTCTATAATCCTCTTTCACTCTCCTCCCACTTTGTCACTCTTTTCCACTTGCTTTGTCTCTCACCCTCTCTCTTTCTCGCTCTCTCGCTTTCCCTCGCCCTCGCTTTCTTGCTCACTCTTCCTCTCCCTCACACTCACCTTCTGTCTCGCCCTCTCTCCCGCATCGCTCCGTCTCTTGCACTCTCTCACTGCTTTTACTCTTGCTCGTTCTTTTTCTCTCTCCTTCCCTTCTCCCTCTCTTTCCACCCTTCCTTTCTCATTCATTCTCTGTCCACCCCCCCTCCCTCGGCCCTCCTGTTTCTCACCCCTTCTCTCTACCTCCCCTCTGTGTCTCTTTTTCTCTCTGTCCACCACCTACCTTTCTCCCTCTCTCTCGTTTGCGCTGTCACTCCCTCTCTCTTTCCGTCTATCTCACTCTCGCTAACCTCCCCTCCCCCCTCCCTCCCTCCCTCCCTCCCTCCCTCCCACCTCACCCAGGCTCCTACCTTACCCACGAGGCCAGCGGCTTGGACGAACACGGCGAAGTGCAGGAGGCCTTCCTCAACGGCAACGACGCCAGCCAGGGCAAGAAGGAGTACCTACTGTAGCCCGCTCGTCGACCTCCGACCTTACCCCCGCGCCCCCGCCCCGCCCCCGGTCACACCTCATCCACACACGACACACACCCGGGAAAAGCGTAACACACAATAAATCCAATGAGGGCCCGCGCAATATGCTTTTCTGTACGTGGGTAAGGGTAGAAAAACAGAGGATAGGAAATGAGACGAAAGAGCGGGAGGGAATAACCAGAGGAAAATAAGTGGCCGCGCTTCGCGTCCCCCCATGCACGCTACTAAATAAGCTAAGCGACATCCGTCGACGCCAAGAAATCGGCTCGGACTTTAATTGGCAGGAAAGGACGCGAGTGTTTTTTGGCGCTCTGTGCATATGCTAGTGTGCAGGAAGTGCTGCCTCCAAGACGGAAAACAAATCTTCTAGGTGGGGGGGGGGGGGGGGGGGTTGTTTTAGTATTTGTCATAGAGATAGAGCCAGCCTCCGCCCATCAATTAGGGGGTGTAAAGTTGTCTAAAAGTTGATCGGAGTATTTTTGACAATTTTTTTCTCAAATTGTGGATGAAATAAATCCACACCACAGACAAGGGAACTCAAATGATTATTTCAAGATGCAGTACGAACAAAAAAAGTCATCAATCGGAACAGTATTTAAAAAAAAAACAATATTGTTTGGTATATAGTCATATAACTTTTAAAACGAATCAGTCGCTCCTGTCAAAGGCTTAACAAAAGGAATATGACTCTCGCAACTTCATTATTTCCCAGCGTCATTGAAGGGGATCAAAAAGGTTTAGAAGTCTTCATTTGGTGGGTGGGGGGGCAAGAACATAAAGCTTGGATGGCGTCGATTTTTGAACGCTTATACACACACACACACACACACACATTGATCTACATGTAAACATATTGACAAAGCGAGTATACATATCTCAGAATTCCTTTGTATAAAAAAAAAACAGCAAACGCGTAAATTAAACTTTTAAGAGAGAAGAACACTGTTTACTATTGCATTATGAAAATATACTATACTAACACTGAATATTAGCCGATAGAGGCGTAAAGCCGAACAAACTACTGTCCAGTGAACTTTAAAGAAAAAAAAAAAAAGAAAGAAAAAAAAATGTCTTTATCAGAAATCTACAAAGGCGTATTAGGGCACACTGAAAAGAAAAATATCATAAACCAGAAAAGAAGTCATCATTTTTGTGTAAATTTGTATTTTTTTTCTGGAATATTTATTAATATATGAACGCAAATTCCAGACTTTTTTTTTTCAATCCCACATTTACTCATTCAACGCCAGGGACGTTTCTTTACGTTTTAAAACCCAGATACCTAAGTATTAAATCGATATGTACTGGAAGGACTTTCACTTCCAGATACTTGAGTATTGAATCGATACTTAAATATGGAAATCTGGACTCTTAAGAAAACGTGAAAATACATCCTTGGCATTGAATGAGTTAAAAAAAAGACTAGTTTTTAGTCTCATGAGATTATATTTTTTCAGACATGTTTTTTTCTGTACACACACACACACACATTATTACACTCATTATTTCCCTAGTCGGATTTTTTCCCCAAATAATATTTTTTTCCCCCAATATTGCACTTACTTTTGATAGGATTGTGAGAGGGCGTTTGAGTTAATCTCGCTCTGTAAAATGATTCACTCTTGAAGTTTTTTCTTGTATTATTTTCCAACTTGATTGTGATCATGTTCATTTACTTGGAGAAAACATTTTTTAATGTTCTGTCATTCTCATGCATTACTCTTGTTTAAGTGCATGAATATTGTATTCATTGTAAAGTGTCTAAAAAGCGGATATAAAATTATGCTTTTTTTCCTTTTTTCATTTGAAATGAGCATTTTTTTCATGTTTTATCAAAATATTACAATGTCTGTATAACTTATTCTCAAATTTGACTTTTTTTTGTTTCTTTTTATTTGACAATTTGGCTAATTTCACAGTCTAATTCTGAAATTGCATGACCTTTTTTTTTATTCTTGGGGAAAAAAATTACAACTTTACTCTGAAAATGTTTATTTACTTGGATAAAATTCCTGAAAAAAAATTGTTTTGAGCACTTGCACTTACTGTGGGAAAAATCCAACTGCTTTCACTCGCAATTTTCATGCTTGAGATTTCCTGTCATTTTTTGTCGGGGGTTTTTTTTTTTTTTTTTTTTCATGAGTGTAGCCCTAATACTCCCGCGTAGAAACCGGAGGTCTTACTGATTTTTTTAAATGAATTATTCTTGTTTGAACAAATATGATTGTTGTTCAAGTTCCTGTTCTTATCATTATTATTATTATTATTATTATTATTATTGACGTTGTTATTATGACGATTGTAAATGTAAAAAGAAATGTACACTTCTCACGCTTTGTTTTGAATCCTACTGTAGAGCGGTTGATGTCTTCTTTTCTCCCGCAGTTTCCCGCCAAAATGTCCTCCCCTGTCGCAACCTGTCGTCGCCTCGGCTTCCTTTCAACGTTTGTTTTTTTTTTTCGTGTCCATGTGTCATTGTTGATATATAGCTAACGATTTCTTTATAGGGGAAAGCTACAAAGCACGAGAAAATAAAAAAAAAAAAAAGATTGAAAAAGTAACCGCCACGTGTTTTGCTTTTGCTAGCGCTTAGCGCGGAATTAGCAGGTGCTGTTTTTCCGCGCCGACGGGAGACGGGGCGCGCGATGAAATCGATGGGGAATAAGCGAGCCGTGCGCGCTGAAGGCTGAAGATAAAGGCGTGCTTGAGCGCGGCGGGTAAACAAAGCAGATGGAAGCGGCGTGCCGCTAATGAATCATAAAGCTGCGAGAAGAAGATAGAGAAGCCCAAATACATCTGCCACGGACGGGAAAGTGGCGGCCGATCGATAGCCGATTCCGTGGAGGGGCGCCCGGCTCGCCCGCGAAAGACGGGGGCGGGGCCCGATCTCAGGTCGCCGGGGCGACGGATCAATGGCGGCTTTTGGTGCCGCTCCGTCATAAAGGAAGATTGTCAAGCGGCAATCAAAGTAATGGACTGGCGGCGGCGGCGGCGGCGGCGGGCGCGTCCGGACTTTATTATGATGTTTTTTGAAGGGAGACGATCCTATCGGGACGAGCGTGATGGATGGTTCATCAAAAGGCAAACACGGGCCTTTTGTTGGCCGTCAAAGCGGACAACGTTGGCATGAAAAAAAAAACGGCGTCGCTAACTACTGTTAAAGTCAAAATCACGATTAAAAAGTTGTCTCGCGTCACCAGATAAATTGTCAAATCAAGGAAAACAAACGGAAGACGACCGTAGTTCCTCAAATGTAAGACGCACTTTTTTCCTAAAAATGAAGACCAAAACATAAACTGATCGTTTACATTGTTGCCAGATGTCTCCCCCAACTCTTCGAGGCAAAAACGGCTTTTGTACCTAGGGCCAACCCAAATGGATACACGAGGAGCGGAAAGCATCTGTAACCGGAATGCAAGGTCCGCTCTCCTCGTGAGGAATCAAAATGTAGCCGCCCTCCTTCCTGTTTGTTCTTCATCCGATGTTCTAGGTTGCTTGAACCCAACAAAAATGCGTGCGGTATTTGGGCAGTTAGGCTTTACGCGCTGGGCCGTTCCGGCGTCTTCGACCGTAACGGCCGGTGGGCTTTTCGGACGTGATTGAACGGCGGCGAGCGGAGCGGCGCGGGCGTCGACGAGCCCGATCGATAGACGTGAGCGAGCCTGACAAGGAGCAGAAGCATATTCCCGGCTGAGTTTATGGCATCCGGCGCGGGCGGCATAACGCGGCCGATAATGACAACGTCAGGTTCATCGACGCCTCGTTCGCTCCCGTGAGCAATTGTTTGCGCCCGTCGCCCAAGGTTCCCCTTTACGAGCCTCCTATTTCATATGGATGACTCGCGGTAAACACGGCGCCGCGTTCCGTCCCGACGTCTTTGCGTTTTATGGCTTTGCGCCTCTCGCTGACTGATTTAGACGGCGGGATGCGGCGAGGTGTTTCAAGTGGCGTCCACGCGAGCGCGCGGGGGCGTAATAGGGAAGCAGACGGAACAATCGACGGAGGAAACGGAACCATCTATACTTTGAACCCCTTTGCAGATTTCGCTCGAAAGGGGGTAAACAAATGGGCCGCGCTTTATTGGGTACGCTTACGCGGCCTAATGAGATACAACACAGGAGCGTTGTACCTCCGCATTTGAGAAATGGGAGTTTTGAATTGGCAGGTGTGGCTAATACGCGCCTAATAAATCGAATGATCTCCATTTGCTCGTCGTTTTAAAAACTTGATAATCAGCTAAATGTTGAAATGATTTGGTAATCCCGAAGACGTAATTTTACGATTTTGTTTTTGTTTTTTTCAAGAATCTAAACACGAAATCCCGGGTGCTTGTTTGAAATTTATCATGATTTTTTTTTCAGGTTTTTGGCTGAAGTAGTTTAAAAAAAATGGCAAAAAAAAAAGCACTAAAACAATCAGTTTCATTACACATTAAAGTAATGCATTACTTTAGTTACTTCCTAAGGTAAATTTGACGAATTTATAAATTTTGTACTCATTACCTAAATAATAGATTACCTAGTAATTGATACCCTAAAGTAATTAAGTAAAATAATTCATTACGGCATCTTACATAGTCAATGATATTACTTCTAGTACCTAAAGATTATTTTTGTACATAAATAATTACTTGACTCTTAATTCACCTGCCATTTTTGTAAAAAAAAAAAAAAAAAAATATATATATATATATATATATATATATATATATATATATATATATATATATATATATATATATATATATATATATATATATTTACATGTTGCATTCAGTTTACAGCTTGTGAAAAATGCATTTTTAAAAGTATCATTTGTCCTTGAAAAATATTTTCCTGGTTGTTTTTCTCTTCTGTTCTGGATGATCTTTTTAGCAAGTTATGCACCCGCAACGAATTTTTTTTTTCTACATATTTTCCACAGGATTGGTTTTTAACAAATGAAACATTTAAATAGGTGCTTGCTTGGTTTATTTTTTTTCCATTAACATCGTAATCATCCAGAATGATTCGAAAAGTGGCCAGTAAACATGAAAGCACAATAATAATGATGATAAAATAAATACATAAAAATTCACCCTCTCAACACAAAAGAGGAACATGACAAAGGAAAGAATGAAAAAAGCCTCCACAAGCAGCACAAGTCAAGAAGAGAATACATTTTGTTTTTCATGTTTTCTCCAGTCTATACATCAATGGCGTTTGGAGATGAACAATCCAATTAGCGGGAGCCGGGCCGCCACTGTTTTTTCATTACAAAAAAGCGCCGCCTTGTATTTACAACTGGTAATCAAAACAGCCATGAAGACTGTGTCAAAAGCGGGTTAATTATGTTCTCCTCCTTTAGAATGCCACATCCTCTCTGGACCGTAGCGTTATTAGCGAATATTTAATTAAACGCCGTCACTCACACGCGTTGCGGCCGGCCGTCTTGGCGGGAAACGGGAAAGTCGGGCCGCGGCGGCGGAAGCCACATCTGCCGCGGGGATTGCCTTCATCGCGGGGAGGATCCGTTCTCGGGCTGACATTTGCCGTAATCGAGTGGCCTTTTCCGTTGCTGGCATCTGCGCGTGAGGTTAATTGGTTCAAACAAACGACAAACTAATAGCAAATCGCTGTTTATTCTCTGTGAAGCTGCTACTTTCAACATGGGGATTGTTCCTGTAATATCCAATATTTTTCTCTGCTTCACTGCGGACAAATACCGTGTTTTCCGCACTATAGGGCGTACCGGGTTATATGGCGCACCTTCAAAGAATGGCCTATTTTAAAACTATTTTCATGTGTCAGGCTCAACGCATTATAAGGCGCATAGAATAGAAGCTGCATCATTTTCCCATCCCCACCATATTTTGCGCACGATAAGGCGCACCGGATTTTAAGACGCACCTTCAGTGAACGGCCTATTTTAAATCCAGTTTCATATATAGGGCGCACCGCATTATAAGGCGCAAAAGTAGAAGCTACAGTAATGGCTGTGGTTGCGTTATGCATCCACTAGATGGAGCTTCGCTAAAGGGAACGTCAACAAAACAATCGGATAAGTCATTTTCCCGTCACCCTAAAAATCACCCACATTGAATTAATGTTCGACTGATAAGCGAGGTCGACTTGTATTTTGGCCTTCGTTTCTGGAAAAATAAAAAACGCTGTCTTTTAGTTGGGGTATTACGGTAACTATATTCTTAAAGAGAAAGTTTTCGACCTCAGACCTCTTCCTGGCAAATCTGAGGAACCTTGGGACGTCAAACCTCAGGACACACTTTTGCTTTCAACGAGTTTTTGGCGGAGGCCCAGGGAGCGGCGTGAGTCACGTGGCACAGGGCCTTCCGGACGGACTTCCCCGCGGGCGGCGCCGCCCCCTGCGGAAGAGCGGAGAGCGCGAAAGCCGCCCCCTCGCCGCGCTCGTCTTCTCCGCCCGGCGTGAAGAGCACCTGGGGCACCAGACCGTACAACTGGAAGAAGAACACGGCGGCGGCGTGAACCCAGGAGGGGGGGGCGGCGCCGGGGGCCGAGAGCGAGACGGCGTGGATGATTTGGAGCGGCAGGCAGAGCACAACTAAGGAGGAGACGGACAGCGCCAGAGAGCGGCGCCTCGGCGCCTCGTGCTCGGAGGCGTCCGACTGACTGAAGCGCTTGGGCTTCTTGCGGTGAACGTCCAGGTAAAGCGAGAGCAGGAAAAGCAAGGGGAGCATGAAGACGGCCGTCCCGTGGACGAAGACCAAGAAGCGCGGGCTGAGGATGGTGTCGGGGGCGCAAACGCCCCAGTGGCTGCTGTGAATCTCCGCGTAGGTGAAATTCCCAAGGTCCTCCGTGTAAAACTTGGACAGGAAGCCCCCGTAAGGAAGGTGCTTCCCGATGACCACGCGGGATTTCGGGAGAGGGCGGAGACCGGGCGAGGGCGCGGTCCCGTTGCCGTCCGGCCCGAGGTCCGCCGCGTGCTGGTCTTGGCCCCCCCTGCCCCAACCGTCCAGGAAGTCGGAACTGATGAACTGACCGAAGGAGGTCAGGACGGAAGCCATCCAGCACAGGAGGACCACGCACAAGGCTCGCTGGCGGGTCACCAGAGCCGAGTATCTGCGGGCGGACGCGACACGTCCATGATTCGGGTCAGACCGATCGACTCTGGACCTAAGACCGAAGACCTCCGTTGGACCTCCGAACGCACGTCTGTTTGTTTGACCCCGCTTCACCCTTCTTCAAATTCCGTTTTCCGTTTAAAGTGTTACTCTCAAACTCCAGTCCTCGAGGGCCGGTATCCTGCCTGTTTTCCAGGTTTCCCTCCTAATACGCCTGATACGAGCGATTATCGGCAAGCTCTGCCAAAAATGATCCCGATCGTTTGAATCAGCAAAGAATGGAAAACGTGCAGGATACCGGCACTCGAGGACTGGAGTTTGAGAGATTTGTAGGGATGGGCGCAAAATTGAAGGCACATCAACTAAGACGGACTACGGTATTGGATGGGCGGATGGACCGGCAGAGCCACCCACCCCGACCTACGTGAGCGACGGACTGCCAGACGGATCGATGGACCGATCAGGTTAACCGATCAAGTGTTTATTTGGATCGCGGGTGTGAAACTCCAGTCCTGGAGGGCAGGTATCATGCAGCTTTTCCAACCGTCTCTTTCAAACCCACCTGATTCAAATGATTTTCAAGCCTGAATTTGAAGCAGGTATGCCGGCGAGAGAAAACCCAGAAAACTTGCAGGATACCCGCCTTTGAGGACTGGATTTTGACACCCGTGATCGCTTTATTTTATGTTACATTTCGATCTTAAAAACTTTCAGCGCACCGCGGGTTGGAATTTAACCGTCAGAATTCAAAAACTTTTCAAATATGGCAAATATTGCTTTGGATCCTGAAAATTTAGCTGATTTATTTCTGCGTTTGGCGTAAAAATTAGGAATGGAGTTGTGAGTCCGGAGTCGGGTCCGGACTCGCATCAAGTCCACTTGACCACATCGTTGGAAGAAAGCAAAACGAGCATGTCCTTTTCTTGTAGTAAATATCGTTTTGTTGTCCTTTTTTTTTTTAACTGCTTTGTTGCTCACTTTAAAATCCAAAAGAACAACATGGTACTCCGACCTCCATTTCTAAACGTATTCAAAGAATTCCATTTGACAGCCGGAGGAAAAAAAAAAAGAAGCAGTCTTCCGCTAAAGGAAAAAAATCATGTTGCCGTCAATCAAACGCGTTTGGGCTTTTTCATATCTACTCACCTTTTATCCGAGTTGGCGCGCCTGCAACAACAAGGTCCAGAGTCCCGGTAGCGCTGAGCGCTCTGTTTTGATGTACCGCGTTGGCTCCCACGTGACGCATCTCGCCATGTTTACAGCCTTTTTTTTCCGCCCGCTTCATATCGATTTTCTCCGTTTACGGCAAAGAGCAGCCGGAGAGAGCTTTTGGCCATTCCGGCCTCCCGCGTGTTTACCGTCCGTTTTCACGCCGCTCCAAAGGCGCTCGGGGGGTCAAAACTGCGGCCCGCGGGCCGGTTCTGGCCCGCCATCCGGCGAGGAATTTTTATAAGTACGAAAATGGGTAGAATTTTTTTTTCTTCGATCGATGAAAGGCTTTTGTTTGTTTTGTGATTATGATTGATCGTAATATTTGTACTGTTCTGGACAGTATTACAAAAAGAATAATAAATCTGAAACTGTTGTTTTAAAGTTTTATACAGTATACATTTTATACAGTATACATATATACTGTATACATATATATATTATTTTTTTTAAATTACATTACATAAACATTTATTTGATTAATGATTTTGTTTGATTATTTAATGGTAACTGATTATTTAATGGTCAATTAATTTTTGTATTCAATGTCAGCATCTTGCGTCCTTTTTTGGCTCGATTATAAATACGCGTTTGTCAAGCCGGACTCACCTGGCGGGCCAGTGACGCCGCAGGTGGCGGTCCAAGGTGAGCAGCAGCAGCAGGCACATGGTGAACTGCCTGACCAGCAGGGGGCAGCACACCAGGGTGATGCACGTGTACAAGCACTGCGGGGTGCGCAGGTTGAGGAAGACGACGACGGGGATCTCCAGCGCGCCCCCGATGGCGCCCACCCAGCCCAGGCACAGGCCCAGGCAGCGGGAAACGCTCCCGCGCTGACGGCTCACGCTCGCCGCCATGCACAATCTCACGCTGGCCACGATCACCGCCACCGACACGGTGCACTGGCAAAGCGAGTACAGCCACAGGAACTCCATGCCTGGAGGCAAACCAGAAAAAAGGAATCAAGCTGAAGTGGAAACCTTGAAATAATTTTGGATTTTTCTTTATGTTGTTAGCTAGCGACTAATACCGATAAACGCTTTCACTGCCATTGACGGCTATGGATTTTAAAGACATAGATCTTAAATGTATTTTTGACCTCAAATACGTCAGTGACCTCAAATGAGTCAATGGCAAACTTCTGCATGACCCCGCAAAATATTTACAAGGTGTGTCAGAAAAGATACAGGACTGAAGTTTCTGGCGTAACCCCACCCCGAATAAGATGAAATTCAACAAAATATTACTGGGATTTTCGGACTATAAGCCGCAACTTTTTTCTCATGATTTGAGCCCTGCAGCTCAAATCACCCATTGCGGTTTATCTGCAGTTTTTCTACTCGCCGCCAGGGGGCAATCCACCGTTAAAGCAAATGTTCAAGTGACTGTACGTTCATTTTGTAGATTGTAAAAGAATGTCTAGCAAATTAAATCTCTTGCTTTTTAAGGGTGTGAGAGGAACAATGCAATTTCCTTTTCAAATTAAGAGAGCTTGAAAAAAATTAGGCAACAAAATAAAGACTTCAACGTGTCTCTCGAGACTTCATCAAGTCTCATGAGACTTGTTGACGCCGCAAAATCCTGGAAATGATGTGTTAAGAAGCTATGTCGGAAAAGTTCCAGGACTGGACTTACAAAGCTAGATATTGTTATTCAGAATTTATTTCAACCCACCGCTGTACTGGACAAAATTCACAAAGTAGCCAGCAAAACATGAATATTGTCATACAACACAGCATTAAGCGGGAAAGTGCGCCGACGAATGCGAATGCTACGATATCATTTTTATGAACGTCTCTCCCAGTACGTAATGTGAAAAGTGAATAACGGCGGTGAAAAGTGTGTTTGCATGGCGCTCACATTCTCAGTGGCCGCATCGGGTGACCTTTTCTCTGGCCTTCTTTCCAGCGCTCAAATATATTCTCCCGCCCCCTGCCGTTTTGTCTGCCCCCGGAACAAAAATTCTGTCACATTTCCTCCTCCCGCTTTGCGCTGTTTTGTTTGTTTTGCGCTGCCTCCCGGATTTCAATGTGAAAAGGGTTCCAAGACGGAGGCGGAGTTTGGCTGCCATGTGGCTTGTTATTTATTTATTTATTATAATTATACTGCATGTCCAAGTATTTTGAAACCCCAAAACTTACACTTAATGCACTTTTATCAGGCGTGAATATTTTTTCATATTTTTCTCTTTGAACACTCTCAAAGTTCAAACATTTGTAGAAAGTTGGAATCAACTGTTCAAAATCAAATAAATGAAGGGGAATTGGTTTGCCCTGTTAAAAAAAAAACAACATATATATATATATATATATATATATATATATATATATATATATATATATATATATATATATATATATATATATATATATATATATATATATATATATATATATGTAGTTTACTCATTTGCTCTGAATTTGAAAGACAAATGCACTCTCCCCGTCACGACGTATAAAAACATTAAATCACATTACAACTTTAAAATAGTCACATGATTTGCATTAGGGAGTCAATATAAAACGTTACACAGATTCATCGTGTTCCCATTGATTTGCTCTTCATTTGAAAATATTTTGTTCCTGACACACAGTTAAAAATCATAAAGTTAGATTTGCATATACCTGCTGAAACCTTGTTATTTCACGTACCCCCTCTGAAGTGCCTTCCCGTCACCCCAGGGGTACTCGTACCCCCATTGGACAACCACTGACCTACAGTATAGGCCACCTGTCCATTCAGATGTACAGTAATTACCTGACCTTTTGTCAGCGGTAGGTGTTGCCAATCACTCTCTCTTATTAACCCGGACGAAATTAGCTCTTCCAGCTGCGTAACTTACAGATTTCTCACAAAGGCAAACGAGAAAGTGATGCATGAAGTCCCGGCGCGGTTTCCTGTGATTTCATTGGCTGCATGTATTAATTAAGCTCAACTGATTTGTGGGTCCAAAATGAAAAAGGTGCACGTTACCTTTGGCAGCGACAAACGGTGATTAACTTCGGTCTAAGACTTGTCCTCCTTTTATGGGCGCATTTATAAATGCCCCCCCCCTCTCTAAAAGTGTGTGTGACAGAGCGAAGCTGATTTATAAAGCTCCAGGTGCTTCATATCTCTCTCCCCTGTCTGTGCAAACATATCAATTGTGTAAATGTTGTATCATGGCTGCCCTTTCTGTTCAAGATGTGCAAAGGGCAACGCCGCCACCTCTGCCAGGCTGGGAAATATGCAAATGATCCCCACATACGCACACATCTGTAAAAGCAAACTGTTTGAACGCTTTTGGAAGTGTGTCTGACTCGGCGCAGATAAAGATGATGAAGAATATCAAAAGGCCGTTTCTGTAAATTAGCGTGAGATGGATGCATGGCGCACGGATAATTCACCCCCTCCCAAAAATACTGTATATATAGTCTCCAGCGTGATATTGGATGGCTCGTTTAATAATACATAACATGCAACGACGCAAAGGCGACAAATCCAAAAGCGCTAAAGCCAGCAGACAAGAAAATGAAAATTATTTGCGAGGGGAATTTAGCTGTTTATGTTTTCATAAATGCGAGATTGGAAGGAACTGGAGGCTTGACCGTTTTTGGCTTGGAATCCTCACTCAAGCGGAGAAATAGCTTTCAAAAAAGATTCTACTCTTGAATTGCTGAAGGGTTAAGTCCCAAGCAGCAGTGGCGGCCAATTTTTGATTCCAGCCAAAAAATAATTTGGCCATTGGGGGGTTTATAGATAGAACTTACCTAAATTTATGCTCGACGATCTCCCTCGAGTGGTTTTTGGAACTCTTGGCCCGATTCTCAGAAGCCCGTCCAGCATAACTAAAGTTTAAAACTCTATTTGCTAATTTAATACCTAAATTAAATCCATAAATAAACACCTTACCCACTAGTTCAGTGCTTATAAGAAAAAAATACTCAAATATATATTATTTAAAAAGACTTAGACATTGAATTTATGTTATATTTGATTTATATTGAACAATAGCTTATTTTCATCATAAATAGTAAAACCACGAGTTAAAAATTAACAAACATATTAAAAAGGGTAAATTAAAGCCATAGTTAAACACCTTATCCAAAGTTAAGTTCTTGTAAGAAAACAAATACCCAAATAGATATTAGTTAAAAAAAACTTAAAATATACATTTAATCTATGTATGTATAAAATATAATATACTATTTTATATTTTATTTATGTATAATAATATTATACTATAATTATAATAATATTAATTTTGTCATGAATAGTAAAACTATGAGCTAAAAACAATTTACATACATATTGAAAATGTTGTTTGCAGTATTTATATTCTGAATAATTTCTTGAACTGTAATCAGTAACAGAATATTTCTAAAAATGAAACCAATTACAGTAACTGCAATTCAATGACTTCCTTTTGTCACTTGAACGTGTCCTCGCGTGACTTGGCGAGATTTTGCCCGTGTGAAGACGCATCGGAAACCCCTTCGCCTCCTCTTTCCCTTCGCTGTCCACAAGCAAGGTAGGAGCTACGCGTTTCCATTCCCGTTTTATTATGGTTATTTCAGTCATATATACCGCCACATAGCCGTCTAGCGTGGATTTAAACTACCGCAATAAACAATTTCTTTCGATTCGAGCATGTGTGTATGATAACATCGAGCGTGTATGAGTTTTTAGAGCGTAGTCGCCTGTGTGCATCGCTTCTCCAAAAAAATGGCGGCTCCCATGCCGCCGCGTCGTGGCCTGCTAGCCCGGCTCCGTATTACAATAAATTCGTTTGCGCTTACGCTTTTCATATATGTCTTTCAGCTTATCGGGTCTCCAACTAGGGACGGTGTCTATTAAATAAGGCAGTTTGTTGTTACGCTGCGCTGTTAAGAATAAATCCGTCATGCTAACGGGGCTAGCGACACATGTAGCTTATGCCGGTTAAACACGCCAAACCAAAATATACGTGTTTCCAATCGTTATTCAAACTTGCAATTTTATCAGAACAACTATACTTACGTTGATTTAAATGTTGAAAATGTGCATGCTATTTAGTATACACCGATAATAATTGGACGTCTCTCACTCAGATCTATGCATGACAGTTTGTGTGTCATGGAGCTTGTGCAAATGTCTTATAACACCGACATTGAAAACGCTGTATTTGTGTTTGAAGATGCCAGGTGTCACCGTGAAAGACGTCAACCAGCAGGAGTTCGTCACTGCACTGGCTGCCTTCCTGAAGAAGTAAGCAATTCGTGTAAACAGCACTTGCTATTGTTTGAAAACGAGTCCGTTGCAGATGAGTGACTGCTGCCAGCTTGCTTGTCCTTTTTCTAAATCTCCAAATTATGAGTATAAACATTTGCACGTCACACATTTCTGAAACGATTGACTTTCGATGATGCTCGTGTGCTCCTGAGTAGGTTTTACAAGTGATATTGTTTTCCACTCATTTTGATGTGGGTACATTTCTTCAGGTGGCCCAGGTTGTTTTTTTCACACAACACAGCGAAACATTTGTAATTAATGCTTCCCTTATAACGGAAACACCCAGCCATTACAAATGAAGGCCACGGAATGACCTTCTGTCGTTGAAGTTAAATGTGATTTATTTATTGGTTAGGTCAGGAAAGCTGAAAGTGCCTGACTGGGTGGACCTCGTTAAGCTAGGCAAGCACAAGGAGTTAGCCCCCTGTGATGAGAACTGGTTCTACATCAGAGCCGGTAGGTGAAGTCCATCTTACCCTATTACAGCAGGAGGTGTGTGTCGTGTTTTTAATTGTTCGCCTGGGCCCACATAGCCTCCACAGTTAGGCACCTGTACCTCCGCGGGGGAGCCGGCGTGGGCTCCATGACCAAGATCTACGGAGGCCGCAATAGGAACGGCGTGTGTCCCGCCCACTACAGCGTCGGATCCAAGAACGTGGCCCGCAAAGTGCTGCAGGCCCTGGAGCTGCTCAAAATGATTGAGAAGGACCCCAATGGGTAAGTGGCCAATAGAAGAGGATTAGTGCTAGTGAAGAAGAAAAAAAGTTTGGGAGGATTCTCACTTCTCAAGATTCTATCCAAGTCAGAATTCTCAACTTTATGCCCAGAATTCTGACGTTTTCTCTTTCAATGAATGCCGTTTTAATTTGAGTGAAAAACCTGATTTCAATTTAAGGACTCCTGAGAATAAAGTGAGAAAGCTGACTTGAGAGACTCTGATTTCATTCCCAGAATAAGTCACCCGAGTGTTAAAGTGAGAATTCTGAGAATAACATTTATTGTTAGAATTATCATTCATAAATTAAGTCAGAATTCTCACTTGTCACCATTCTCACTATTAAGAATTCTCGGTTCAAGGTAGGAATTTTAACCTTATTTGGTTTCATGATTTCTCGAGAATTGAGACAAGACGTCTTAATGGTCAGAATTTTAAAAAAAAGAAGAATCTTGTCATTATTTTTGATATATCATTTTAAACTCTGATGTGATGAGGTTTGTCACATTTTAATCTCCCAATCTCTTCTCTGCCAGCGGTCGCAGAGTAACCTCCCAGGGAACCAGAGACCTGGACAGAATCGCCGGGCAGGTGAGCAAGCATTTTCCCCTGAAAAAGTTTCCTCTTGGTGTTTACATTCCCTCAATGTGAGTTTTGTGAATAGCAGCTCCCTGCTTGGGAGTCACCTTATGCTCCCCGCACAAATCAAAGCAGCTGAACAAAACAGCCATTAAGCCTTTTCGTGCTTTGATTATGGCACTTAGCGCATATAAACAGTCAAGGTTGCCGCAAGGTTATTTTCTGGAAATGCTTCAAAAGCTGCTGTTGAGCAGAATCTAATTAGTGTTACCTGCTAAGTTTAGCCATGCTTCCATGACTGTTATTAACTCAAATCTGATCTGGTCTTTTTTTTTTTTTTTTAATGAAGATACAAAATTGAATAGACGTCAATCCCGCTAAAGGTTGGGCTGATGTATTCTCCAACCATCTTGAAACTGACACTTCTTGTGTACCGATTCCCAAAGGGTACCACTTTTATACTTCTCGGCGTGCTTCAGCTTTGGCTACGTCAATTACTGGTTATTCTACAGCTGCGTGTAACCGAACCCTTGTTTATCGTGGGGGTTTACGTTCCTAAAAAAAAAATGTTATGCCTTTTAAACTAGACCCATTTGCAAACTTGAACACAAGGAGCGCCAATATGTTTGTTTTTAAGCTAAAGAGGAAGGCTTAAAACACTTTATTTTTAAGTCACGTTCATCAATGTCTTTATCAGTTCGATAAATATATTAAAATCAATTTTTAGAAATATAATAATGAATAAATTTATCAATTAAAAAAGTTCTTACCTCCTGCACAGACAGTGAGTGCACCACCTGCTGCCGTGGAGGTGCATTTCCAAAACTTGGCAAAAGCGAAACCCGTTCCCCGGCGTCATGCTTGGCATGACATGGAAGGGAAGGGAAGGGCACTCCCCACAATTTGAGGACATTGAGCAAAGCGGTTTTCGGGTGATCGATTGCAGCGGCCCCAAAAACCACCACAAGTAGAATTGCTTTGCCGTCAAAACCTGTTGTCTCGGCGGCCCGCGACATCTTGTTTAGAACTGTCTCGTGCTGGAAGCTCATCTTGGAATATGATGCAACTACTTTAATGGCGCTCATGTCCTTGAGCAAATGTTAGCTGTCAGCCAAGTGAGTTGTCGCGCGTCACCCTCGGGCCTTGTCGGCAACCGGGAGGGGGAAAGCAGCGAGCGGCATTGTAATAATCCAAGGGTAAAGAGGGGAGACGCGCGGAGGGCGTTTTATGCTCGGCGACGCCGCCGTATGGCGCCTTCTTCTTGTTTACCCGTGCTAATGAGCGCCCGCCCCACACACAAATTGGCGGGGGGCATGTTGCGTGACCCGCCCGCCGAGCGGATTGCACTACGCCGTGCTTGTCGGCACGCTCGGCGCCGAGTCCTCAAGGTTGCTCCCCTGTCTTGGCCGGTTTGGAATGCGCCTTTGCGCTCGCCCGTCAAGTGCGATGAACGCGCGGAGATGGAAAAAGTGCTCAGTTTGATCACCTGAAGTTAGGGCGCTTCCCAAGGACGGGTACCCTATTTTGACGCGCGGGCATAATGGCGAACACGAGCGCAGATGGCGCACGCCGTCTGCTTCAAAATACGCTTAATGCCGCGGTTGAAGGATACTTCGTTTTGGGACCGTGGTCGCGGTCTGCGCAATTTCAGGATGGGCAAATACGCAGGTGACAGCGAACAAGCGAGCGCTCGCTAACCATGCTAGTTGCTAATGTGAAACGTAGAGCAAATTTCTGTCACAGTGAAGACGTACCTCCACAAAAATGGAAAACGAGCAATTGAACACAGGCGTCATTTGTTCTATTTAGCACTACAGTGACCAGAATTTGTCTCAAAAGACGGGCTTTAATCAAGGTCTTTTTTTTTCATCTCAAAAGAAAAAGCCGACGTCTGCAGGAAAATGCAAAAGTAGACTGAAAACCAGCGAGAATTCAAAACATTTTTTCAACAGGGAATGTTGACTTTTTCCCATTTAAATCACACGCATCAGAAATACTCTGTTATTTTTACTCAGCATTACCCTTTTGACAAATGTTTGAGACATTCTGTTTGAAGCTGTTAAGTTTTGCGCAAATTGGATGTTATGTTTGTCATTTTCTGTCATGCGTTTAAGACATGTGCATTGTGATCATTTGATACAGAAGCTCCATGGGGGGGTGAACCTATGAAAAACGGTGACGACGCTGTCTTTTCTCTTGCTTGACAGGTTGCAGCAGCAAACAAGAAAAGTGTTTAAATAAAGCTTCTGGAGGAATGAAATGATGTCATATCTTTTTTTCCTGCTGTGCTGCGTTTGGACCGCCGTCTTATTGGATTGACCGGAACTTAAGACATGACGCACATGATGAAAACGTGAGCTCCGTTATGATGAAAAAATATGAATAAATTGTGAAAATGATTGGTTGGCGATGCCACTTGTAGCAAATTGTCGAAAATGAATCCGCGAGCCTCATTGTAGAGCGATGACCTTGTCTGGCGCTTCGCAACCTGGCTGCCATCTAGAGGACAAAAATAGTAGCGCAGCATCAACGATGCCGTCGCGTTTTAACGCAACGCTCGGCATCAAGCGAATTCTCACTAGTGGAGACACATTTACAAGACGTCTCACTGGGAATTCCGATAATAGTGTGAATCCCCTCTTCGCTCTCATGTTCAAAGTAACAATTTGGATTCAACACGGTTCTCATTTTGACTTTTTTTTTTTTTTTTGACAAACACAATTGTGACCTCTGAGTTGTCAGAATTCTCACGAGGGCAATCCTACGAATCGGCAAGCCGATCTTCCTTCAAGGACGTTTCACATTTTAAGCATAAAATAGAATTCCCATTTTGGTGGGGACTTCTGTAAAATAGACTTCCATATGTTTATCTAGTTTTTGATCTGGCATATTGCACTACAATATCACAATTTTGATCATTGCGGTGCTTACTTGGAAGACTTAAGGTTTGTGTGTGAGTTTTTAACGAGGTACATTTCGTTGAATAAAAAGTTTGTAATCCGTCTCACACGCAAATCATTTTGCTCCCTAATCGCCCTACAGAGGGCGCCATAGGACCGAATATCCGTGCCATCCATGGAAAGCATTTCCTCAACCATTTGAAATGTAAATGTATTTTGTGGGTGTGTGAGCGTTTCGGAGCATGAATGAAATGGCTCCAGCTATCCTTTGGCATCTTCCAGCATCGCCACACGCTTCGGGGACGTTGCAGAGAAAATCGAAATGCGCAGCACTAATTGGCTGTAAAAGATCCAAATATTTGTGCTCCGTTTCTCTTTGAATGCGCTCTGCTTCATGATTTTCAGCCGTCGGTGTAAACAAACCGCAAAACGAGAGAGAAATTGCTTTTTTTTTTTTCAAGCCAGCTCCTCTATATTTCAGCTGTAAACAAGCGCTCTCGGGCCTTGACCCCCATGCCGCGTGTCCAGCAGCACCCCCTTATTTGGTGGCCGCCAGCTGTTCGCTTACACCTGAACCCATCTCCCCAAAGCACCCCCCATCCCCACCCTGTAATTTGCGGGTGAGACGGATAAACATGTCCTTGGGTGTTGGGGAGAAATGTGCGGAATCCAGCACTCAAGGTGTTGCCGCTGCTTGTCTGTGCAAGCACTTAAACCCTCCTGAGTTGGGGGTCAAACTGACCCATTTGAAATGCTGAGTGCGGTTTTTCGCTTGGCTCATTATGCATATTCATACATTTGGAAATGACATTCGTGTTTGTTCATGTTTTTTTTTTGTTGCGATGCAATTTGCACCCTTTTTTGTTAAAACATTTTTCCTTTCAAATACACACTGATTAGAGATACGTTGCCATTTCTTGTCATTCTCTAAATGTGTTTTTAAGTGATGAGACTAACATTGTCTTATGATCAAATATAATGAGTATTTATGTTTGGGTATAGCGGTAATTTGCCAAACGTGGTTTCATTGAGCCCATTTAGCTTGCGTGACACATGCAGAAAAATCATATCCCGAGTGAGCCGCACCAATCCAATCTTAATATATACCATATTTTCCGCACTATAAGGCGCACCCTCAATTAATGGCATATTTTGAAACCTTTCCATATATAAGGCGCACCCTCAATTAATGAAATATTTTCAAACTTTTTCAATCACAATATAGTAATAAAAGTAATAACAATAATAATAGTAATTAAATATATACAGGATACATATATACATACATATATTTATACATGAAGAACACTTTACACACGTTGGCGAGCATCCATTTTTACACTGGTACAGTATATAAAAATCTTTGGCACCTCCTCCGCTCCACCTCCCCCCCTTCCCTCTCCACTCACTCCCTATCACTTTTTTTTTTGTTTGCTCTTGCTCCTGAGCTAAAAAAAACAAAAAAAAAACGCACTACTAACATGCATAGATGATGTGAGTGGTGTGTGTGTGGGTGGGTGGGGGTCCTTCTAAAAACTAGTCCCACCATTCACACCGAAGAGTCGTCGACAAAGTTTCCCTTTGTTGGCGAGCGTCGCGTGACCGACCGCAAGCTTGACACTTTCTGGAGCGCGCAAGCGCGTCCGAGCGTTTTGCTCGCGCCCTTTTTATTCTCAAGCCGTCAACGGAACGGATGCGAAAGCGAAAGGCAGATAGCCCAGAAATGTCGCTCCGAAATAGAAGCGCTATCAGGAGAGCGCCCGCTCACACGCGCGCGCACTTTTCATCATCCCACAGCTTCATGCCCTATGGCATTTTTTCCATTCGGGACCAGGTGTACCCTTCCCACGTCTGAATCCGGCGCCGGATCATTTCCCTTGCCGCGGAGCACTTCTCCGAATCTCGATTGCCGCTTCCCGTTCCCTCGGCGACAAAACGGGCAAAATTAGCGGCTAAGCTAACGTGCCCTCGTTGCCGTCGTGAAAATCTGTCCCCCTTTCGCGACTTCTGATGAAACGCCGACTTAAAACGAGTTGAATGGTACTTTTGCGGTGGCGTTCTCAGGTGTCTTTTCTAAACGCGTCATCCGAGAAGTGAAACTAGGAAGGACTTGGGGTGAGTCCCGTTGAGTCCTTTGTCCCAAGTCTGGCCCAAAAGCGGGCGGCGTGGATACGCCACATGCCGTTTGCGTGCGCCGGCCCGGCAGCGGCGTAGCCGGCGGCCCGCAGCAGGTGTGCGGCGTGTCACTGACTTTTGGGCTTTTTCTTGATTCCAATGGTCTCCACCTGTCACCCAACAGATGCTGTCCTCAAAGCCGGCCAGACTCCGCATACGTAGCGCGTTTACGTACTAACGCGCCACCCGCTTCTTTGAAGTCGCCCCCTCTTTGATGCGGCGGCCCCAGCTTTTTTCAAGGCGCGATAAAAAGAACAGAGCGTGCGCCACATCATTATGACGCCAAAGTGTCTTTGGATCCTATTCAAGGGGATCGGGACCGGTCAGCAAACAAACAAAAGGGTCACTTTATTCTCCGAATTCGGACTATTTTCTCCGAATTCTGGATTATTCTTCTTCTACAGAATAAAGTGACAATACAACCAATCCTATAAAACCACTTGAGAATTCTGAGAAGAAAACCCGTTGGGAATTTTCCCTTTTAAGTCCTGATTCTTGGATAAAAAGGAGAATCTGCCAACATAAAAGTGACATTTCTGACTAACCTATAAAAATGCAACGATTCTGACATCTTTATGTGATTGCAGCTGGACGTGCCAGATTTTGTGGACAAAAGTGATCATTGTCCAAATTTCGGACCATATCAAACCATTATAATTGCAATTTTTGAGATGCATTTTCATAGGATTTATGACGTTGATTTGACTGCGATTTTTGCAACATTCCGTTGAGCGGCGCTCAAGCTATTTCAGCAAACTCAAAATTCTTTGTTGACTTGTGTTTCACCTCAAAACAATAGGTGGCGGTAGAGACCAGTTAACGTGTCATCATCCCTTCACAGGCTACAAAGACGAAAAGAAGACGAAAAAAATGTTCATAAATATCTTGAATTATTACACCTTTAAAAGCATTCATAAAATTGGGAAAAAAATAAAAGATGTATATCTTGCAAAATTAAAAAACTGCAAAATTCTGTCCCAGAATACCTAAACCAAAAGTGAAGCGCGGCCTTGTGAGGCGATACACGTTGAAGTTACGCAAAACAACGTTGATATCTTGCTAAGCCGGTGACAGGCGGCCACTTTTACGACACTTCATATCTTTGAGAGGAAATTGAAATTGACCATCCCGCAAATTTCAAGCCATCAACTTGCTTTATGCTTGCAAATAAAAGCGCACGTAGCTCATACCGACTGGAGCGCTCGCTTTTGCTTTCCTTGCACTTAACGTCCTCGCTGGCTTGCCGACTTCTCAAGTGACTCTTCAAGTGCTTGCAAGTCTTTTTCTCTTTTTTTTTTGGTCTTGTTTTTAAATAAATATTGGCTGTGAACTCCTCTGAATAGGACTATAATAACAGCAATGTTTGGAGTCATTTTGAAGAAAAAGGAACACATGAATTTGGATGTTCGTTTCATTTATTCATTTATTTATTTATTTATTTATTTATTTATTTATTTTTTCACCAATGAGTATACAAACATATTTTATACATATATTATATATATATATATATATATATATATATATATATATATATATATATATATATATATATATATATATATGTATTTTTTTTATTAAATACCTATATTTTAACAATAATAACTAGCATAATAATAATAAAAATATACTATAACACATTCAATTTATCTCATTGAATACATACATTTTTAATAATTATAAAATGTAATAGAAAAATTATATAAATTATTTAAATAAATAATATATATATAATACAGTAAAACAATCATAATAATAATTAAGAATATAATTTTTTTTACTACATACAGCACTGTATATACATGTGCTTCATACTAACATATTTGATTGTGTTCAACTCTTCACTAGTCACTGCTATAGCAAGTTTAGGCAGGTTACAGGTAAGTCTAAAACTGAAAAAAATAACCGAGCGCATCAAAGCGCCTGAAAAAAAAACGTTGGCAGCCCTTATTTTGCCATGGCAAAAACATGGCATTGCCTCCCCCAGCCCTCAGGGGGCTCCACCCCACTATTTGAGAAGGACTGACTTAAAGACAAACTTCCCAGGTCCTACATGCTCCGCCCACCACAGGTGTTTTCTTTGCCCTGATTGCACGAGCAATTATTGTCACTTGAGCAACTGATTTGACTTGTGAAATGGCCAAGGACAATTTGGGAGCGGCTACTTGGAAATTTCCGCAGAAATGGACACCCAGGAGAATTTTCAGGTGACTTTTCTTGGAGACTTAACTTGCTGATGGGCAACTCGTGAAAGATTTTTTCTCAGCTTTCTCAGTTATATCGCTCGCCATTTTTTTGTCGCGCGTTTGTTTGTTCGCTTATTTGTGTGCGGACGTGCTTTCCAGACATTTGGATCGCGATCGGAGCGGCCGCGGTTTCCCTCGTGCGAAATGCGCGCGCACTTCGTTGCAAACCGGGCGTCTTCGTCTTTCACGCTCTTTAGATATGGCGGCCGGCTTTCAAACAGGTGACCTTGGACTTTTTCAATGGGCTTTTGTGCGTAAAGATAGGCCATCTGTTCCGCTTTGAAAGGGGGGGGAGCCCGGCCCGAAAACGCCGGACGTTTCCTGTCGGCGCCTATCTGCGAGCACAATGAGACGGAGGTGAGGCCGCGGGGAGGAAATGTAATTAAGGACGCCGCTTTCAAGGCTCCCGGCTTCAAAACGGAGCTGCGCGCCGCGTTTGAAGCGTAAACAGGATGCGCTTGTAAATGCGTCCGCCTCGCCTTGGGTTGGGTGTCCGGACGAGAAACCCACGGCGACCGTGGTTCGCCAGGCTTGGAAAACCATCGCGACTGAGGAAAAGTAACCAAACGGAGTCGGAAGGCGTGGCTTATAATGTGCGTTTTTATTTAAAAAAAAAAAAAAAGTAGCGATCCATTTTATACTCATTCACTGCCAATGACTTCTTTTGACGTTCAAAAATGCAGTTTTAATGGACGGGCAGTCAATTCATGAATTCTACTGCGCTGGCACGTTGGTTTTCTCCCTACATGGCAGTTTAAAATTCTGTGTGTGTGTATATGTATGTATGTGTGTATATATATATATATATATATATATATATATATATATATAAATTCAAGAAGTTGCATACATGATCAGTAGGTCATAAAAACTTAAACTAGTAAATCGCTCCATATTTGTTTTTTTTAATGAACTTAATTCTTTGTTTTCTTTGTTTTCAAACAAACATGTGCAGGGTGTTTTCATGGTGAGAACTCACTCATAAATACCTGAAAATTTAACTTTGATTTATAGGCCATCATATGTATAAAATAAAGAAAAACAAAGCAGATGCTGACATTTATTTAAACCCCAAATCACACTGCTGCAGGGCGTGTCCTTTTTAATAAAACTTCCTTGTTATCACAACTCCTTGTCAGATCATCAGTGCAGCACTAATATGTTTAATTCGACATAGGGCATTAAGAATATATCTTACTGTCTTATTGCCCGTCTACATATTGTTGCTGCACCGTTTGTGTCAAATCTGTCAAGGGATCAAAACAGCGCAACACACTGCTAATTAGCGTTAGCAATATGCTGTCCGAAAGCGTTGTTTTAATAACTACATTTCCAAGTTTTGCTAGAGAAGAACAAAAAACACGTGACACTGAAAACGTATTTTTAGAGCTGTTCGAACTTTTAAAGGCTTTTAGCAACAAACAGAAGCTCTGTGGCTTTAACATCATTTTCTGTTCTGTTTATTGTCTGCACGGGACAAGTTTGATCAGCCACTTTGGAGCGCCTAAACTAATTTCCTGGAAGAAAATGTTCCATTAGGCCCAAAATAATTGGGGCGAGGCCTGTTTCGGTCGTGAAACCCGCAGAGCGCACGGATGCCTTTCCAGACGGAGAAATTTCCCCATCTCCTTTTCACTTCTCATTATATCATCCCTCTCATTTTGTCGCAGCTGCGCGCCGCTGCCGAGGTCAACGGGAGCCCGTCTGCACCCGCACATCTCATGAATAGAAAACAGTAGACGCCGACAGACCAAATAGAGTGCAAAAAGAAAGTTCATTTCAATATTTTGATTGCCGCGCGTTGGCGTCCCACCGCCGTCCGCGCGCTTCTCGGAAAAGGCTCCGTCTCTTTTGGGTTTTTTTCATAAAGAGTTGAGGCTCCTGTTTTATTTTGTGATGTGGAAAGAAGGCGTACGTACATGGGCCGTTCCCGCCAATCGGAGAAGCTTTCTTGCTGGGCCTCTAAAAATAAATGGACATTTCAGTCTATTTACCATTTTTGGATACTGCTGTCTTTTCCGCACTATACGGTGCATCTAAAACCTTGAATTTTCACAAATGGGCCTTGTACTGGATAAAAACGGCAAGTTTTGGTTTTTGGCGGCGTCAAAATGAAATAATTGGCATGTAAATGCTCCAATCTTCTACACTTCAGTTATAAATGTATTTTTTAAAACTTGCAGCATGAAGTGGACAGTTTAAATAAAAAAATAAAATAAATATTGTATTTTCACAATATGAGGTGGACCTAAAGTATTGAATGTTCATAAAAGCCACCATTTTGCCTTATACGGCGCATGAACCACGAGTTTTCAAACTGTTTTCAAAACAGCACAATACATTAGAAGTTTTTAACTTTTAAACCTTGCAGCCAACCATCCATCCATTTGTAAGTTATTTATTTATTTATTTATGCGACTAGCTGCTAACAGGAGTTTTGACGGCTCACGATTTCCGCGTGATGCATTCTAACGCATTCGGACATTTCAAACTCAGGCAGAATAATTGTATTTATTTATGTGGCTACCCGCTAACGGAAGTGACGTCTTGCGATGCATTCAATGCATTTGGACATTACAAACCCAGGCGGCATTTATTTAATGGCGATGCGCACGACGCTTGAGGTGCATTCAAATGCATTCGGGCGTTTCAATCTCGGACAGAATAGTCTTTTATCACGTTATTTACTCATGTATTCGCATAGTTATTGATGTTATTCGTGCTATTTAACTTGATATCCTGGAAATACTACGATATTGAGGGCCAGGCGACTCTTTCCGCCTCATTGTTTTCTCGTTTTGACTCTCACTCTCCTCATTAGCGTTGCTTTTCTAATTCCGCTCTCTGCTGTGAGCACGCGGCCACGTTTCGTTTCTCTGCACAGCCGGTGGGCCGTGCGCGCGATTCGGGCGCGTAATCTCTTCTTTTTGCCCGTTTTTGGATTTCCATTTCAATCCCGCAGTCACAGCTGGAACCGCATGCAGATGAGCATGGGACAACCCCCCCCCCCCTTTTTTTTTAAAGGACTGATTTCTTCTCGGCATGTTCTGCACTAAAATGTAAAATCAAGCGACATAGATGACTAAATGAGAGCAATATCGCCCTAAAATTTCCTACGGGGTGTCGCAACGCGTCAGTGAAGCGTGATCAGGTTTTGCATGTGGCATGAAGCTTCAATATTTTTTACCACATATATTGAGATGTAAATATGCAATTAATAGAAATAAAACATAAAAACGTCTCCCCAAATAAAAGATAAAAAATTTTCAGATTTGAGTGGGCGCGGCTATGGCCACCCCTGGCTACCGTTTAGCGCCGCCCCAATGGTTTTGACTGGCATTTTTTTTTTTTTTAAAAGTTTGTTATAGTCCGTTGTCCCCCCCCCCCCATAATATCACCATGTATTTTCGCATGTGCAAGGAAAAACATCTTTTTCAAATTTGTTTGGCTCACATTACACTTCTACGTTTGAATATTTACTAAACCAAAGAAAATCGTTTAGTAGCCATTTTTGTAGTTTCATTTTGTCCATTAAGATTTTTTTCCCCCGTAAAGCCACAGGATATTGACTTGCACATGTTTTTTTTTTTTTTTGCATTTAGCCTACATTACATTGCTACGTTTGATAATTCAGTACACATAATTATTTATTAGTCACTTTGTAGTTTTATTATGTCCTTGAAGGATTTATTTTTTGCTGTAATGCCACTTGATTATGTGCAAGGCAATATAGTATGTGGCATTACAGGAAACAAGCTGAGATTTCAGCTTGTATATTCAAAGTATTTGCAAATATGTTGGGATTTATGAAATGTGTCTTTGCAAATATCCCTAATGATGCGCGCGCTGTCAATTTCGCTCTTTGAAATCGCGACTCGGGCGGATGGATCACAGGCGCCCCGTGTCGGTCATTGGCCGCGTTCCAACGCTTTCTCGCATTGGCTCGGCGCCGCTCCCACGACGGCGCCGGAGTCGGTCAGGGAGCGCGTGACTTTGCCGTTCCGACTCGCGCTTATGACACGTGAACGCCGGCGGTGAGTCGGCGCTCCGCCCGACAAACGCGCCCGGTTGTTTTTCGTCGTCGGACGCGGCGCCCGTCCCGTCCCGGCCCGGCCCGCTCGGGCTAATTGATGTTATTGCGGCGGGAGGCCCCTAATGGGCCGGCACTCAAGTTGCAAGCCAGTCCCAATTATGGCGTCCTAACATCTGCTGCCAATTGATTATAATAACAGATATTGATTTGAATGGGCGAGCGCGGCAGCAGAAGTAATTTGCTCGCAGCGGGCCGAAATGTGCCGGCCATTTCGGCCGCTTATTAAATCTTTAATGCCGTTGTCGAAAACCGCTCCTGAGGGGGCTTTTGTTTTGGGGGGGCGCGACGTTTGATGTGATATTCACCCACAAAAGACAAACGGGTAAAAACTTCATGCTAGCTTCATGCTTGCATAGAAAAAAAATTGACATGCTAAGAGTTAGCATTGATACTGGCTTTAAGCAAGGGATATTTGAACACAAACTGTGATGCAACACATGTAGACAGATAATACAAAAATATTCATATTGTAGGCCACATAGCTTAATTGCCTGAATAATACTTCAATATTTTTTTTTTTTTGTGAAAATGGGCATACGATCGTAAAAATACCATAAAAAACAGGTGTTTTGACACAAACTGTAGCGCAACACATGTAGTCAAGTATTGCAAAAACACACTCATTTGTGAGACACATAGCATCATAATTCTTTTTTTGGAGGGGGGGTGGCAATCGTTCGAGCCAAAAAAAAAAGCCACTGACATGCTAACAATTAGCATCAATACTTGCGCTTTTGGAACCCTTCAGGTTCACATGCTGTCACTACTTTTTTTCTGACTCTTTGAACCCTGCGGCTGATCTGCTTTTTTTTTTTGTTTTTTAATTTACTAGCTACCAGAGGGCAATTTGGTAAAATAAGAAAGAAAGAAAGGTACCCTATCAGTCGATTGATTTTGAGTTTCAATTTTATTCTCCACTAGGGGACCCTGCACAAGTAAATGCAAACAGGATGTTACTCTTATGTTGATGCAGTATTCTAACAATCTGAGCGTTTCGGTGATATGTACATATATAATAATGACGTGGGCGTACCTCCGCTTTGTGCCCCCTGCAGAGTGACAGAGTTGTGCTTGAACGTGCCCCCCCCCCCCCCCAACACCTACACACACACTCAAAGGCTTTGTGGCTGTAGCGCTGCAATGACCCCTTAGCCAGAGTGCTAGCTAGCATTTCCACCTGTGCTTTGACAACACGTGAAAAGGGCCCATTAGCATATCGCGCCGCGCGTGGGCGAGGCGCCATAGGTACAGGCTGCGTCGGGGCGTCTCGGGGGACGCCCCCGTCATAGGACGGCCCCCGCATTAGTAGCCGTGTAACGCTTCAAGCTTCATCAGCCACACGCAGATGGCTCCCGCAATTTATGCGGCGTACAGTGAACGCACAAACACAGCTGGCGAGGACAGATATGGCAGGAGGACAGTCAAAAGGAGGCGGAGCTTACGCATCCATCACGCGCTTGTCACACGGCTCGATAGATTGTTTCATTTTCATTTCGGGGTGAAAAGCTTTACAGATGCCGTCTTTCCCAACACGATTGAAAGCATTGTGAAATAACACCGCTTAACAATTGAGGAGTAACAGCACATCGTAGACACTTCATGCTAAGCTAATCATCGCTTTTATTGCAATGATAATAATAGACCAGGAGCACCACGATAACCATTGAATTGGAGTAAAACTTAAATGAACAAAATAAATGTTCTGAGTAATGTATGTTTATTGAATAATCAAGTGCCATATTATTGCTAGCTCTTAAAAACCGCATTACAAAACAACGCATTTGCCCCCAATTCATTCCAATGGGGCAAGTTGATGCAACTTAGGAGCGTGATTAGCGCAACAAAACTCATATCTCAAGTGCAAATCCGTACATGTCAATGCACTGTTTGACGCAGACAAGCAAATGAGATAGACGCAGCCTTCGCTTTTCCACATCTCAGTTGATTAATATTCTGTAAAAGTCTTTCTGTATTCTCATTTTAAAGCCCGGAGTGTGTGAGTGTGTGTGTGTGAGTGTGTGTGTTCTCATGCGCGAGTGCAGAAATGATGCCAGCCTTGGGTTGCGTAGGCAAGATGGAGTCCACACACACGCGCGCACACACATATTTGCGCGTGGCTTGAGCCGGCGGGCACCGGAGCTAGCGAGCGGGTTTGTTTGCGCGAAAACGCCGAGCGAGCGTTAAGACTTTGAAGGCAAAGAGCTGACTTCTAATTAATGAGTCTCCCAATGGCGCATTTACACGCCTTACCCACTCCAAGGAAACCAACAACGGCGAGAAATTAAAACGTTGTCGCACCCTTGCCGATTTTTACGAGCCGTCCTCGCGACGGCGCGTTATCGCTCGCATCCTCGTTTGCGACGAGAATTTTGTCTTTCTTTTGCGCTCCGCCGATTGTTTGCTTTTGATTTTGTTTTGTTGATATCTCGTGAGAAGAAGAAAAACCGGTGCAAACAATGTGGCTGCAAGCGAACTGCAAATGCGTAAACAGCATGTCACGCATTATTTAACCAGCGTTTCTAGCCCCTTTTTTGGGGTGCTCGAGCACCCCGAAATTGAATCCCGGCACCCTATATGTAGAAAACGAGCTTAATTTATTCATGCGTTTCTATATTATTTATTCCTTGTGCATTTTTCTGTCCAATCCTTTGATCTTCACATCGAAGGGAACGCTTTGAAAGAAGACAGTAGGGAGCTGAAATTTCACCCGGATGATGACATGTCAAAGTTCAAAACTGCACAACAAATTAGTTATCACACTAACAGGAGTGCCTAAAATACTACCAAAATAATGGGACAGGAAATGACCAAAATGGTCTATTGTCCAAATTTTTGCTCTTTAAATCAAAGGCATTTCACATCAAAGAAAAAGAATTGAAAGAAGATACTCGGGAGCTGAAATTTCACCCTGATGGTGACAGGTCAAAGTTCAACACGGCATGACAGGAATGGTGTGATTTCAAAGACATGAAAAGTATTTTTTCTAAAAAAAAAGTTTCTTTAATATGTTTTTAATAATAATTACACTTTATTCAACAGTTGTGCAGTAATTGGATCATTTTTGGGTCAATTTCTTCCACATGATTCTGGCAGTATTTTAGCTAAGGGATAACTAAGGGCTCAAGGTATTTCTAACTTTAACACGTTGTCACCATCTGGGTGAAATTTCAGCTCCCTGCCGTCTTCTCTCAACACTTTCCTATCGATTGGACAACGTACCACACAATAATTAAAAAAACAAAACAAACAAGAAACAAACAGCCATTAGATTTATGCTAGCATAAACAGTACCATTGACATGCTAACAATTAGCATCAATACTTTTGAACCCTTTTAGCGATCTTTATTCAAACACAAACTGTGGTGCAGCACATGAAAACAGATAACACAAAAGCATACATCAATACTTTCAAAAAAAACTGTGTCAAAATGGCTACAATCATACGGTGGCTAGCTTTAGCTCAGCCTTTGTCCAACCTTAGTCATCGTAAATAGCAGTGAGGTATTGATTTTTTAGCGGCGTACCAAAGTTCTTTTTGCCTCTTAATAATCAATAGCGTGAGCTACTCATCAGTGGGCGCGGCTCACCGTCCAAAAATTTTTTCCCAGAAAGCCCGGCTGCCAGGTGACTCACATCTCAGCCGCAAAGCTGAGATCTGACAAGTGCTCGGCAAACAAATACGCCGCCGCCTTGAGATACGAGTGACCAAAGCATGATCTTGTCATCTTCTTATTCCGCAAATGCATTATTAACCGCGCATTTTTAGGATCTATGCAGTATTGTTATGTGATATTCTCATTATTCTAATGGTTATGAAAGACTTATTGTAATCATAATGTGATTTTGTATGTATGAATACAAAATGACTTTTGTTTTCATACTCATCTTGAACATATTTTATTTGGAAATTTGGGGGATCATTCTAATGAGTACATTCTAATCGTAACAATTGGATTATATAATATTAGAAATAATATAATTTTGTATGTATAAAATTGTGTAGTCACCTAGAATCCTAATTATTATATTGTAAATATAACATTATATTTATAATAATATAAAATATTATGTTATAATTATGCATAAACTAATATTGTATGGAGTCGCTGGGAACATATTTTATTTTGAAATTTTGATGAATATTTCAATGATTTTTAATAAATTATGTCACAGTAACATATGATATATAATATTATGAATACTTTAATTTTGTGTGCGTGAATATTGTACAGAGTGACCTAGAACATGTTTTATTTTGAAATTTTTGACAATTATTCTGATTAATGAATTGTTATATTATAATTATAACATTTGAACTTATTATATAACATAATTGTATTATATAATATTATGAACAGCATCATTTTGTATGGAGCCACCTGGAACATATTTTATTTTGAAATTTGAGAGGTCGATTTACTTTAGAAATCTAAAGGGAGCATTTTACATAGCTCGGAGCGTTTTCAACCATTTCTTAGTTTGTGTAACATTTCTTCCGCACAAAAAAACAAGTTATGAAAATCTCATTGTTCAATAAACGTATGCTTAGATATTTCAGTATCAGTTATGGGCCTCTAATAATTTGTATTAGCCCTGCAAAAAAAAAAAAAAATCACTCTTTTGAACACGTAGTCACAAATGATAAGATTACTCGCGTGCATATATTGTTTATCCCTCGCGAAGAACGACGGCCATTTCCGTCATCCAAACAGCGGAAAACCTCAACCTCGGCGTGGAAGCCACCCCAAAACGTCTCGGGGTTCCAGATCCTGCCCGACGTCCTTCCCTGCAATGCGACACCCCGGCAAACCTTCGGCTTTGATTTTCTTTGCTCCCGTACCCCCTTGCAGTTAGTCCTTGGGGCTCGGTGTTGGGCGCGCCCTTACTTTTGGAATTAGCGCGCTCCCCGTCTCCTTCCTCCGCGTTTAATCTGCTCCCGTCATTATTCTTTCATCAGACGTGTCGGGCCTTTGTAGTCGGCGCGGCGTTCGCTCCAACTCTTAGCTGCGGGCTCCTCTCTTAAATATTCTGTCACGAGTAAAGGAGGCGCGCGGATGGGGGTGCGCGTCACATGAAACAAGTGAATTTAACCCGACGCCGGATCCTACCTGCTTTTTTCTTTTTTCTTTTTGCCGGGTCTGCCGATTTTTGCTTTCGAGCGGCTTTTATCAAGCGCCGCATCGCCGCGCGCTCCTCGGCGTCGAAATGCCAAAAAATGCTGACGGCTCGCTCGCTATAATAGTGATCGAAATCTGTCCTTTCAGATCGGTCCCAAAATGAGAATTTCTCATCGTGTCCGGCACGGACGGACGCCCGTTTTGCCCACGGACCGACTAATGACGGGAACGCTAAAAAAAAAATGATGAACCAAAAATGTCGGAATAGCAATTTTCTAATCGTCGGGATGGACGCCACGCCTGTTTTTGCAATCAGAATGCAGCGATAACACAGCTGACTTGACCGGAGATTTATTTGTAGCTGCCCCCTTGTTCAGTCCTTCTTTTCTTGCTGGTAAGAGCATTCTGGGAGAGCAGAACAAATTTACATTCTTTCCTTGAAAGACGAGATATAAGTTTTATAATTCCCTCATTAAAGATGTTTTATAGTAAAGTCAACCTCAGCAATACTTTGTTTTACTTGTAGTGTATGTGACGGATGAAATGGTCATGAAACCGTCTTCTATAGTTGTCGCCCTCTAGTGTTGGCGGAAGGTTGGGCAAAAATACCGACGGACCGACGCAACGACGATTACGATTTCGTCTGGCTTGAAAAAATGGCCGAAAAGGGGGCGGGGCTCGGACCAGCAAAAAAAAGTAAGTTGCACGCTGTCCGCACCTTTTATCCAATCATGGAAGTAAAATGTGGACGATGCTTGTTTTTCCAGCCAGTGTGAAAGAGGGACAATCAAGGTCTGAAAAGGTGGTTGGAGTCTACCTCGTGACAGATGGACCTTCACGGTCCTTATTTAAAAATCTGAGGGGGGGCAGATTGCGTGCGCAAATGACTGGGGTCTCCCATATGTTCCTCAGGAATTTTGATAAGAGGGAGCTCGGCGTCGGTTTACATGAGTTTTGTGGACGGAGACGGGAATTGTGTTGTGTTCCTGTCCGTGTTCTTTAGACCTTATCCTAAGGCTATTGGAGACAAATTGCACCTCGCAGCTGATTGGCCGATTGATCCCCGCTCAATGTTGGAGACTTGAAACATCGGCTTTTGGGAGCGGGTGGTTCCGTCTTGGACCTGTCAAGGTATTCCGAGCGGATCCGTCTTGCCGCGCGGTATCAAGTATCTGAGCTTTGCTGCGGGCGTTCCCAGGTAAGAGCGGATATTCAAGCTTAGCTCAGCCTGCTTTTCCGACCTCAGCGAGATCCTCTAGGCGAGGTTCGGGTCATATATGGAGAGGCATTGAAACCCGATCCAGGAATGTCGTTTTTTCTTCAACTCCTCGCGATGAAGAAGTTATTAGCTAGTAGGTAGACAGTTGAATCACTCTTCTTCAAATCTGTCCTCTGCTGCTTGAATCGTGCGCAATCACGTCTTCAGGTATTTGCGCCGTGATATCACAGAAGTTGTGGATTTCACGGATGTTTGGCAGTGCGTTAGCACCCTCTGCCGGTGAAGGCCTTGAGTCGAAATCGCCTCCTTGAATTCCAAAACCTTCTCCTTGAATTCCAAAACCTTGTCTACCGTCATGTATTCCGTGTAGTCAACACCTCTGTTGAACCTGAATTTCGCCCATGTGACCTATGACCCGCTGGAGATGCGCCTGGACTGGCTGTTAGCATGATTTGCATCATGCTGCCGCGATTTCTCCCTCCGTCCATATTCTCCCTTTCCTGATGACGGGTCACCTCCGCTTTCCTGCGGCTCCATTAGGTAATGAAGCAATGCGGTAAATCAGTATGAGTCGGGTCCTTACGTAAGAACGTCCTTGCGGGAACGCATCAGCATTCGGGACGATGCGGCATGACGTCGCGCAAAGGTTGCGCCGGCCCAAGTCGGGACTTGTGAGATCTTCGGGGACGAGCGGGAAACCAGAAGCCGGAGAATATGGGAACAATAAGTTCAGGGGAGGTGGAAGGCTCGTCTGGACAGCGTTGTTGACAGGTGGGCGGACGGACGGGCGAGCTATGTATAGAGCAGCTGTGGTTTGATATCAGAGCTCCTCAAGAACTTGGGGGGCAGCTTGGAAGTATGGCCTCTTGAAACGGGCCTGAAAAAATATTGGCCAGCTGTTTGGGGAGCCAGCCGCGCTTGGAATGTCTGTCAACTGCCGTTGCGGGACCTGCCCGCGTCCGCCCAAAACTTTACTATGCTCCGCACCCGTAGAATGGGACCGCCTTGTGCCACTCATATTTTTATTTATTTATTTATTTATTCATATACTCATATTTTTATTTATTTTTTTGCGTGTTTTATATAATAATATAATAATATATGTGTATGTATATATATGCGTGTATATATATATATATATATATATATGTATGTATATATACGTATGTATATATATATATATATATATATATATATATATATATATATATATATATATGTATATATGTTTTTTACAATTAAAAAAAAAAGCACTGAAATGTCACTGTATTACAGCTTGACCAGTAATGACCAATCACAGCTCAGCTCGTGCATTTCACAATCTACGATTGGTCGCTCGTTGAGCCTTGATCTCACGCTGTCATTTTCAACAAGTGGCAAAATGTCTGTTGAAAATTAATTGTACATGATAAAGAATGTAGTTGTTTCATAGACAAAATATTCACTTAAATGGACCATCCTTGTAAATGCATTATTCGTACGTGAACAATATAACATAGTCATCAAGATAATTATAAACAAAAAAACGTTTTTCTGCTATTTAAAATCATAGCAAAAGAAATAGGAATCTCAATTTTTTGGGATCACTTTTGTCACAAGCCACTCGATTAAAGAAAAACAAAATGTCCACAAGCGTAACCTGTAAATACCCAAAGAGATTGCGGGGGATTTGGTGTCTCGGAATGAATGGTATGTCTGCCGGGAACAGACGGCTTAACCCGCTCCTGCTTGCTTAGAAAATGAAAATGAATTTTGGCCCAGGGTGGCCTCGCGGGGCGGCAACTCGCTAACGCGCGGCTACGGGCGGCCGGCGGATGCGCCACATCCTTTCAACGCTATCTGCGATATGTTGTATCACGTTTCAGTTCATTTGTTCTTATTTTGAAAATAATGTACTGTGCTTGTCACGGGATTAAAATATATACAGTTACATTAAAATAACAAAGGCACACGATGTTTAGCAAAGAAGCCACTATCAAACCATTTAGCAATATGCTATTTCCTGTTGCACTTGATTTCAAAATAAAATACTGATCCTGTTGTGGCATTAAGAAGTATCCACTTAAATTAGAATGAGAAAATGCATACCATGATTGACAAAGGGGTCACTAAATAACAATACAAGTAACTTGCTTCATTTTCCAATTAATCTGCTCTTAGTTTGAAAATAAAGGTACTATTTAAGTATCTGTACAAGCTTTAAATTAGATTTACTGATAACAAATATCTTTCAGGTTGGAAACCAGCTTGCCTTTTTTTTGGTGGAGGGGGGGGGCAGTCACTCATAAGAGTTATGCTGTTGCAATATGGCTTCCATTTCCCGATGCATTTTCCTCAAGTGCGGCAGAAAAAGCAAAAACCAGCCCCCTTCCCAATCACGTGGTCCTTGATAAAAATCACTCTTATTCACTTCCGTTTCTGGAAAGCTCGGTCAAGCAAGCAGATCTTTTTTTTTTTCTTTTTCTAGTGAGTGAGGTGGGGGGTGAGTTTAAAGAGAGAAAGAGGAAGGGAGGGGGATGAGGGTGTGTGTGTGTGTGCGGGGGGTGGGGGGGGGGCACCTTTTGTGCAAATATATCAAGAGAAGTACCACCCGCGTCAGATTACTGCGCGTGCGTGTAGGCGTGAGCGCGCGCGTGAGCGAGTGGTTGAGCAAGGGAGAGAGAGAGAGAGAGAGAGAGAGGTTGAGAGTAGCAAAAAGAAGCAGCAAGCCGCACACGCAAGCTGCTCGCCTGTCTGCTTGCTTGCTTGAAACAAATCAAGCCAAAGGCGCAAAGTTGTTCAGGAGGAACAAAAAAAAAAAAAAAGGAAGAATCATCATGGACGGGAAAAAGTTCGGACACGCGTGGCTGGCGTGCACCTTGCTGCTTTGCGCATTGCAACGTAAGTCTCTTCAGTTCTTTTTCTTTTTTCTTTTCCGTGTGTCATTTTTTTTCGTTTTCTTTTTGATGCTTTGGCTTGGAGCCAACTTCGAGGTTCACGCAAGTCACGTTTTTGGGTGCTTTGGCGAAGGAAAACGCGGTTAATTGATCCCAATCATTTGTCCAGCAACTTGTGAGGTTCTGCCGGTCCGGTCCGGTCCGCTCCGGTCCACTTTAATAAGTTGCTTTCAAGTCGAGGGAAGTCCCCTTTGCACACTTGATTGCACTTGTTGGCGGACAGCACCATTAGACGCTTTTTTGTTTGTTTTTTGTTTGCCAATTTTCCTTTTTGTGGACGCCGCTGCAAGTTGACGCTAGAGGTGATCTGCAATCATTCCAAATAGTTCAAAATAAATCAATAAAAAAAAGGGTGCTGCTTTGCTAGTAGTCCAGCTCATTCATTGAAGGACTTGCTCGTGTTTGGATTGCTTCCACAACGCAGCAAAACAAACAGCGCCCCAAAAAACACACACACACGCACTTGAATTGAAAATCAGTCGCCTCGTAGTCGGAATGCATGCTCATTTTTTTTTAAATCTTTGCAAAGAATGCTTAGGAGTTCTTTGTTTTGGTTTTTAAATTCTCTCTTTCTCTAATTTTAATTTTGGCTTGAAGCTGGCAGGTGGGGCACTCCCTCCAGCGGTGTGGAGGGGGGGAAGGGGGGGGGTAGCCACATCTGTGGAGGTTCTATTCCAAAATATTGTAGTGGTCAAATTCTAATGCAGATTTTGGTATGGTCTTGCCTGTTTAAGACCGCACCCACCCATCTTGAGCATTTAGTTCTTAAATGGGGCTCTCAAATGTGAAGGTACTTCAGAGGGTACCTGAGATTTTAACACGGTTTCCAGGAAGTATCCGCAAATCTTATTTCATGCCCGAGTCTGTTTGTGTATACATATTGTCTGTGGGATGTAGGTGACAAGGGAAATGCATTTTTCTTTTCAAATGAAAAGCAAATTATTTGGAACAGTTAGCAACTTTTGTTCTCTAGCTCTGTCACCAGCCCTATACATAAATAAATACCTCACATTTACTATTATGTTGGTTTGTAGTGGCAAAATTTGTGTTTTTTTTTTTTTTTTTTTTTGCTACATGTTTTTGTGAGGTTGTACTGTACAACTGTCATTGGTAATGCCATTTATATTTTTGAGCCCAGGGGGCACGAAATTTTGGATGGTTTCGAAGGAGGACTATCAGGTTTCTGGCATAGCATGAGGAGGGGCTGAAGGGGCGTTATCGTTTTTGGGAAGGCCGCCGTAGACATGTTGCATTTATTTTGATTTCACCGGGGAAAGCTGATTTGAGATATGAATATTTTGACTTACAAGCAGTAATTACAGATTTGCATTGGACGCCTCACTCCCCCTGCCCCATGTGTTAATGAGTCGCTGTGTGTCAAGTTGATAACCAGCCATGAGGTTTTTGGCTGGTGCTTTTGGGCGGAGGGGGAGGGGGTCACTCTGAGGTCACCGAGTTTTCTGGCAGGTGTTTCAAAAACGGGGTGACAGATATCCCAGAAAAATCCAAATGTCCCACTTGACATCTCGACTTGACTTTAGGGCACACTTTTTTTAGAGGGTTTCTGCAGCTTAATGAATTTAATGCAGTGACGAGACCAGTACATTTTTCTTTTCAAATGAAGAGCAAATAAATTGGAACATGAAGCAACTTATTGCTCATTTGACTCCTTTGCAAGGCGATGTATGCCTTTTTTTTAAAAGCTTTGGACAAAGGGACATTGTCTTCCGTCTTGATTTCCCAGCAGACAAGAAAATAATAAAATTAAGATAAAATAAAAAAAAAATAGCTTTGATTTACCAGCAGACAGGAAAAAAAGATAAATAAATAATACAAGAAAAATAAAAATAAGAGTTGTTTTTAGTCTTAATTTCCCAGCAGACAAGAAAATAATAAAATTAAGATAAAAAAAAAAATGGTCTTGATTTACCAGCAGACAGGAAAAAAAGAAATAAATAATACAAGAAAAATAAAAATAAGAGTTGTTTTTAGTCTTGATTTCCCAGCAGACAAGAAAAAACAATAAATAAATAAATAATAATTCTATGTTGTCTTGATTTCTGAGGAGACAAGAAAAAACAATGTATAAATAAATAAAAGTAAATGAAATAAAAGTAAAAACAGAAAAAATAGACGTTGTAACACATATGATGGAGTTGCTGAATAAAACGCAAAGCAAATGGAGTTGGAAGCTGAATAAATTGAAGACAGGACTCTGAAGTCTTCTTCAGCCACTGGCCTGGTCCAAGCCGTTGTTGATGAATTTCCCGGCTTCCCGTTTGAGCAGCTCCTCCTGCCCCGCCCTTTTTTCGGCGCGTCCTTTCCTGTCTGCTCGGCATCCGTGGAGCCTTTGAACAGGTGCCTACAAACCCCAAGCCGGCGCCCTCTAATTGAAGGATACGCTGCGGCTCAAACATGGCGCTGCCCCGCCCCTCCCTCAACTTGTGGGAAAGCGAGTCATCTTTTCACCTTGTCCATAAAAGATTGTTTACTAAATCCCTCTGGTTTTTTTTCGCATCTGTATCTCGCATGCTTGTACGCTAATAATAGCAACGTTTGTAGGGTCTCAGTGGGAGCCGCGTTCCCAGCTAGCGCTCACGCAATGACCGTCGCCGCACTAAAGAGCATCATGGGACACATAACACGGCGCGCTCGCGATCTCATGCGCTTCGGCCGCACGTTCCCATGCCGATGCCCTACGACCCACAGAGGTTCTCGTTCCATCCTCGACGAGGATGCTTTGGCAGCAAAACATTCGCAGACGGGACGGCCTTGGAAGTCTTCTGGGAGATAAGAAGTCAAACTCTGTTTGGAGAAACAATATCAGGGACGGTTGTCAAACTGCACTTGGCGCCGAAGCAGGGCTGGCGTCGAGTCCGCCTTTGTCCAGTCGGAGTCAAGTTCAAGTCACAAAGGTCCCAGGACAAGTTAAGTCAAAATCAAGTCAGCCACAAAGGTCCAAATCCGGGTGGAGTCAGAGTCTCGGTCACAAAGGTCCGAGTCAAAGTCACAAGGTCTAAACGTGAGTCAAGTCAGTCACAAAGTGAGTCGCAAAGGTCCAGGTCAAATCCGTCACAAAAGTCCGAGTCTAAGTCCAGCCCGAGTCACAAAAGTCAGAGTCAAAGTCAAGTGTGTGTCACAAGGTCTAAATGTGAGTCGTCAGCCACAAAGTGAGTCACAAAGATCCAAGTCAAATCTGTCACAAAAGTCCGAGTCCAAGTCGAGCCAGAGTCACAAAGGTCCGAGTCCAAGTCGAGCCCGAGTCACAAAGGTCCGAGTCTGACAAAAACAACTATCTTTATGAGCCCAAATTTTGACTTGGCAGCATATTTTTTGATTTATTGGCATGGCTATCGCTAATTCTCCACGGTTGTTAAAATCAACCAATTAGCGGACATTTCTTAAAGAATACTAAGGCGCGATCCGGTTCTCGCGGTCAGATTGAACTTTTGATCCTCCGAAACTCTTTATTTCAAGTTTCTTTTGAAGGATCATCTTAATTTTCAGCAGTTCAAAAAAAATTCGCGAGTCTAATGACCTCGTCCGAGAAAGGAGCAGGACGAAGTCCGAGCCAAGTTTGAGATGACCGAAACAAAAATCCGGAGCGGACTCCAAGTCCGGACCTGCGCACTTCCGCCCCCGCTCAAAAGTAGTCGCCTCAAGCGTAGAAAATCGTAGCGACAAGCATCCAGCCAGTTAAAAGTCTCCCATCTTTGTCTTTGTCTGCTTTCACGCCCGCGGTCATTTCCTCACTTTTCATTTCTGGCGCCCCCGCCTTAGCCCCCTGCGGCCATTTGCAATTATTATGGTATTAGTCCAGAAAAAGGCTCATTTAGCCTTAAGGCGATAAAAGCCAGCGGGAGCCCCGACTTTTGTGAAGGGAATCATATATTAGGTTGTTATCATTATGTTCTTAGTTCATTGTTACCCATTTATGCAATCCTAGTTCATCTTGACCCTGTCCTTAGATAGAACTGTTGACGCACGAAAGTGTGAGCCGGGACCTTGGCCCAGCTGCCGGTGGCGCCCGGCTGGCTCTTTTGTTGTGTCTTGTAATCTGCTATGCTTCTATTCAATAAAAGCCGGGGGGAACGGCTGGGCAAGTGGAAAAACTGGCGTTGGAAGACCCACGAGTTACATTTGCTCAAGCCTTTTTTCCCTACGCCGGCGTAGAAAAGTCAATCTTGGCTGGTCTGAGTTACTCTTTTTGCTGTTTAAGCAGCTAGGCTTGTCCTAGTCTTCTTTTCTGAGATTTCTCTGACAACTTTTGCAAATATCTGCCCTTTGACGTCGACTCGGAATCTTGCGAGCGACGGATGCAAGTCCGTGTTTGCCCCCCTTGTCATCCGTCGGGGCTGTAATTATTCAGGTGATTCATCGCCCTCGGTGGGCCGGGTCGGGTCGGCTCCGACGTCTGTTTTCCCGACGGTAACAAAGTCCCGCGCTGGAATTTGTGACATTCCCCGGGACGTGTCGTAGCCCGCTCTCCAAACTTTGCGTTTGCTCGCCGTCTCTTCGCATTCTTGCTCCCTTTGTCCTAAGACCCCCTCCCACCCTCGCCGACTAACAAACAGCCCAATAACGTCGGGGATTGGGAGAGGTGCCAACTTATTGTTTTCCTAAGATGGTTCCGCTCCGGCGAACATTCGGGAGGAGACGCTCGGAACACTTAAGCGCTTTGAAAGCGGGACGGGTTCGGGTTTCCCCGGCGCGGAAGCGTTTGAGCTCGGATTCCGGTTACCTGTTTTTTTCAAGTTTACCTTTGCGGTAAACGACTCGTGAAACTCACTTAGAACGCCGCCGTTCCGGCCTCGATTAGCTGGGGGTCCGTGCCGACGGGATACCCTCGCCCAATTCGGCGAGAAGGTTGAATTCACATTGACTTTTTGGGTAATATTCCTTCAAAAATAATTATATAATAGTAATAATATGATAAGCATGCGGGGTTGCTAGCATAGCAAGCTTGCAGGGTTTATGATTCAGACGTCCCTGAGTGAGCTTTAAATTGTTTAACGACACCCTTGTTGGAGTTTATAATAAAACTAAACAAGAAAAAGTCACATAAAAAAAAAAAAAACAACTTCTGTTATTGTCCCGCGAGCTTGCGTTTAAAGCTGCCGCCCCCCTGACATCCATCGGCGTTTGCGCGCGTGGGCTAACCGTGATTTAACAGGCTTTCCCGGCTTTTGCCTTCGATTTCCGGATAATGACGGCATGTAGTAAGGGTTAGATTGCCCGTGGTTTTAGTGCGGGGAGAGGGCTGCGTTTGCGTTTTACGCCCCTTTCCTGTAAAGCTCGCGACGGAAGATTTATGACTGCTACTGACCATTTTTAAAAGTCCTCACTTGGCATGGTTAGCAAGTATCCAAAGCACTCAATGGCGTCTTATCTCCTCCCCGTCTGCGCGTCCATCCAAGGCAAGACATGAGATAGTTGCTTATCGGCGAGCTCACAATTACGGATTCTCGTGTGAAACGACCGCGGCTGGGAGATACGGCCCAAACACACAATCTTGATTGTTTTCAATCGTTCTGGACTATTCCCATTTTAACGGAAGAAATCCTGTGAAAAATATTCTCAGAAAAATGATCATTACTTTAAAATCACTTAACGTAACCTTAGCATTCATCCTATTTTAGCATTTATCCTATTTTGATAATACATGTATGTGTATATATATATATATATATATATATATATATACGTATATATATATATATATATTCCTACTACATAAAGAGTTAATTGTAAACAAAAGGTGGACTTTTTTTCCACTAAAAATAATTCAATAAGTGGACTATATGCTTAAGTATCTGTAAATTAATGTCCCTTAGGTACTTAAGTATCGATTGTCCGGACTTTTATGCGTGAAAATGTGTTTCTGGCATTGAATGATTGAATATATTTTTAAAAATGTAATAATTTTGAAATTTGCCTACTTTTGCGTCTCCAATTGCTTGCTAACGAGTCGATGAAAGCCAGCAAATCTAAATCAGCATTTTATTTGATCATGCTCTTTTTGACAAAACAATTGGAAATGGACCCGGTTTTTCCTAAGGGAGGCATGCAATTTGTAATTTTTATTTTCTAAACTTGAGTACAGCTGAAAAGTAACAAATATACTTGTTGGAAGGAAGGAAAGGAGGAAGGAAGGAAGGAAGGAGGAAGTCACGGGACGAGAGACGATTAAAGTTATCTGTCGATCTTGTTATCCGCGTCTCGGGGGACGAAGACGACGGCGACGGGCCATTTCAAACGCGGCCTCCAAGTGAAAAGAGCCCCCGTGTGCGTCCTCGCCGGTCGTGGCGGCGATGGGAAGGGGGGTCGCCGATTCACGGGACGGAGCAAAATTGAAAATTCACAAAGCTCGCCGGCTGGCGCGAGGGAGGTTAAGTGAAGCCGATCCTTTTAGGCGGAAAGCGCGGCGCCAAGATAGCGATAACAGGCTTTATTTGAAAATGTGTTTGCTCTTGTTGCCGTGACTTTGAAAACAACATTTGTTTGAGCTCTGCACAACTGCCGTCTACACACATGAATTTTTAGAAGCCCCAAAAAATGTGCCCGTGCTAACCGGTTAGCCGTAGCAATTCGCATGAGTGCGCTGGCCATTTCATTTGAGGTCAACAAACATTTAACCACCATTTAGTTCACGCATACGTAATGTTATATGTACGTTACATATGTTCCCAAAGTGACTTACGCGCAATTCTTGTGTGTAATTCTTGCTAATATTGTCGTTAACGGAAGCTCGTTAACGACTAAATCGGTGTTTTTCATTCATCCGACCACTAGATGGTGCCAGTGGAGCCGTATCGCTCGACGGTTTTTATCCCCCAGAGTATTGTAGTTGTAAGTTTGTCAAAGGAATTTAAAATGTTTCCATGTACCCCCTGCAATATTTAAGATATCTGACTGCGTGAGTGGTCATGGAACGCAACTCCAGGGAACCGCGCGAGTGCCGCGAATGTGGCTGTAAAGAGTTCAAATTCATTTTTAATGTTGTTTATCTTACGAATCGCTGTGACGACGGTACGAGCGACGTAGACATGGCGCAGAAGTCAGGACATAACCTACGTAAAATCAGCGCCCATGGAGAGAAATCCTTGGGGACAAGGGATACAAGGTTCACAACCGGGAGCGCCTCGATTAAACCGCATCGGACTCGGGTTGTGTTTTTGGGGTGAACCGAGCACGACGATCAGCGGCAGTAAAGAAAAGACCGCATTGAGGAATTGAAAATGAGCGTAGCCACAAAAACGGCTGGAAGTGCGGACCAGGAGCTAATTTTCTTGGCAGCACCGAGGAAATCCCAACCCCTCTGAAGCCCAAAGCCGCCATCTGACTGTTGGCTGGCAGGGTGTCCTCTGGGAGCCCCGCAAGCTGTTGCTTTTTCAGACATCAACAGTTGCCCGAGCGGCAGTTGTCGAAGGCAGCGCGAAGCACAAAGAACCCCCCGTGCCTCACATTCTGGGTTCAATTACCACCTCGTGGTGATCCGTCCTGCTGGCTCGGTGGCACGGTCGCGCAGCTTGGATGATGCGTTGGTGTCGAGTGCGGGTCCTTCACAAGAACAATGGCTTGAAAGGGACGGACTAAGTACTAGAAGAAGAGAAATCGTGTGGTCCATTTAGGTTTGGTTCCCTATTAGCAGGTCACATCTTGTTGTGCTGAATAGCATTAGCGGTGTAAATAACTTAGACCTCTCCACGGGCACTAATTTTGATTCTATTAGTATCTTATGATGTCAAATGAAAAAAAAATAAAAAAAAAAATAAGTTGGAGCCAAAGTTCTGCCCTCAGTGGATTGTTGCGCCAGGAGCCAATCATATGTCTTGTAGGAGTACCTCTTGCTACATTACAGTCATGTTACATCGTTGCCAAAGCGTTGGTGTGTCTTATACACGGTAACATAGAAAATACCACAACTTCTGCCTTCGTAGTTCGATTGTCGCGCCGGGAGACAGTCGCGTGTCTTGTAGGAGTGCCCTGGCCCCTTCTTACATTGCAGTCTTGTTACATTGTTGGCAAAGTGTCGGTGTGTCCTAAATGACACTTCCCTTAAGAGCAGTTGATGTACCGCATCGTAGAAAATGACGGATATCCGGAAGCAGATTGAAACTTACCAATGCGTCAAGCATGTCACCTTCCCAAGGTGACCGACAACCCCCTGAAGCGATGTGGGCTGCCTCGGGCGTCGCATGACCACACAAATGCGAACGCGCTTGCTAATGTCGAGCTTGATGCAAAGACAGCAACAGACCGTCAAGTTTCTGCCACATTTTCAGCCCGGTTTCCAATTACGAAGGGCAAAAGGAAAGACTTCGACTCACTCGGTCGTCACTGGAGCACGATGAAGGATTTCCTCATCTCGCGCTGCCGTATCTTTTGAAAATATTTGGGTAATGCATCCGCCGATCAGATAAGAAAACTTGTTTGCCGCTTCACTCGCTTTCTGATCTCGGGTTCTGACGGCAAATCGAGGGCTAGCCACGTTTGCTGTCCGACCCCGCGTACGTATTTGAAGGAGCGGTCCACCCGATTGTTCCGACGGACCCTTGAGGAATTCTTTCTTGCGCTTATCTCGGCAGAATATTGATAACCGCGAGGGTGACGGAAAGTTCAGAATGTGCGCGTTTGGCTATGGCTACGTGCGCGCGTACTGTACACGCGTGCAAATTGACCTAGCGGCGTGACAAAAACGAAGGCCGAGCTCGCTGAGATCACGCTATCGCTCGAGCCGCCTCCGTGCGCAATCTCCGTCTCGCATCGGCTTGAGAACATTCCAGCGGCCCCGTGAATTTAATCTAGTTAATGGTTAAGCAGCGGCGTTTAACCTCTCCAGTCAGGCTGGTCACTGTTTGACAATGAGATCTTATTGCTTTTAACTGGGCCGCGGGGAGCTGCCAGACAGGAGTGGAGACATCAATCCCACACAAAATGGAGGAGGGCCGCGGCGAGCCCGTCTTATGCGCGCTTCCCCCACCGGCGCTCGGAATTTTGTCGCCAAAACTGATTTGAAGCGTCAAGGAAAGTCATTTGCAAGGCTGTTGACGTCTCCTTGTCGTGCGAGTTCGGATCTTTGGGCCTCGGCGCAGGTCTGATCCGTCGTAAGCGGAACTTTCCACTGTGGTCGGTTGAAGGGTGAGACGTGGGTCAAGGTAAACCAGGGGTGTCAGGATTATTTTTATCAATCAATCAAATTGGATTTGTATAGCCCTAAATCACCGAAGTCTCAAAGGGCTTCACAGATGAAAAGAGGTCATGTGGAGACTTCACACAGTCACACAGAGACATCTTTTCGGTGTAAGGTACACAACAGCATCCCCTGTCCAAGCTCCCAGAAGGGGAAGGAAAAACTCAAAAATTCCAATTTGGGAAAATCAGAAACCTTCAGAAGGGACCACAGGTGGGAGGAGCCCCCTTCCAGGCCCACAGCTTGAAGTGGATGCTGCATGTACCAAATACACACAAATAGATACACATTACAGACAAATACAGGGAAACAATACAGTCCTTCATTTTTCTCTGCTTTTCCGTCCCTTCCTTCACTGATTCCTTCCTTCTTCGCGGTTCTTCAGTCATTCCTTCTCTCCTTTCCTCTCCTTCCTTCTTTCACTGCTTCCTTCCCTCCTTCCAAACCGATTTGACGAAATCGATTTGACTTCACGATCATTCCGGCCCTCTGACAGAAACTAGAACGACAAGGTGGCCCACGGTAAAAATGAGTTGGACGCACCTGCTCACCGTTTCGGATTTCGGGATTGGGTTTGGTTTACACAGAAAAACTGAGGCGGATTCACACTGGGCCTGATCCAAATTGGCTTGGCGGAAATTGCAGCTGCAACCATGACTTCATTTCTCCACGTGTGGGAAAGGCGGATGTCACCTGAGTTCTGGGAGTGGCGTCAGGAAAAAACCCGGGTGTCGGTTTTCGCCACGTCTCCCGGCCGCCTCAAGGACGCGGCTCCTCTTTTGATTGAAGCCGGCGCGTAGAGGAAAGTCCCTGGGCAGAAGCTACCACGGGACGCCACTTCCCTTTGCTGCTTTGCGCTTGTGTGATCTTGACTTTGCGCGCAAAGAGTACGGCTAGCATGCGCAGAATGCTAATGCTCTTCCCGTCCTTTACCTGAGTGGATGACGCGCTTCTCCTCGCAATTTTCAGACTCATCCGTTGACTGGCATGTTTTCCAGCCTCGTCTTTCTGTTTTCTTATGGCTATCGGGAACGGGAAGAGCTAATGGGAGTCGTCTCTTGTATTGTTTACATGTGCGCGTCGCTGTAAACAGCGGAGCTCCGGTTTCACTCTTTTGATTCATCACCAGCAGGGAAAAAGGCAAAGAGTCCGCCTGTGCTTTTTCTATGAATATTTAATCTGTAATCAATAACGTCCAATTGGGTTATGACTCCATCAGGCTAAATGAGTCCCAGTTTTGCGTCCGTACGCCGCGCAGAGCGGCGACGGATCGTTATTGTCGGCCTGATGTCGGCCTCATAAAGTGCTTAACCCATTCTGCTGTTATGAAAGGGGCCTAAAGTCATTAGGGATCCGCCATCTTGTCTTGAGAGTCCCTTGTGTTTGAAAACTTTGTGAACGATTATTTCACGTTAACCCCTGGGGCTCTGGGGATTTTTCACTCGTCCGGCCTTATTATCACCCGACTGGGCTGACTTTGAAAGGCTCATAACATTGTCAAATAGAAATATATATCGACTTTCAACCCCTCAAAATGTTCGTTGGCATCAGTCACAGCCATACATAGATAAAAAAAAAAAAAATTTTTTGGGTGGGGAGGGGGGCCTACCACCCATTTATGTACAAAAATTGTACAAAGTAACTATGTATATTTATTTATTTATGAAATTGAAATATTTATTATGTCATAATTGGAATATTATGACTTTTGAAGACTTTTGCATGATGGGAGTCCAGGCTAAGCCAATCATGGAAGTCATTGAAAGGTCTACAAATGTCATGTTGGCTCCTCGGGCCACCTGGTGGTTTTGGGGTGTCAACAACAACAAAAAAACTCTATTGCGTCCTTTTTGCGAGCTGCTATCGAAAGGATCAATGCAAAAATTGGGTTTTCAATATGTCCAAAATTGACAATATTTCCAATATTGAATGGAATTAACATGGGCTAAATTTGTTATGATTTCTGCAGTCCTTCATGAAATTCGTTTGATTCATTTTTAGTGTTTAATCAAAATATGGCATAGAAAACCAAATAAAAATATAAATACAAAATAATTATAGTTATAACTTTATAAAATACTAAAAATTAAATGATTGTTACTTGCAGCCCTATTGAAGACATTTAGACTAAGTCAAGCATGGTGTCCAACATAAGACCCGCGGGCCGGATCTGCTCCGCAAATGCCTTGAATTGGGCCCATTTAAGTATAGAAGTATAAAAGTGAACTGAATTTTTTCAAAACTTGAAATGTTTTAGAATTACTAGTCATGTTGTACTTTTTGGACAGTATCAAAAAAAATCATACAATTGAAGTTGTTGTTTTAAAGTTGTATAAATATATACCATGATTTTATTGGTCGCATGAGTTTGACGCCCCAAAGTTAAAAATGTTGAGAATTTTCCCATTTACTGTAAATATCGGCTCAAAATATCGACTGTGGACCTCCTTCACAACGAATAATATTTTATCGGCCCCGGAAAAAAAAACATGTCGGTGTCTATCTCCAGTCCGAAGAGCACCCCTTTTGATCCCATTCTGCGCTCACATCACACACTCCAAGATTCGTCCCCGCGGACCGCGATGAAAGCCGCGCCGTCCCCCCGCCCGTGTCAATTAGAGGCGCGGGCGGGCGGGCGGGCGGGCGTGTGCGCTCTACATTTTGTGCGTGTCTTTTGAAAGCGGCGCGCGGGCTGGCGCATGAGGCGGCCTAATGGCCGGGGCCGAGAGGACACATGTTCCGTAATGAGGCCCGACAAAGGCGGACGGCGCGTGGGGGGGGGTGATGGGCTAGTTAAGTGCGTTACCCCTTTTCAGCCCAGGATGGCCTTTAAATCCACAGGCAAAAAATACCCCATTATTCCCTGTCTAACGGATGTGCTTATTTACTGCCGGGCGCACCCAGCATCCATTCTATCCAGGCCAAAGCATTTTTAGCGGGAAGCTAATCATGCTGTAACAACAATAACAATGTATTTTTATTTATGGCGCGTTTCGCTACACCAAAAGGCACCATGCGATTAAGTACAAAATCACTTTTTTTCCTCATGAAACTCAATATTTTACTATTTAAAAAAAGCAAAAAACAATCATGATACACTATAAAATATGTATATCAAAGTATAATAACAGAGTATATTATTACTCATAAATAGGGAGTTGCCGCACAAACATAGAATGAAACCAGCCATTAATACTAATACTATTAATTCTGCGTTAATCTTAATTAGATCAAAAATCAATTTTGAATTGAACTATGCACCCAAAAATTGGAATCGAATCATGAGAGTGTAGTTTGTAGTTGTAGTTTGTCTTGAGTAGTTTATTCACTTAGAGGGGAAAAAACAATGAAGTAAAGTAAAGTAACATAAGAAGGACAACTGTTGTATTCAAGCTCTTTGACTAGTTTGATCACAGTTTTTCTAAAGAAACATCAAATGTCATATTTTGATTTAACACTCAAGATAAACAAATTCAACAGACGACAGAAATCTTAAATCCTATTGAGAGGCTCAAATTCGAGTCATTCTAGAACTTTCAACAACGGCTCCGACCGATGACTTGACGATTAACGGCGGGCGGTCGATTATTTTGACAATCGATTAGTTCTCGATTTGAAAACCAAATCATTTTTCCAATCATTAACTCAAACGAGTGTGTGTCTCGGCGCCTCCCCCGGCTAGCCAAACGAAAGCCTTGCGCGCAAGCTCAAAACACAACTTCCAAGCCTCCATTGTCTTCTCAATGAACATTTTCTACTCCGGTTTCTTTTTTTCTACGTGGCGGTTGAGGAGTTCTTGCCTATCGTTTAAAAAAAAGGCCGAGCGCCGTGTTTTCATGCATATTTCAGTGGGCTACCTCAACAAGGCTACATTGTTAAGACATTCCTTCAGGCTGCTGGAATCCAGGTATTAATAAGTGGGCCAAGCGCACACACACACTCAAAGTTCTTTTTTCCTACCGTAGTGGGGACATTGCATTGACAATGCATTTCCTAGCCTCTAACTAACTTGACCAATCCTTACGCTAACCTCAACCAAAATTCACTTCAAACCTCAACTCCAAAACCAAGTCCTGACCCTCAAAAAGAGCTCTGAGCTTGTGGGGTCCACCCAAATGGTCCCCACACGTGCAAGACGTCCTCTCGAAGAGTAAAACCGGGATTTTTGTCCCCACGATGCCGTAACAGCCAGGGAAACACACACAAGATGTTTTTCTATCATAGTGGAGGCATTCCATAGACGTAATCCATTTCTTTACCCTAACCTCAACCGAAATCCAATTCAAATAAAATCTAGAATTAAAAAAAAGCTTTTATCGTTATTATACGCAGTAAAATGAGATTAGGGGGAGTCACTGATACACAAAATAAAAAGAATAAAACAGCATAAAAAATACATACAGAAATGAATGATAAATACAGGAGTAAATACAAATGCATTCAAAAAGAACTTGTGGGGTCCACTAGAATGGTCAACACAAATGCAAGAAGTCCCCACAAAGACAGTAAAACATGAAGTTTGGTCCCCACCATGCAGCAAAATTCAGGGTCGCACATACACACATTTTCAATGTTTTTTTTTTCTATCGTAGTAGGGACATTCCATTGACATATTGCAGAGGTATCCAACCTGCGGCCCGTGGGCCATTTGTGGCCCGCCACTCAGATTTTTGCGGCCCGCGGTATACACTAAATACATTTCGACAGGGGCGGCAATGTTTTTTATTTATTCATCTATCTGAACTTATGGGGTCCAATACAATGGTCCCCACAAGCACAAGGTCCCCACAAACACATGAAAAACTCGAATTTGGTCCCCACAATGTGGCAAAACCAAGACTACACACACACACTAGGCTGAGAGCCCCAATAGATGTGCACTCCCCCGTTTGGAAAACATTTGTGCAAAAAAACTGAGGCCGTCATGTGCGACCAGCATTTCAATGGAGGGGCGGGGCTTGTGGGCATGTGTGTGGCCCTCCATCACCACGAGCTAATCAGCGCATGTGAAAGTTACTAGGATTTAAGCGGGGTTCCGACCAGTCGCGTGTGCAAATGGACGGCGGTGGCGCTTGGCGATGGGACCCCGAGTTCTGCTTTCTCCCCCGTTTGTTCTCAATTCGAAAAGAAAACTTGTGCGTTCCTGTCATGACATTAAAGTACGTGAAAGAGTGAAAGAGCAACCCCTGTCCCTTGTATTCCCATTTAGGAGCCACTGTTAGAAATCAAAAAATAGTATGTGCATTCCTTGTACCCAGTGAGGGACAAATTTATAGTAAAAAAAAAAAAAATTCAAACAATGATATTGGAAGCTGCAAACGGGAGACAAACGAGCTTGCCAAACGCACGCGTGACAGTTGGCAAAAGCGACGAGGCAGCAGGAATGGGAAGCTGATATCGTTCTTGACTCAGCTGCTGCCCCGGCCGGCATATGGATGGGGGGGGGGGGGGGGGGGGGGGGGAATCCGCCGTGGAAATCAAGTTGGAAATGATCAAATGCATTTTGTTTGTCATTTTGTCATGTCGTTTTTCAAAATCCCAGTCGTACTCTGAATCCGATCAATTCAAGAACATGCTTTTGGACACGCTTTTGTTTTGTGTTTTGGTTTGCTCGTCTATGCCGCGTGTCATGTGTTTCTTCCGGAAGAAAATATGTGGGCGCATATGCGGCGCGCTGGCGTGAATCGAGCAAACAGTTGGTGGGATTTGTGTGTGTGTGTGTATGTGTGTGTGTGCGAACGCATATGGGTCTGGCTAAGACAAAATAGACGCACCAGTGGACACATGAATGGGGCATCTGGAGCTCCTCAGGGAACTGGTCTAGGTCCATAGAGATTTATAAATATATATATATATATATATATATATATATATATATATATATATATATATATATATATATATATATATATATATTAATGGCTGGTTTCATTCTGTGTTTGTGCGGAAACTCCCTATTTTCTTTTCCTTTCACAACAGAGTACAGTGACGGAAAATTTCCAAGTAGCACGGATGACAGACAGCCCCCACATCTGTCCGTCAACTCCCCGGCGCCCCCTTTGCATTCCTCTGATCACAGTAGTCGTCACCTCGCTTTTTTTTTTTTTTCTTTCCCCCTGACAGCACTCCTTTCTTTGGGGTTGGCTCCACTTCCACTTCCACCTGCACGGACAAGCTTTTGCTTCTGCGCCTCGCCGTAAATGTCAAAATCTGCCCCGGGGGGTCCAATCCAAGAGCGGAATGCGTGTAATTCGAACCTCTACGTTGTTCTCCGATGACATTTCCCCACTTCCGCTTTTGCGACATTCAGAAAATATGAAAGCAATGTTTTTATTAGAAAAGATCTCAAACAAAGGGGCAATATTTGGACGGCGTTTTTCAGAAAGAATGACACTGTTAAACTACTTTTTCCAGCGCTACGGGGACTCGATTTTTGAGCGGTCATTAAAATCGATGATAGTATCGATCGTACGAGTAACATTTGACACAATAACAAACAATAAATGATGATTTTAAAGATAGACCTGTATATCGAAGATGTCAAATTTCTATTATCGTATTAAGGTAAAAAGGCCGATACTTCCACAAGTAATAAGGCTGGTATCGGCACAATACAATACCTGGTATCGGTAGTCACCCATCCAGAATACATTACTGTCGCTGGATCCTTTTCCGGCTTTCTCAAAAAAACATGTATCGTTCCTGCTGATATCATACCAGATTGATATTTGTATCAGTATAAGCACTCAATGAGCATCCGATCAATATTAGTATCAAGCAGTAATCGAGGCTAAAATATCTGAATCGGAAGCAAAAATGTGATCTATCGATATGGGACAGTACTCTAAGCTGCGATATCAGGATTGTATCAGAAGTGAAAAATGTATCAGGAGCCCCCGAGTGGATTCATTTGTAAAATCGTTGAGTAAACATTTTTGACTGTTAAACTCATTCCAATGTACTTGCAAATATGTTCAAATGTACTTGTAGGATCACTTGTGAAAACATAGCGGTATCGTTTTCCGCATGTGCTATTTTTTATTTGCACGATGAGATGTTGATGAAAGCTTTTCACGGGAGGTCATAAAGGATGCCGATTTTAAATCGCTTGAGCGTCTCGTCTCGTTGAAAACAGTTCAAAAGAGGCGCAAAGGCTTTCATGTCCGCCTCCTTTTTTCTTTGTCCCCCACACCAACGTCACACATCTCCTGGCGATAAAATATTTCGGGGTTTTCGTTTGGGAAGCTCAAGTAAAGGTTCGGTTTGAGAATTTTCCAAAAAAGCTGATGCGCTGCCGTCTTTTTTTTTTTTTTTTGTCGTCAAAATGATATCATGCCCGATAAGTGCTTTTGAACCCCACTCATCTTTCTTCACTTCCAAACCTCCAGCTCCCAGCTTTGCTCAAAATTCCTGGCAAGGGGGAGGACGATATCAAGTATCGGTATCGGGTCAATACTTAGCCTTGTTTTATTTGAAACGAATACCCCCCCCCAGTTTTGGGGGGAATTTTGTTTAGAAAAAATATTGGTGGTGTCAGTATTTGGTATCAGTGACTACTTGATACTCTTACTGGTATCGGAAAAAAAAGACTGCTGACAAACATTTTCCAAAGCTGCCACTTTTCTCACATTGGGAAGCTAAAAAAAAAAACAAAACAAAAAAAACTCTCTTAAACGGTAATTGGCAAGTACCAATACCATGTGTCGTTATCAGGCCAATACCTAGCTTTTTTTTAAAAACAAATAAACAAAAACAAGTTAACTTGTGGATGAGCGTGAATGAGTTAAAATGGCTGATTTTGCAGGGAAATTTTGTGAATCAAAAGTATTAGTGGTGTCGGCACTTGGTATCAGTGACTCCTCACACTGGTATCGTACCACAGATCAATCCTTTTACATTACAAAAAAGCTTAAACTTTACATTTTACAAGCTAATGAAATGAAACAATTCTGAAATAATGACGCATCAAAAAATATAGCTTTTATATATTTTTAATCCTATTTTTCTGTTTCCTCGTGGCTTCCGTTTTGTTTCTGTTGCTTCAAGGCACGACTAATCAATCAATCATGATAAATGCACAAATATCAAACGTCATCAATAATCTTTCCTGATGTTTACATGCCAATAAAAGGCCATGAAAGCAAGTTTGAGCATGTTCTGCACTCGTGGGAAAGCTTTTCCGAATCTTCGGCAAACATCCAAACTATGCCTTCTTAAGAACATGAAATGAATAAAATACGCAAGTTGGCAAGGCAAGACGCAACGCCCGGAGGATCAAAAGAAGGTCAAAAGCGGATGAAGCCAGCGTGGCCGCTTATCACTCCTGGGACGACATGCCAAAATGAGCTTACAGGGGGGGGGGACCCTCCTTATTATTAAAGTTTATCTTCAGGAAGAAATACTTCTCTCGGCGTCATTTTCTATTGTGAAGAAAGAGGAAGAGAAATGACCTAAAAACTTTGATGTTATTTGATTTATTGGAATGATTTGTGGCCTAAACTACCTTTTATGGATAGTTATTCCTTCTAACTAATGCTCGCGAAACTATATTTCGTTAGCTAACAGCGAAGACTAGTTGAACTGCGCAAGTAGCAAATGAACTTCTTTGATGGATTAGCCGCATTAACCTCTTTTTAATAAATACAAAATCATCTCAAACTTTGAACGTTATTTTTAGCGAAGGAGCTTGCGTTCGGAGCTATGCGAATCGACACAAAAACTTGTTGCTATTTGAGTTGTGGCTGGTTCTGTTGTCCCACCATCTAAACCTTTTTTTATGGATTATTATTCCGTCCAAACAATATTTGCTAGTCTATATTTCGTAAGATAAAAACAAAGAGTCATTTAACTGTGAAATATGCACATTAGCTTCTTTTGTGAATTGTATTAGCACCATTAGCCTCTTTTTAATAAGAAAAAAAAAATCATCCCAAATTAATAACGTTGTCATTTTTAGCTAACTAGCTTGCGTTGGTTGCTACACAAATCGGTACAAAAACTCATCGGTGTAATAATTTGTGGCTGTTTCTGTTGTATCCAAACTACCTTTTTATGGATGATTATTTCGTCTAACTATTGATTGCTAGGCTATATTTTGTTAGCTAACTTTTATAGCGCGGGACAGCTATTAACTCTGTATTTGTCATTAGCTCTTTTAAAAGCTAGCTGTTAGCATGTTGACACCGGGCCCGTGTATATATTGAGCAGCTTCCGACAAGGCGTGACTTTTTTGTTTCCGGCAGGTGACAAATCAAGAGTGCAGAGAAGCGAATGTTCGTTCCCGGGCTAGCTGGCATTTTGGCGCCGTGTTCGCCGTCTTCTATTTCCGACGCGGCCGGGGGTTATCTGCGCGGGCCATCAGGCGAGGAGGCGGGGCCACACGCAGGTGGAGACACGTGCTTGTTTTGGCTCGTTCAGCTTGCGCGCATTCCGCGATGTTATCCAGCGGCTCCGGCTAGCTTGAGCCGATTGTTATCTTGTAGTTATTTGGCGTGACTTTGACGGATGACGTTCAACACCCCCCCGGACTATTTTTGCTTTGCCGATGCGTGGCATCGCTCAAAATGTTAATAGATATTGAAATCATAGCACTTATGATTGAACCTCTTGTGTGCAATTTTCGCGCTAATGACTTCATCATGCAAGCTATGAATAGTAATCAAAAGAAAATCCCACAAGACAGCAGAGTGATACTCTTCCTTTTTTTTCACTTCATTTGTTCATTTTCTTGGAGTGCTCATTGTGTTATGAATTTTTTTTCTCAGGATTCGAACTTTACTCAATTTAAAGTGAAAATTCAGAGAACACTACACTGATTGCAAGTGAATTCTGATTATATTCTTTATGCTTTCAGAATTCTCACTTTAACGCCTGAGGGAAATTTTGACCCAACTATGGATTTTTGATGTTTTGGATGTGTGATATCAAATGAAAAACATACAAAAACAACAAAAAAAAAACCACTATGGGGCTAAAATTTTGCAAAGCTTGTCAAAGCATGATGACTTTCAGTTTGCCACGCTGCCGTCCGTTTTAAATGCTTGCAAACGAGAGCTGGAGAGGTATACCCTATAGATGTAAAATTTAGCCCATGTCAGGCTCATTTACTGCCATTCAAAATTTTGTATATAATTTTGTTATTTTACACCCAATGCATTTTCCTCGATTTTTGCTTTAATCCTTTCAACAGCGACTCACGAATGGGGTGTAAAACAAATTTTTGTATTCACACCCCAAAACCACAAGGTGGCACTAGATGCCAACGTATGGCATTTGCAGGCCTTTCAATGACTTCAATGTTTGGCTTAGCCTGGACTCACATAATGCAAAAGTCTTCAAGTCATAATACTTATTGTGACATATAAAATATTACTATTTCAATTTCATACATTTGTAAATGTACAGCATAGTTACATTTGCTATTATCACATTTTTACAATTTTTGTACATAAAGGGGACGTTGATGTTTTGCCCCACAATGTTTTGGTCTCGTCTCCGTGGACTCCCCCAGCCATCCTCATCACGTATGCCAATCAATAATCGGCTGACCCGCCCGCCGCGATTCCCTATTGGCTCCCCGGCCCGCGTGTGACCCCCAAAGACCCCCGTGCGCCCCGTCCTTGCTTTCTTTGTACCAATAACGTCTGTCTTGCTGTGATAAAACGGCCTCCATGTCTGTTGCCGCGGCAACATATAGCACCCCCCCCCCCCCCCTCCACCCGAAAGCAAATCTCTTTTAGAGGTAAATACGCAATGATGGCGGCAGATAGACGAGCAGAATATCAAAGAAAATGGAGTGAATTAAAAAGAGATGATGGCTCAGCTGTTGTTTGGTGGTGATGAATTAGCCCCTCCCCCAAATGGAAATGACGGTCGACGACAGGTGGGCTATTATTCTATAGATTAGCTGTCATTTCTGCAAGGTTAACGCGCACGCACCAGCTAGCTATATGTTGATGTGGACAGAAGTAATGGAACACCTGCTGGAGCTTCTCTGAGGTTTTCGTAAGTGTGAATGTGACATTTCGAGTCGAGTTATCCAACTGGAGCTTAAGTGCTCCTGCATCAAAATGGAGAATATGGAGTATGATTTTACACTGTTTCTTTTGATTGTTCTTTATTTGTCTTTTGTGAGACCTATTGATCACGTCAAGGATAGTCAAGTTATTGAACTGGAGATTAAGGGCCTGTGCATGAAAATGGAGACTGTGGAGTGTCATTTTGTACTGTTTATTTTGCTTGTTTATTATTAGTCTTTTTTAGATGTATTGTTCACGTCAAGGAGAATCAAGTCATCCAAATGGAGAGAAAGGGCCCGTGTAGCAAAATGAAGACTATGAAGTGTAATTTTGTCATGTATATTTTCCTTGCTCATTATTCATCGTTTGTGAAACCTATTGGTTGCATCAAAGAGTCAAGTTTTCCAACTGGAGACTAAGGGCCCATGCATGAAAATTAAGACTGTGGAGTGTAATTTTGTACTGTTTATTTTGCTTGTTTATGATTAGTCTTTTATGAGATGTATTGTTCACATCAAGTAGAGTCAAGTCACCCAAATGGAGACTAAGGGCCCATGCATGGGCCAGTGTTTTTGTCCAGTATCACAACACAGTATGCACTTTGCCCTTGACAGAAGTAGGTAGCTCCTTTTGACATAAATATCTTGCTTAATTACGACTCGGCTGTTGCGTCGGCGTTGTACCGCCCGTAGTCCACGATGACGCTTGTAGCGCGTCCACGCCTCCCGCATTCTCACCTTTCTCCTGGCCACATATAGTCCGCCCCCCGTATATGATATGTGGTGTCTGCTAATATTAAACGTATGGCGGCGGCGTGGGTTTATCTCCCGCTAGGACGGCTTATCTCGCAGCCTGTCTTGAAGTGTGGCTGCAAAAATAGATCTCCCTTCCTGTCAAATGCGCTCTTGAGCAATGCGGGCGCACGTAAGATAAGGCGCCGCCAAGGCCGCGTGGAAGCGAAGGCCTACTTTTAGCGAGCCTATCTGCGTGAGAGCCGCGGGCGACCGGTGGGAGACTTTGGAGGTTTCTTCGAACCGGACTGCGGAGTGCGGGGAAGCAAACAAAGAAGTGCGAGGAATTCCAGCCGGTGCGCGGCGAGGTTTTAACGGATTTAGAAATCAACTAGAAGAAAGCGAAGAATCGTCATTAAGTCGGTATTATTATATCGCGGCGGGACTATTAAGGGGATTTTCCACCTTGTGGGAAATTCCAAATACCACGGAGCCTTGAATGCAAAATTCATTAGCTAACATGCTAATAAGCAATGAAGGAGAATGAGGGCTCCCAATTGTAGGCATTGTTGTCCAATTTCCACTAAGAGGAGATTAAGGGCTGTCTCGGTAAAGTGGAGACTGCGGAGTGTAATGCTGTACTGTTTAGCTTTTAGTTTTGAGATAACTATAACTATAACTTCATGAGACCTTTTAGATCTCTTATTTTATCCAAGAGGAGACTCAGGGCTGCTGCAGCAAAAATAGGGACTGTGGCTTAGGGATAGACAAATCATCAGCTCCAGTGATTGGCATTTTTACGATGATCAGCTGCGATATTTGGCATTTTGATGAATATCGACTCCAATATTTGGTATTTTGACAATTATCAGCTTTGATATTTGGCTTTTTAGATCATTATTAGTGTCATCATTGATGAATATTCTGTCGATATTCGGCAGTTTGATGATTATCGGCTCGGGATATTTGACATGTTGATTATCGTCACCAATATTTGGTGTTTTGATGATTATCGTTGCGGATATTTGGCATTTTGATGACTATTGCCACTGATATTTGGCTTTTTGATGATCGTCTTGCAACATTAGGCATTTTGATTATCGCAGCATTGATTTTTGGCTTCACGTGTGATTATTTAGCATTTTCATGGACGATTTTTGGCATTTTGATGATTATCAAAACCTTTTTTGATATTTTGATGATTAACATTGCCAATATATTGTTTTTTGGTAATTATTATCACCCATATTTGGTACTTTGCTGATTGTCTGCGCTGATATTTGACTTTTTTTCAATTGTTGGCACTGATATCATTTTTAGCAATTTGACCAATATTTGCCATTTTTAAAAATCTGATGGCCAAGAAGTAGTTTACAACTTGCGTAAACGTACACGAACCCTCGATCTCCCGATTTAGCACATTTTCGTCAATTTTTCAAAACGCCAGAATTTTCGATTTATTGCCCAGCTTCGCCGTTTATTCCCCAAACGATTAGTGAGAGACTTTTGCGGCTCTCCAAATCGACCGAAAGAAAGGAAAGAATGCCTCCGAATCCTAATGAAGTCTGAATTATTATATCTGGCGGGGATAAGGCGGATTAATAGCGGGGGCTTTGGTGGGGATTTTGCGCCCCTTGCCCAGATGCATGATGGGAGTCTGCCTCCCGTATCTGGCTGCCAAGGGCCCCATGTGTCTCCGCCGGCGGGCTTGTGACCATATCTGCTCGCTCGCCAGAGATTGGCGGTGTACTGATGTGTGACTCCGTGCCCCCCGCTTACTGCGCTTCACCCAAGCATTGGAAAGTTAATCCACCATAATAGGCAAAAAAAAAAAAAAAAAAAGCGAGCCGAGGTGCCGGGGGCACTGGCGGGCGAGAGTGGGGCGGGGCCTGGGGGCTAAGCGTGGCGTGAAAAAGTTTTTCCCAGCGTGAGCTATGACACGCAAAAAGGCTTACGATTCGAGGCCAGACCAAACCGAGCGTTTCTGTTTCGCAGATGTTGATAAAAATATGTCTTTAAATACAATAACAAGGCCTGACTCCGAGATAGTATTTTTTCATTTTTTTTTAATCTAAACACATGAAACATTATATGGTTGTCGGGTGTCCAATTTTTTCCCAGCACCTGAATGCATCACATGTTCAGTCTAAATCAGTGGTCCCCAAATGGTTCATGGTATTACACATTTTTCCCTGTCATTTTTTTCATCAGTATGCTGTATATATTTATAATAATATGACGCTATAGTACACTTTTATTTTTTATTTTCCGCCGTGTCTTCCATAATATTTTTAGCAACCGAATTCCAAAGGTCAATCTATACTAAACTTGGATCTGAGCGACTGTGACAAAATGGCCAAAAACAGGCAAAACAGCTATGTTTTTTTTCTGAATTCAAATTTCACAAATCTTGATCAGAATGTCGCGATTGGACTAGTGAGAGCGTCGATAGCATATTATCAATAATATTTTTGACGTGAGTTCGCGATTGGCCAATGAACAAAAGATGTCCAACTTGAGTCCTGTCCAATTTTGGGCAGTGTAAGAGACATACGGATCTACAGTCCTGTAGTTGAAATTTAGCTCCTCTATTAGCTCCTCACTACGACAGTAATGTTGGTCACTCTTTGCAGAGGATAAAGAATATATGCCTGTGATTATTGTTAGCAGTCTACATGTGTTGCGGCTCCATTTGTGTTCAGATATAGCTTCCCTTCAAGGTTAAAACTCCCACATAGATGAAAATTGTTAGCATGTGGATCTATGGCGTTTCCCATTGTATGCTAGCTTTCAAGTGCTGAAAAATGCCAATGATTTATCAACTTTTACCCAACTTCGCATCACATTAAAAAAAAAAAAAAAAAATCATGCCGAGGCGTGAAAAACGTGGGCGTGCGAAGGACGACCGGGGGTCATCTGGAGGTCATGTGTAGGATACAATGCTGCGCTTCGCGCTGGAGCGGGGCTTGTCGGTCGGCGTCTTCCCCGCCACCCGCCGAACGCCGCCGTTGTGGCGTTTGCGTGATCGGGTGGCGGGCTCGGGTGCGGGGCTAATTTCAGCAATGTAGGGGCCAGTGAGCCGTATTGTGCGCCACACCGTCTCTGCTCGCCGCTTTGAATTCCGTTCCCCGTTTCTTTCTCCTTGGGCCTATCAGGCACGCGGCATATTTACGCCCCAGTCTCTAGATCCCTCTATCGGTGCGGCACACTCGGGGGAGGACCGGGGGGGTTTAGCCACTCTATTGAGCGTGCTGGATGGAGGTGCGATGAGGAGAAAGGAAAGAAAGGGAGATTAATCCAAAATGGTGCACTCCAGTGGCCTCTTATCTCATTACAGCGAGGGTAGCTTGTCATGACCCCCCCCCCCAGACACACACCTCTGTCCCTATTATTTAAAATCCTGCCCACACAAACCTCATTTGCAAGGCTCAAAAAAAAAAAAAATGGACGAAAATGACCCGTAAAAGAAAAACAAAAGAAAAAAAACTATTGATATTCATTTGATTCCTTGTGATGCTCCATATTTTCACTGTTAGCCGGGAATGTTTTGAGACCAATTTTCTCTTAAACCGATACCAGCAGTCATTCATATTGATATCTAGCGCTGATACTATCAGCATTTGATGGACAAAATGTATCCTCCAAAAGACAAGTCATTAGAAAGCAATTCAGATACGGTATTTTGACCCAAATTTTCTCAAATTAACTTTTCAATTCTTCTAATTCAACCAATGACTTGAAATAAGACCATGTATGGGTCCGATACCATACCGCGTAACTATGTGCGATTCCCAAAGTGACGTGAAATATTCCCAAGTGGCGAGCGGGCTAACACGCGCGCGTTGTTTACCTTTATCGTTTGTGGATGGTGCGACTAGCGCGAGCCTCTGTGTTGCGCCAACACAACGCTCGGCTGCTAAAATCCGGCTCCCGCCGGCGGGAATTAACACCCGGGAAATCTTGACAACAGGAAATATTAGAAAAATGGAGTCGTTGACAAACGCTGGGCAGGCGGGTGCCTTTGCGCAACTCGTGCTGTACATGAGCATTTCTCTAACGGGTTAGCATATATAGCATGTACATTTATGCGTGTGCTTAGTTGAGATGTGATTTCCAGAGGGCATTAGCGGAAATGGGCCTAGTATTTATCTGCGCGCCACGTTTGGAAACCACTTTGAGACGCAATCGAATCAAGGGGAAGTGACAGAGAGCGAGAGAGCGGGCGTGCGAGCGAGCGGCGCCGCTTCATACGCGGCCTTTTAGTGAGATTAGCTGCAGCCTTAATGTCGTCCCCGTTTGATTTATACCACGTCAGCCTCTCTCCTCGCTCCTGTCTGCCTTTGACACAATACAGATTGTTTTCTTTTGCTCGGGAAAAAAATGCGCGCGGTGACCGCTAGGCACTTAGCCGCGACCCATAACAAACCTCCAGAATGGAAATCGGACATTCTTTAATCGGTTTTTCCTATTACTAAGTACATAGGTACACAGACATTGCTTGAATTAAAAAAAAAAACACATATATATATATATATATATATATATATATATATATATATATATATATATATATATATATATATATATATATATATATATATATCTCGCAGGAAGCTAATGTGAAGCTAGCATCATGTAATAATGATCATGTTGGTAAGATCGGGGTTAAGAAAATTTCATTTTATGACTGGTTTTTGTTTTTTCATTTTTTTTCTCCATTTTTAAGGTTTTATGGACTTAAAAAAAGTACATGGATATTGCCAAGAGATTTTTTTTTTTAATCTGTACTGCCAGTGTGGAAGTCCTTCTGAAATAGTAATCGGGAGATCTCTAATGATAATAACGATAATAAATAATGTTTTAGTTTTTGTCATTCCTGTTTTAATATTATTTCATTAAAAAAATGTCCCTGGGATAAACCTGAAATGAAAAAGACTGCTCCACAAAATTAGAAAATTGCTCCTCAAATTATGTGAATGATTCACAAAACCGCTCCGCAAAAAAATTCTATTTCGATCCTCATAATTTACTGCCTTGTACATGGGCAACACCTGTCACGTGTGTATGTATGTGTGTGTATATCTATATATGTGTGTATATACACACATATCTACCCCCAAGAAGCCATTATTCCTTGGCGCTACTTGAAGAAACGGGAACGATAGCAAAAGCACGACTCCGGCCTTCTCCCTTCACCGAGCGCACGGCGGGCAAATGGTTCCCGTCCTTCCACGCGGGGACCCCGTTACGCTGTCATGTGACCTTTCTCACATTTGGAACTTTTGCCGCTACGTACATTTTGCTCAGCTCTTCCCCAATTTCATATTTTGCCAGCGGCGAGGGGAAGAAAAGGACAGCGCTGTGTTAATTGGAGTCCCCGCAAGGCAGGAGGAGGCCAATATATGGGGGGGGGCACCCCAAGACATTAAATATTAACATCCTTTCTCATCTCTGGCCCCTCGCTGACACCCCAGTGATTGCCTTTTCTTTTTTTTTTTTTTTTCTCGTAACCCATCTCTGGCTTCTTTGTCAAATTGAGTTTTGAATGAAAGGAAGCCACGCAGGGGGAGAGGAAGGGGCGAGACCTAGCTTAGCGCGCTAACTAGCTGCTCAGCACTTCATTTGAGTTGATGTGAAGTGTAGTGAGATTCTGTTCAGTTGCCGTAGTGACGTATGTATCACCTTTTCACATTTGTATGTACCGAGAATTTCGCACTATTAGCCACTAGTTGGTTTTTTTTTTTTGTCACTAGTTATACTATATGTCACATCGGGTTGCTGTTTGACAGAATTTAAGATGGAGGTTCTCTGCAACCTGTGGCCGAAACAAATCAACCTCCAAGGTTTCCTGCTAGTTTTAAATAGTTTTACAAGGCTATAACATTACAAGTCTAGTTTCCGAGTCTAATTCTAATTTCTTTTGCTTGCTGTGGGTGGATGTTGCACTTTTTGCAACATCAGCGCATACAGCGCATGGGTACAGAAAAACACAATACAACCAAAAACTAGACAAAAAATATTCAAGATCGAAACTTTGTTATGGCATTAGCTAAGGCTTCGCTTTGCTATGCCGATCATTAAATAAATAAATAAATCATGTCACCAGACGTACATCACTAAATGAAAGCGAAATTCACTGATTTAAAGAACCGGTGGAAAGAAAGTACCCAAAGGTGACATCATGTTGTGTTTGGCAACGAGCAAGTTAGCAGCGACTCCATGGAGCTTCTTTAAACGCATTGTCTCTTCTGTGTCTCTTCTTCTCCTTTCCTTTCTCTTTCTACATTTATCCTCCTAATCCTCTTGCTCGACACACACACACACACAAAAAAAAAAAAACACTTGTTGACCGCAGCGCCCTAAAATGCGGCCTTTGAATGGCCCGGACTTTTATCGCGCACGATCCGTCGCCGGGACGACGGGGGGAATCTTTGGCTGGACAAAAGAGGACATGAGAGATGGACCTTGTTGGCCACTTGAGCGCTGTTTGTCCCTCTCCAAAAAAGTGTCGCACGCGATGACACCACACTCAAGGAAGAGCGCGATTTATCTGTTCCAAGTGAGCGCCGCCCAGGAATGTGCGCATGTAGCTTGACTGACTGCCAGACGACACCTGCAGGGTCTTTGCTGATGACTTGGGGGGGGGGGGGGGGGGACACATAAAAATAAGAAGCTTTTTGACTCGAGGTTCTCAAATTAGGGCACGGGGAGGGTATCTAATCAAATTGAATGCTTTTTAATGCTGTAACAGAAACGGTGCTTTTTTCTTTTCAAATTAAGAGCACATTAATTGGAACATGAAGTGTTTCCCTGAATCCTTTACAAAACGTTGCACACCCTCGTATTGTTGTGTTTTTTTTTCAAATCGAATTCAATGCTCTCCTTTTCAATTTAAGAGCGAAATAATTGGAATATGAAACAATTTCATGCTAGATTGTTGAATTGGCTCCCCTTAAAAAAACGGTATACGCCTTCATCTTATTGTTTTTATCTTATTCAATGCTTTTCGTGTTATAACAGAAGCTGAGTTTTTCTTTTTCAGATTACGAGCAAATTAATTGGAACATGAAACAAAAGGATGCTAAATTTTTGCAGTGACTCCTTTCCATAATGTTGCACGCCTTTATTTTGTTATTTTGATCTAATTTAACGCTTTTAATGCTCTAAGAGAAACTATGAGTTTTCTTTTCAAATTAAGAGCAAATGAATTAGATCATAAGACTAATTAATGCTAAATTGTTTGATTGACTCCTTGAAGAATTTTCGTCTTTGTTGTTGTTATGATCTAATTTAATGATGTAAAAGAAACTGCTTTTTTTCCTTTTCAAATTAGGAGCAAATTAATTGGAACAGATGCTAAATTGTTGCAGTGGCTCCTTGACAATACGCTTTTATTTTGTTGTTTTGATCTAATTTAATGCTTTTTCATGATGTGGCAGAAACAGTGCACATTTATTTTCAAATTAAGTGCAGAAGTATGGTAAATGTCATACGTTTTATCATGTGACATCATCATCTTTAGTCCGGCTACTTGGCAAAGTGCTTTTTTAAAAAGGGGTACTCAAATTACCCAAAGCCTCATTTCACCGCCTGGCTATTTTGCATTGTCAACAGTACTTCTGTGAAAAATGTCAATAAAAGGGATAAATGATGCAATTCTGACTTTTAAATTGCACGTCCATAAAAAGTTGCGTCTGCAGCGGCTGCCCGCCCGCCCGCCAAGTGTGAAATTCAACAACCTCGTAAATCTTTCGTCTGCCTTCTTTTCGAAAAAGTGCCCGAGCGAGCCTTTCAAATTTTGCTGAGCTGAGTTTCGCCTGCCTGCGTGCGCAGTGCGCTCATGCTCTGCTTCTCAACATCATATATATATATATATATATATATATATATATATATATATATATATATATATATATATATATATATATATATATACACACATACATACACTGCATACTTTGAACTCAAAATATGCAGTAGAGGTCTACATAATATATTTTGACAATTTTAAAAAGAAATGTAATGTATTTTTTCCAAATATTGTCAAGTGTTAGACCAAAGTAGAAAATGAACAATTAATACCATAAAACACATGAATATAGAAATAATTTCATGTTTTTACATTGTTTTTTTTTTTCAAATATTTTCAAGTGTCAAGCTAGTGTTAGTAGAAAATGTCCTTTTAAAGGTAATAACTGCGCATGAAAATTAATTGTTATCAAATGTACCTGTTCGATCCCGACGACGTCATTCACATTTTTTATATTTATCCGTGTATTTTTTCCAATATTTTCAAGTGTCAGGCTGAAATAAAAATGTGTATTCAAAGGTTTAAATTGTGTATGAAAACAATGTCATCATCAAATTATTTCCAGACAAAATATCAACTTTATACATTTAAAAATAGCTAAAAAACGGGGAAAAATTGACTGTGCCCCAAACGGCAAACAGCGGAAATGTTTTATCACGACTGTGGTTTTTTATGGACAATTTCTGAGTTGGAATGTGGCTTGGCGTGTTCAGCATGCTGATGGAATATTTTCTTTTTCTTTTTCGCAGTGTGAACTTGAGAGTTTATAGGCTTGCGTCTTACCCCCAAGCCGCTTATGTATATTTATGAAGAGCGCCAAGCGAACGTGCCTTGCTCGCCTCCGCACTTGTCGCGCACCGTATAAACTGGGCAAAAATCATTTTACAAACATATATATATATATATATATATATATATATATATATATATATATATATATATATATATATATATATATATATATATATATATACTGTATATATATTTATTGCTCTATTGTAATGTGCATACACGAGTTAAAATGTACTCTTCCTGTTACCAATGTCCGCCATTTTGTATATGCAGTGAGCATTGCATTAATTTCAAATTGATGCTTCCTACAGAACTCCTGTGGACCCCCCCCCCCCCCCCCCACCCTCCCGGGTACTCATAACCCCAATTTGAGAACCGCTGTTTTAAGGCTTAAATTATTAAAAAAAAAAAAAAAAAGAAGTAAATGTAGGTTACAGGAGTTTTCTCAGTCTAAAGTGTGTCACAGGCACAATTGTTTCAATGAACAGGGAAGCACTGTTATCTATTTTCCTTGATTTAACCCCTTAATGTCAACACAGGAACATTCTCCTTCAACACACACGCCAAATTCGCCTTTCACACTCACCCGCGCGTTTTGATGGCCATTGTGTGTGTGCTTTGTTTTTGCGACATGGTGGGGACCACATTCCAGGTTTTACTTTCTGTAGGGACCTCTTGTACTTATGGAGACCATTTTGCTGGACCCCCACAGGTTCAGACCTTGTTTTTGAGGGCAGAACTTGCTTTGAATCAGATTTCGGGTGAGGTTCACGTAAGGGTTAGGATTGGACAATCTATTGTGATGGTTAGAAAATGCATGACGCCAGTGGATGTCCTCACAAGTACTGCTGTACAAACGTGTGTGTGTGTATTTGGCAAAAGCTGCAGCTGGCGGCCTGCACCTGTTGGGCTCTCATCAGCCCTACGTTGACAGACTTGGGAGCTTTCCGTGGGGTCCCCTATTCACTAAACACACACACACTAATCCTACTGTACAATGGGATACTGTACAGCGGGCCAATAAGCAGAGGCGGGCACTCGTCAACGCTGACGGAAGCCCACTCTTTCTCTGTTTGGCTCTTGGCCAGGAAATGCTTTTTTTTTTAATTCCCCAGCTAAAGACGCGTTTTAGTAAATTCAACCTCAGCAATACTTTGTTTTCCTTGTAGTGTATGTGACAAATGGAATTTAGACAAATGTTCATGAAACTGTCTTCTATAGTTGTAGGGCAGACAGTAATAAACAAATCGACATCCACCATTTGAGTAAAGCAGGAGAATCTAGTGGACATGATTGCTAATTGCACTCGTCAACGTAATGGTGTATTATAGCCAAGGGTTAAGACCCTAAGCCGGCTTTGTTTTCGTGTTACACTTATATTACTGTGTTGTGTTTCAAATGCAGTGTAACTGTAGAACCGCAGACAGTGTTTTCTTTAAGTGTAAGTACTAAAACAGAAAAAAGAAATAGTATGCAGAAGTAGACCAGCACCTGACGAATGACGGACCAGAAAACAAAAAAAGTCAAATGTCGCCCTCCGGCGGTGGCGGAATTGGGCCAACCCAGGGACTGGTTCTGATCTTCTGGGGTGCGGCTTTCACCCTTTTCTTCTTTCAGCAATGGATCCATCACAAATTTCCCGCAGCGTCCTCCTATCTTTGAAAAGAAAACATTTTTTTTCCTCCATTAGCAAGCCATTATGCTAATAGTAGCTCATCTTGCGCAACTTTGGCAGGATGCTAATAGCAGCCATCAGATGATGCCAGATGCACTTTGTCTGTTTGAAAGCTGGCAAAGGGAAGAGAAGGAAAGGCGCCTCTCATGACTTCCCAGATTTGGTCACTCCATTTTTATAAGTGCAAAGTGAATCTCTTTGTACATATTGACAACAATAGGCAAAGAGCGAGCGAGCGAGCGAGCGGGCCCAATGATAGCGCCGTCTGCGTCAGCGCCGCATGAATAATAAATAGAGAAATATGCAGATGTGAATAGCAAAGTGTAGAGGAATAAATGAGATGCTATTTATAGAGGCGTGAATGGGATTGATGGAAGCACTCGAAATCGCTTGATGACTTTCAGCATCGTTTGCTCTCGCTTAGCACGTTGCGGCGCGGCGTACGCCGCTTAACGGCGGGAGGTGATGGTGTCCGACATCAGCGCTGCAAGCGATAGCACCGCAAATGTAGTTCTGGCGTCTCAAAAACGTTTTTTCTTCTTTTTTTCTTCATGGGAAAATGCATTGTGTTTCTGCAGGTATCATCTAATGGGAATAAATGCTTTTCAATGCAGTGACAGAAACATTGTTTTCTAATTGAGAACAAAGTAATTGAAACGGAACCGAATGCAAGATTGTGTTATGGTGACTATTGCGTGTTTTCAAATTGAGAGCCAATGAAGTTGAGCATAGATACCACTGCTAATGTAGTTCTGGGGGTTAAATAAATCAGCTACAGAAGGGAAAGAATTTTAAGCATTTTAGTTTTAAGTTTTCAGCATTTTGCTCTTTTTTAACGGAAAATGCTTGTTGTTTTTCTGCGGGCATCAGCTCATCGTAACAAACGTGTTTGAATGCAGTGCCAGGAACGGTATGTTTTCAAATTGTGAACACATTAATTGAAACATGAACTTATCGCAAAATTGGTGTACAAGTGACTAATCGTGTGCTTTCAAATTGAGAGCAAATGAAGTGGAACATGAAGGAACATCTTGCTGAATTGGGTTATAGTGAGTCTTTTGCAAAATCATATTTGCCTTCATTTTGTATGGATGCTTTTCCAATTTTCTGTCGCTGTCTCTTACGGGGACAATTACACACAATTTGGGCCTTGCTAATTGTGTTGCATCGAAATGTCAATCGCGGGGAAAAAAAAGTGTAAATCCCGCCTTTTGTGACCTTCTACTGGAGGTGACTCCGTCCTTGCGCCAGAGCTCGTGTTTGCTTTGCCAACAGTCCAACTCACAATAATCCACTTAGCCACCAAGGTTGTTTTGGACCACACACTCGCATTCATACAGGTGTACACACACACACATAAACACAAACACTCATACACGTATATGTATGCATGGGGGGACGCCGGTGCTTGAAACAGCCATACTGTCAGGCTCCCTCACGAGCAATATTTGTGTTAGCCAGAAGACAAATGGCCGCTGCCTCCGGGTTTTGGCACTCTTCCCGCCGGCGGGTGTGTGTGCGCTGTGTATTAAAAAATGCTCTTTGAGATGGGGGACTTGAAACAAGTCCTGCGTTTGATGTCCAAAATACGGCACTAGCTGAAAGGGAAAGGAGAGCATCCACTTGGCTTCTTGTGGTAATGAGGAGGAACGTGTGTGTCTGTGAATGTGTGAGTGTGTGTGTGTGTGTGTGTGTGTGTGTGTGTGCATGCATATACTGGTTTTACCTGCATGTGAGCACCAGATTTTGGGTTTTACTGTCTTTATGGGGATTTCTTGCACTTGGGGACTATTTTGGTGGACCTCACAAGTACAGAGCTCTTTTTTAGGGTAAAGGTTTTTTTTTTAGGGTATACTTTTGAAGTGGATTTTGCTTAGGGTTACTGGGGTTACAGGCAATCCGTTGTGATAGTTAGGAAATGCATGATCTCAATGAAATGTCCCCATTATAATCGAAAAACGGCCTTGTGTGTATACGTCTGTGTGTGTGTGCTTGTGCATAGACAGGAGTTGAAGCAAAGTGCATAAAAGACTAGCGCCAGAGCATTGAAGACAGCTCCGCATTAACTTTTCAAGAGAGGCGGGACCGATATGGCTTCTGCGGGTCGGCTCCACTCTGATGCCTTGCTTTGACTCTTTGACAGGGTCTCTCTCTCTCTCGCACACACACACACACACACAAATGCATGCATTCTGTACTTAACTGTAGCTTTTTGCCATTTTTCACTTCGTCTTAAAAACACCTTAATAATAGATCAAATGTAAGTGTGTGTGTGTGTGTGTATGTGTGTGTGTGTGTGTGTCCACGTCAAAGTCTGACCGTCTCGTTCCCATCTGTCTCGCGGTCATGCCCCCCCGCCACACACACACAGGCACACACTTTCCCTCTCTTTGAGTAAATCGGATTATCTGGCCTGCGTCAACTAACGAGACCCCCGTGTAGCAAGCCCCCCCCCCCCCCCCCCCCCCCCCATTTCCCTCCAAGCCTTATGACCACACCCGTTCTGCGCTCTCGCCGTCCGCTTCACACACAGAAACACAAGTGCAGAATTCCCTAATTGTGTCCCCTAATTGCCCAGCTCCGTCTGTCCAGCTGTCCGATAGAAAGCAGATTGATCATTCCAGGAATAAATATTTATTTCAGGAATAAGTACTATAATTCTTTTCAAATGGAGCCACGGGAAGGCACTTCAAGGGTTAATAGAAATTTTACAGGAATTCTGCGCCATCATCGAATCAAATGTAATGCTTTGCGGCGTCATGTCAGGAAGAGTAGTTTTGTTTTTCAAATTAAGAGCAAATGGATTGGATTTTTTCCCCTTAATGTATTTTCTCAAAAATTGTCTGTTGCCCTCTAAAGGTCATTGGTAGAAGTACAACCAAATGATTCATAAATGTCTCTCAGCGAGGTTGTATTTCGAAAGGCTAATTTGAGGAGATGAAATGCTAACATGCTAACAGTTAGGAGGCGGGCATGTAGCAGGTTTGCAAGCTGAGTACAGAAAATGTCATATTAAGATGGATTTTACATTTTTGTTTCTTATAGCAATGCTAACAATATGTCTATGCTGCAGTTCTCAAAAGCGGGGTACTTGAGGGTATTTCAGAGGGTAACCGAAATTTTAAGAGGTTTTCTAAAGCTGTCTACAAATACAATTTAGTGATTTTATATGCCAGTGCATTCGTATTTTCAAATTGAGAGTAAATTGATTGGAACATGGAATCATCTTATAGCTTATCGCTACTTTTTTTTTCAGTGACTCCTTTGCATAACCGTATGCTTTTAATTTTTTTAGGATTTTCACGGCTGCGCATTGTCATTGGTGATGGAGTTTTCCGTCAGAAAAAAAATGAAGGCTGTTACGCAATATATTTTCTGGAATTGCTGAGTAAAATATGCTGTGAGAGATTCCTTTGCAAAGATTTATCAACTTTAATAAATGACTGACATGGCTCAGCGCTCTATTTTCCAATTTTTCTTCATCTACTTCATAAACCATACTAACCATACATAAATCATACTTCATAAACTTCTCGATAGTTAAGGAGGTGCAGTAGGTGGTTGAAAAAATATGACTTTGTTGAATAAAGTTTGAGTAGCACCAAGGCCTTCGAGAAGGCTTTTACGCAGATTGATGCAGATTTATATATCGCTATGTCCTTACGTTACTGTTTCTCCTTGTTTCCTCGCGTCCATTCTCCTCCCTTCTCACTGCAGAGTAAACACTCTTTCATCCTCCGCTATTGGGATCCCCCCCCCCCCCCCCCCAACGTTGTCCTCCTCCCTTTCCTGGCTTTCCCGCTCTCTCCAACTTCCTCACATCTCATCAATTATTCACATGTAGATTTTGTAGCTGAGAAATTGACGACGCGCCTCATTTATTATTCACGGCGGGTCCGGGGGATACTCGCGGAAACGTATTTGCGCCAAGTACGCTCAAGCGCGCGTCTTTTTGTCGGCAGCGTGCCGAGGGTCGGTGACGGTCAACGTGGCCCCCAAAGTGGAGGTGCTGAAGGACGAGACGGCCAAGCTGCCCTGCGCGTACAGCGTGTCGCCGTCGTCCAGCAACACCATCGTGGAGTGGCACATCGTGAGTGGCCGCCGTAGCCGCCGTTGGCGTGCCAGCGTTTGCTTCCCGCTGCTTTTGCTCGTCCTTTCAGGAGCTGCAGGGAAACAGGAAGCGCGTGGCTTACCGCACCCAGGGCGGAGAGGCCAAAAGCGACAAGGACACCCCGTTGAGCGGCCGCGTCACCATCGGCGATGACGCCACTTTGACCATCGCGTCGGTGCGACCCTCTGACGGCCTGCCTTTCTTCTGCTCTGTCACCGCCGGACCTGCCGGCAACGGAGAAGCGTCCACCGTGCTCAAAGTTTTCTGTGAGTCGCTGGATCGCTTCACATGCGCCGACACAGTATTAAAAGAAAAAAAAATATAAAAATAAAAATATATACATATATATATGAATATATAAAATGCACTTAATGTGCTTTACAACAATACTCAACCTTCATATTATTATTAGAAAACACATACAACACATTATGTGAACTGTCTGTTCACATACTGTATATATATATATATATATATATATATATATATATATATATATATATATATATATATATATATATATGAAATGCACGTAATGTGCTTTACAACAATACTCAACCTGCATATTATTATTAGAAAACACATACAACACATTATGTGAACTGTCTGTTCACATATATGTGTATATATAGATATATATAATATACCCCCCCCCCTCTTTTACATTAGTCTTCTCTAAACAGACAGCGGCAGACAGTTTGTTAACTAATTTGATCACGATCATATCTTGAGCCACTGTCAATCTTTTCTTATGAAATGATGCAAATTGTGACGCTTTACATAAGCAAATACGCTCTTAGAAAAGTGTGTGAAAAGTGCCGAGTCCTGATGACGAGCCCCAGAACGCAACACCGGCCGGGACGCTCCACATTGCGAGGACTCTTTATGCGAAATCGACCCGTGTGTGGGAGTTAGAGGTCAAATGTCTTTTTTTTTTTTTTTTCTGGCTAGCTTGGTGCGTGGCATGCGGCATCCCTAACTGAGCGAAGTCGAATGCAAACACACAGACTGATAAAAACATGACTTCATGCTCTGTAGTCCGCTACTCTTTTTAAAGCGTTATAATACCAAATCCAATCTAAACATGCTCCAAAGTGCTTGAATTGTCAAACTTGCTCCTGCATTCCAACACGCTCGCTTACATGTCTACCCAGTAAAAAAAAAAAAGTTATCCATTAAATCAGCCGCGCTAACTGAAGTAAAAGTATGAAGGGTGTCTAATCAGGGGTGACCGCGGGTGGTCCAAGGACACACATGGAGTTGGGGGGGTCAAACCCCCCCGAAGTCTTATTTAGATGACATGTATGAGACATGACAGGTGTGATTGAACTTTCCATCAATTGTGTCAAGAATGATTAGCTGGCGGTTAATTGACCCCCGTTGAATTTATTAACCCCTGGGTGTCCAGGGATTTTTCACTAGCCTGGCCTTATTATCGCTCAACTTGGGCTTACTTTGAAAGGGTCATAACATCATCAAATAGAGTACAAAAATTGTAAAAATGCGATAATAGTCAAAAAAACTCTTTATATTTATACAGTTCTAAAATTGAAATATTTATTGTGCCATAATTACGATATTATGACTTGAAGACTTTTGCATTATGGGAGTCCAGGCTAACCCAATCAACAAAGTCACTGAAAGGCTTGCAAATGTCATAAGTTGGCTGCTAGCGCCACCCGATGGTTTTGGGGTGTCAACATAAAAAATTCAATTGTGCCCATTCGTGAGTTGCCGTTTAAAGGATTCATGCAAAAAAAATGCATGATAAAACATAGGTTTTCAATATGTCCAAGATGGACAATATTTCCCATTTTTAATGGCAGTAAATGAGCCTGACATGGGCTAAATTTGACACCTAGATGTACCTCTTGAAATCCTGTTTGCAAGCATTTAGAAGGGACAGCGAAGTGCAATATTGAAAGTCATCATGTTTTGACAATCTATGCAATATTTTAGCCTCCTATTGTTTATTTTGTATGCTTTCATTTGATATCCCACATCAAAACATCAAAAAGCCTGATTTGGATCAAAATTTCCCCCGGGGGTTAAAGAAAATTGTGTACTTAACGCTACCATTAATTGTGATGTACTTGTAGAAAAAAAATATAATAACTGGTGGTGTGTGGGCGATTTATGAACCGTGAAGTGTTGAACAATACCGCAATGAAGTGCCGTTTGGTTTGGAGCACTTAGTGGAAGAAAACTGCCCGCAGTTATTCATGGGTCACCCAATCTACAAGAGGGGAGGATGAATTATATGACGTCTGCCGCGCTTTTATGCTCTTCTGAAAGCTGAGCTCTGCTGCTTTCTATGAGAAAACCATCAATCAGAGAGGAGGAAGAAAAATTGTTCCAGCTGTGTTTCTGAATACGATATAGACAATATGTTTAAAGACACTTGCAAAAAATGTGACTCTCAACTTGTACACCCTTTTTTTAATACACTAAAATAGGGCCGCACCTGCCACACCATACACTAAAAACAGTTGGGTCAAAAATAACCTAATTATGTTGTTGCAGACACGCTTAGCATTGTGGAGTTGCTTTAGTTTGTTTTGTCATATATTTGCCGACTTTATAAGAGCAATTTAGTGTATGGTTGACTGTATGGTTTAGCTTTGCTTTTTATTTTCGAATGACGCAAAGTTTGATTGTTATTTACTGTAATTCCCCATAGGGCGCGCCAATGTACAGGATGCACCCTTAATTCTAGGGTCAAATTCATTTTTTTCTATGTCACCGTGTATAGGTCGCACCAACAGTTTGGCGACAATGTAAAAACTATAGCACATCAGAATATATCTCATCTTTTTTGACACTGTCCTTCCTCACTACAAAATGTAATATCAACATTGGCCAGAGGCGGCGCTAAAAAACAAAGATCAAGCAAAAACAATGCACGAATGAATGAACTGTTAAAGGACAAAACTAAATCTGTTCCAAAACGGCGGGGGCCCAATAACAGTTGATCCGCGGACCGGTACCGGGCCAGAAACCTGCGGTTGGGGACCTCTGCTATAGAAGATATATGATTTACTTTTTTGGAGCGAGATCATTTTTTTCTTAGAAGCTTCGGACAGCCGCTGATAACTTGACCTTGCACGCGAGCTGCAGAGAGAAGCGCCGGAAAGAAGGGAGAATCGTGCACCTGCGTAATTGTTTGTACAAGCTCAGCAGAGGTTGTTTTTTTTATTCTTAGCGCGTGAGCGGGTGATCTGACCCTTATCGGCTCATGCGAATGGGGTCACGGTTGGAATAACGGTGAGCAGGATATTTACTGCTCAACTGAATGAACAAGGTCAGGAGCCAGCGTGGGATTGGCGCTATGTTTTGGTGTGCGTTATCTTCTCGAGGTTAAAGGTGCGGGTGTTGCTTCCTGTGAATCATAATGATATGATCGTTTATCCACATGCTCATCTGCCTCGCTGTTTTTTTTTTCCCTCCCCCAGTCGCTCCGGAGAAGCCCGCCCTCACGCAGGCGTCAACACAAGCCATTTCTGTCGGACAGCCCAGCAGCTCCGAGGTGTGTTCGCAAAACCCCCGAAAAGCCATTATCCAGATAAAGTACTTTTTTTTTTAAATGATTATTGCGATCTTGAGATGGAACAAAAGTGGAATAATATATATAAAAAAAAACACTTAAAATGCTCCTATAAAATACTACAAAATGCAATGCTAGCATGCTAACACTCATAGCGAGCGCACTAATTGCTAGTTTAAATGTTAATCTCAAACTCAATGCTAATTGCTGGTTAACTGAAATGCTAATGCTAGTAAACATATTTCTAGCATCTTTCTGATAAATTTACAAATCCCATCACAAAAAAAAGGATATTCTTTGGCTTAGTGTATTATTCTTAGTTTTTCCAATGATCTGATGTGCTCAAACTCAAAAGTATTTTCAGTTCTGGGATTATTTTGAGGCATGGGGTGTAATATTCTTCAATTGCTACATTCAACCCAGTAGCTAGACAAACAGAAAATCCGATGACGGCAGCTTTTGATAATTATTGCAGTTTTATTATATACAGCAAATGACTCGGATGTGTAAAACTGTAAAAAATATATCATTAAAACATTTAAAAAACTATTGTCAAATAAAATCAACAAAACGCAGACCTTTTCCCCGTAATTAGATCAACTGTCATCTAAGCTAGCACGCCGATAGCTATCGTAAATGCTTGGCGTGTTGATGTGAGCGTATAAATTGATTTGAAGCTTTCTTCGCTCCCGTCAATCAGATCGGTACCTGCGTGACGATGAACGGACACCCGCAGCCGAGGATCATCTGGTTTAAGGATGGCCAGCCCCTTCCCGAGGTCAAGGACAGGAAAGAAAGTAAGTGGATACATTGAAGACTTTCAAGGTGGCGTTGGGCGCGACTCACACTGTCCCTCTTGTCCGCAAAGAGACCTACATGATTCCGTCTCTGGTGAAGGAGGCGTCGGGACTGTTTACCGTCAAGAGCACCTTGTACATGCAGCCCAGCAAGGCCGACAAGGACTCGGTGTTCCAGTGCACGGTGGAGTACAGCATGCCGGGAGACCAGATCAAGCAGAAGAAGTCGGACACCATCAACCTCAACCTCAATTGTGAGCGCGCGCGCCAAATCACAGGCCTCTTTCCCAAACGTCTCTGGCTAGCGTAACTTTGGTTTTGTTGTTCTCGCTACGATGCCAACCGCTAGCGTGTTATCTAACCCGCTGAGACTGAAGGTGAGCCACGTCAGTAGGATGGAAAACAGTAACGGTCAAAGATAGCAGCAAGATAGTAGCATAGCTTGCTTAAGATTCGCGCTAGCTCCGGATGCTACATTTGTAGGACCTACTCCTGTGCTACTTATGGGATTAAATCAAAACAACATAATATCACAAATGTAAAACTAATGCATTGAATTAGCACTTTGAAAAAATGACTGAAATTAGTCTCATCATGTTAGCTTGAGACGCTACACATAGCGTGTCAGTGTAATGCTACTGAGCTGCCATTAGCTCTTTTAATGTACTCGAATAAAATAACACAAATGTATAGCGAAATGGTGAGCCACATAAAATCAGACCAGGGTGGGATGGATAACAGTAATAGTCAAAAATAGTAGCAAGATAATAGCATAGCTTGCTTAAGATTTGCGCTAGCACCAGATGCTATGTATGTAGCACCTACTCGTATGCTTCCGTGTTACGTTGTTTCTACAAAATACATTGTTAAAACGTCATGATTTATTAAGCAAAATAAAATCACAAAAATGTGACTACAAATCAACCCACTTAAAAAACTTCAATTTTACTTTAAAACAGCAACTTCAGATTTATTATTCTTGTATAATACTGCCCAAAACAGTCCAAGCACAACAGCACATAATCATAAAACATTAACAATACTATTAATCATATCAAGTTTTTTATTTATGGAAAAAAAAATCTGCTCATTTTTATACTTAACCGTTTTGGGGCCTGAACAGGCCCACAGGCCATATGTTTGACACTGCTATTTTAGCCCTTACTATGCATTGAAATTAATATTTTTAACCTATGTCTAAACTAGTCTCATCCCCTTAATTGGGAAGCTAACTATCTTAACTAGTAGCTCGTTCCTTTATTAGTATATTCAAACAGAAATAATACATGTAGAATAACCAATTTTTTTTTATCGTAACTTATAACGCAATAACCTACTTCTACGCTATTTAAAGTATTTTTGCTTCCTTTTTTTTAACAACGACCAAATTCAACGCGAGCTAAATCTAAAGTCACAGTTTTGCCTCGAAATTGATTTTGTTACGTTCTAGCCACGGTTACAGCTCGCGAGCGCCATTTAGCCGATGCTTTGATGGCGTCGCGGTGACTTCGCCGCCACACAAGACAAGAATGTGGAGAATGAGGCCAGGAAAGAGGAGTCATTGCTGGAATGCTTTGTACACCTCCTATTGATGACATATTGTGCGGCGCTGGAAACTCACCCGACGGAGGAATTCTCACCTGTTCCCTCACAATGCCTGTCCTTGTCCATCTAGACCCTTCGGAGACGGCCACGTTTACTCTGCTCAATAAGGGCGCCGTCAAAGAGGGCGACAACGTCACCATGAAGTGCGAAACCGACGGGAACCCTCAGCCCGAGTTCGACTTTTTCAAAGACGTACGTTCAAACTAATTCTTTTAGCTAAAATGAAGGAAACACTATATATATAATATATACAGTGGACCCCCTGGTTACAGCGTTCCTGGCTTACTTTTTTCTCATGTTGAGATATGGAATACTGAGTTTTTTTGTTCCCTCTTTATGGTATTTTCCCGTTTTTACGACAAAAACAACTGTCATGACCCTATATATGTGTGTGTGTATATATATATATATATATATTGTTTATTTCGTTCTCTCCCTCCAGAACAAGGCTATATTCGGCCAGGGTGGCCTCCTGATGTTGAAATCTGTCAAACGCACGGACGCCGGCGCGTACGCGTGCAAGGCCATCGACTTCGACAACCTGGACGCAGACCTGACGGGCGAGATCAACCTCAACGTACACTGTGAGTTGATTTGGTTCACGTGAATCATTTCATTGTTAATGTTTTACGATACACATGTCACTTCCAGGAAGTTGCTGATTATCATTGGATTATAAACAGGGTTTTACTGTGGCATTCTGAACGTTTGGGAAGCTAGCTTGAGACATGGCAGGTGAAGGTACACTATCCAATGCTAGGGCTACCGGAAGTGACATGTTATATTATCAATGACAGTGACAAATACATAAACTTCAATTTTACAAAAATCCCCATACAAAGCTGCAAGGGTGAATCTAACAAACTAATCCATCCAACTAATGAGCTAAAGTTGAGTTAGCTTGTCAAAACTTAAAAACGTAAAAAAATACGTCAAACATATGGCCCGTGGGCCAATTCTGGCCCGCAAACAAGTGTAAATCGGTCCGCGAGATGATTATGCAATGTAGAGAATAAAAATGAGCTGAATTTTTTTCAATAAATGAAAACACTGAAATGTTTTATGATGAAACGCAACGTTAATGTTTTGTCATTAAAAGTGATGTTGTACTATTTTGGACAGTATTAAACAAGAATAATACATTTGAAGTTGTTGTTTTAAAGTTATATAAATACATATGATGATTTCATGGGTCCGGCCCACTTGGGAATTTTCTTTTCTCCATGCGGCCCGCAAGCTAAAATGAGTAAAATGGGACCATGCACTAATCCATCCAAACTATTGGGACGTGGCCCGTTTGGGGCATGGAAAGGACGAAAAGGTCCGTCGGTTTGATGGAATTGTTCCCGGTCGGGGCGTCGCTTTCAAGTCATCTTATTTTGAGCCTATCAAACGCATTAAGGGGAGATAACCCCGGAATTGTGCCAAACGGGGGTCAACTTCAGAGAAAGGCCATCGGCTTTGTACTCGCAAATATCTCGCTTTGTCGAACCCTCTTAAGAGCTTTGTTACGAGCTCGCCGGAGCTCTTAATTGATTTTCTTTTGTTGCCCTCTCTCTCCTTGTCAGACATCGATCCGATGAACGTGACCCCGGCCAAGCCTCAGGTGGTCATGCTGGGAGACAGCGTGGAGTGGCAGTGCAAGACCAAAGCCTCGGCCCCGCATACGGTGCAGTGGAAAAAGGTGAGACGACGTCGCTCCTCCTTTCTCCAGCCGCCATCGCTTTTGGACGTTTTGGAGAAGTATTTTATGTGACGTTTCATTTTCGGGCCCCGGCGGCAGGTGCGATTTGAAAATGGGCTGCGGGGCTCCAAAGCCAATTTCACAGATACTGTAATTATTTTGGGGGTCAAATTCTGGTATTACCGTGGATAACACGCACCACGTTTGGCAACAACGTACAAACTATAGTAAAACACAATATGTGTCAACTTTTTATATTATTCTTATGTTCATATCTGTAAGTTATTTATTTGTAGCGGGTTTCGTGTGTTTCACAATTCCCATATTGCGAGCGGTCAGTTCACATTGCAGTTGTTTTTTCATTTACTCGCGATGCAGCTCAAGTTCATTTTGACAAAACTACCAGAAGCTGCGCGACATCCGTCTTCCACCAAGTTTACGATTGTGTGTAAAAGACCGCAATCAAGAAACAAGTCGGATGGAATCTTCCGTCTTCTCTAACCCAAGTGGGGTCCGCGGACTCCCCGAGGTCCTAACCGCATCCCTCGTGAAAATGTTATGTCTAGGACGCAGGGACTCAGCATTGCGATTGTACCTCATCAGCGGTTTGAATTTTTACCTAGCTTGCCCAGCAAGTCAGCCCTGCCCCTAAGAAAGATAAATAAAATCCGTAATGGATGGGTAGGCGTCCCTAATGAAGTGTGGAGAGACAGAAGAAGACACAATAGAAGTATTGATTTTGAGTATGAGCTACTTCTTTACTCGCCACTCCACGTGTAAAAACAATCAGGCACGTTACTGTTGTGTTGGTGCAGTGTTCTAACAGTCCGAGTAAGTGTTTATGTTGAAAATATGTTGGAATTTTTCCTTGGCTCACACCGTCTCTGTTTTGATGGCCGCAGGATTCCGCGGTTCTCTCTCAGGACGGGACCCTCTCGATAACGGCCGACTCGTACGAGAAAGGTGGCGAGTACGTGTGCCTGGGGGATGTGCCGTCCGTGCCGGGACTGACGGACCAGGCCAGCGCCACCCTCACCATCAAAGGTAACGCGCTGACACTTTACAACATAAAGAGAACAAGGAAACTCGCTGGACATTCATCCTTCTTATTCTAACCTAGCGACGTAAACTTTGAGGTACAGTGAAATCCCCAGGAAAAAAAGAGACGTTAATATTAATGCCCGGCCGATTACCAACACAAATTTAACATCAGTTTTGTTTTTGTTGTGTGTAGGGCAACTGCAAGCCCGAGGTTGTAGGTTGATTTTTTTTTTTTTTTTTAACTTTCAATTTTCCTATTTACGACAACATCAACATAGAATTAACATGCCTGCATGGCTGGAGAAAAATTCCAACATATTTTCAACATAACAAAGACATACTCGGACTATTAGAACACTGCACCAACACGACAGTAACGTGCCTGATTGTTTTTACACCTGGAGTGACTAGTAGTCGTTCAAACTCAAAATCAATACTTCTATAGTGTCTTCTTCTGTCTCTCTTTGTTTACTAGGCGATGGCCCCCTGGTGGCTAGAAAAAAAATGCAGCTAAGTCGCACTGTACTATAAACGTAGGATTCAAAGCGTGAGGGAAAAGGAGTGGCTTAGAAAAGTCTAAAATTTACAGTAAATTAGTAATTGGGATTGAAAATCTAGAGTTAAAAAAATGTAAAAAAACATGTCTGGGATTGAGTTAAAGTTAAAAAAAAATACGTGGTCCTTGCATCCTTCAACCCTCGAAGAAAAATGTTTGTTTCTAGAAAGGCGCTTCCCACTCCTGCGCCAATGTCAAGTGTATCCGCGCAAAGCATCAAAAGCGTCTTTTCCTGCGGCGCGCTAACAGGATGCTAGCAATGCGCGTTAGCGGGCGCTCAGGAAGAACGCAGCACAGTGGGAGGAAGCGCCACGCCGGCGCGTCGCTTCCCACCTCTCGGCCATGGAAACCTTGACCCCCCCCCCCCCCTCCCCCCGCAGGAAAGCCCGTGATCGAGACGCCGGCGGGAGGGGAGGTGTCCAAGGAAGGGGAGGCGGTCACCCTCAGGTGCTCGGCCTACGGATCGCCGGCCCCGCAGTTCACGTGGAAGCCCTCGGGGAAACAGGTACAAAATTTCCTTCTGACCATCCTCGTTTCGATGGTCAAAAACAAAATTCTCGTCTGTGACACCAAGCAAGCGGAGACGGAAAAAAAAGGAAAAAGGAAAAAAAACGCCATCAAAACACAACTGAAAATGTCAATTCAGGATTTGGTGTCAGAGTTATAGAAAAAAATTGAGTTATAGAAAAAGAACTCTAATCCCTGAATTAATTAAACTAATTAGTCAGAATTTTCACTTGAAAAAAGAGAACTCTGAATGTGGTCAGAATTTGGATATTTTCAGAATTCTCAAATGACAATAAAAAAGTCAGACTTCTGACTTGTTTTTCCGTAATTAATTCATCCGACTAGCCAGAATTCAAGTCAGGAATTTTTCCTCACCACATGAGAATTCTTAAAATTAAGTCAGAATTCTGACATTATTCTCAAAATCATGACTTTAAAGCAAGGGTTCTCAGTTTTAAATACTTTCTAAGGGATTAAAAACACCCTAAGAACATGGAAAATGTTTTGAGTTGTGAGCTTAACTACACATCCAGTTCTACTCCTAAGTCAAGTTACCACAACTGGTCAAACTCCGGACTGTCCAAAGATCAGGATTTATTTATTTTTTATTTTTTTTTCCGCAGTCGGTGACGGTGGAGGGCAACAAGGTGGTGAGCACGGTCACTCTGCCGGCCAGCGCCGCCGTCATGAAGGAAGGCGTGGTCTGCGAGGCGGCCAACCAGCACGGCGCCGATAGCAAGACCTTCAGCGTAGCTCTCAAAAGAGGTCGGGCAGCCTTTGCTTTTTGCAGCTTCATCAAAAGTGGCCGCGCCTCCTTTCCGGTCCAACTAACGTCTCCGTTCGTAATCTCCGCCAATTTATTATTTATTATTGGCTGGTACTATCGGTTGCAAAATCGACGAAAATCGGCTCTTTACTCTTTATGGGACAATATTAGCTCTCTCATAATGGGATTTTTTTTTTTTATGCAATTACAACATCAGAGAAAAGGATGTTTTTTTTTTTAATTCCCTTTCTTTGACCCAAAAAAGAAAAAAAAATGTTTTCAGGGGGGTGGCTCACTCATCTTCTAAATAGCAAAAATCTTGTTTTTTATTCAATTACAACACCCCACCCCACTCAAAAAATGGAAAAAAACATTCAGAAAAAAATAAAATCAGAAAAAAATATTTGTTGAATTTCATTGTAGCATTGTTAAAATGATATTTTTCAGAAAAATTACATTTTGGGGGGGAGGGGTTACCAATTGGAACAATAGCTTTTTTTTTTTACTCATTATCACATTACAACATAAACAACAATGACGACACCCACCCAAATAAAACAAATTCATTTAAAATAAACAGTAAAATAAATTATTTTGGGGTAGAATTTTACAAAAAGTACAAAAAGTATACAAAATGTCTCAAAAGAATTTTTATTTTTCAAGGTGCGCTGACCAATCACCCCCCCCCCCCAAAAAAAAAAAAATTCTCGTATTTAGACAGAATTCCTTTCAGCGTCCTTTTTGCGGTCAAAGCCACGCAATCTCGGCGCTTTCTATTTTCCCGCACCCCCCCACCCTCACCCGCTTTTTCTTCTTTGTGGTCTCTTTGCAGCGTCCAACTCGGCCGAGCGAGGTAGAACCTTCTCTCCCCTCCTCCTCTTGTCCCTCCCGCTTTCAGGACTCTTTCTTGTACACGCCCTATCGTTTTAGTACGCCCCTCTCTTCACTCACCCGCCCCCCTCCCCTCCATCCCTCTCACACACGCGCGCACACACACACACACACACACACACTGCACTGCACTGCGATCTTGTACATGAGCCCTGTCGCTACCAAAACACTGTGGATATTGTATATTGTTCTTCTTTTTCTTCTCTCTTGTCATCTTTGTAATGTCTGTGGGATGCTGCGACGCCTCTTTTTTGTGGCCCTCAGGGGACAATAAAGGATTCTATTCTATTCTATCCCTCCCTTTCCGCTCTGTGTGCGTCTCCTTTCCGCTTTGTAGTTGCACGCTCAAACTCTTTTTGTCTTCTTCCTCGCCGCGCGCGTGTGTGTGTTTGTGTGCGCACGCCCATGGTTTTTGCTACATGGTGGGGACCAAATCCTGGGTTTTTCTCTGTCTTTGTCGGGACCACTTGTACTTGTGGGGACCCTTTTGGTGGACCGCACAAGCTCAGACCTCTTTTTGAGACGCGCTCGGATTTTGGTTGGGGTTAAGGTTAGGGTTAAGGGCTATGTCAATGGGATGTCCCCGCTATAATAGAAAAAAAACTCGTTTGTGTGTGCGCACCCTTGGATTTCGCTACATGGTGGGGACCGAGTCCTGGGTTTTTCTTTTTTTATGATAGATACAGTAGATAGATAGATAGATAGATAGATAGATAGATAGATAGACAGACAGACAGACAGGCAGACAGACAGACCAGATTCCACCAGAAGCGGCCCATGAGCCACATTTTTGACACCCCTTGATTAGCGGCGAGGAAATGCATTACGTCAATAGGATGTCCCCAATGTGATTAAAAAAAAAAAAAAAAAAAACTTGCGTGTTTGTGTATGTGATCTTGGTTTTTGGTACATGGTGGGGACCAAATTCTAGGTCTATCTTTTTTGTGGGAACCTTTTGGACTTTGAAGTTCATCCTTTTTTTGAGGGACAGGACTCACTTTGAATTTCATTTTGGTTGAGGTGAGAATAAGGGTTAGGCAATCTTTCAATGGCATGTCCCCACTCTGATAGTAAAAAACCCTTTGTGTGTGTGTGTATGTGTGTGCGCTGGTGTCACGGTGTTTGGCTTTTGGACTGAGCGACTTTCTTTTTCTCAAAAGTGCTGCTCTCTGGAAACCCTGTGCTTAAGTCAGGTCTGTAAAACCGCTAACTTCACTCACATCCTCTTTGTCCACGTTTTTATGTGTGTGCGCATACATGATGTACAGTAGTGTTGTGTTTTGACGAGAGCTGTTTATGTACGCATGCTTGTATTACTGCCGTCGTGGGGACACACGTCGCCGTCGGACTTGTTTTTGCAGCTTTAAAATGGTAAACGCGCTACGATGGTTTCATTTGTTTTTGGATGATCGCGACACTTCCTGGTTTCAAAAGTCAACGTCCAATGAAAAGCTATTTTTGCATTTGCCATTTTACATTTGCGAGAATCCGCATTATCGACGCCTCCCATAAATTATTGCTTGTATCAGTGGTTCTCAAATAGGTCTACAGGAAGGCACTTTAAGAGGTATGTGAGACCTTGTGTGAGTTTCTGCAGATAGCAAAAGATTAATTGATTATTCAAAGGTTTTAATTCCAATTTAAGAGCAAATGAATTGTAACATGAAATGAATTATTTTACCTTCAGGCGGTATGTGGGATTTTAACAGAATTTCTGCAGGTATGAGCAAATGTAATTTCATGCCGTGACAAGAACCGTACGTGTTTCTTTTCAACTTAAGAGCAAATTAATTAGAACATGAAGCATCTTACATCATCTTCGGGCTATATGGGATTTTACCTAGGCTCCTGAAGGTATCAGCACTGTGTGGTTTCATGCTATACGTATGACAATTATTCTCTACAATCTACAAATTCAATTTAATGTTGTGACAGGAAAAGTATGGTTCTCTTTTCAACTTAAGAACCAATTCATTTGAACATCAAACAAATTAGAAGTGCAAATTAATTGGGACACGAAGCATCTTACATCACCTTATATATGAGTATATGAGATTTTACCTGTGTTCTTGAAGCTAGCATACCTAATCAAATTTTCTGACAGGAACAGTACATTTTTCTTTTCAACTCAAGAGCAAAGTAACTGGAACATGAAGCATCTTACATCACCTGCAAGGCTATCCGGCATTTAACTGGGTTTCATCGACAAAAAGGTTGAGAACCACTGATAGAAAGATTTACCTTGTGTTTAGCATGACAGCTATGCTAAGCTATTTGGCACCCTAGAAAAAATGTATGGCAGGATTGTAAGAATACCTCAACATATTATATAATGAAAGCCGAAAAGTTTTTTTTACTATGATTATAAATTGAATTCTGTGTTACGCCACAAGAAGGCACCTGCACCACTGCAGAAATAGAATCTTTTGCATGTCTCCACAAGTCCAGTAATAAAAGTGTGGGCGGGGCCAGGGCTTTGCCATGTCATCATTGTGTTTGTGGCTGGTCATCAGCTTCATTGTTGTGAATATGCCGGTCCCGTATTTTTGGGGTCCCAGCACATTTCAGTTCTCCTGCATTTAAGACTAACTCCACATCCCACTCCCCCTACCCGCCCCCTCTCCTCCTCCCCCCACCCGGACCCATTTAACTCCTCCCCCATCTGTCCTTTTCCCTCTCTTCTCAACTTCATAAAATCTCCTAACGCTCCCCGCACCAATCATCATGACCCCCCCCCCCCCCCCCCCCCGAAATCAAATCAAATCCGACTTCTTCCCCCCGCTACGATCAATTTCCACCTCCATCCTCCCTCCCCCGTGCACCCGTCCCCATCCTCACCCCCGCCCGTCATTGCGGCGCTGTAGCCGACCAGCAGCAGGGAGGTTCCAGCGGGGTGGTGATCGCCGTGGTGGTGTGCGTCCTGCTGCTCCTGCTCTTGGTGGCCCTCATCTACTTCCTCAACAAGAAGAGCAAGCTGCCCTGCGCCAAGAAGGACAAGAAGGCCGTGTGAGTAGCGGCAAATCTCTTCGTCAAAACTGCCTGAGGGCTGAAACTACAAAATACTTTTTAAATATGATTTGAATGAATAAATCGCTTGCACCACAAAATACTGTGCACAGTCTTGCTCAGCGTATTTAATGTACAACTCTTAAAGTAAAAAGCAATTTTTATATGTGAATGAATAAATCGCTTATACATGGTTAAGCAAATCATTGTCATCGTAAAGTGACAAACTCTCTCTGATTACCCTTTAACCATGAAATGCAAGTTATTTGTTATTAAATTCCCCCAAAATGGCAATACCTCGTAAATTAGGCACAGCAAAACATTGCTTTATACTTCTAGCGTTTGTGACACTTGGATGTTGGACATCAATATTTGCGCAGCGTTTCAGAGTCACGGTTTCATGAACTGAAATGCGTACCATACACAATCTTGCTCACCCCATTCGTTGTACAGACATAAAGTAAAAAGCAGCATGAAGAATTATTACAAGATTTTGGTTTTTGAAATACCATTTGAATGAATAAATCGCTTGCGCGTGGCTGAGCAAATCAATCTGGGATGCCTCCGAGATGAAGGCTTTCAAGTAACCAATGGGGACACCGTAACATGACAACCTCACTCGGGAAAACTTTGCTTTTTACCTGTCGCATTTTTTAACCCATCACTTAAAGTGTTTTTACAAGCAATTAAAATGGATTGGTGTATTTCTTGTCTGCTGCCCCCCCCCTACAGGGCAGATGCTGAAGTGAACAATGACATCGTAGTAGAGATGAAGACGGACAAAGCCCACGAAGAAGCCGGCCTCCTCAACAAGAGACCGCCAGCACAACAGGTAAGCTAACGTGCTAATATGCTAGGGCTATTATCGGAATTCTCCTAATGATTGATTTTTTTTTTTTTTTTTTTACTGGTCTATTTATGTTTTTGTATTGAGGCCAGAGCCATATCTAATTTTTTTTTATTGTTTTTCTTGCTGCAGTGATGGACAACGACCAGCAGAGGGACCAAGGGAAGAAGCTTGACAGTAATGAAGAAAAAAAAAAAAAATTACGTCACCGTTTTGTATTCGCTTTTAAAGGGGAGCGGAGCCCCAAGCCCCGCCCCCTCTTTCACACCGCAAGTGTGACATCACTGAATGACGCGTTCATGAACCAATCACAACTTTTGGCGACTCCCCGGCAGAATTGCGTAAACAGTGCCATCAAAAGTTGTTTTTATTTTTTCCCAAATCCCGCTGCGGCTTTTGTGCCTCGGTGTCTCGCCAAATAATTTTCTCAACCGTCTGCTTCCAAATCAGGCCTCTTTTTTTTTTCTTTCGCTCTGCTTTCGCAACACTTGACATCGTGCATATTCACCCTCCTTTCAAAAGTATTGGGACGGCCTGCGTTGGCTCAAATCACACTTGATTTAATGCTCATCAGGTTTTTAATTTCATTTCTGACAAATGCGACAACAGAAAACAATAATACACGAATAATCCAAATATGAACCCGTCCATAGCATTTAGCATCGATAGCACGTTCCCGCCATGGACAAATGAAAGTAGCCTTGGCCTTCCGTCACTCGGCCGTCGTCTAATATTTTTTTCTGTATTTAATGATTCACATGATATTGAAATTTCTCTGGATTTTGGCGGTTAGTTTAGATTAGCAAAGGGCGTTTTGAGTGTTTTTTTGGACGTATGCATGTGGATACGTCAACACGCTGTGTATTTATTTGATGGGCCTTCACATTTTGATGAAAAACCCTCATTCTGCTCTGGAAAGATCAGATTCCTCGTTTGCTTTTTTTTATATATATATATAAATGATGTATAGCCCAATTGTGCCACTTAAGTGCAAAACTAATCAAAATTGTCACTTAAAGAATACAGTGAAAATTCAGGCTTAGACACCAGCGAAAGAGAAAAATGGTGGAGGGTGTTTTGTTTGTTTGTTTTTCCGAGCACACGCGTCATTTCAAAATGAATCCATTTGCTCTGTTGATTTCTTTCCTCTCGCTTCTTTTTTTGGAAACTGTGATTGCGGAAGGCCATTTTCTTTGCAGGGCCATGAAAGCTTTGAAAAGGTGGGGGGGGGGGTTGTTATTTGAGGGCCGGACGATTATAAGTTTGTAATGTTTATTTTTTTACTCATTGGAGTTTGAGGGGTTTTTTGGGGGGGGAACTGCCAGACTTTTTTAAAAGCATTTGAAATGTCATGGATCCCTTTATGTTTATGGTAATTGTGGATATTTTTTTAAATGAAGAATTTGGAATGTCATTGGAGTAAATTGGGGATGGGGTTTTATTTGTTTATTTTTTGTTAAGCATTGAAAATGTTCCCTTTTGTTATTTGTTTCTTTGTTTTCTTCTTTGTTCTATGGTCAATAGTGTTTTTTAATTAACAATTTGAAATATCACAGGAGCAAATTGGGAATGGGATTTTATTTTTATTTTATTTTATTTTTTGGGGGGGGGGGGCAGTTACTGCCTGAGGGTTTTATTAAGCATCCGAAATATTAGCAGTAAATTGGGGACCCTTTTTTTTTATGGTAATTGCATTTTTTTCCCCCTAATTTAAGAATTTGAAGCAGAACGGGGAATTGTAAGTTCATTTTTTTAAAGATTTTGTTTCGAAGACTTCCTGTGCTGGGCGATAGCGGCTTGACGTGACCTTTGACTTTTGTTTGACACTGGAATTAATGGCCTTGCATTATTGAGAAAAAAACACAGACGCTCACCTCAAAACTATTTGATTTTTTTTTCTTTTTTCAAACGCGTGTCTACTGATCTTGACTGTTAGCAAACCTGTCACGACAGGCTCTCGTCTATTTCACTGTTTTATATATATATATATATATTAAAAAAATGTGTTGCCTTCTTTTTTTGTCAAGTTTGGGACTACTGAGTTGTATTTTTTTTCTCTCTCTTTAAGGATAATTATTTGGCTAAGAATTTCCGTGCTTTAATTCCTTTGACTGTAAACTGTATATTTTGTGGTACGCTAATGTGGTGTGTTGATGTATCGTTTTTGTATTTTTTTTCAAGCTTGTTTAGAATTTAAAATGGAAAGACACACATTTGTTTCCTGTTTCTTTTTTTCAAAACACAAATAGGCTCATGAGATTGATAATGTTGTTTTTTTCTTTCGTCCTCTCCGTTATTAAAATATGCCATTTGTCACTTCACAATTGAGTTTACAGGAAAACTGTCACATACTGTAAGTTGAGCTAGTATCATTTTATGTTATTAGATATTTATATAATGATAATGTGTTCATTTAAAGCTAAATAAAACGTCATTAATAAGGTCAGGCTCGCAAAATATTTTTTATTGTGCCAAATACAACTTAAAGTATATTTGGATGAGAAAACAAAGCTAAAAAAAAATTCAAGCGTATTTTACCCTGCAACGAAATGTAGTTTATGTAACGTCATCCGTTTAGTTTTCTGTCTCATTGGAGCCCTCTTTAATTCCGTAGGATTGGCCCCAGTTGCAAAGCCTTTTTTGGTCCTGGAGGGTTAACGGAAACATATGGCAGCAACATAACAATCAACTTGTGATATTGGGGGATGTAGGTGTAAGCGATTACACTATCAGTCCATGCAATCACTACTATCTTCTTCCCCGGGAACATGACGACCGATCTCATACTGTTCAGCCCTGTCCTTATGTTGCGGTGCCTGCTTTCTTCTTATAGCTGCAGGAGACGTGTAATCTCCTCACACTTTGTTCGCAAACAACTCCCAACAGAAAATATCCAGGTCTATTGCTTCTTGTTAATTACATTTGATATGTAGCAGAGCTCGATGCTACTTGGCATGCCGTGCTGGACACAGCAGCGCAGCTCGACTTGTGGACTGGCATGTAAAGAAAAACAAAAAACTCCTATCTTGATTTGCTCCGACAAGAGCGCAAATGAGTTTTGAAGAATTTCAACGAAGCCATCAATCCTCATCAGAAGGCCTCACGCAGATCACAAGCAGAAAGCAGCATGACTCATCACGCTCGTTACAATTGATCCAATTCAAATGGAAAAGCGGGCACCGCGCTCGGCGGAACCATCACGTACTTGCACTCGCCCACGTTGGGCTAGCCGTCCATTAGCAGATTAAAAGTGTCGCCCGTCAAAAGTAGTTATCATTCAATATCAATAAATGTAGCCGCGCACAAAAAAAAATCATTACAAAGACGAAAAGAGCACATTATAAATACAAAAATATTCACAAAAAAAAGAATCACATACAAAACATGAAATAATTGCAAAATAAAAATTCTTACAAAAGCAAATTACAAAAAAATGTATATAAAAGTCAACAATATAAATCATATCGGCCATACCGGCGGGCTGGCTTCTTCAAAAGAAAAAACAACATAAATATACGTCTTTGGGATTGAATGAGTGAATGCATTGCGGGGTTGAGAGCATAATGGCCAGGTGGAGACCGTCGTGGCCACACGGATACAAAAATTGCACAAAGCGAAACGAAAGCATGGTTTATGATACCATCAATCTGGATTTCGCTCTCTCGAATTGAAGCAAATGTGAGCCGTGAGGAAATAAAGAAGAATGAGGGAGCGCTTGTTTTAATATTGTTTATCTCCCTCCGTGCTCCACTTTCATATCCTGCCTGTGTGTTTCTTGCTCGAGTATGATTGATTCGTATTATTGATTAGATCTATAACTGTAATATTGATCAGTTTGCGTTCTAATCGTGCAGTGGTCCCAAGCAAGTAATAAGCAGAAGATTTGCCCGTCACATCTCTGCTCTCTGGGTTTAGTCACGTGATCTTTGCGAGGCCGACTGTAGTGCAGTTTGACGTAATTTTTGGTAAACAGTAGGGGGCGGTATAAAGCCATCATATATACCCAGAAACTATTTTTTTGTTTGTTGTTTTTTTTTTGCATTTGTCCATCTGTTCATTTGTTTTCACAGAAATTACGTGGTTTTGTGCACAAAACTATTAAAATGCCTATCATGATGTAATTTGTTGAAAAAATACAGAAAAAGTGAATCATTTATTCATTAAATTTGTATATTTTTTTTTTTCAAAATATCACATTCATTAGAAACAATATTCCAAAAGGCACCCATTTGGAGCTTGATTACTTAGATGGAGCACACCATTCAGGCGGGACAAGTGCTGCAAAAGAAAATCGATATCAACTTTAACATTAACCATTGAATGAATAATGAAATTACTTTTGTAAATACAACGCCCTTCTCTTATAATAATAACACGCAGTATGAGGCTAAACACTAAATCCAGTGTGAAATGGCTTTTTTTGCACCCCTTCACACTACCCCTAATGGTTGATTCCTAAAGATTTTTAGCGTCTTTTAGTTCACGAGTTCTGCTTGGCTCCGCCCCCTCCGAGGACGATCCAGGAAGTGGTGAGTGAAGTTTGTCTCCCATATTTACACGAGCAATATTTTGTTGTCTTGTGTAATTAGGCTACATTTGTCATTCTTTATAAGGCTCGTGTTAGAGTATGGGAAAAAAAAGTTACCCTGCTACGACATTTTGTACGACGTCATCAGAACTAAAACAGCATCAAACACTGTCACACACAAATATATTTTAGAGTAAGTACGTGTTGGGCAAGACTTTGACCTTTGGCCTCATTGAAATACTTTCATAGTCATAGAAATTTCCAGGTCACTCGTCTTGACCTCCGCTGTGATTTACAGTGCCCGGGGTTGGGGTCCGATGGCGAGGGGATAACATTCCTAGCTAATTGTGAGTGTGCCCCACCCCCAGCCCCCTTTCAAAGCGTGTGAGTGTATCTGTCTGAAATGATAGCTAAAAACAATTCAATTCAAGTTCTTTATTTTTTTTCTCGGATTGTGATCATTATTGTGTCGGAACATACGTGTCAAACTCAAGGAGCGCGGGCCAAATCCGGCCCGCCACATCATTTTATGCGGCCTGCAAAATGCTCATTAATGACATCACATTTGTTTTTGGAGTTTGAGCTATGATTGGTTGTTATCCGAGCAACTGTGATGTCATTTTCAAGCGACGGCAAGTAGCAAAATGGCCGCTCCCAGAGATTCCATTCAACTTGTGTCGATTTTGCCGCTTCATTTTTATCCCGCAAACATCGTGTAATCTTTACGCCATGTTTCGACTAGTATCGAACATATTGAAAAGAAAAAGAAACTTTTTGACTTGGCTTGACCCTTTTCAACAACTTCGAAAGTGTGGACATTGTGTGGACATTGTGCTTGGGTTCGATTCCCTTTCAAATATATAGCATTGATTTTCATGTGATTTGCGCTTGCTTTTGCCCAGCTTAGCTTAGCGCCCGTTCCGGCTAGCAAGAAGCGCCATACTGTACATTCCATCATGCTTCCTCAGTGAAGTGAAAAACCCGACTCGCACGCCGCGTGTTTGTTTGCGCGATCGTAGAAAGTCGCCGCAGGTGAAGCTTTCTCGCCGCATTCCTGCGCATGAAAAACAAAATGTTTTGGAATGTAGCCAAGCCGTGGGCTGTTACGCCAGGAGTGAAAAAAACAAGAGAAAATGGCACGCTCGGAAGGGAGGACTCAAGCAGGGTGTCGCCATGGAAACTGTTATTTTTCTTTTTTTTTTTCCCCAGTGTGTGTTGAGTACTCATGAAAGCAATTTGACTCCCTGTGGAATTTACCTTTTTTATTTTTTTCTACAGTAAAGCATCTCTTCACAACAGCACTTACAAACAGTAATCCATACCTTGGTTGCTCTCAGTACAGTAAACGCGCCATCTAGTGGTGAACTAGAAGAATGCAATGAACATGGTTTTATATAATCCAAAATAATTAAACCATGTTCCATTCAATTTGCTCTTAATTTAAAAAAGTCACTGTTTTAAAGCAGTGAGTTAAATTTGCTGATAAGTGCAGAAACCCTGCTAAAATTTAATGAGAAACATTCCAATTGACCTAATCTTCCTTTTATACTGTTTTTACTGTATATTTATACTGCACACCAACTACTTAAAAAGTAACCTTTCATTGGGAGACATTTTTCAAAGGCAGTGAAATGTTGTACAAAAACCCTAGGCTTCATTCCACCCTGTGCAAAACAATTGCATGATGTTCTAATCGATTTGCTCTTCATTTGAAAAGAAGAAGTTTCTATTGCTATCACTTTAAATCAATGAATCAGATTTGCTCATAAGCGCTGCGACATTTTGTACGACGTTATCAGAACTAAAACAGTGTGAAAACTTTCTCCCGAGTTTACTCGCCGGCGTCAAAAGATTCGTACAGCAATTACACGGCGAGCCGTCAAGGGTAACTTGCGCATCAATGGAGGCGGCCACAAAGAACAAATACATATTTTTGGTCAAGGATGAGATAAGTCTGAAGGGCGGAAAGAAAGATTGCGCCGACTGGGAGTGGGGCCGAATTCTATGGGGCCGGCGCAATCCCGGAGGTCGCCGAGGCGGCCTTATCTTTGCGACTTGCGATTACGGCGCTGCGTTCAAGTGTCAGCGGGAGCTCCGGAGGGTCATCGTCTGACGGGCCAAAATGAAAGCGGCGACCCCTCCGCCCACAAAAGGTCCCATCCCAAATAAATCACCTCCTTATTTGGAGATAAGCGAGCAAAGAATAAATGTGTGCGAGATGGATGGAGGCGTAGAAGAACAAAAGTTTGTTTTTGCTCGTCGATGACTTCAGCTTCACGGTGAGGTCCTGTCGGATTTATTACTGCAATTATAGTCGAACTTTCAAGTTGAACGCGATCCATTTTGTGCTTGACTTCTAAATTGGTCTGCTGAAGTGCTTCTCAATCAAATTTTCTCCACTCGCTGCGCTGGTTATAAATAAGATTATCTATAAAAATTGTATGAGTAAACCTAAAATTGAATCCTTTTTAACGTTGTCAAAAGGAAAAAAATACAATATAAATCAAGTTTCAACAACTGCTGACTACTCTTTTTTTTTTACAGCATTTTGTATAGGTTACAGGTTAGTCTAAAACGGAAAAAAAAATACTATAATTCCCCCAATAGGAGACGTTCTTTTTTCCCCAAAAGGATGGGTGCATCCCATAAATGGTAACGTCATTTTTTTTTTTTTTGACACCATTTGAGGAAGACTGATCCGTCAGCCTCGTAAGCCGAGTTTTGACGCACGAATGTGTATTTTTATATCGGCCGTATTCTTACTTAGTCATTACTGTAATGGGACGAGCTAGAGGAGCAGGACGTCAGTCCGCTGTGAGCATCAAGTGCCTGTTGCCGCTAACAACAGCTTATATTAGCTGAGGTTGTCGTGGCATTATTTTCAAAATAAGAAGCAAGCAGACCGAACCAATGTCCGGGTCAATCCTTGTTCACGCACAGGAATATTACAAAAACGGATAGGATCATGTGAAAGTATGATGATTCAATTAAGAGCGCACCGGGCGTGTCTTATATATAATGTACTTTAGTTTGGAGTCCCAAAAGTGTCTCCGGTTGGTCCAAAATGCCGCTTGTGCGCCTTTAAGTGTTTTTCATAGCCCTAATTTGGGCCTCTTTTTAAGTTCTCCATAAATTAAGTAGCTTTGAGAAATACGGATCTTCACGTTGCAACAATTGGAAGCTGTAGGAAGATGCATTGCCTTTATGTACCCCTGGGGTACCCGTACCCCATTTGACCCCGTTTTAAAGCCATCGGTTCAGTCCATCTCAATTTACCCTTTGTTCCAAATGAGAAAAGTAGCAGCTATCGTGTCAACTGCCCGCCAGTCAAAATGAAGGCTCGTCGCGGCTTCGAGGCCAATCAGAGAGAGGCGGAGCTTATCAGCGAGCATCGCTCAGGCTTCCCAAAGTGGCGTCTGCAGCACGCTCGCCGTTGCTCCTTGGGGTCTCCCGCCGCGGAGAAAGGGACAACAGATGGCAGGGCGGCCTCTTCCTTCCACACTCTTGGCTGATAATGGACACAGCTGTTACTCAACGCGTGTGGCGTGTGCGGATTTGTGCTCGATATTGCCATTCGATAGCCGTGTCTTTATGGCGCCGGTTTATTTGTGTCAATGCATAAAAGTTTGGATCTCACGTCACGCTTTGCGCTCAAGATTGCAAAGAATTTCAGTCTTGGCACCTGCTTGCAAGCGGTTTGGAGAGAAATTAAAAACTGGTTTTGTGCGCCCTCTAGCGGCTGTTATGCAATTTACGCTTTTTCAAGAGAAAATGTGACATATTTAGTACCCCTAAGTGACATAATGTGAATGGGAACAGGGGAACTGGGAAGAAAAAGGTTGAGCGCCACTGCTCTAGACAAAAAAACAAAACAAAACAACAACACACAATTGGTATGTTGAAAAACTCTCAAATGAAGGCACTTGTATCTCAAGACATGACTTAACGGTGGGTAGGGGGTACTAGACTGAGAAAAATATTTCCCCACGTTGAGGAAAAAAGGGTGAGAACCCTGGAAAAAAATGGTTGAAAAACTCTCAAGTCAAGGCACTTGTATCTCAAGGCACAACTGAGTCCAAAAGCAGCAAAGCTGTTTGCTTTTAAAGGCACTTTCGTCAGGCTAATTTGAGAACGTTCAAACTTTTGTTCAAGTTGTTTCATTAGTTAGCATTAGCATTTTTTGTCCGCTTTTCCTTTACGGCCTCTCGGTGGTGGGGGCCCGCGCGGTTGTGGTGGTGGGCGTTCGGCTGTCCATGACGTCTCGCATCCAGCGGGTGTACTCGCACAGTTTGGTGAAGACGCCGGGGTGGCCCTGGTTCTGACAGCCCAGACTGAACCACTGCACGCCCTGCAGCTGCCCGTCGCACACCAACACGGCGCCTTTGTCGTTCTGCGTGCCAAGACGTAAAAAAAAAAAAAAAAGTTGAAGTGAAAGTGTAAAAAAAAAAAAAAGTGGCGGAAAACGATTTGGACCCACCAAGCAGTTAGCCGTGTGTTCTGCACCAGCGCACAGCATCCAGGGGCTCCAGAACACGTAGTCGGGTAAACTCTTCATACATGTTTGGGCTTCCACAATGGGGACACTTAAACACTTCAGCTCCTTAGGAGACTCATCTGTTTCAAGAAAAAAAACGTCAATTATTAATACCGGTCCGTGGGTCAGCTGGCAAAGGGCCTCACCCGAGATAATGATTTTTTTTTTAACTGAATTATTTTATCTTGATGTTAGTTGTTTGGCGCCGCCTCTGGCCGCTGTCGGTATTACATTTTGTAGTGAGGAAAGACGGCGACGCACACGTCTTTGACGTCGGTGGTCTTACCTTGATTCGGCACGGTGGAGCCCCAGCCGCTGACGCCGCAGCTCTCCCCGACCCGAGGGCAGCGGCCCGGCAGCCCGATGGGTTGGACGTGCCGGTCCAGGCGGGCCGGCCGGGCCAGGCGCACCATGGCCAGGCTGTGGAGCGGCGAGCGGTACGGGCTGTGGCGGACCACTTCCGCAACGGCGATGCGCTGCTCGGTGCCCTCCTCCGCCGTCACGTCGTGTTCCCCCAGCGAAGCCGTGACACCGCTCGATCTGGGGAGCCGCCCATTTTAGTCGCTCCGAGTGCAGCGGACCCCCGGGTTACGGCGTCCCAGGCTTACGTTTTTTTTCACGTTACGAAGTGGAATACTACGTTTTTTCGTCCCTTCTTTACGGCGTTTTTCCTGCTGCGCGGCATCAACAACTGTCATGACCTTAGGGGTTGGCTATGTTTTTGTTGTTTTGCCTCCCTCTTCAGGCGTTTTTAGATAACGGTTTTTATTTTCTGTTCGTGTCAAACTGCCTGCGCTGCAACGCTTCACTAAGATGCTGGTCTGCTATTGCATGACTTACGTGGGCGCGCACGCGGCGGACGTGACCAGCCACCACTGGTTTACCAAGACAGCGCTGCATCTGCTCCTCGAGTTGTGGAGAGACGCCTGCCAGGGTCGGGAGTACGGCGGGCAAACCCTGCCGTCCTCCGACGTGGACGCGCCTGCTAACGCTCGTTATTAGTTGACGGTCGTCACCAGAAGGTCATGGTGTTCATAAATGGCGGCGCTTTACCCGTGAGGCCCAAAGCCAGCAGCAGAACAACAAGCTCCATCTTCTCCTTTGATGCGGTCTGTGGCTCAAGTCGCTGGCGCAAGCTGCTCCTTTTATAAGCCCCGGAGGATTTTGACTTTGCCGTCACTTCCCGCCCGGACGTGAACTTTGAAATGGCGCTCGCATCGCACCTTCTTTCCGCTAATCTTCTCTTCGTTCTCGAAGGACGAAGAAATGTCCTCACCGCCTGTGAAATCTGTTTTTTTGGCCAAGTATCGTTGTCGGAGTTATTAAACTTTGGAACTTTGGATATTGAAATAAAAGGTCAAATAATAATAATTTACGAAACTCGCTCAATCCCAAAAATGAAATTTTTGGTATATTTCAAAATTCATTAAATCCCATACTGTATATGTATTTTACGTATTTATTTACGTTTTTTTTTTTTTTTTTTCAAGAATTGGGGACTTGCTGGCACTCAAGTAGTTAATTGAAAAAATAAGAATTAAATGCTCTATTATAAAATAATAAAAATAAATCATTTCTGCAACTCATACAATCATACACTACAAATAAAAATATTTGCCATACTCCCATACTGTATAATTTTATTGATTTAATTGATTATTGAACCAAATAATAAAATGTATGTCTTTCAAAAATCTAGGCATTCAATTCCATACTGTATGATTTATTTGTTTATTTTCAAGAATTGGAAATTGGATATCACTGAATTGGTATTTTTTTAAATATTTTTCGAACTAACTGATTAGGGATCATAGACTGTGTTTTAGGACCGTGAAATGGAATAGCCTCGAATATGAACTTATGTTGTTGAACCTACAGTATATTTAAATTTTTCCTGTTTTACATAATCTTATTATTATTTTTGAGGGATTCTTGCATGTCGCTGCTTTTACAATATAGTCTAAAATCTGGTGTATCCCCATTTTGAGACCCGCTGTTTTGAAAATCATTTTATCATAATGAAATGAACAGGTGAAGCTGATACAAAAAAAAAAATATGTGAATCGTCCGTCGTAGTGATAAAAATTAAGCAGCATTGTCGCAAAATCTATAAACACTAAAAGACTTGTGATAAATCTTGATGGGCTGTATTAAAAAATACCTTGGCCCCAATAAACACAAATAACGTCTTACATCACAAACCAAGCACTTGTTACACAAGAACAACTTCAGGAAATAATTGCGTCTAATTCAAGTTAATAAAGTTAATATTTTACCATCGTACCTCCTTCCCACATGTTCTTTAAAAAAAAAAAAAAAAAAAAACTACGATTGCACAAAAAAGGTCGGGCTTTCAAGGCCAAATTATTTGCCGAGTGCTGTCGTTAGCCACTTTTTTTTTTTTGGTCTCATTTTACGGTGCAATAGGATTTATGGATTGCAAAACAAATGAGGTCACCCGGGAACAGCGTGTCCGCGTTTGCGCAAGACAACGCTTATCAGAGTTCATCAACACGGGAAGTCGTTTTATCCTAACAAAAATCCTGAGGTCTTCTCTGCCAGTGCGTCACTTGGCAGACTTTGAAGTGGGCGTGGCCAATCTCATTCATTTCATTCTAACACTAAAAAGACGTTTACTAAGAAAGTAACTAGCTAGCTAGCAAGTTAGTTAATTAGCTGACTAGCTAGCTAAACCGGACTATAATAACGATGACTGTGAGGTTCCAAATTTTCAATCTCACATTTGGTAGCTTCTATTCTATGCGCCAACAGTTTTAAAATGGACCATTCATTGAACCTGCGCTTTATAATCAGCAGCGCCTTATAGTGCGGAAAATATGGTATCTACCTTATATGGGCGTGGGAGTGAGTGTGCGTTTTGTTGACATTCATTTTAGTGCAGCTCCATCGAGTGGATGCCTAACGCAAGCCCAGCACTATGGTAGCTTCTGTTCTATGCGCCTTATAATGCGGCGCGGCCTATATATGCGGAAAAAAGGGTATTCTCTGAATTTATTCAGTCGATTTATCAGAACTGTCTCTTTATTCAGTTCAAGGATTTCTGAGATTAAAGTCACAATTCTCATTTAAAAGGGAGAAATTTGACTTCATCCTCACTTTGAACGGTCAAATCCGAAGTCCTTCAAGTGGATTCTTTATTCTAGAAATTCGGTTGAAAGTGAGAATTTCGAGAATGGAGTGAGACTTCTTACGTTGAGAATGACCAGAATAAGTCGTGAAACATGACACTTTTGTATAAATACTTTTAATATTTTGACACGTGATACGGAGGTCGGGTGTGTGTGGCGGCCGCAATTGGGGCGAAGACGGACTCGAGTGTCTCATTTCAAGCCTTCGGAAGCGACGTTGTCCTGACTGTGAATTTTTTCCAAGCCGTCGTCTGCTGCTCGCGGGTTTGTTTGGTTTGAGTGGTTTGGCGTTTACTGCTGCCCGGTGAACAGGTGGTAGAGCTGATCCTGTACGATGCTGTTGTAGGTGCTCAAAATGGTGGTGGTTTCCGAGTAAAGATTCCTGCAGAAACAACGGGGCGCAATTGAATATTTTTTTCGCTGTATTTCGTCCAATCTTTTGATCTCTTCGTGAAATGCGTTTCACATCATAGAGAGGGCATTGAAAGACACCGGGGAGCCGAAATTTCACCCAGATGTTGACAACATGTCAAAGTTCAACACAGCATGCCCGCTTACCGCAGATTTCCGATCTATAAGCCGCAGGTCATAACATCGGATATTTATGCAGAAATATGCATAAATATGTTTGTCTGTTTTTTTTGTTTTTTTTTTTTACTTTTTTTTAACTGCCTGCTTATAGCAATATCCTATTTTCAACAAACTGAACATGCCTGCAGGTTTAGCACCGCCATGTCTTCAGAATAACACCCACATAATACTGCAGATTAAAATAGTAGGTCAAACTTGAAATCAGTATTTCCTTCCTTTGCGATTTATTTTTTCTCACTTAGTTTAATTAGTTGAATGATTGATTATTTTATTGAACATATAAACACATTGCACATAATTCATATATCTATCTAGCTATGTATCAGGCTATAACTTGCTAGCTAGCTAGCTGTAGCATCTATCTATCTATCTACAGTATCTATCTATCTATAACTTGCTAGCTAGCTAGCTATAGCATGTATAGAACTGAATATCTCTATAACTTGCTAACTTACTAGCTATAGTGTCTATAGTACTGTATAGCTCTATCTACATATCAAATTTATCAGTTATAAAATGTACAAGTGACAGTTTTTTTTTAAAAGATCTTATTTAGAGTATACCTATTTATATTTAATACTCTCATTTTAAAACTCTTGTTGCGCACAGCCATTAATTGACAATTTTTCTTATGTCTTCTATTTCATAGTTGTTCCATAACTTAAAACCGATACACACTTTTGCTTTACCAGTGGATTGCCCCCTGGTGGCAAGTAGATAAATGGCAGATAAGCTGCACTGGGCTCTAAAGCGCAGAACTCAAATCACGAGAAAAAAAAGTTGGGCTTGGAGTCCAAAATGTATATTATCACACGAGCTAAAATAATGTGAGAATGACGTGTAAGAAAATGATCCAAAAATGATCCAAATAGAGCATATATGGAATATATGTATTCCATATTTTGAGAACACTGAGGCGGGCGTCTTACTTGACTTTCTCCTCCACCTTGAGGCCCTTGATGGTGTCCATGTAGCCGGACACGGTGTTGACCGCACCGTTGTAATAAGACTTGACGGAGTTGCAGAGGGCGGCGAAGGGGCCCGGCTCCTCATCCGTGGCCTGTCTCGGCATTCGGAAGCCTTCGGCGCCTGCGCGACACAACGGCCGACATGCCTCACGCATTTCCGATTGGTTGCCTCGCTCAGGCGCCAGGCTAATAGAAAATTGCCGCACTATAAGGCACAGCGGAATATTTGGCGCACCTTCAACGAATAGCCTATTTCAAAACTGTTCATATAGAGGGAGAACCGCATTATAAGGCGCATAGAATAGAAGCTACAGTAGCGGCTGGCGTTGCGTTATGCATCCGCCAGATGGCGCTGCGCTAAAGGGAATGTCAACAAAACAACCAGATCCTGTAAGTCACTCAATAGTTATTAATTTAACCACATTCTTTTAAGATTGTGACTTTTTCTCATTTTTAAGTTATTTTTGTAGCATTACGACTTCTACAATTTTTTCCAGCGTTTTAGCATTTAGGGTTCAAATGATAGTTATAGTTTGATTCTGATGTTTCGTTAACAACTGTATTCCCTTAAGATTATGACTTTTTTCTGATTTTTACTTTTACGTCTTCTCAAACATAGTCAACGCTAATTCCTCCGGCATTTAGGACTTTAAATTGTAGTTTTGATTTTATCAACTTTGTTGGAAAAATGTGGCATTTTTTTCTTGAGATTGAAATGTTTTCACTTTTTTTAAAACTTTTACAGCTTCTCAAACTGTCAGCACTACTTCAACTGGCATTTAGGGTTGATATTTTTGTTTTTTTTATGATTCGTTTTGTGAAACTTTTGTCGGAACAATGCAACTTTATTCTCTTAAGATGATGACTTTTTCTCATTTTTAAATTGTTGTTTTTTGTACCCTTACAGGTTCTCAAACATAGTCAGCACAATTTCCTCTGGCATTTAGGAGTTCAAATGATAGTTTTGATTTTATTAAGATAGGCTTTGTTAAACTTTCAACTTAAAATGCAACTATCTTCTCATAAGATTACGACGTTTTCCAATGATTAAGTTTTTCTTTGTACTTTTACAATTTCTCAAACATAGTCAACACTTCCTCTGGCATTTAGGGCTTCAATTCATAGTCATGATTTTATTATGATAAGTTATATGAAACTAGTTGAAACTGGTTTAAAAAATAATAATAATAATAATGGCGATTTTTTTCTTCCTGCTTGTCCAACTTCAAGTTGCTCTTCCCGAACTGCCATTTCGAATCAAAAAAGTCTCCACTTACTGACAGCAAGGAGTGCAAGCAGCACGCCGGCAAGCAGGAACTTGTTCATGACGGCGGATCTGATCTGCGAAACAAAACAAGTCAACGTCGATGATTCCGTACCCGCCGCTAGAGGGCGACATCGTCCGCCTGCTGTCCGCAATCGCTTTCAATTGCGGGCGACATGGTTCCGATCGACTCGAAAGAAAACTCACCGTATTCCCTTCCGGAAGAGTGATGAGAAAAAAACAGAATCGGCTCCTCGGCCATCCTAGCGGCTTTATATAGCGGCGCCGCGTGTTGACTTGTCGCTCCGGGAGTCAAAGTGCACTTCGGGGTAGATAAACTTGTGTTGTTGTTGCCCCCCCCCCCCCTCCTGGAAATTGTGAGTCCGTGCTGCGTGGCATAGTGCATTCCTTGAAATTCGCTATCTACGCGAAGACGTGGAGGACGATGATGATGAGGCTAGTGTGGCAATTATCTTTTTTTTTTTTTTTTGCTGCACGCCATGTTACGTGTGCTGACTTCATACCCAAAGTTTTTGCAACGCTTTGGGTCAGGGGCGCTTCTAGGGTCAAACTTATGGCGCGGCCAACCCCCCCACCAGGTAGATTAACTATAACAGTTTTGTCAATTTTAACATAATTTCATTTGACTAATGAAAGCAAAGCATAAGACCGTTAGTCCATGGATATTTAATCATTAAGCTTGTTAAATACTATTTAATGGCTACATTCTCATATCTTAATCAATTAGCGTTGAGGTTGAAATTAAATTTGAAGAATATTAATTGAAAGAATGGCTCGAACCCTGTGGTGTCCAAACTACGGCCCAGGGGTCATTTGCGGCCCAACAATCAAATTTTTCGGCCCACCGTGTGAACAAAAACATTTTTTGACATTGGCCGGCAATGCTACTGGAAAAAAAAAAGAATTTGACTATATAATTAAACTACATTATATAGACAATAAACTCTTGCGTGATTGATTAATTTCTATAGTATTGAATGGGATACATTAAAATCATAATAATGCGGCACATACGTCTTTCTTATTTTCTCTGTCTGGCCCTCAGAGGCAAATGTTTGGACACACCTGCTCTAAGCGATTAGTCAATTAAAATAGTTGTATATTGATTTGATAATCGACGTGGATTTAATTTTGGCACTTGCTTTACCTTCATTTGAAAGCACCATATTTGTCAGTGAATATTGTTTGGGGAAAATGTTAAGGATTGGCTGGAACAAACCATTGTGAAAGTGTGTGTGTGTGTGTGTGGAGGGGGGCTATATTTTTGTTTAAATACACTTCTTTAGAAAGTGACAAATAAAAAGCATTTCAAAGGTGTTGGGATGAAATCAAGAGGCTAGAAATGGCCAGGCATTGGGCTGAAATGACTTCTTGTGACATCACGGCGGCAACGGCGACGTGTCGGCTCAAGCTGGAGTCGCTGGACTCTAGTCTAGAGGCTGCTGTACACGTCAGCCGACCTCGTTTGGCTTACGAGATCTCGATTACGCTCGTCGCCTGCCTTGCGCCGCCGGCAACATTTCAAACAAAGTCTCCATTATATTGCATCATATTTGAAGAGCTAGGAGATATGTATATTCCAACATTGATTAAATAAAAAATGAAAAGTCCCGTTTGGACGTTTCAGTGAAGTTACTTCAGTTTCCTTTGCGGCGTTTATTTGAGATTCTGTTTTGATTCTGTGTTGAGCGGGTCTGATTTTAATACGTTCTTGTAAACAGAGGGTTCGAGAGTAGCCAGGTTTACATAAAGCTAGGGTTTGGGGGGAAAAGTCGATCAAGTCGGGTAAGTCGACCTTAAAAAATATCCAGTTGGAGGCTCTTGCTTTATAGCTTGGTGTCAAATTTACGGCCCGCGGGCCAGAACCGGCCCGCGAACAGGTTTAATCCGGCCTGCCAGATTATTTAATCATGTAAAGTATAAAAATGTTGCTTGAAAGTTTTTTTTATGATTAGTGGTAATGTTAATGTTTCATAATTGATAGCAATATTAATGTTTTATGATACATTATGATGTTGTGCTTGTACTACTTTGGACAGTATTAAAAACGAATAATAAACCTTTGTTTTGTTTTTTTAAAGTTATATAAATATATACCATGACTTTATTTGTCCAGCCCATTTGGGAATAGATTTTCCTCTATGTGGTCCACAAACTACAACAAGTTTGACAACCCCGCTATATAGCTCCTTTGCTTGTCTCGGTGCACCACCTAGTGGCCGGATGACTGATGCCGTTTGTGCTCCCAAACACTTACTGCTTTAATAGTTAGCGAAATTTTATAAATTGATAATATTAGCACACAAAGTTAACATTCCAAAAAGGATGCAGGCTTTATTATCCCAGAATATAATCTGTCACAATGAACGATTTCTGTAGGAAAAAAAAATGATCGTACTTGAGTTTCTGTTGGCTACTTAGAGATGAAAGGTAATGCGTAACTTGCGTGGTTTTAGTTTATTTTCGTAATCGGATGGGTTACCAGTAGCTGGGTTTACATAGAGCTGGGTTTGGGGAGTTGACCAAATGGGGTAAGTCAACTTTGAAATCTTTTGAAAAGTTTTCTCCGTTTAAGTTTCACGACTTCATGTTAGAGCACAATTGTATCGCTGTACACACTTAGATGTGTCACAAAAAACTGTAATCTGCTGGCTTTGCGAGTACCACCTTGAAATAAAGTCCGGTATTTTGCCCATCCCTGTTTGTTTTTAGCATTTTCCTCCCAGGCGTGAGTGCAGTACCTGCATAATTAGTCAAATTTCAATTGCGATATTGGCTGACACGATTGTTTCAAGTGATCCTCGGCGATACGGACATTTAAAAGCAGGTGACCTACATGTAAAATCAAGCACTTTGTCATCCCACCAGGGGGCAATGTTCCCCATGTTTGCATGGCAAAAGCCTCTGCTAATATATTATTTACCAGTGTGAAATGGCATTGAGTTTCTCACAGGATTCCTAATGTATACAAATTTGGAAAAATTCTATTGGCTAAAAACTTGGAATACATTGGGTTTGGAATGACCGAAAATGACACTTGATTGAAATTTGCTTAAGAGTAAATAATGTGCATGGTTCCAAGTAGGCTTCATTTTTTTCATAGGTTTGCACTTAGCAAGAAAGCTAGCTGTGTTGCCCTGTGTGTTTTTGCCATAATTGTTGTGTACTTTGTTTATTTATTTGAGTTCACTGTTATTGTTTGCAAGCGTCAAGGATCGAAGCCTTGTCTAAATGCTGCTTGTTAAGAAAAATAAAAAAAATGCAGACAAGTAGACACGTTTGACCAAACATGATGAAAAATGGATATTGACCCGAAAAAATGGTGGTTATTATCTTGGCCATAATCGCGCGGCCCTAACCTGTGGAAAATGTCAAAGTTGACACTGGAGTAAGTCCGCCCGAATCAAGACGAGGCTCAAACGTCTCATTTTTCCCGTCGGTTTTATTGCACACACTCACAAATCCAAGCAGACACTCCGGTGCGAGGACTACCGTCAGAACGCGCGCGCCGCCGAGCACATTTGATGCGGACGGCGAGCAAAAAGGAAGGACGCCCGGCGCCTTCGGGGCTCCGAGCGCCGCGCGCCCTCCGGCGGGCTTGCGCCGCTTTCCTTTTCTTTGGCTTTGTTTTTTTTACTCTGCGGGCAGGATCATGTCCAGGACCAGCTTGATTCTGTCGATGCTCTCGCTCAGATACTGGCCCACGTACGGGCGCATGTAGTGTCCGTACAGGCCCAGGGCGGATTGGCGGGCTTTGTCCACCAGGGGGACGGCCTCTTCCGCCAGGGCGCTGCGGAACGAGGGGGCCACGGAGGCGCGTGAGCGACGCTCCGGGGGGGGGGGGGTCAAATTTCAAAGGCGGCTTTGGCGGGGCGCTCACCTGGCAACTTTGACGACGGCCTGGAACTCCGGCTTGGTCTGCAGCGCCTCGGCGGCCTCTTGGGTGGCGGCGCCTTGAGCGCTGGCGCTCATTTGTTGTTGAAGCTTGCCGAAAGCGTTGAGCAGACGCTTGTAGAAGGTGGCCCTGTAGTCATTGTACTTATCCACCAGTTCCTGATCGGGGGCGGGGATTTCGCACAGGCTCATAGAGACTGAAAGGAGGGGGGTGCATTTTATTAACCTCGGTACATGCAAATGTAAACATGCACTTATTTATTGTCGTGCCGCCGCCGCGCAGGAGAAACTCCAAAAGATGTTCTATATATAGTGTGGTGCCATTGGTTTTAATCATTCATACTTAAAAAATCAATAAATAAAGTTGCTTCATGTTCCAATTCTTTTGCTTTCAATTTGAAAAGAAGATGTGTTACTTTTTTTTTTTTCCTGGCTCATCTCAAGCATAATTGCGTCACCTATAACAATGCGCATTCGTATAAAATTCAACAAAATGAAGGCATGCAAGAGTCACTGGAACACAATTTGGCCATGACTTGCTTCATGTTCCAATTAATTTCCTTTAAAATTTGAAAGACAAATGACCTGTTCTTGTAGGTGTACTGGTATCTTTAGGCCTATTTCATTCAGAAACTCCAAAAGATAAATAGTGTAACGTCATCTTTCATTTCCGGTTCGCCTGCCGGAAAGTTGCATCTCAAATCACAACGTACATTGGAAGAAAAGGTAACAAAAGCATACATGTAAACTAATCACTATAACATAAATTGGAAATAGCTTGCTTCATGTTCCAATTAATTTGCTCTTAATTTGAATAGAGAAACAAACTGGTTCTGTCTCGACACTAAAAAGCATTACTTTAACTACATATATATATATATATATATATATATATATATATATATATATATATATATATATATATATATATACATACACAAACACACATACACACACACATCTTCTTACCCTGCAGAACCAGGATCAAGGCGACGGCGTATTTTGTATTCATGTCTGAAAGGAGAAAAGCGAAACAAACCCATTTTTTTTTCCATTTTCCAATGCCCAATGCATCTTCAAACATATTTGGTAAGTAAGATCCTTGTAAAAAGAAAGCGCAAAAGTTACCTGCTACGGATCGCGTCCGGATCCCAGAAGTGACAGTGTTGCTCTGAAAGTGAGTTGTCTGCAACTGGGGACCGACATCCGGAGCCGATGATATAGGGGGGGACCGCCGGCACACGTCATCTGATCAGGACCCGCGCGCATGCACGCACGCACGCACACACATGCGCACACACATCGCCCAAACAAAGTCCAGTGTACATGCCATGCGCTTGAAAACCCCGCGGAGCTCTTGCGAAACGCGGCCCCGTGGCCCGTGCCGTATAGTTCCCCGTGCACCCGAAGACCCGGCTGATAGCGCGCGTCTTTGCTGCGCGCGGACGTCTTAATCTACACCTCGCCCGTAAAAACTCCCCTCCGATTAGATTATCTCGCCTCGCCGTTCCCGCCGAGGTCCCGGGTCGGTCCTGGCGCCACCTCGCTGACCCCTCGTCCTCATTTTCCCAGAATGGCGGGATTCTTTCTTTCAATGGCCTAGCAAGAATTCCCTTTTTGGCTAGTTCGGCATTGGTGGCGTCGTCCGATATTAGGGCGCGTCGTTGAATGCGGCCCGCTGTGGCTACGCCGATTTGCTAGCGCTAGCAAAGGTACAACAAATAGCACGTTCCGATCAAATGTGAATTCATAGCCGCTTTCGACTTGATCTCAGTCACAGACGGTATTTTGGGGCCGACTACTAGACTGTTCCTGTTCTTATTGATTTTTAGAATTTTGTCTGTATTTGCTTTCTGACTTTTCAGTGCGAATTCCTCCAAGAAATAAGGAGTTTTGACTTTATTCTTCTGATTCATTGAACAGTGACTGAAAAAAGTGAGGATCCCAACTACAGGATTTTCCGCACTCAAGGAGAAAAACGGGTAAAACCAGTTCCATGTATTAGCCGCTCTGCAATATAAGACGCACAGGATAGAAGCCACAGTGGTGGCTGGGGTTGCATTACGCATCCACTAGATGGGGCTGCGCTAAAGTCTGTCAACAAAACAATCAGAAAAGTCAGTCGAACATTTCCGTCACAAGTTAAGAATGAAGATGCTGCCACTCCCATTGAACTCTTTCACTCCCAATCCCGTGCAAAAACGGTTGAAAAACTTACACTCGCTCCCAATCCCGTATAAACGCGGGGTACCGTATGTTAAGGCGCATCGAATTATAAGGCGCACCCTCAATCGATGGCATTTTTTAAAACTGTTTTCATGTATAGGGTGCACCGCACTATGAGGCGCATAGAATAGAAGCTACAGTAATGGCTGGGCTCACGTTAGGGGTCCACTAGATGGAGCTGCGCAAAAGGGAGTGCCAGCGAGTCAAGTCACTCAAACGTTATTAGTAAACAATGAGAAATGAAGAATAAAGATATGTTGAAAGTAGTATTTCAATAAATACCTCTTGATTACATTCAAAGACTGTTTAAATCCATGCCAAAATTAATCAAAAGGTTAAAAGAATATAAATATGATTCCATAATAAACAAATGTTTGCAACCAAAGTATATTGTTTTGTTGATTTAACAACAGTTTATGGATTTATTTGATAAACTCTTGTTGTCTGTTAGCAAAACGTTTTTTGGGCCTTGTCCCCATAAAATATATACATATACAAATGCTTGTATAGCATATCAAAATATTAAACGGGGTGTTATAAAAAAAAGTCGTAATTGTAAAAAAATACATTTATTTCTAAAACGCTTAGGTCAAAAGGGAAGAATTTGCATAGCGCAATGTCGGTTTTTGAAAAAATGAAAGACTTTTAGGTGCGCCTTACAGTGCGGAAAATAGGGTGTTCGGTTTGATGAATTCTGAGGATAAAGTGAGAATTCTGACTTTAAGCCATGTGTCGTATTTTGTTTGACAACTGTTGTTCACTCTGTGCTACGTTGAAACTCGACTTGTCGGCATCTGGGTGAAATTTCAGCTCCCCGCTCCCAACGCTTTCCTTTCCAAGCGAATCGCCTTCGATGTACGGATGAAAGTATCGGCCGGAACGCGGCACAGGAGTTTCAAGTCGGACTTCTGAGAGAGTCTGAATAGACGGACACCATTTTCGGACAGCGTTTGTTCAGTTTGTTGCTTTAATGACGCGTGAAACGAAAGCCCGCCCTCAGTCGCTTCCTCGCTGGGTGCTATTGGCGGAAAAGTAGGGCACGTAGTTGGCGATCCTCTCCCGGGCCGACCGCCCGACGCCGGCCGCCCATTGGCCCAAGCCGTCCGCCAGCGGCCGGATGTGTTCGGCGTAGTACTCGCTGGCAAATTCCGTGGCCGTCTCCCTCGCCGCCGCCATCTTGTCCTTGGCGGCGCTGTGTGGGGAAGGGACACAAGGACGGCCATTGAGCGGACCTCGTTTTGGATTTTTGGATTTTGCCGCGTACGTTTTGGCCTTTGCGCCCCATGAACTCGCTGAAGTGAAAATCCAGCGCCCGCCGACGCCCCCGCGCTCTTTCGGAACCGCGCTTTGTTCGAGAGCGACGGGTTTCGTTAGACGTAATCCGTACGAAACAATCGTTTTAGAGGACATGATGGGAAAGTGGGAGGAGTCTCGTCAAGCGCCGCGACAATGTTACGTACGACGTACGCCGCCGCGTTTCAAAATAAACGCATTAAATAATACATAGGCTTTTATTTGGAAGTTTTTTTTTTGTTACGTCCCGATTAGCTCGACTCCTCCGATTACCCCGTAGCTGCCCGCATGGGGACCGGCCGTATGGTGCATTCAAATGCAGTCGGACGTTTCAAACTCGTACAGATTAAAAGGTCAATTTATGTTGTGGGTCAAATCGACCCATCTTAAAGTTCAACTAAATGTTTAATGATAGCGAAGGGAATTTGTGTACATTTCTGTCGCGGTGCTTTTTCAATCTTTCATTTGTTTTTTGTTTTGCTTAACAAGAACGTTGCAAAAATTAATCAAAAACTGCCTCAAAAAACTGCTTGAAATTGAATATTGGATTTCGGTGACTTACTACGCCCAGGGATAGATATATATATATATATATATATATATATATATATATATATATATATATATATATATATATATATATAATATATAATGGTTAGGAAAATGCACTCTATCAATCAGTTGTCCTCACTACGATAGTAAGACAGAAGTGCGTGTGTGTGTTTGCACGTTTTTGCGCGTGTGCATTCGCTTAAGCGCGGCGATAGCGACCGGGCGTTGTCAATCAGCCTCTGCAGGATTCCCGCCGCGTCGGAAAAATTCGGCGCCGCCGTCTGCGCCCGAATCGTCCCGCAGGCTGCAAAACAACGGCGGGCGAAAAAGCTGGTCAAGCAAAACAAGTCGACGAAAATCAAGCGGGACAAAACTTACCTTCAACCAGTAAAATGAGAGCAATGAGGAGAAATCTCATCTGCAGGCAAACAAAAATCATCTTTATTCATCTTTCTTTATGCTGCCGGCCGTCCGTGATTGCCGCTTTTCAAGAATACAAACAAATTAAACATATCGAGATAAAAATATAGACAGGCGTGAAAATGAGACACGCTCTCATTGAATGTCATACTTTAGAAGTGTTTTCATACATAGGGCGCACTGCATTATAAGGCGCATAGAATAGAAGCCACAGTAGTGGCTGGGGTGGCGTTACGCAGCCACTAGATGGAGCTGCGCTAGAGGGAATGGCAAAACAATCAGAATGAGTTTAGAAGAATGCAATTCTGATTCCATGAAATATTACATTTCTCTAAATCAAATTGGAACCAAAAAAACCTTCAAATCTATTTTCTTTTGTCGAAAAACACTTTCTGGATTTATTTAGTAAATTTGCGCTATCTTTTACAACTTGCCTTTTTTTACGGCCTCTCCCCATATAAATTGCTTCAAATTTGGACCACATGTAGCATATCAAAATTTTAAACGTGGCGTTATCAACATTTTAAGTGTATAAAAAAAAAAGTAGATTCATAACTAAAATGCAGAGGTAAAACCGGAAGAACTGACATTTCTTTTTTCGTCTCCCAAAAACTCAACGTTTTCTACGCTGTATAAGGCGCGCCGGATTATAAGGCGCTCGCTCATATATGGAGAAAATCGGAGGCTTTCAGGCGCGCCGGAAAAACCGTTAAGAGTGTACCTTTTTTCTTGTGTTTGTTTGTTTTCTTTCAGTTCCGTTGCTCCGGCACACGCGAGTTGAATGAAACCCGTGTTATTGAGCCATTTTATTTATATAAGGCAAACAGCTCGTACATTGGTCCCCGCGCTGGCGCTTTTTTCGTTATTTGTTTAGTTGAATAATTGCCTTTTCCCTGTTTGCCTTTGAACGCGGCGCACGGCGGTTTGAGGAACCGGCTCGGCCCAAACGAATCATTCCATATATTAGAAATCGCCGCGGCGGCAAACGGGAGCTCCTCCGTCTTTTGGACTTTATTGGAGGGGTCGCTGAGGCGTTTGCCGGCCGGGAGGGATCTCGCCAAATTTCATCCGCCGCCATGTGATGAACGCGGTCGGCCCCCGATCGCCTTCTCTGCGGCCAGAGTCCATGGCAAAAAAAAAAAAAAAAAAAAATCAATCTGAACTCTGAAGCAATAACAGCCTTCCATCCCACAGCTGTCCAAACACATGCGGGGGGTCAACATTTTGTTTGTTCCTAAAAAAATAAAACAAGTATCTTAAAGGGGGAGTCGACACTTTTTTTTTAAATGATACGCTTTTGAAAAATTAAATAAAATGCGGACCTTCAAGGGGAAGTCAGCCCGAACTTTTTTTTTTGACAGATATGGTCCTGGGGGGAAAAAAAAAGGGAAGTCCATGCATTATTTTGGGACATAATAAAATGCATTTGAAAAAAAAAAAAGGAGCATGCATCCTAAAGTAGAAGTTGACCGCTTATTAATTAGAAAGAAAAAGAACAATGTTGAAGGAAAAGTATACGCAATTTTTTGGAAAATTACATGCTTTTGAAAAAAATAAAATGAGTATCTTGAAAAGTATCATATAGGGAAGTTCATGCAATTTTTTGGGGCAGTAATATGCTTTCGGAGGAAAAAAAAAAAGATCAGGCATCCTAAAGCAGAAATTGACCCTTTTCTTAATTTGACAGAAGTACTGAAAAAAAATCTTAAAATGGAAGTCGACCACAAGGTTTCGTTTTTGTTTTTTTTTTTACCATAATATGCTTCAAAAAAACTATAATCTCAAAGGAGTCCAACCCAAAATGTTTTGACAATGATATACTCATCAAAAACAAAAGTATCTTAAAGGGACAATGTGTAAAATTTCGACCGTTTTTCATTCAAAAGGAATAAATGAAATGAATTCCAAAAACTTGCAAGTGAATGTGAATGTTTTAATTATAATCATAGGTCTAGTTATCATAAATTTTGCTCCATGGAGGGGTGGCACTCCACCCCAGGCGGCCATGTTTGTTATAGCTACGGACAATGGTAAATGCAGCATCTGCAGCACCTCCTGCTGTCCGTGATGAAAAACACTCTCAATCTTACACACTGTCCCTTTAAAGGGATTTCAATCCTTTTTTTTTTTTATTGCGGATATGCTTTTGAAAAAAAAAAACAATTTGAATATCTTCAATATGAAGTCAACCCACTTTTTTTGACAGTAACGTGGGGGGGCTGTATACAGAAAACGCTGTATCGTTCACATGGAATAAAAAGACAATTCATTTGGTAAAAAAAAAGTCAAAATGTTACAAATATGGCCGTTTTTTTCCCCCAAATTGTGCAGCCCTCGTTTTTAGTTGTATGAATTTTTTTAATCTGGAGGATGACCCCCATCAGGAGACCGTCGGCTTTTCCCGACAGGTTACAGCCAAGCGAGCCGTCAATCATTAACCGGCGTCAACTTTGGTCCACCTCTTGTGAAAGGCGCTCGGCGGCCGCCATGTTGGCACCTCACCTTTGCTCCTTTTGACACAAATAAACAATCAAACCCCTTGATGACCCCATCAAAGGAGGGAATGATTTCAAAAAACAAAATCTTTCCTTCGTCCCCTTTTCTCATGTTTATTTATTTGAAAAGATAATAAATGCAAGATGTCGTCCTTTAAGTTACATAAAAAAAATGGGTCAGAAGACAAATGCTAATGAGTGTTAGCTAAAAAGCTACAAATCACATTTATTCAATTAAAATGAATGATTACATGCAATATTATAGCATATCTTGAATATGACCTATTTAATGAGTAGCTTTCAATAGAAAACTAAGGTCATTAGTTGTATAAAACAATTGTGTACATGTATATGAATTCATTTTTATTCGGAATATATTATTAGTACTTTTATTATTTTATTAGTATTTTCATGCGTGGGATTTAATAGCCTTTTGTTTTCTATTTTTAGTATTTAGTATTTTTGTTTTACTTGTTTTATTTTGTATTACTTTTACTATTTTATTAGTATTTTTTAGTATTATTTAAGTCTTTAATTCCTTTTTGTTTTCTAGTCAAAGCTACTCTCATTAGATAAATAATTATTAAGGTTTACTTTTATTCATATTTATTTCATTATATTGCTTTAATTGGCTTGCTCATTTTGCTTTTTAGTCAAACACTTTTAGTTTGAATTCAAATATATAGCTGAAAATTTTTTAATGCATTTATTATGCATTTAATTGCCTTTTGTTTACTATTTTTCTATTATCTAATTTTTACAAGTTCATTTAGTACTTTTTTTTAGTACTTTTGCTATTTTATTAATTTTTCTCAGTACTATTTATGTATTTAATTCCCTTATATTTTCTATTCAAAGCTACTCATATTAAATAAAGAATTTTTAAGGGTCACGTTTAGTTCATATTTGATATTTCTTTCATTTGCTTTCTCATTTTGAGTGAATAAACGTGTGTTTCTTTTTTTTTTTTTTTTTACTTTTTACTTGTTTACATGTTGCCTCATGGATGAAGTCAAAATAAAATATATGTAATCGAAGACTTTTATCAAGGTTAACGTAATATTTTGTTCATTTAATGATTTTGTTTTTCTTAAAGTGTGGCTAAGATATGCTTGATTTTGGTATTTGGTTCAGATTATGTTTTGTGTGGTCAAATTTTATGTGCGTGCTTATTGTGGCGTTCTTGCAATGCATTCTGGGACTTGTAGTACATTCAGGTTCTTTTTTTTCCTTCCTTGCCCAGTGTTTTTTTTTATGATGCATAAATGCCTTTTCCCTCATATTTTGAAGACGAATGTCATATTTCATGAGCAATGTGATGACATCTTGATTGAATTCACATTTTTCCCCCAAACATTGCAATAATAATAGTAACAAAATGGACACCGCGTTGTTGTTTTTTTCCCCAGTATTGTTCATTTATTCACAAATTCAAAACAGATTTACAAATGAGTTCACTTTGGAAATCTTTCAAATAGTAACTTTGAATGTGCATATTTTAACTCATTCAATCCCAAAGACGCATTTTTACGTATATTCCAGGAGGCCTTCATATTTATTTCTTTATTTTGCAAGCGTTGGGGTGAAGAAGGGTGATAAAATGGCTGCCGCTGAATGAGTTGAATGTATCGGACGTAACGTGGCTGCCCGGGAACGTAGAGCGAGTAGCGCAAGAGCGACCACGAGCTTCAGGTCAGGGCGGAAGACTTGAAGGTCCTCCTAGTTGCCAAAGGTCTTCTGAAACCATTTCCTGTCGGAGCACAAATGCAACAAGTTGTCATTTTGCGGGCGCGCGTGCGTGCGTTTCTTTGTTTACGCCGACGTACGTGATTTTGTCGGCAAATTCGCTGTTGCGAATGTTTTCGAAGGATTGCTTGGTGCTGTCCGCCACTTTTTGGAACGCTTCGGCCACCTGATCGCCGTATCTGCTCAACTTGTCCTCGATGGTCTCGTCCTGAGCATCTGTGTGCGGGCGTCAATGCAATCAGCTGATAAGTATATTACGTTTAAAAAAAAAAAAAAAAAAAAAGCGAAGTTGAGAAAAATCCCACATTTCCGGGGTGCGGTGAACGCAACACTCACCCGTGTAGGCAATCAGAGCCAACAGGAGCACGGCCGCCGCGAGGTAAAGTTTCATCGTCTGGAAAAGTTACATACGTTAAATTTGAGACAATAAAATTGGGGGAAATTTCACAAAAAATGCTAACTATAAAATCAAGTCAAGTCTGAGAAAAATCATCTGAAAATTGAGAGTAAATTAAAAATATTGATAATAATAATCTCCTACCTGTGGTTGGTCTTGTTGTTTTGGATGCAAACTGCTGTGTTGTGTGTTTGTGTGTGTATGTGTGTGTGTGCGTGGCTTCTTATATGCCTGCTGGCTTGCACAAATGTGACGCACGCCGGACTCAAACGAGCGCACGTGGTGCCCCCCTCTTTTCTTTTTATTGAGCGTGTCACCGCTGCCAGATCGGGATCCGAGGTGCAAAAACAAGGCTCGCTTTACAAAGCGCAACCTCAATCGATCTGTCTTTCCCAAAGTGACAATGCTCACTTCTGATCGGCTCTGTCAGAAAGGTCTTTTTAAATGTAAATTTATTATCATTTCAGGGACGTTTGATAGCACATCTTTTTCAGAACCATACCATTTTGATTACGCAACTGTTGCGTAGTCACCGATACCGAGTACCGATACCGCTGCTTTTGATAAATGAAAGTCCCCTAAAAACACCAGTAGATCATTTCAACGAGAGGCCTATCTAAGTAGCGTTTTTGCCTAAGTTTCACGAAATAAATAGCATTTTTTCTATTATTTAAATTTGTAATAAAGAGCGCTCGATATTAGTGATGATGCAAGTGCTGATATCCTGAAATAAGATCACTTATCTACCCGATACAGATACCGTATTTTCCACGCTATGAGACGCACCCAAAAGCCTTAAATTACATCGGAAACGGAAAAAACGCAACTAATGGAGAAAGGTTCCGGTAGTTGTCGCTAACTTGAAGCTAGCGCCATGTAACTAGGATCATTTTTGCTGTTTGGAAATCGTTTTTTTTTTGCCTGCGTTAACAAAAGTAATGAAAAAAAAGGATGTTCCCAGAACTTTAACTGCGGGAAGCTAACATGAAGTTAGCGCTATGTAGCCGTGATTGTTTTTTTTCACGTTTGGAAATTGTTTTTTCTCTGCGTTTAGCACAATTAATTCTACATGCTGCCTGAACAAAAATGATGTGCCCAAAACCTTAATTAAACAAACAAAAAAATGATTGCAATGTTTTAAGCTAGTTAGGTAAAAAAAAAAAAGACGTCACGTCAGCAAGGCGCAAAAAAAGAAGTTCGGATGCGTTTTTATCTCTCTTTTTTCGATTTCGTGGGTTAGCGGCGGGTCAGCGCAGCGTTCTTTGATCAGCGAATGGAGATAAGCCAATGGACGGCCGATTGCATAAAGATGGGTCGAAAGGAGCTCCCTGGCCGCTCCTTTGGACCCAAAGCGGAATAATGGAGCCTTCCATTTGTGTTCCGACCGCATCACGCATGCAGGTCCAAAGTTTGACTTTGTCAACATTCATCAATCGACCCGCAATCCCCTCTGTGGTGACAATTAATCAAGTGGCCGGCGTTAGCCTCCTCCTCCCAAAAAAACAAAAAAAAACTTTCCAACAGGGATTTTATCCGACTCGTCAATTTATCGTCATTAGCGATCCAATCGGAATGTTTCTCCAAGTATTAGATCGGTGGATCTCCATAGGGGCTATGTGGGATTTTCAACCAATAGAATTTAGTGCTTTTAACAGGAATTGTGCGTGTTTATTTCCAAATAAGAGCAAATGAATTGGAACATGAAGCAACTTTTTTGTAAATCCTGTTCAAGTGGCTCCTTTGCAAACCTCCAAAATATCAAATACAAATATTTGCGTTTCCCATCGCGATTGTATCCGATTCATCGATGAATCGAATATTTCAATAATAGTTTTTTGCGATCCTATTGAGAATGTCTCTCCAAGTACGTTAGATCAGATGTTCTAAATGTGTGATTTGATCAGGTTATCAACGGATGGAATCTAGAGCGGTTTAATACCGTGACAGGAACAGTACATGTTCTCTTTCAAAATAAGAGTAAATTAATTGGGACATAAGCAAGTTTTTGTGAATTGTTTTGTCGTGGCTCCTTTGCAAAATGCGCACATGCTTTTATTTTTCTACTTTATGCAAATGCACATTGTCGTTTGTAATGTGATTTTTTTTTTTTTAAAAGCTGGGTATGTGTTGTGACTCATCATTTTTTGTTTTTCTGGAAATGAGTGTTTATTTTTCCCTAATTTATTTGACGCCTGACCCGGCAGGCCTTCTGACCCACATTGCAAGGTTCCGTGTCTTGTCAGCTGGTTAAAAAAAGAAAATAGCACCAAAAGGATTGGATTGCCTCACTCTTTGTCACACAGATGTTCCTTTTTTTTTGGGGGGGGGGCAGACAAAGCTGATGGTAGCGTCTGCTCCTTGTGAATTGCAAATGCAGAGAAATTTCTTTTGAAACCCCACCGATTCATAAATGAACAAATATCCCATTTTTTTTTTCCTCCCATTGGACAATAGAAGTCCCCAAAATGGACACATACCAGCAAGGGGTTGAAAAGACATTTTTCTATTCGCCGTCGACTGAAAATGACATCGGATTTGCTGAAGGCTCAGGTATCGACCAATCGCAGTCCGTGAACGTCACATGACTCCGGGGAAGCCGTAATTGGTCGTCACCTGAGCCTTCAGCACAGGCGATGTCATTTTCAGTTGACGCAAAATGTGTTTTGAAGTTTTGAAGTTAATATTTTGTTCATTCATGTTGTTTATGTGGAGTGATTCATAAACAAAATTCTTTTTACTTCAGGGCTAATTAAGTACAGTAGGTAGAAAATAAGTGGACTATCCCTTTAAGGAAAGTGCTTTCATCTGCAGTGTTTTTTTTTTTTTCGTCTTCTTTTTTGTGAGGTTACTAGCAGTTAAACATCTGTTGATTTGCAGAGGACTTTTTTTTTTTTTTCCAAGAAATGTTTTGATGGCACAGATGGAGCAGACATGCTGAGCGAGCGCTCCGTGATTTTCGTGTTCTTCGTTTTGCGTAATAGATGCACCACGCGCGCGCGTTTTTGTTTTGTCAGATCCATTTATTTTGGTTCATGTTATTGGTCTTTTGTGTTTTTTTCTGTGGTTTCTTCAAATTAGTCGTTTGTCACTCCAGCTTTTGTCTGTAGATAACATGCTAGCTAAAGTTAGTTTTTATCTTTAGCATGTTACATACGTAGTGTTGCCTCATATGTGTTTAGCTCATTAGCATTTTCGATTGTGCTAGGTATTGGTGGTGGGTTTTTTTCGGTCCGCTTTGGGCTGCCGTGTCTGACGTTGGCGTTGTTAGCACGTTAGTAGCACTTTAGCAATGACATCACACAGGAAGCACCTTGCATGACCCCAAACTAAACTTAAGTAAACTCGCACGCTCAGAATAATCCAAAAAATAAATATTACTGCTCCCGTGGTCCCATTTATTCGATTTTTTTTTTCCAAAAGGCTCTAACGAAATGACGGACTTGAGCGCGGTCGCGTTGCGTAAGATCTACTTTGAGAAGTTTTTTTATCCGCATCATCTGCAGTTCAAACATCGAGAACACTGGAAGACGTGTTCTTCCGGTTCTCGCCGGACAACTTTGAACACCACTATGTCCTTGTCTTGAACCGGATCCTGTTTGCGGCTGCTCCCTTGCAGCGGGTCCCAACGCCCGGCGCGGCTCGGCCGGAATTCATCCGGGGTCGGCCGCGGGTCCGGACCTCCGGTCTCCTGCGCGGAAGCGTCCAGCGTGGCCTCGTTGCGCGAGTTCCGACGGGCTCTCAGAAAGCTGGACGTGAAACTCTTTTAGAAGTTGTTTTCTTGGTTTTAAAGCTATTACGTGGAGCATACTTGCGGATTTCGGGGATGTCCTTGGGGAGGAGGAACCCCGCCTTACCCATTTGAGAGCTCTGCCGGCTCTCGCGGGCGCGGCAACCTGAGTTGGGAGACGGGCTGAATACCTGATGTCAACTTTTGACTTTGAAGTTTTGATATTGACATACCGACGAGGATTGCCAGGGAAAGGACGAGCGTTACGACCTTCATGCTGGTTGGTACACCTGCGAAGTGGAGCGCAATCAATACGTGGGATGCGGCCATTTTGGGCGATATTTTTACACTTTTGAAAAAGCTTCCCTCCCCAAGTGTTGGGATAAAAGTGGGTCTAAAAATGTCTGACACTGAAGTATTTCGCAGATTATTCCAGATATTTTCTGGAATGCAACCCCAGCCGTTAAGGGAACGGTGTAAACCTCAACGTTATTTTTCAACTGTGTGAAATATTTTTTTCAGTAAAGTACCCCCTAACCAGCATAAATCTTTTGATCTTTTTGATTAAAAAAAAACACCTTTGATTTAAAAAAAAAACAGCTAAATATAGCTGATTTGATGAACGTTGTCACTGCATTTTCATGGTACCACAAGGTGCTTTTTAGTCAGCTCTAGAACATAGCGTAACATCTGGTTCATGTCTAGTTTGCCTGCCGAAAAATTGCGTCACTAACGACAATGTTCATCCGTCTGAACCTTAAATTGTAAATTTTGCGAGGGAGTCACTATAACACATTTTAGCAAAGGGTTGCTTCGTGTTCCAGTTCATTTGCTCTTAGTTTGAAAAGAAAGCGTACTGCTCCTGTCCCCCAGTATGAAATTAGATTCGCCCCGTTAAAATCTCACCCTTTGCCCCGAAAGTGCCTCGGTGCCACCCCAATTTTGAAGCACCGGTGTACAGCAGTTATAAAATACCAAATTTGGTCGTCCTCATCTTACCTGAGGGGGTGGAGCCTCTTCTGTCTTGCGCCCGCAGTGGCTTGCCACTTATATAAGCGGCCGCTGCTCAGCGTGGGCGGATGTGTTTTTCTTCTTTTTCTATTTGTTTTGGGCTGCCTTATTTTTTTCAACACATCTCCACTAAAGTTGAATGTTGTTCCGTGGATAAATATTTATTGATAATGATTTCTTTTTGAGAACCGGTCTGACACTTTATGTTGATTATTTTTTCTGGACTCATCTTTTTTATTCATTAAGTTAATGATTTGATTTGTGAGAAGATGTACCGTAACCCCAAAACAGCACACTTTATGCTGAATATTTTTTTGTGGACAAATATTTATTTATTTGAGAACAGGTCTAGCACTTTATATTGATTATTTTTGGGTGGAAAAATATTTAATAACTATTTCCTTTTTGGATTTCTTCTTTGATCCGAAAGAGGGCATTTTAGGTTGATTATTAATTTGTGGACTACTACAAAAAAAAGTTAGAAAGGGTCTAAAGTTTGCCGTGTTTACATTTTTATTGATTTAATTATTTAACCACTGACATATATACCAGAATTTCACTTTAAAATGTATCAAAACACCAAAATACCAAATTTTACAGCAGGCCCGATGGGTGTGCACATTTTGATGACTTTTCGAGCATGTTTAGGCCCTCAAAAATGTGATTCATTCAGGAGAATAATGATAATAATAATAATAATCTGGACAGAAACAAGAGGGACCTCGCAGCGGTCACTGCTCGGGCCCTAATTAAGAGTGCGTCCTACACACAGTTGCGTGCTATATTTGGAGAGTTATGCTATTTTATAGCAATCCATCTTTGTTGGTGCGGCTTATAATCCGGAAAATGCGGTATGTTTTTTTTCCTGCGCATGGAGGAGAAAGAGGGAGACAGCTTTGGTGTTTTTCGACTTCTTTATTGAGCGGCGACAGCAGCAGCACGAGGTACAAAAAAGACACTTTGGGTTACATGCTACAACAAGCGAGGCAGCGCTGCCTAGCGGCCGACTGTCATTATTGCACCCGACTAGTGGCGTGGCGAAAAAGCGTTACTTGAAACGAGAGACTGGAAAGGCGTTTTCGGCGCGTTGGATTAAGGCCCGGCCGTCACTGTTTATTTACATTCTCAATCAGTAACTTTCAACTCCCCCCCCTCCCCTTCCAGGCGACTTCACTGGGCCTCGGCGGCGTCCTTGACGGCCTCGGCGATGCTCTCGAACTTCTCGCGGATCTGCGCGGTGAGCGGGGCGAACAGCTCGGTCAGCTCGTCCATCTTGCCCTCCAGGGAGACGCGCATCTCTTCGGCCGCGGCCTCCAGCTGGGTCCTGAGGCCCTGGGCTTGGCTCTCCAGCTCCCGGCCCAGACCTTGGGCCTGGGTCCTCAGCACGGCCGACAGGTCCGTCATCTTCTGGGAGGCGCTGTCGCTCGCCTGCTGGACCAAGGGCTCCATCTGCTGCCTGACCGCGTCCAGGTTCTGGGAGGTGCGCGATTGGATCTCGCCCAGGTAGGCGGCCACCATGCTGGGGTCGAACAAAAAGCGGCGTTGGTGTACGACCCTGATTCTCCGTCTCTTTTTTTAACTCGTTCAATCCCAAAGATGTATTTTGACGGAAAAAAAAAGATAAAGCCGCGCCGTCCGTTTGTAGGGTGGTAAAGATAATGCGCAGCCGTAAAAAACTGAGCCGAATGGCGCAATTGAGTAATATGTTCAAATTCCAGTTCATTTGCTCTTAATTTGAAAAGAAAAATCAATCGTTGCCTCAAGGTTAGCTTCTTTTTGTGATCTTAAGGGACGTTGGCTTACTCCCAAAATGCTCCATCTTTTTCGAGTGTCGCGATAACGCAATTGAGCAATGACTTGATTCGTATTCCAATTCATTTGCTCTTCATTTGAAAAGAAAGCAGAGCTGTTTTCATGGCATTCAAAACTATGTAATTAGATCTGCTGACCGAAACGGGGTTTTTTTGTCTTTTTTTTTTTTATTCTTGGCAATGTTTTTTTTAATATCTTTTTCATTGAAAATAAATATCAGCTACAAATACTTTTTATTGATTTGTAGTGGCCCCAGGGGAAAAAAAAAAAAAAAAAACTTTTATCAATTCATCTCTACTTGTAACCTTTGGGCCCACTCATGTAATTTATTTTTCCTTTTAGGCGATTTATGTATATGTTTGTTTATTTATTCATTTTTCAATTCATTTATGTATTTATTAAGAAAGCAGGGTTCTTATCGCTCCAGAGCTTGGCGTGACAGAGAAAAGCTGATATCAATATTTCAGTGCCATTGACGACTAAAGACGTCAAAGATCAATTTTTACCCGGCTGCCAGCGATCGTGTTAACTCGGTCGCCCGAAACGGATCTTTGAGGTCCGTGGCCGTCGGCGGCGGCGAACGCGTCGGAATCGGCGGCGGCGAACGCATTGGAATCGGCGGCGTGGTCGAAAAGGGACTCGGCGCGCACTCACTTGCGGATGTCCTCGGTGTCCTTGCTGAGACGCTTCCTCAACTTGTTGGTGTAGGCGTTGATGCGGCCCCTCACGTCGCCCGAGTTGTGCTCCATCATGGTCTTGAGCTCGCCCAGGTAGACGCCGCTGCGTTCCTTGGCGTCCTGCATGTCCTTCTGGAGACGGTTGGCCAGCAGCTGCAGCTCGGCGGCCAGCTGGTCCGTGGAGGCGGCGGCGTAGGGGCTCATCTTGGCCTGCACGTTGTCCTTGTAGGTCGTCAGCTCGGCCATGGCGTCGGTGATCAAGGTGCTGGCCGCGCGGGGGAAGCGACCGTCACGTTTTGGATCGGAACCGTTTGGGTTTGAGCAAAAATGCCCCTAAAACCTTTAGTGTCCTCGCGTACCCCCGAAGGTAATTGTCGCCCCCTCTTGAAAACCGTCGGCTTAAAGATTTACAAGTACGGCAAATTCAATGCTAGTTTGCTAGCCTATCTTTAACGTTTAGTATCACGTGTTAGCATTATGCTAGTCAATGTAATGTAAAAAGAGGCAGTTTTTTTTTTAGAGGGATACAAAACTTATTTGGCCATTTAGATAAGTTTATATAAGTGCCGCAACAACCTAGCAATTTTGCTAGCCCACATTTTCATTGTGTGTTAGCATTAAGCTAGTGGACCCGTGTAAGGTCAAATAATACAGTTTTTTTGAATGCAAGAAATATTATTGTGTTTTATGGAATGCTAAGCTTATTTAGCCGTTCAAATAAAAGTCCTGAAACTTTATTGGTGCTGCAAAAATCTAGCAATTTTGCTAGCCTGCCTATGGCGTTTTGCATTGTGTGTTAGCATTAAGCTAGTGGATCCGTGTAAAGGAAATGATGCAATTTGGTTAAACACATGTGTACTTTTTTTTTTTTTTACTGGTGATACAAATAAATGTCTTAAAATTTTAGAAGTACTACACCAAAATAACAATTTTGCAACCCTGTCTATGGCATTTAGCATTGTATGTTAGCATTAAGTTTGTGGATCTATGTAAGATTACAGTTTGATTAAAAATGAGATGTATTTTTTATGATAATTAACTTATTTAGCCATTATTATTACTTATAATTATTGACACTTGACATGTTTTTTTTTTGAAAATGTGTCATTTAAACTGGCGCTTCTTGGTAGTTTTGTTCATCATGTGTTGATGCTTTTTCAGTTTAAGTTGTTTTGGCGCCATCTTGTGGCGACTGTGTGGAATTTCAAAACCACTTGTGTTGCATTGGTCCTTTTGTGATTACTGATGAATGAGCAAGTTTACCGCCTTCCTTTGACCACGGCTAACCTTTCTCGCCAATTAACAATATTCATCGGAGGACGAAGGGGACATTTGGCGCCGAACCCGGCCTCCGGGAACTTACTCGAGCTCCCGGTTGAGCTGCGAGGTCTTGATGGTCTGCACCACTCCATCGGCCTTCTGGTTGAGCTCGGAGACGTACTGCCAGAAGCGGTCCACGGTCTGCACCCAGCGGTCCGGGGTGGCGTCGGCCTGGCGCACCACGCGGGCGTCGCAGCCTGGGATGGAGGCCGCGTAGGTTAACGCTCAAATCCATAAAATCACTTTAGCGCGTCACCATGCTTGTGGGAAATTCTTTGTTGGCGCCCGCCACTTCCGGTGGTCCCAAATTTTGGGCTTGAGTGGTTCTCAACCTTTTTTTCAATTATGTACCAGTTTTTTTTTTGTTTTTTTTCAGTCAAAGAAACCACTAAGCACTGCGTGCCTGTTTTTTGTTTTATTTTAACTTTGAAAGGACATTTGGAGTGGTCTATTGCGGTATACTTTATTTTGTAACTTCAGGAGATAGATCGTGAAACATCCGTTGTTTTTTGTGTGTTTGTCTGTTTTGTTTTTTTCTGGCACATTTTCCGGATCATTTATGACAAAGTGCAGAAAATAACAAAATAAGGCACACAATATATTGCAAAGGAGGCTGGAGAGCACAATTTAAAATCATGTTGCAATTGATTTGCGCTTAATTTAAAAAGAAATGTACCATCCTTGTCGCCACGTGAACAATTTTGATTTGTTAATACCTACAAGAGGCCCTCTTAAAATCTCTCCTTGTCCTACCCCCCCCATTTGAAAATTGCTAATCTTGGGGGGAGGGGGGGGGGGGGGGGGGGGACTTACCAGTTAGGACCGCCAGAACAAGGACGAGAGCTACAGCCTTCATGGTCAGTCGCAGACAGATACACCTGCAAAATAATGGGGTAACATATCAGAACATTTGGAATGCAAATCGGAAATGAGCTGATGGTTTTTTGTTTGTGTTTTTTTCCCTCTCCCATCTCACCTGAAAGGCTTGAGGTTCCTCCGTGTTGAGCGTGCGGGGACTCGCGGCTTTTATAGGCCGCCGCTGTTGAGCGTGCGTGCGTGCGTGCGTGAGGGTAGGCGGGGGTTGTTGCCGCACCCCCCCCCCCCCCCCTCCCCCGTCCTGCCCCACCCCCACCCTTACACGACGTTGCAGCATGTCCGAAGTTCTCAACTTTTACAGTACATCCGCTCGTTTGTTTGCGCAACGGGGTGAAAACTAACAAGCGAACGTTTCATTTCCACCTGTGTGAATTTATTTTAGGGTCTAATTGTTTCTTTATTTATTTTAAATGCTTCCCAATATTTTATGTTTATTTCTTATATATTATTTGATATTTTCAAGATCAAATATTATTTTTTTTTTATTATATTCCAAATACTTTTTTCATTAAAATCATGTAATGCCATGTTTTGGGATTTTTTGTTGTCCGCTAGGCAGAATCGAAATATTTGTGTTTCCGTTTTTATTTGATTTAATAATGAGCTGTTTTACCACCTTTGTTGAATTTATTTTGAGGTTGTTTCTTTCTATTTTTACTCCTTCTAAATATTTTATATTTACACATTGTATATTTAGATTTATTTTTTATTGATTCTGCTTTATATTCTCAATAATGTATTTTTATTTTTGTGGATTATAATCTGAATATTGTTTTTTATATTTAATGTTATTTTTATGATAAAGACCACAATGAGCAGTGTTTTTTTTTTTTTTCTTTTCGGCCTTTGGGCAGTATTCAATTAATTCAGTTTCCATTTTTATTTTATTAAATTATTTGTCTGTTTCACCAACAGCACTAACAACAACGCTTGACTATATTATATTTGAAATATATTTAATATGCTTTTATTGATGTGTTTTTCTTGATTTTTAATCCTTCTAAATCATTTATATTTAAACATATATTTATATTTCTTATGTTTTATACTCGAAATATACATATTTATTTTTTATTTGATGTATTATATTCTAAATCTTGTAAATTTAATTTGTTTTTATTTATTGTTCTATATTCTAACTGTTTTTTTTTATTGTGATTCGTTTTTATTGGAAAGAAGAAGATTATCTGTACTTTTTTGCTGTTGCGTTCAGTTGTGAAAATGTGTTTTTCATTGAAATGAGGAAATGGCATGTTTTTGAAGCAAAGACACTCCGTTTGGTCTTATCATGTCGCTCCGGCACAGATTTAATCATGTGCGTGGATGACATGACCAAAATGAATCACAGCAGAAAGTGCGGCGTCAAAATATCTGGTCTGACCTTTGTCATGAATTTATATGACACATGTTTATGCTGCTTGACACACTTTATTTCATATGCTGTCAGCAGCGACGTTGTATAATGGTGATATCATATTTTAGTTTTGTTTTTTTTTCTACATTGGTAAAAATTGCCCTTGTGGAAAGTATTTGCTTATATGCTGAATGAACGATAATACTTTTGAACTTCAATATCATTTGAGACAAGAACGGGACGCTTTTCTTTTCGAATTAAGAGCAAATGAATTGGAAAATGGATTTAACCACCTTGCAAAAATCTTGTACACCTTTCATTTGAAGTTTTAATCTAACTTAATGCTTTTTCATGCCAAAGGCGCTTCAGTTTTCAAATTAAGAGCAAGTCAATTGGAACCTAAAGTGACTCCTTTGCAAAGCTTTGCACACTGGATTAAATACAGCTCAACAAAGGTAGTTTTGTAAATCAGACACAGATGTGACAGAAATAGAAATAAAGATGGCAGAGCGCTATTGTGTTATTATCATTCAACAATTTTTTGCACTTGTAAGGGTGTACTTGGCCGAAAAAATAAAATGAAACGTGGGGTAGGTTGAGAGGCGCCAAAATAACTACCATAGTTTGGTCATGAAAACCTTATTTAAACAAAACTGGGTAACGATAGCAAAGCATCGATTAAACAAATACCTTATTTACTTTTGCCACTGCCAGGTCACCTTTTTTCTTTCTCCATTTTTGGACGTTGCGTTCGCTGACGTCAAACGTTGCGGCGGTCTGGACGTTGGCGTCCTCAAGCGCTTTCCTCCTAAAAGCTTCTGTCTCTTGTCGTTGGTGTCTTCCATTTTTCTCCCGCGACATTTTCTCGCGCCGCAAGTTCTTTCAAATATTCAAGAAATGCGGACGACGTTTTGTTTGCCTTTCATCGATGCGCGACGGAATATCACCCATGACCAAATATTACCGTAAATACCGTAACATCGTAGATGTTTGCATTTTTCTGGACGACGTTTTGTTGGTCTTTCTTCGGCGTGTGCCGCAATATCACCCGTTACCGTAAATCGCCGAAAATACCGTGAGAATATTATCTGCGTTTGTTTTTTATGTTTTCCATTTTTGTGGGTAAAATTTTGACGGAAAAAATCATTTTTCGATGTGCGAATATGTATTTTACCGTAAATTCCATTAGAATATTATAGAAATCCGCTCTTGTTGTCGATGTCTCCATTTCGTTCGTTTTCTTCGATGCGAGACGGGATATCGGCCATTACCGTAAAATGCTGTAAATACTATGAGAACGTGACGAAAACTCGCTCTTGTTGTCGATGTTTTCAGTTTTTGCCGACAACATTTTGGCTTGTCGTCACCGTACATTACCGTAAATACCGTAAGAATATTCTAGAAATCTGATCTTATTGTTTTCCAGTTCTCGTGGACAAAATGTCTTTTTTCTCTGTGCGGCTCAATGTCATCCATTACCGTAAATACCATAAGAATATTCCACAAATCCGCGCTCGTTGTTGATGCCGACACCGTTTTGTTAGTCTTTCTTCCATGCGTGGCGCAATATCAACCGTGGCCGTAGATACGGCAAGAAAATGATAGGAACGCACATCCGTAGGTCACGACGCCTCGTCGGAAGAAAAATTCCAATGTTTAAGTTCAAGCGTTTGTCGGACACGCCTGTGCTTTTGGGCCCGGTGTGTCGTTTACGTGAGGAATTACGGTAAGGGCTCCTTTTGCGGGCATTCCTTCTCAATGGCGGTCCGGCCTCGACAAAAGGGCCGTCTCGGCGGGTGTCGACTTTATGAATAGAAGGCGCGAGTAGCAGCGGGGCGTCGAGTCGGGCCTTGTCGTGCGAATGCCCCCCCCCCGGCCGCCCTCCCCTCCCCCGAAATGACTTTTGTTCTCCGAGGCGGCAAATTGCACGCGGCGTATCCGGCGAGCGCGCGCGGGGAGGACGCGCGCAAAGCGACACAAAGCCCGGCCTTGCCCCTTGCCCTTTGGGACTTTGAGATGGTGCTGGACGGGGGCAAAGATTGGTCCGCTTGGCCGGCTTCGCTAATTAACGCCGGGCCGTGATAACGCGCCATAAAGCTGGCGGGACGCTCTGGTGCGCAACTTAGAGGGCTTCACCGCTCACGGCTCACTCGACTGGATACTGGATACAGAAATATATGGATACATACATATATAGTGTGGAATTACGTGTACTGTACCTATATTGAAATTTGCATTTTCAAATACACCATCACATTTTTGTTTTTTGCATTTATATATATATATATATATATATATATATATATACACACACACATACTGTATAATGTTTGGGGAAATGTAGAGCTTTTCATTTATTTACATTTATACACACACACACACATATATGAATTGATTTATATATACACACACACACACACACACACATATATATATATATATATATATACATACACACACACACACACACATACTGTATAATGTTTGGGGAAATGTAGAGCTTTCAGCTTGATAACATCAAAGATTTATATTTATTTAAATTCATACACACACACACATATATGAATTGATTTATACACACACACACACACACACACACACACACACACACACATATATATATATATATATATATATATATATATATATATATATATATATATATATGTGAGTGTGTGTATTTTAAAATTTTCAATATATTTTGTGGAATGTAGGGATTTCAACTTGATAACATTCAATATTTATATTTCTAAATTTCTATTATATAATATTATATGTATATATATATATATATATATATATATATATATATATATATATATATTTTTTTTTTTTTTTAAGTGTAGTAGAATTAGATATATCTATCTTTACATTTTCACATACATATTTCTGATTTTGTAAAATCGTATCAGATTTTTTTCAGCCACTCCAGAAAATAGATGATGTGAAATCCCTGGGTTTTTGTCTAGCTCGCCCGCCGAAAAATTGTGTCAGGAACGATAACGTGCGTCAATGTAAAACTTGAGAAAATACATTTTTCCAACATGATGCAGCGTACAATATACAAATTGTATCTCAAAGTTGTCCAAGTCCGCAGCATTTCATCCTCTCAACAGTAAACATCAGGCTTGTGTAGTCATCCGCAAAAGCAGAGTTATTTGTTTTCAATCAAAACATAAAAAAATATATTTGATTTGAGAAATAATTTTTTTCATCTTTAACCTGCATTTCTATCAAATGTAATCAGTCATACACTGTTAGCTAAAGCACAATTATTAAAAATCGCAAGAACTTGCTTCGTGTTCCAATTCATTTGCTCTTCATTGAAAAAGAAAACGTAATGGTTGTCATCTTGTCATGAAAAAGCACGAAATTAGATTCAATGATATCTTAATAATTTGATTATTTTAATAGTTATATTAACCAGTTATTCTAATCATAGATAATCAATTCAATGAATGATCAAACTGAGAGCAGTTTTGCTCGATTGTACTCTGGTGTACCGTCGACTTCCCGTCTAGTCTCGGTCCCCGCGCGGCAATGCTAAAAAGGGATTATTTGTAAAGTGATTTTTTTTTTTTTTTTTTTCCCTTGCTGTTGAGGAATTGAAACAAAAGGCCAACCGGAGGAAGTGAAAGTCATGAGGTGGTACAGTCAAACTGCAAAACAACAAAGTCGGGGGGGGCGTGGCCAGACGTGGCCTTGGGACCGCTCAGCCGGCCGCTTCCTTCCAACCTTGTGGATATTTCGATGAAACCGCTATAAACGGCTGCAAATGGCAGATTCCGGCTCAGGAAAAGCGCTAAAGGGTTAACGTTGCTCCCGAACAGCTGGAGGCGCACCGGCGGAATGTTGTTTGCCACCGTGCAGCGCAGCGTGGGCGCAATCAGCCAGCGGCGGGGACGGCGGCATCGGGATTTGTTGTTGAACTTCCAGTAACCCGACATGTCTGGTCCGGTCCGCCGGCGCTGTCGCAACCCCCGACGCGCACGAAGCCCGAGTGCGCAACTGGCTTGTGACTAATACGGGACATTTTTTTTCTTTCGCTCAAAAGATCTTGCCTACTTCCACCGTTTGAGGTGGTTTTCGTTCCAAGTTCCAAGTAGTAAACCGACAAACCTCCGAGAATTTTTGACCCAACTCTGGCTTTTTGATACGTGATATCAATGGAGAAGAATCCGTAAAAAACTCGAGGAGGCTAAAACATCGCATAGATTGTCAAAAGACGATGACTTTTATTTAAATGCTTGCAAACGGGAATTGGAGAGGCACACCTTAAAGGTGTTAAATTTAGCCCATGTCGGGCTCATTTACTGCCATTCAAAATTGGAAATGCTGTCTATTTTGGACATGTCGATACCTCGATGTTTGATCGTGCATTTCCCACTATTTTTGCATTCATCCTTTCAAAGGCGACTCGCCAACGGGGCGCAATAGTAATTTTTGCGTTGAGACACCTGGGTATGACAGCCTGTTCAAAATCCTTTTGCTCACAAATGAAACGGGACTTGTTTGAAAAACAGCTATAAATATTCTACAAAAAATGTGAATAACTTGCATAAACTGACGTGTCGATGCGAATTAATCAAATTCATTTAGTTTAGCCTCCGTGGCAGGAAGCTGAAATTTTGAGCACGTGGGCAATTTTCAAACCGTCGACCGATTCTCACGGTTACCGATTCATCTTTGTTTGAACGAGGAGCTCGGTTTGGTTTTGTTCGTGCTTTTGCGCGTGCCAACAACGATGGTTCAAGTTCAACCTTTTACACGGAAGTGAGTCACGAGACTTTTTGTTTTTTTTTGGAAGGGCTTTATTGCGATGGTAACAGAAGCCTGCTTGGAACAGACCAACAGCGCGTGCCGCTGTAAACCACGAACACGTCTGGATCCCGATCAGATGGGCGAGAGAACGGAATTCTGGCAAATTGAGTTTGTTGTTGCCGACGCGGACTTAGTTGGTTTTGACGAAGGACTCGTAGAGGGCGGTCAGACGAGCCTGGAGGTCCTGGGCGTAGGGGTCCAGGGTCTCCCTCAGCTCCCCGATGTAAGGGGAAGCCAGATCCCTCATCTGCTGGGTCCTCTGGGTCATCTCGGCCTGGAGCTTCTCAGCCATCGGGGTCACGGTGTCCTTGAAGGTCTTCAGGTGCTGGTCCACCTTCTGGATCAGGTCGTCGGTGCGGGGACCCAGCTGAGCCTGGAGGTCGGCGACGGTCTGGTCCACGGTGGCCTTGAGCTCCTCGCTCCTCCTCACCAGCTCGCTCCTCAGGGTCTCGGAATCCATAGCCAGGAGTTGGTTGAGCTCGGCCTGGATCTGCTCCATTCTTTCCTGGATCTGGACCTTGACGTTGTTGGCGTAGGGCTCCACCTTCTCGCGGACGCCGTTGATCTCCGTGGCCACGCGCTCCTTCAGCGCATCGGCCTCGGCGCTCACCTTGGCGATCAGCTCCTTGGCCGCGGGGGGGAGCTGCTCGTGCAGGGTGACGGCGTACTGGTTGGCCATGTCGGTGCCGTCGGCCAGCCGGGCGCTGCGGGAAGCGCAAACGTGAGACGTTTGCCGCGGGGGTCGGCGCCGGGGCCCGGGGGCATACCTGATGTCCTGGCCCAACTGAGACTTCTTGATCATCTGGATGGTCTCGTCGGTGGTCTGAGTGACCTTGGCGACGTAGGCCCAGAAGGTGTCGGCCAGCACCTCCAGCTGGGGCTTGGGCGCGTCGGCGTAGAAGAGGTTGGCATTGCAGCCTGGCCCGGGAAATCGGAGAAAATGACAAAGTCAGCGATGGTTTCATCGGGTCCGTCGACTCGGACCCCGCGTCGTCGGATCCGCGGTTGGCGAATCCGGGTCATGACGGTACGTAAGTGCCCGTCGGTCGGGCGGGCGGGCGGGGACCTGGGTTTGCCCCCTGCGATCAGATCGGGAATCTTTCCGCCTTAAACGCCGAGTGTCCGGCGAGGAGGAAACGGCTCCGTTTTGACGTCGTCGGTACAACCCGTCATCCGGGGTCTGACGGATCCACCGAATCGGATCCTGTGCCGTCGGATCGACAGGTGGCAAAATCTGGTCCGTGACAAAGTCCCCCCCCCCCCCCCCCCCCCCCAGTCGGGTCGAAGCAACCGCGGTCGGGTTTCTACTCTCCGGACCACCGATCAGATCTGCGGGTCTCTGTGGTACGACCCAGGCCGAGATTGAACCCTGGACCTCTCGGTCTCAAGATATCCGCTCTAACGCTGGGAAGAAAAGAAAACTTTGGGCGGATAAAACGTTCGGATAGAATTTGAACTCAGAGGTCCCATTTTTAAAGTCTTTGCTGTGACCCGACCTGGGAGTGAACTCTCAATATCACAGTCTTAGAGCGGACTCTACCAGTAGGTCACTGAGCCAGTAAAAATTGGCGTTTCAAGTCAGTACAAAGAAAAAGATTGAATATTTAGATCAATTTTGGACGCTGCGATGCTCCTGGATTATCCTCGGAGGTAATGGTGCCACTTGTACAGTATTCGGTTTGACCTGGCCTGGGATTGAACCCTAGATGTCACAGCCTTAAGGCAGGCTCTACCGCTAGGTCAGTGAGCCGGTAAAAATTTGAGTTTCGGGTACGCAGAACGAAAAAGTTCGTAAGCTAATCGGATAGAATCAGGACTCGGAAATCTCCGTGGTTTTTCCTTCTCTGAAAAGGGTTTTGCAGCCGGCGCTTTGGTGGCTTTGTACTCACCGGTGAAAACAGCCAGAACCAGAACAGCGAGGACCTTCATGGTTGTTGGATCTGGGGTGACGGGACGCAGAATTTACAGCGGGAAGAAGAAGAAGAAGAAGAAGAAGAAGCCTGTTTTTCTTACCTGTGAGAGTATCTGCCAGTTAAAACTCCGCAGCGCTTCTGCTGAAGGGACGCGCCGCCGCCGCTTTTATAGCAAAGCGCGCGCTAATAATCCCAAAGTCCAGGCCCCATGTGCCTTGCTGTCACTCACTATCTCCGCTGATGTCCTAAGCATCCTGAGGACGTAACCTTATTCACCATGAATCACTAGATTTCATGTTCTTTCACATGATTTCCAACTCCAAACAAAGCTTTATCTCGAGGTTCTGATGTATCGCCGATTAGATAGTGGCGAAAAAAAGAAAGAAGAAAAAAACGTCTTGGTGGTGTACCATTGCTCATCTCTCATACCTTGAGTTTGGGGGTCAAAGTTCGCACGGCAACCGCCATGAGTCAACGTGAGCAAGGGTCAGTAGATCGTGCCATCGTCAGCCTCTTAAGGTCGGGCCTGACGCGGAAAATGACGTCGAAAGCAAACACGTAGAGCGATTGGCCGCAAAGTCAAAGTCATACCACAACTTTTTCTACGCGCTTCATTCTTCGGCGTCATCGCCGCTTGTGCTTGACGACTTTGGAGCCGCAACTGTTCATCCGATATCAGATTAACTCATTCGATGCCAGGGACGTATTTTCACGTATTTTCACAAGCCAGATACTTAGGTTTCTATTTAATACTTAAGTGTCTGGAAATTAATGTTCTTTATGTATTTAAATATTAATTTAAGACTTAAGATGTCCGGACTCTTAAAAAACGTGAAAATACGTCTCTGGTATTGAATGGGTTCATCAATACTTATTTTTCTTATAATCCATTTATCATTTTGAGAACTACCGTATTTTGGGACTATAAGCCGCACAAATGAAAATTTGACAGAAAAGCTTTTATTTTCTTCACATATAAGCAACGCTGGACAAAACAAAACGGCGCTAGAGCGCCACCTAGAGTGGAAAACCAAAAAGTAATCTTGAAATGTTGTTTTTTTGAGGGGAAAGAACTGGATTTTTGGCGACCTGAACATGCTCAAAACCTGGCCAAATTTTCCACATTCATTGGGCCTGATGAAAAATTTCACATTTTATTCATTTATTATGTATTATTATTTATTTTAGTTGTCATTAATGATCGATACAAAATCACTCCATAGCACCACCTAAAATTGGATACATTTACACTATTCTGGTACGTTTACGGGTGTTTTGTTTTGTTTTTTTCGAAAAAAAAATGTTTTTGGAAGGTTACAGTTGACATTTTTTTTCCTGCTGATAATAGAACCTGAACATGCACAAAAACTCAAGAAATTTTGCAGATCCGTCTGGTGAATTTTGTTTTTTAGAGTTGTGATAAACTAAAAGCAAAACGTCAAACGCCAGCTCGAGTGGAAAAATAGCGCTCAAATTTCGTTTAGCCTCCGAAGTACCGTTTTGGAATTTGGAAAGCGCCAATTTCGCGAATTTTCACAAAGCGTCTGACACCAGACAGGTTATTCTGAATGCGGAAGCTTTTTTGACACTCGTGATGAAATCAACCAAAACCAAAAAAAAGTAAGGCACACCTGGCGTGACCCTGTTCCAAAGTCCGACGGCGCCATCGTCCCGCGTTTATCTGCCGTTATCTGCCGCGAAAATTCCCCCAACTCCGTCTTGGCCGCTTCTCAAATTGCAGCGTCGCAATTCCAAGGTGAAAAGACCTTTAAAAAAAAAAAAAAAAAACCTCAAGTTCAACTCGAAGCCGTTTTTTGGAGGGGTCGCGTTGCTAGCATTAGCATGGTTAGCTTAGTCGTGTGACTGCTTTGCGACAACACGGCAGGGAGCGCTGGACTTTGACTCGTCCGCTACAAGCGTCAAAGCTTCTTGGCTATAAATAAGAGGCGCAAAGAAGACTGGCGCGCATACGCTCCACCAAAGAGACGCACGGGAGAGAGCAGGTGAGGATTCGGCAAGTTAGGTGGGAAATGTGCTAGCTTGTTGTTGCGCGCCAATTAGCAAGCGACGTGTGCTAGCTTGTTGCCAAGCGAAATCCTCTTTGTCGTTGCAGCAATCATGAGGCTTTTTGTTTTGCTGGCTTTGGCCGCGTTTGCGGGTAAGTTGCGAGCCACAAACGCAAGCACACTAACTTTTCTTTTTATTATTATTATTAACAATGTAATAAAAGTTTAGAAATTTAGAAATTAAAGCCCAGAAAAGAATACAAAATGATTTTGATAGCGTATGAAATATCCGCATTTAAAGTGTTCCAAGAAGGATGAGTGTGCATGGATACCAGATATCGATATCAGTGCTGATACCGGTCCCTTTTTTTTTTTTTTTTTTTCAAATCATGCGTAATTGGGATGTGCCTGATTTACAATTTGTACTAGGAATTTCGAAGAATGCCAAATCGATGATTCGTGTGGCGGTCTGAAAAAAAGAAAAAGGAAAAATTACCCAAAGTAGTCACGTTGACCACAAGCCCACAATTTGAAATACTAGACCTCGTATCTTGATACTGTTGATATCATTGGACAAATAGTTGTAGAATTTACAAAAACATTTTGCAGTTTCACTTCTGTACACATCCAATGTTCAAAATCATGATATCTCGTTCACCAGTGCTCTATTGCGATACTGTTGATATCATGTGGTAAATATCTCTCACAGCATATAGCTGTCAATGGCAGCGAATGAGTTTTAATGTTTTCGCCGGCGGCGCAGTAAAAATGGATCTTTGACGTCAATTCGCGTCAATGGCGCTAAATGAGTGAACGGCGGCAAAATATCGGCGATGCGTCTTCCCCGCAGCGGGTTGCCATGGCAACTTGTTCCGCGAGGACGCGCCCAAGCCTCCCGTGGAGGCTCTGACCGACGCCTTGTGGGACTACATCGCCAAGGCTAGCAAGAGCGCCGACGACACCTTGGAGATGGTCGTCAAGTCGCGCTTCGGCGCCCAGGTCAAGTAAGTGCACTATCCTAGTAGTTGCCTTAATTACCTTATCGCGATATTATTGATATCAAGGGTCACATAGCGTTTGGGTAAGTTGATCGAATCAATATTTTAGTTGGATACATAATATATTGTTGTTTTATCATGATACAAATGTTATCATCGGACGTGTGTTTTCGGTGCAATTCCTGTTTCGCGACACAAATGATATCATTACACTTGCTACACACTTTCAAGTCCGAAGAGCATACCAACATGTAACGGTTTTATCGTGATAGAAATGATATCACCGGACGCGCTTTCGACGCACTTCCTGTATCGTGATACAAATGTTCTCCCTGGACTGTGTCGTTGGGATCATTCCTGTACGGTGACGCCTTTGATATCATTACACTTGATGAATATTTTCATTGCCAACATATATTGATTTTATCACCATTTGGTGCACTTCCTGTATCGTGAAACAAATGATCTCACTAGATATGTGTCACGGATAATCCCTGTATCACGATACCAACGATATGACGACCCTTGCTAACCGCACGACGCATACTAACACACAGTGCATCGGTGATATCGTGATACAGTCGGTATCGCGGAACGTGCGCTTATGCCAAGGATATCACTGGATACGTGTCATATGGATAATTCCTGTCTCGTGACACCGATGATACCATGACCCTTGCTAATCGCACGACGCATACTAACGCACAGTGGCGATACGGTCGGCATTGTTGAACGCGCGCGACGGCTATATCTCGACGCCGGCGATATCGCCGGATATGCGTCGTAGGGATAACTCCCGTTTCCCGATACCAATGACGCGATGACGCCCGCCGGTCGCGCGGCGCAAACCGACACGCGGCGCATCGACGGTACGGCGACACAGCGGGTATGGCGGCATCATTCCCGACGCCAACGATGTGACCCCCCCCCAGCGCCCAGCTGGCGGAGACGGCGGAGGCGGCCGGCAGGTACGCCAGCAGCCTGAAGGAGGAGCTGCCCCGGGCCGCCCGGGGCCTGGCGGCCCAGATCGGCGCCGAGGCCCACGCCCTGCGGACGGTCCTGAGCCGGGACCTGAGCTCGGCGGGCGAGCGCATGGAGGCCTACTCGGACTCGCTCAAGTCCCGGATCCGGGAGAGGCTGGACGGGCTGCGGCGGGAGCTGGGCGCCTACGCCCGCACGGTGGACTCGGACGGGCTGCGGGCCGCCCTGACCGAGCGCGGCGAGGAGCTGCTGGAGCTGCTGCAGGGCGGCGCCGAGCGCAACTTGGCCTCCTTCAGGCGGGACCTGATGGAGCGCGTGGACCGCCACCTGACGGCCTTCCTGGGCAAGGTGGGCCCGCTGGCCCACAGGGTGCAGGAGGACCTTTACTCGGGGGGCAGGGAGGTGGGGCGAGCGGTGGCCCCCTACGCCGAAGACCTGAAGGACAGGCTGGACCATCTGGCCTCCGACCTCCAGGAGCAGCTCAAGGCTTTGGTCAACGACCGCTGACCTCCCCGGAGCGTGAGCTCCAGTGCCGTTTCTATTTATTGAAGCTCGTGCGCCAATATTTATTGTTTGTAAATTTCTTTCATAAATAAATGCATTTATCAAAATAAAAAAAAAAGCTTTCACACCGACTTCTTCAGCGATAATGGTGAAATATCAACGAGTATCGGATACCGACAGTTGCCGTATCATGACACTGTTTGTATGGTGGCCAAACATCTTGTAGGGAAAATAAGGGGAAACAAAAAAAAAAAACTTAGGAATATCAACAGGTATCGGATACCGACAGTTGTCCTATCATTATACTGTTGATATCTCTGTGTTTGGGCACCGTTGAGTCTTAAGTTGCGTTGTCCTGGTCTGGACATGCCCCCGAGACAAAAGCGCTCTTGCTTTTCTTTGGCGTGTCGCCGCACGCACTCAAGATGGAATTCACAAATGCAACAAAGGCTCCACCATCTTGTTTTTACTACCGTATGACTTTTAACTGATTCCGATTGCTTGTATTGAATTAAGTCCTAATTTTGACCCCCCCCCCCCAAAAAAAAAAGTCACTTTGGAACACAAGCACTAATGCCTCAAGTTCCAATTGACTTGCTCTTAATTTGAAAAGAAAGCTGAAACGTTCCTGTCACGCCGTTAAAAAGCAGGAAATTCGATACGGGCAGTAATCCTGTTGAAATTTCACGTGGCCCTCATTAGAAGAGTGCTGATTCTTTTTTTTTTTCCCCTTGCGTGTTTGCCGTGTGACATTTGTCCTGCGGTGACTCGGTCAAGCTGCAACGTGGAGGATCAGAGTCCACCCACTCAAACCGGCGCCACACCTTCAAACATTTTTTTTTTTTGCTTTAAATCAACTGAGTCAAGCCAACCGTTTATTTGACTCGTTTTACCCAAAAGTTGTCGGTGCAATTTTCAGCCAACTTCTGAAGTCCCTCATTTTGGCCAAAATGTTGGGTCGGTCAGTCCATTTTGGACCCAAATTGGGTTCTTTTTTGACCCAACGTCTTCAGTTTGTTTTTGTTTCCATTCAACGTGTTTTTACACTCTCAAACCAGAAGCCTTCGTTTGGCCCGAAAAGTTTGGGTGCTTTTTAGGATTTTCTTTTTGCATCTCTCATCTCTTTTGAGTTTGCTTCCAGGTGGAGCCTCCGGCGTGTTTTTTTTTTGCATGGGGTGATGTGACAACAAAAGTCACTTGTTTGGACAAGAAAAAGGGGCGGGGCCACTCAGAGCGTCTTTGAGCAAGACGAGTCTTGCGGCTAGCCTTTGGACGCAGATAAGCACACGATGACAGATACTCTTGTTGTCCCGTCTCGTTTTCTGTTTTTTTTTTTTTTTGTTTTTCAAAAGACCTCCCGAGGGCAACAAGATTAAAACGTGGACATTTTGTGCTTGAATTTCTTCAGGCTTCCTCCAAGGTTTTATTTGTTGCCTTCTTATTTTAGTTTATGTTTTTGGGGTTTTTTTTGGAAAAAAAAAGGTCTTTTCACAAAACGAAATCAAAGCTTTCAATTCATGATTTTTTTTCTTAAAATATAAAAAAAAAAGCTTTGGTATTTCATTGCAATCCCTCCATTTATTTATTTTTTATGTGAAGAAAAAATTACCATATACGGTAAGATCTTTCACAAAAAAGGCCATACTATGTTCGCTTGTTTTTTTGCAAAAAAAAAAAAAACTTCCATGGTGGTTTTCATGAAAAAAAGTGATATTTCCACGTGAAAAATAATGGTCATTATTTCCGTGAATAAAAGCCTTACATGGTTGGTTTTTTTTCTTTCAAAAGAGGCCTTACTCTATTTTTTTCATTAAAATAGCTTTACCAGTGGGTCTTTTTTCCCAAGTAAAAAATTTTACAAAAAAAAAATCTTGAAAAATTGCATTTTGATAATCACTCCTACAATTGAGTTGTTGGTTTACTGTTGAAATTGTTGCCACGAGTGATGAGAAAATGAAGCTTCGTGAAGCACTTAATATTTTTTTTCCTCCTCCAGATGGTGCTATTGCTTTAAAGTGGAACTGTATTACAATTCCGTTGCGTCCTTAAATCAAGATTGCCCCCTAGAGGAGTAAAAAGAATATAAAAGGAAGCCTTGCTTCACGAAGCTTACTTTAGTCATCACTAGGACAAGACTTCTTTGTTGTATGCTGGTTTTTCATTTTGGATCCAACTTTTTTTCCCTTGTAATCTTCATAGGCTAGAATGAACGGATGGACAGGAAATCCGCTTTTTTCCGCTGTCAAATCAGATTTTTGTGAAAAGAGCATTCCACAGGCTCAGTTAGAAAAAGTAACGCCATTTATTTGCGTCCATCACACATGATCACCATATATTAGGTCTACGCACAGACTTGATTTTCACGCGACATCTCGGCGGGCCTTCCTCCAAACGTAAAGACGGGCCGGGCCGGGCCGGTCCGGTCCCGGCTCCCGGGCGGCTCTGCTCTGTCCTGTCCTGTCCCTTGGTGGCGTCTTCTCACAGCAGTGAAAGAGCGTCTCTGAATGTAAAGTTGGGAAAAACTCGGTCCGGGTTCCCGTTCCTTTGTGTGTTTGGGGGTGCGCGTGTGTGTGTGTGTGTGTGTGTGTGTCCGACCGAGCGGGGGCCCGCGAGCTGGGTCCTGGGGGCGGCGGGGGCTCCGGGGGCCCCCCCTCTAGCCGATGACCACGCTGAAGCCGCACTGGAACTTGTTCTTGCGGTGGTTGAGGAAGGCTCCCAGCGCCACGGTGAGCGGCAGGGGCGGCAGCTTCTTCTCCAGCGTGGCGCCCACCACCCAGTTGCTGTCCACCGAGCCTGCCAAAGCCTCGTCACGACCGGGAAGGCGGCGCCGTCGCCGCCCGCTTACCTTTGAAGAGCAGGTTGGCTTTGGGCACGTCCAGCTGGTAGCCCAAAGACGTCGTCGTTTCCCTCATCCGCGTGCTGGCTTCGAATTCCACGCCCACCTGCAACTGTCATCCCCCCCAAAAATAATTATTATATACGTACATACAGTATATGTAGGAACTATTTTCCTAACACGAATTTTCCATTGCCGTTACCATTTATACTAAGGCTTTTTTATGCAATAAAAAAAAAGACCATCTATAGTCAGGTTTTTTTTTAAAGGGAAAAGCTTATTTTGAAGACTTTATGAGCATTTCTGCTTTGTAATCATTAAGATGAATGCCGTTTTCGCCCATGATATTGTGACGCTGGTGCCATTAATTTGACTGAACTTGAAAATATCAAAACAAACATTAAAAGACAAACACTGCCACCTACAGGAGCCGACAAGCAATTGCAAGCAATATATATTTTCTGGCACTATTTTAAAGGGAAAGTGTGTGAGATTTAGACGTTTTTTCATTAAAAATGAATAAATTAAATCATTGTCAATTTCAAAAACTTGTTTGTTTTAAATATAATCATAGGTCTGGTTATCATGACATGATATTACATGGGGAGTGGCTATAAGTGGATATAAGTGTCCTTATAGCTAAGGACAATGGTAAATGCAGCACCTGCAGCACCTCCTGCCGGCCGTAATAAAAAACAGTCTAAATTTTACCTTTAAGAAAAGTTTCACCTTTTAAACATAAAAACATTACATTGTAATCTCACACTTTTGCGCTCGATTTCTTTCCGGTTTTACGCACATTTTTTTTCTATTTTACGATTTTCTTTTAGAATTTCCGAGTATAAATACAACCCAGCGGTAAAGACTGTTTTAGCATTTTTTTTCTAACATATTCCACTTCATAAAATGTTTGCCTCCTCGCGTTTTCTTCTAGATACTTTAGCTTTGACATGACACATCAAAAACAAGAAAAAGCCGGATTTGGTTCCAAAATTTCTCCCAGGGGTTAAAATAAAAATGTTAAAAAAGGCATTCGGGAATGCTTGATTTTGACGACAGAAGACGTACCTGATCGTTGGCTTTATGGTAATACGTAACGTGACATCCCGCTCCTCCCACCGTCAACGTGGCCACGTAGTTGTCACCTGACCACGAGGAAAAGAACCCCCCCTCAAAAAATTTCCACTGACAAACAAGCGCGACACATGAGGGAAATAATATCGGCGGCTGTGATTTACCTGTATACCTGCCCAGCAGGGAGGTGACGGTTCCTTCTTCGCCGGGTCTCCGGTGGTAAACCAGCTCGCCGCCCAGAGCGAGCGCCGGCGTGACGGACTGGAGATAGTGGGCCACGACGATGCCTGAAAATAAATACATTCAGTCCTCAATCGATGAAAAAAGGTGTTTGGAGACAATCGAGCAGAGGCACGCGAAGCGCGGGCTAAAAACGCTCTTGTCCGTTTAACGCAGTGCCAAAAAACGTCAAGGTTTCAATAAGCGCTAATACCGTCTCTCTTCGGTAATGAGCACTTTCCGTTTTGTTTTTTTTTGCCTAATCTAACAAAGGGGGCGTTTGAACTGGCTGCTTGCAGAGCTGGCGAAAACAAATAGTAATAACACCTCTTAAAATGATATAATATTAGTTAGCAATCAAAACAAGTCAAGTCGCTTAGCACACCCTCCATGCCTTTTTTAGGTTTTACAAGATGGCTCTTAAATTGCATTTTAAAATGGTAAAAGTGCCTTTTCTTCAATCGGAAACACATATTTATGCTCATGCTAGTCAAAGGCGCTAGCTTTCAAGTGATTACGTCCAAAGTTATTCTGAAAACGTATGCTGCGCCCCACAGTGGAAGCACGGTGAAGTTCGATTAATGATATGGTATCGCTAGTGTTTGCTGAGTTGACTCAACAAGCCAAAAAAAATCAAATCAAATAAAAAGGTAACCGAGCGGTTTTTTGTTTTTTTTTAATCCTTTTGGCATGCGTGGAGGATAAATGGAAGTCCAGAGTAGAGGACGTGACGCGTTTACGTGTCCGAAACAATAAATTATGAATATCTGAATATTTATGACCAATCTAAACAATCCATGCACACCCTCCATGTGTTTTAGCTCTTACAAGATGGCCTCCAAAAAATTGCATTAAAAAAAGGTCAAATTAAGTGTGTTTTTTTAAATATCAAAAACATATTTCTGCTCATGCTAGTCAAAGGTGCTAGCTTTCAGGCGCTAACATCCAAAGTTATTTTGAAATGATGTTTTTTAGAGGATTTTACTGTGCCTCAGTGGAAGCACGGTGGCACATGACAATATTAGGACTGATGACAATGTTTGCGTAGTTGACTCAACAAGCCAGAAAAAAAAATATTAGATGGCAATCGAATGTTGACGTATTTATTCATACTAAACACGGTACACATATACTAGATAATTTTTTTTTTTTCATAAACTAGATTGTGTTCAATGTAAACTACATAGAGCAGTAATTTCAACACGGTGAAAAAGTGCTATTTTTGCCGCTGGCTATGAGACTGTCAGAATATCGGCCCAAGAAAGATGTCCCGGCGGGGACAGAGCGTCCTACCGGAGCCTACGAGGACGTCGGGGTTTCCTAGCGTCAGGGCGGAAGTGAAGTCGGCGCCGCGGTACTCCAGGTCACACTGCCAGTTGACAAACTTATGCTGTTGGGTCTGCAAAAAACACGCGCGCGCCAACAAAATGAAGTGCCACGCTTGCCCGATGCGCAGCCCGAGATTGAGTGAGTGCGCCACCTGGAGGGCGATTTTGGAGCGGACGGCGGTAGTGAGCTGATGGATGACTTGGGCGTTGAGGCTCCCCGTGTTGTCCATGTCGCCCACCAGGACTGGGAAGGACTGAAAAAAAGACTTTTTACTTCTTAAAAACCTTTATAAAATGACTTTTTTTGGTCTTTTTTTTTTTTCCCCTCAAGCATTTCTCATAAAATAACTGATTTTACGGAAAATACAGTGACTCTTTCCTCACGGAATGAATAAAATAAAAGTCTACCTTCCCCGTTCCCTACAGAATTATGACCAACGTTCTCATCGAGCACCGCGTTCTCAACAACGATAAGCGCGGCTGCTCGGTTTACCTCGGCGGGTCCGGTCTGTTTGCTGCCGACGTACGTGGAGCCGAAGCGATAGCCCGAGTCGCCCAGAGTGCTGAGCGTGATGGTGTGGCTGACCTGGAAGTGGTTACTCAAGCCTTTGTTCACCACCAAGCGCACGCCTTCCATCTGGAGAGGGAACACCTCTGCAAAATAAAAACATGAATAACTATAAGGTAAACCGATAAAGCGACAGTTGTACTTGATGAGATCGTGTGATGGCACGCAATGAAAATCATCCAAACGGGGTCCAATCCGGGCTCCGGGTTTTCCGGCTTGCCTTTGCATTTGCGGTGGCACTCCTCGTAGGTGCCCGGGTTGGGCAGCGGCGACGGCTGCGCCGCGTCCGCGATCTGCAGCTCGGACGAGGGCTGGACGGACGACACGGGGGGCATGGTGAATCCGGGGGGGACCGAAACCAACCCCGGGACCCCTTGGCCTCCTCCGGCCGGGGCGGGGGGCGGCGAGGCGGCAGCCAGCACACTGCCCATACTCAGAGGATTGTACACACTGCAAGCGAGAGATTCAAATAAATCATGACCAATCGGCAAAAATCTCAGTTATATTAAACTGATCTTTTTTTGCAGATTTCAGCAATAAAACACATTTTTTTAGGTCTAACAGATTTGATCAAATTATTTTAATGTTTGCACGCTTAAAAAAACACATTTCCCGCCTACTGTGGACTGGAAAAGGTCACGCGACCAAACCCAGAAAAAAGGCCAAAATCTGAGGCTAGACCACATGCGATGTCATTTTCAGCCAATAGCAAGTGGATTTTTTTAGGGCATTAACTGTACATGAAAAACAATTTTGTTATCAAATCAGTTACACACAAAATCTTAACTATTGACTGCAGAAAATAGCTAAGCAAAAATGCCTTCAAGAAAGAAAATATTCTTTTTGAACCAACCCAACCCAAACTTCCATGAAATTAATGGCAATATTCTATTCTCCGAATTTGTCATTACAAATTTGTGCATCTTATATTGACTGGCATTGCGCATATCGACACCTTGAGATAATAAGGTCAGGTATCAGTACCGACACCCATATTTTTGGTATGGGTACTCGGCATCACTAAACATTATTTATTTTTATTTTTTTTAAAGAAACAAGGCACAAGACTACTTATTTTTTTTTAAACATTTCAACTGCTGAAAGCTATCTTTATCATTGTCAACTATAAATACATTCCATTACGTCATCTGCATGTTCAGTTAATCAATCCAACCACAAATTTAGTTTATTTTTAGTGTGACTGCCATTGTCTAAACACCATCTAACTTTTGCAGTTTGGTTTAGTTCTTTGACTTCTATGGAGACGAGTACGGTATTTTCCGCACAATAAGGCGCAACTTCAATGAATGGCCTATTTTAAAACTGTGTTCATGTATAAGGTGCACTGTATTATAAGGTGCATGGAATAGAAGCTACAGTAGTGGCTGGGCTTGCGTTATGCATTCAATAGATGGAGCTGCCCTAAAGGGAATGGCAACCAAAAAAAAAATCTGATAAGTCAGTCAAACTTTTCAATCAGAAATTAAAAAGTACTATCTAAAGAATGGGAGGAAATGAAAAAAAGAAAACTCACGGTTTGTGCAGCACAGGTAAGAGGCGTGTTGGATTATAAAAAGCACTATCGACTATTAAGTGTTATAGAGCGGAAATACTTTAGTTGAATTTGAGGACTTGATGAGATGCTGAAAAGAGTTGACTTAGTCCTGTACAAATCGTTCCCCATCTGTCAAGCTCACTTGTGACTTCTTAAAAGATGCCTTCCCCTGTTACTCACTAGAAGCTGCAGAATGAGCTCTTAAGCCATGCGGGCATTACACACAAGGCTTAATCACGCCGTCATTCACAAGTAGCATTTCACACAAGTCTCAACGACAATTAGACGAAGGGCATAGTTAGCCACCTAAAGACACATTAGCACACATTCAAGTACTGCAATACAGTGGAGTAGCTTTTAGCTAAGGCCCAAATGGGTCCGTTTGTACTCATTCAAAGTGAACCGCATTGGTCGTGGTTGACACGGTGCAACTTACACGTAGTTGCAGTCACAAAATACTGCGACGGACACAGTTTGAGAGCCACAAAAACTTCTCGTTTAAACCGAGGTGGGGCATGCTCGCTAGCAAGCTTGCTTTAGCTTTGCTAGCAAGCTAGCTAGCTAGCTGGAGGCGAAGCCATGTGGATGGCCACGAGATCCGACTGTCAGGTACGTGCAAACACAGACAACGACTTTTATATTGTGTTTTCTTACACAAGCGGCTATATTTAAAAAAAATAGAAATAGTGGAATCTGACGGTTGATCTACTCACGAGAAAGGATTGGTTCCAGGGGAGGGGGGGTAGATGAGCGCCGGTAAACTTCACCGCAGCGTCTGTGGCCGTAGTTGACAAAGACCCGCCTTCTTCCGGTATTCGAGTCGGCCGATTGGCTCACGCAGAACAGACGCTTGTGGCAATTGGTCAGAAACGCCAGTGGATCAGCCCACTCCTGCTTGACGTCATACCACGGGGGTCATTCGCCAATCAGTAGGTTCATTCAAACGTCCACTGAATGACATTCCAAGGGTACGCCTGTTTCACGCGGCATTTCATAAACTAAGATGGCAATTTAAATCTTAAATATAAATCAAACACATTACGGACGTATTGATTTCGGCCGGTAGGCAGCAAGAGTGTGGATGATAATTTATACTCGTTTTGCGACGGACTTCCGTTTCCAACAGTGACGACGTAAATCGGAACGCGTCGTAAAAATTAACGAACGCAGGTGTTAACATAGCAAGCCGACTAAAAAGTCATATAAAATAGGGTTTGTAGTACTTGTATTTGTCATGTTTCGTGTGATTTTCAATGGGTGAGTGGTATTGTAATATAGGCCAGTTTGTAGCATTATAAACCACCAGGGCTCCGTTGCTGGGGCCCAAAAATTGTAAACACTGTACAGTACAGTAGAATTTTTTTTTCCAGAAATTCTGCATTCAATTCTATTATGTTGTGCAGTGCGAATGCGTAGCAAAAACATGGGAAACATTTCAACATAAATCTCGAAATACTTTTATTCTTCTCCCACAATTTAATGGCAACAACATTTTACAGAAAAACCCTTGGTTTGAGGTGACAAAAAGGTCAAATGGTAAGTCAAAAAAAGATGAGTTTCAAACATACACAATGTTCGTCTTTCACAGTTAAGGGAAGTTCAGATTCCACCTCATAAAATATGCGGACAGATGCTGGGTGGTATTGCCATTGGTAAGACAAAAACAACAACAAATGTTTGAACCAGTGCAATTAAACAGAACTGGCCTGCTTGGTGAGAGTGTGTGTGTGTGTGTTTATGATTGTACAAACTGCAGCATTCTTAAAAAAAAAAAAAAAAAAAAAAAAAAATAGGGGGGCGTCCCCCAAAATAATGATAGAATGAATCAATCTCGAATCAATCTCAAAAAATAAAAACACAGCCAAAACATGCCTTAGCATGGCTGATATTTAGCAGAATATACCCCAACACCTTTAATTCAACTTGGTGGCAGGAAACAATATGTATGTGTTTGTTTATATGTGTGTGTGAGATCAGACAAGCAGGTTGTAAACAAGAGCGAACCAGAACTCTTCACATTGTGTCTTGAGTCAAAATTTTGGGACACCAGATGCCATCTCTTCCTTCCTGAAAACACAAGCGTGGACGAAATGAAAGCATGTAAGAAGGAGTGGAAAATACGGATGCTAATCTTAATGCGTTTTGAAAATGTATGGCCGCAAACTCCTTTCCTCAGGAGGGAAAAAGGTAATTAACTGCAAACCCAATATCATGCTTGTCAATTCCGTGATAAGTTGTTTTCTTTTCGAACTAAGAACAAACGAATTGGAGCATGAAGCAATTTATTGACTTTTTTTTCCCCAAAAAAAGTTTTCTGGCTAAAGGGTACGTTGTAGAAAAAAATATATCACTGGGGGTACATCGTAGATTTTTTTTTTTTTTTTTAGAACCACTGGTGTATAAACGCTAACACACCTGTTAGAAAGGAACAATTTGGAGTAAAATGTGGGCTGGAGAAGAAGAGAATGATTAAGTCTCAAGTTGAATCCGAATATTAATACTGCAAGTGGGTTTACTGAGATACCTCACTCATTTAAAAAGCAAAAAATTACCAAATGAAATTAGGCTGCTTCCAGTTTTGCAGCATTTGGGTCAGCGTCAGCGTCGTCGGGTTCCACGGAGTGATACTCGGCCACGTACAAGCTCTTGTCGATATTGCCGGGGATGGGCTTGATGTCGGTGACCAGCTGGTCCTCGATGCTCTTCAGGTTGTGGCGATCCTCCGATGTGATCAGGTTGACGGCCAGACCCAGGTGACCGAAGCGCCCTGAACGAGAATGCGGAAATGTGTCGAAAGTCGTCTCAGGACCAAGCCACTTCACAAGCCTTTTTTTTTTTTTTTTCTATTTTATTTTGTCGTCAGTTACACAGAATATGATCATTATTTTTCCTTGTACTATCAACAGCTTTAACTCTTTCAGTGCCAAGTGTTAGCGGAAAGGCAGCCTTTAGAGTGCCTAGTATATTCAGCATTTTCACGCATCTTTCCAGGGCGGCAGAATATTGTGCGCCGTGTCTATGTAAAGGTGGGTGGTATCATATGAAAGATTGCTTTCCATTCCTTACTTACTTGTAATACATGTGTTGTGTGTGTGTGAAAACACTGCCATCCAATGGTCACAGTTATTACTACGGTGCTCGATTGCCTTAATAATAGATGGGCACTTGTCAAGGGTGTTAGCCTCACGCCATAAAAAAAGACTTGTATTATTTATTATTTTTATTACTATTTTAAAAGATGAGAATTCTCATCCATGGCACTGGAAGAGTTAAAAACACATTTTCCCCACTTGCGGCTGAAAATGACCTCACAGGTACCCAGGGCTCAAATTCAGCGCTCAGCTTGAGAATGTCACGTGACCGAACAGAATCTAGGCCGGCCGTAACCGGTCGTTACGAGAGCCTTGAGCGTTACGGTACGTTACTCGGTTGACAGTTTTCAAAGTGATCAACAGTACATAAAATACTTAATTAAAGCTGAAAATAATCACCTTTAACAGATGAAAATAGTGAAATAATTTTAGGATCAATAATTTTTAGGATTTTAGGATAATTTTGGGATTCAAAGGAATGGATGGCGGTCACCTGATCTTCCGATGCGATGCAAGTAGGTCTCTGCGCTTTTGGGGAAATCAAAGTTGATGACCACGTTGACCGCCTGGATATCGATGCCCCTTGTGAACAGGTCTGCCAAAGGAGCATTGGGTCAGCACCGGAAGGACTTTGAAGAGTTCAAAACATGAGTCGGGGGTCTCCGGCCACCTGTGCACACCAGGTTTCTGCACAGGCCGTTGCGGAAGTCGTGGAAAACGCGGTTCCTGTACTCCTGCAGCATTTTGGCGTGAATGTAGAAGCACGAATAGCCCAGCTGCGTGATCTTCTTGGCCAGGAGCTCCACCCGCTGGGTGGAGTTGCAAAAGATGATGGACTGGTTGATTTGAAGCTGCGGCATAAATACGAGTAATTAAGGAGAAATCATGACTTTTTTTCCTAAATAATGCCACGTTTAGACAAAAAAATAAATAAATGAATTAATCAAAACAAATATTGTAATTGCCCAAATATAAGATGCACTTTTTTCAACAACAATCAAGGCTAAAAGAATGGGTGCGTCCAAGAAACCCGAGGTCCCCAACCGCCGGTACCGGTCCGTGGATCAACTGGTACCGGGTCGCAAGGGCTGCACCCGAAATCAGGATGTTTTGGAACTCATTTATTGTAAACTTGCACGGTTCATTCATTTGTGCTTTGGCTCGATATGAATCCAAGAAAATATAAAGAATTGACAAATGTGAGATTTATTCTGTTTCGCTACGGTTTTTACATCGCCACCAAACTGTCGGTGTGTCCTGTACACGGTAACGTAGAAAACAGCAGAATTAGACCAAATTAAGAGTGCACGGCATTTGGGGAATTACGGTCATAACGATCATAATAACGATTGTAAGAGTGATTTGCTAAACTTTGAAAGTACAATTCTGGCGGTATCTCAGTCTCATTACGTTTGCTGACACCAACAGAAAAGCTTACCGTGATTTGAGAACTGCTCTATCAAGAGTTCTACGAGTCAAATCAAAGACAAAGAAAAAAACAAAAGAGCTTGAGCCTCACCCGGGAAAACAGCGTATTAAGACAGTGGACCTTCTGCCTTTCAGTCACATACGCATAATACTGAGTGATGCCCTTCAAGGTCAGCTCCTCCATGAGGTTGATTTCATAAGGCTTCTGTAGGTGTTTGTTCTGGAAGGAGCGGGTGGAAGAAAAATGGAAAAAAACTTTTGCTTTGACCCGAAAAGTCGGAGAGTGAAATTCCTCCTACCATGAATGTCTGCACACTGATGGGGAAGGTGGCAGAGTAGAGCAGAATCTGTCTGTTCTTCGGTAAGAATCTGATGATGTCTTCGATGATGCCCACAAAGTCTCGAGAGAGGAGCTTGTCGGCCTGCAAGTTCCAATCATTAATAGGAATTGAAAAAGTTAAAAAAAACAAAAACAAACATTGACGAAAGTCCTACCTCATCCATCACCATCATTTGCAGCTTGTCGACCTTAGCCAGACCCTTCTTCATCAGGTCCAGGATTCTCCCGGGCGTGGCGATGACAACATGCACTGCCAGTATAAAAACGCTTCATCAACACAGACGGCAGACATCTTGCCTCTCGTTGTCGAACGAGTTGGCGTCAAAGTTGCTCGGGTAACAACCAATCGGGGCTGGGTTTACAAATGTCACACGGTCAAAATCCCAAAACAGGTGAGCGACAATTGGACCCGAGCAAATGCGACGTCAATTTCGGGCGACAAACGCTACGATAATTGGACATCTGCGTTTGATCGAAAGAGATGGTGCACCTGTGTCGTCGAGGCGCATGATGTCGTCCTTCAAGTTGGTCCCGCCGGTGGTGGCCATGACCTTGACTCCTCCTAGGTGCTTGCTGAGCTGAATACTGATCTGGCTCATCTGCAAGGCCAACTCTCTTGTGGGCACTATCACTAAGGCTGCGTGGACACACAAGCGGGGAGGCCTGATCAAATGTGACGCTCGTTCACGGCGGGGAAAAAGTTAGTCCGGGTTCAGCGCGGAAGAGAAAAAATGCAGAGAAAGAGCAAGCCAAAGCCGACCTTGAATGTGAGCCTTCTTGAGGTCGATCATCTCCAGGAGAGGAATGAGGTAGGCTCCACTTTTGCCCGTTCCGTTTTTGGCGCGGGCCAGAATATCTCGGCCGGACAGGGCGACGGGGATGCTTTCCTCCTACGAGCGAGCATGTGCATTCGTGACTCTTGCTCGCGTTTGGCAAGATTAATGCCATTTTTTTTTCCCTTTCCTCATGCATCGTTACTCTACATAATGTTATTCCGCTTTCATGTCCAGAACCATGTTCATCCATTATCCGTGCAATGTTAAGGATTTTTGATACTATTAGTTTTCAGATTCAGACCAGTACAAGTACTCGACTCGAGTGGTCACAGATACCCATACCAAGAACAGATACCGCTAATAATTTGGATACACAAAATGGAACCCCCCTTCCCAGAAAAAATACATTTTACTGAAATGAATGACAATGTTCTCTTGTAATTTGTCATTTCTAGTTCATGATCATAAAGCTGCTCTAAGAGAGCAGCCAATACCATCGCATGTAATGATTTCTTGAAATAAGGCCAATCCGACAATTAACCAATGAGCCGGATGTTAAAACTCTCGGCGCCATTGATGTGAAAGGACGTCAACGAAACCGTAGCAAGGAATGCCATCGACATCATTCGGCGTCAGACATTTCTTTTTAATGGCAGCTCAAATGCCGCAATTCAGTAAAGTGGATAGTAATTATTGTAAACACCTCTTGTAGAAAACTCATCCAGCATTCTGGCACTGGTGTTAAACCTGGATATCACGATTCCCCAGCCCCAAAAGAAAAAGTCTAAAAAGACTAAATTCACTCAATTCAATTTATCGCCCGGCCCCGCATTAGCGTGTGCGCAGGTGTCCTTGGGTTAAATCTAGAGGATGACGAATTTTGGAAAAAAGTCGCCGTCGATGGAAAGCGTACCTGTATCGGTGATGGCTTCTCCCATCCCATCTCAAAGATCCCCATGAGGAGTTCCCTCTTGAGGCAGTAATCTTCAAATTCATTTCCCTTGGTGGAGGTCACATCCTGGTATTGGCAAAACACAGATTTGCTTTTTGACTCAAATCTGGTCAACAAAGTCCTATTTCTTGTCATAACCGTAGCTTACTTTCCTAACGACAATAATGCAGACACCCTACGGCGCAGGGGTCAAACTCCAGGCCCGGGGGCCAAATCTGGCCCACCACATCATTTTATGTGGCCCATGAAACCAAATGTCCACTTCCATGACCCTAGCTACACTCAGTTCCAAAATTGTAACTTGTATAATACTGTGCGTGTAATAAATGAGAACGTCGTCGAAATTTCGCGATGTGTTTGGTTATTTTTATTACCAGACTAATCAACAAAAAATATCCTTTACTTCTGATTTCAAAATTGCCAAGCAATCACTTTGTTGAGTACAGTAATAATACCACGAGACGATTTAAAATGGACTTGATTTCCTCATCACACTGGCCCATGTTGCAGTTGGAAGTTGTGGCTACAAAATGGCCAGTGACAAAAATGAGCTTGACATCCCCGCCCTGCGCCTACGAACTTTGCCAGTAAACTGAGGCGACCGCAGACACAATCTTCCAATGAAAATTGGCGCAAAAGGATCGAGAGCCACGGGTCCACGGGGTTTACTTTACCGTTGTTCTTATTCGATTGTCTTTTGGAGGAAGCTCCAGGGACTTTTTCCAGTCATCGCCGAACCTAAAAAGAAAAAAATATATCGTTTAAGAAAGTGCTAAATGAGAAGAGGCTGCTTTTGAATCAAATCTTACTTGATACCGCCACCGGCCTGGCGTATAATGCTCTTCTTCGGGGTTTGCTGGCCACTCAACCCGGCATTATTGCTGTTTCTGAGCTGTCCGTTGGCCGCTTTCATCAAGCCTGTCATCTGCACTGGGTTTGCTATTCTTGCCGCGGCCATTTTGCTTTCTTTTAAATTCACCAGTGCAACCGATTCTCAACAGATTTGTGCTTCTACTTACAGATAGACTAAAAAAGTAAAAAGTTACTGTCAACAGGCCCCTTGAAAATAAGAGTCCTGTATGTGAATTATGATTATTTACAAGATGACTCTCCAAAACAATTGGAGAAATAATTCAGATGAATAAATAAATGTTTGACCAGACATACACCCAATTTTTTTTTTTTTTTGGTAGGGTGTTTATCTTAAAGTCCTGTAAATTATTCTGCCAGAATAGCAATCCTGTTCATTAGTGTGACTTAGTCAGTTAGATGTTAGATTTACAAATTAGATTGAGTTTCTTTGACTTCTGCACAACTGGAGTGATGATTCCACCTGGATGCGGCCTTTCCTCCGGCTTTTTGCTGGGTTTGTAGTCTGTAAAGTGGTTTGAGATTAGCCAAAACCAGGTTACCTGCCATCAAGTAAAACAAAAAAGGATTTTTGAACATAAAAAATAATCAACAAAAACACAGGCACCGTTTCTCAGTCATTGATCTTTGGTGAATACTGTATCTTTAATAATGTATGATTAGTGTCCCTTAAGTGACATAAGTCTCCAAAAACATAGATCAGAAGACAATTTCGGCTACAGTAGGTCGTGGTTTACGATTGCCTTCGACTCCATCAATCACGACGCGAAAGTGTTTCAAAAAATGATGGTGAATATTTTACCCTAAAAAAAGCGAATGTCGAACGTCCGAACGACTTTTACACAAAATGTCACCAGCAAACGTGGCGTCCCATACAAAAGGCTTATACTGGTAGGAAAATAAAAGTTAGCGCACTAAAAACGTTTCGACGTCGCGACGTGTTTTTGAACATTTGGCGAGCGAGTAGACGTCAAAAGAGAACTCAAACTCAGTTGGAACGGTTTCCAAGCAAGTTTTCATGCTCTAAAACGCGAACTTAACTGTAAACACAATCGGAAACTTTTCTCTGACTAGCTCAAGTTAGCATGCTATTAGCCAAACCCATTTTGAATTAAAACTACGATGAAAGTTCCTCGACTAAATTGTCAAACCTACCTTGAATTTGCTACAGCCATGCAGCGTATCTTTGGTTGATAAACTTTGTTAACGTGACATTAATGTATAGTTTGAAAAAAGTTGCGACGTTGTTGTGAAAAATCCGCCTCGGTTGTAATGTCGCTTCTTTTGTTTTCTTGCTTTGAAATGACTGATAATTCAACGCGGCGGCGAGACGCTTTACGATTGGTCGGTAGGCTTCGTGGGGGCGGAACGAAAAATGAGCAATCAGATCGCACCTACTTTCGAACGTAATTATTCGATTGGCCTGAGGGTGTTTCCAAACGCGCAACCTTTGAAATCCAGATTTTGAGGGTTTTTTTTTTTAAACAAAAAATGTTCAACTCTGACCGTTTTCTCTGAATCTCTCCTCCACTACAATGAAAACCCAGCTCGCTTGCTGCGGTTATCCGGCAAAACTCGGTTCCGTCTTCGGCGTCACTCCTGTATTTTGGCCGATTTCAACTTTGGAATCCCATTAACTGGTAGACTGAGAACAGCGTGAAGATTTGCACGCTACGATTTTAATGGCTCATCTAAAAGCTCACAGGGCGGGCCTTGAACTTGCGTTAGGCAAAGCTTTTGAATTGTGCAATTTCAACAGAATTGCCTCGGTAATATTGGTATTCATAATCGTGAATGTCATTACTTGAGATGAAATTTGGGTTACTCAATTATTCTGAGCCTCCATAGTGCTCTATCTATTTGTCAAAAACGAGACCGATTGTGACATCATTTGAGATGCGATAACAAAAAAGTCTTGATTAATCACCAGAAAAATCAAGCAACACAAGGTGAATACAAGGAAATCACCATTTCTGGCTACTCCAGAAATGTCAAAGGCACAACAATGCCGCGAACTACAATCACCAGGACGATTATTATTACTATCACTATCACTGCCTGCTTGCAGTCAATTCCTTTCTGGAGGTCAAAGGGTACTCGCTCGCTCGCGTCATCTGGTGGGGCCAAGCCGCATTGGCCCCTAAGAGACACGCTATACCGGCGGCCACTAGCTTTCATTCTCGCGCGACGACTCGAGTCACTCGAGTCCAAACAATCGGGCGCTTCGCATGCTTTCGAATGGGTTTCAAAGAAAATCGCCACTAGTCACATCATCTGATATGCGACAACAACAACAACAACAAAAGCCTCTATTGATCATCAGAAAAATCAGGCAACACGGGGTGAAAACAAGGAAATGGCGAATTCTGGCCACTCCAGAAATTTCAATGGCACGACAATGCCGCTCACTACAATTACGATGACTTTGACTGTTGCTACTACAATCACTAATACGTCCACTGCCTGGTTGCCGTCAATTCTTTTCTGGGGGTCAAAGGGTGCCCGCGGGACTGTCAACGATAACTCCTATCCAATTACGATTGTCACCACGGGCTCATTGAGTGACGGATTAACGAAGGAACAAAGTGCGTGTGAATTTGTACGGCACGGCGCCGAAAGGGACGGTGGAGCTTGAAATGTTTTTGGTGCAAATTTGGTTTCTATCGGTGCAAACGTTGCCACGTTTAGGGGCGCCGTCCAAATTGAAGACCATAGATCCAAGATCCTTCCACCTTCTTTGTAATAAAACTAAGGGGAGAGCCCGAGAAGAGGCGCAGAAGACCTCGGGGCTCTCTCCCTCGTTTGCAAAAAAAAAAAAAAAAGAATTTTTGAATCTTTTTCAGAGTATTCAGTTGGACTCTCCACTGGCAGGTAAATGAGACCAAAAGAAGATCAAAAGAATAAAGGTGACAAGTGAAAAAAAAACAAGTTCCTGTTCCTGAACACGGTGACGCCATCACAATGCACACCAGATAAAGTAGTGCGGCTGGGATTGAAAACATAAAAGAGGAACGTCACGGCCGCGCATGTTCCAATTGTCACGCGACTGCGTGGGGTCACCTATGGGTCACAACCCCCCCACCCGGACTGCGCGCACCAAAAATCAAACAGAATGCAATCGCCACGTTGTCTGACGCGGGCTCTCTTTGATTGAGCGTTGGCGCATCCGGTTCGGGAACAAATCGCTTCAACGATTAAAAGATAAAAGTCCATTCGAAAAAACAAAAAAAGTCATTCAAGCCCAATTCCAATAAAGTTGGGACATTCAACCGCAATTCGAATTGTGACGTTGCAAAAAAAAAAAAAAATGAGCGCAATGCTTTGCAAATTGTGAAAAAAGCACAAAAATGAACGAAAGTGACCGTTTATTTTGATTGTGCTTGTTTTCAACTGCGATTTGTAGTTGTTTTTATGTGTCTTTTTGATGTGCGATCCGCGAGCTCGGATCTTGTCGGGACCCAAAAAATCGGATCTTTTTTTTTTTTTTTTTTTTTTGGAGTCCAGTCATGAAAGAGCTTAAAGCGTTTTAGAAGAGTTCGAAGGCGCTCTGAACCGTCAAAAGTCGCCATATCAAAAGCCCCCTCGTACTGTTGTATAAGTCGAACACCTTTTGGGAATCGACGCTTTGGCGTCTTTGGCTATACACTTGAAAGCGCGGGAAGAGTATACGCGTCAAGGCGTCTTTTGGCCTTGGCCGTCTCCCTGACGTCTGAAAGAGCGTGCGCGTAGCATTTCAAGGCGTCCTTTATGATTCGGTCGCAGACAAAGGGCGTGACGTCACTCCGAGCCTCGGCCGAGTGCTGAAGTTGGTTACCTCGCTTCATACTTTTTCGGACGGCGGCAGCAGCAGCAGCAGCAGAGGCAGCAGAGGCAGCAGAGGCAGAAGAAGCAGAAGAAGCAGAAGACGCAGCAGCAAGAAAAGCAGCAGGAGAAGAGCAGAGAGATGGGTGCCACTTACGCCCTTTGGCTCACCTGGCTTTTGCTCGCCACCCATCCGTCAGGTAAGCTTAACGTAACAACGCCCTTCTCTTCAGAACACACACACACACATATATACATATACATATATATATATATATACGTATGGACAGATATGAAGTTAATTAAGGTCATCAGCTCGTGATTTCTTTGTCAACAGATCTGCTGTATCACCAAAAGAAGATGCTTTATGTTGAATATATGTCTTTTTTTTTTTTTTTTTAATATTTGCGAAAGAACTCTCCTGACGCTTTGATCGCATAAGAACCGGAAGCTCCTCTAGGTCGCAGTCCTTGATGGACAGATATTAAGTTAATTAAGGTCATCAGCTCGTGATTTCTTTATGTCAACAGATCTGCTGTATCACCAAAAGAGGATGCTTTATGTTGAATATGTCTTTTTTTTTTAAAAGCGAAAGAACTCTCCTGACGCTTTGATCGCATAAGAACCGGAAGCGCCTCTAGGTCGCAGTCCTCCATCATCCAGGCGGCAGTCTGGCCACAAGCTCTCAAGCACTTTGCCGTACAGCCGTTTGTCGGAAGTGTTACGTGGCTCCGGGCCGCGTCTGCCGTCTCCTTAGCGCGCCGAATCTCGCCACGGGCGCGCACGCGTCGAATGAGCGCCAATGGACGGACGAGCTTGTGCAGCGCTTGCTCTGATCGCTTGTGTTGCTTTTGCAGGGCCGGCGCGCGCTGGGGCTGCAAAGCTGCCGGCCGCTGTTGGCAAAAAGGTCAAAATGTCCGCCGGCTCGCTTGACGCTGCTGTCTTGATGAAGCAGACAGAGTTGAAATGGACCAAGGCCTCAGAAACTGTTGTCACACTGACGAAAGCAGAGACTGACCAGGGTGGGTCTAAAGGGCGGCTTGCATTTGCAGTAAGATCGCCACGCACGCGCTTTCCTCATGAAAAAGGCTTGAAAAAAAGCAAAACTCAACCTTCGAAAAAAGCAAACTGTTTTGACAGCATTTATACAGGTTAAAGGCTTGTCTAAGCCAGCGGTGAAAACATTTGGCTCAAAGAAGCCAATCGCGGCTCCGATAAGTCTAGAATGACCAACTTGCAATATAAAAAAAAAACTCTACTGTTTTGACAGCATTTATACAGGTTAAAGGCTTGTCTAAGCCAGCGGTGTCAAACATATGGGCCGCGGACCGCAAATGGGGCTTTGACCCGGCCCGCGAGAGGCTTTCGTAACGTGAAAATGAGCTGAGTTTTTTCACACGTTTAGAAATGTTTGAAGATGATCTGTAATGTCATTGTAAGACCTAGGCCATTTTCATTGAACGTTATTATACATTCCGAAAAGGTGAAAATTAAGCAGATTTTTTTGAAAAACGTATTTGCAGATCTAGTTATGAAAAGGGGGGGCACTCCGCCCGAGGTAGCCATTTCTGTCTGTTTCTGAACTTCAAAGGGATAGCGGCTGAAAGCCGCGTGTCACACGAAGCCAACGCCATGACCTTTCACAGCCGAAATCTTGGCCATGTCAATGAAAATATTGGAATGGAATAAATGAGCATTTTGAACCGAGCGGGGACCCCACGTTGCGAGTCATCGAAATCTTTACTTACTTTTATTTGAACGATGTCGATTTGCCTCCTACAGCGTGGCTTGAAGCAGCAGAAAAAAAGGTGATTGAGCCGAAGTATACGTCGAAGGTGGAAATTGACCTCGCAACCGGAGACCTGACCCTGGGACCCCTTGAGGAGAAGGACTTCGACGGCGAGTACAAGGGCACCTACAAAGCCGCAGAAGCAGCTCCCGAGGTGTCCTACACTTTGGTTAAATCTGCTAGCGGTGCCGGTGAGTCGATTTGCGCTCCCCGGCTGACGATGACGTGTTGCTTTTTCCTTCGTTTCGGGGGGGCCGGGCTCAACTTTGTCGCCGCTATTTTCAGGGCCCCTCTCCGCTTCGCCTTGGCTGATGCTGTTTTGTGCGCTCTTCGCGCTCTTCCCGATTTAGCCGACAAGGTGAGCGGCGTCCCTTTCGCCGAGATTCGCTCGGGCACGTGCGCGAGGGTAGCAGAACATTCGAGGGTCCTCTCTTGACATTACAAATTGTAAATGTTTGTCGACAGAAAAGCGAATATTCCAACTTTGGTATCATAGCGACGTACCCCCCAGGGGTACCCGTATCCCCATCTTGAGACCCACTGTGCTAACGTAGCAAAGGCGCAAAGCAAAACATTAGCCAGCATGTGTGCAGTGACTCGGGATCGAAGCGGCGCCGTCGGTCCTCGCTGCGGAACGGCATGCCGACAGGCACCAGAGGCGGCGCCAAAAACAAAAGATCAAGCCAAACCAAGCACGGCCCGAGACGAAAGTGAATTTTGTTTTTTTTTCTTTTTGCAGGAGCCGCTCGCCAACGTCCCGTTCCCCATTTCCCGGCCAATGACGGAGGAGCTGCGTTTGGCTCCCGCGGTCCTAAAGCGCACTTGGATCTATGGGCTTAAATTCGGACGGCGCTCCAAAACGTGACCGCGTTTGCGCCGTTAGCAACCAAATTTGCACCAAAAACATTTCTGGCTCCACCGTCCCTCTCGCCGCCTTGGCGTACAAATTCACACGCGCTTAGTTCCTCCGTCGCGTAATGAGCCCATGGTGACAACTGCAATTGGATAGGGGTTATTGACAGTCCCGCCGGCGGGCGTCGAGCGAGCGAGCGACCTTTGACCTCCAGAAAAGAATTGACGGCAACCGGGCAGTGATTGTAACAGTAATCTTAGTCGTGATAGTAAAAGCAATAGTAATTGTAAGTTAGCGGTATTGTTGTGCCATCAATTTTTGGGAGTAGCCCGCAAGTAGCGATTTCCTTGTTTTCACTCTGTTGCTTGATTTTTCTGAGGATCAATAAACTTTTTTTTTTCTGTTATTGCATCTCAAATGATGTCACTACGGGTCTCTTTTTTTGACATCTTTTTAAAAAGGTCATGTTATGTCACGCTGGAGCACAAAAGATGATGCGTTATGTTGAATATATATCTGGGCAAATATCCTTTTGAAAACGGGAAAGAGCAGTTTGGATTGGCCTTTATTTATGTACAATGGAAAGTTGCTGGAGAAAATCCTTCCCTGCCGTTCCAGGCGGTATAAAAATTGGCCATCTGGGCTTCCTGCTTAATAGCTGGACATGGTGCGCTCCAGCCAGTCCTTGAAAAGGCACACCTGCGGATATGCACAAGCTCGTGAAGGGTTCCCTTTACTTCAAGTATCTCTATTTACTCAGCAGCGGTTCTTTAATGTAGGCACATGAGATTTGAACAGGCTCTCTCAAGGTATCAGCAAATCTAACTGAATGAGGCCTTTATTTACCAAATTAAAGGGAACTCGTTGCTAAAATGAGGATACTTGGCTGAAAACAATAGAGCGCGACCAATATGTTTTTTGTAGCTCGGTTGATGTCAATTTTAAGAAGAAAAAAATTTCGATTGCCTTTAATCGGCTATTCGCCATCCAGGCCGATTATTTGCACATTTTTGTTGCAGTGCTCATCCTATCATCGCTTTAAAAAAACAAACACATTATGCTTCAACGCCAGTAACACCAGTGTTCCTCACATATAACGACTAAGTGTTTAGGGTACACAAAGATAAAATAATGAGCAAATATCTACTCAAACGACTATCGGATGTCTACTCCAAACCCAACTGATTTGATTGCGCGTATCTGGACAAACCTTGGCATAGACGCCGGGGTGGTCCTTCTCGGCGCAGCCGTAACCCCAAGACACAACACCCTGAAGCTCACCGTTGCGCACCGCCGGGCCGCCGGAGTCACCCTGAGGGTATGGGAGGGAGGACCCAAACGGTGACCTTTTCAGTCAATTGCCAGAATTTGGAGAGGGATTCCGAGAAGTCCCTTAGGACCTTTGTTTCCCTGTGATTATTTGAAGATGAAGCAGAGCAGGATTTTAGTGTTAACGCTTTGTGGCTAAAAGCACTCTTCACATCATAGACTGCAAATGGATTTGTAATACCTGGCAGGAGTCCTTGCCGCCCTCCAGGAATCCGGCGCAGAACATGGAGTCGGTGATCATGCCGGGGTAGGAGTTGCGACAGTCCCCGTCGGACAGGACGGGAACGTCCAGGCACCGGAGCTTGTTCCTGTCGGCGGCTGGAACAGGGCACAGAGCGGAGGAGGGAGGTTCATCTCTTGAAAATTTGGAACGTGAAGGGTCACGCAAGAGAAGAGCACGGACCAAACGAAGCTACCCGTAGACACAGATGAAGATCTATTGGCCCTGATTCGCTACCCGTACAGCCATCCTTTTCAAAGTAGGTTCTGATTCTGAATCGGTCGAGGCGCTGACCTTGATGTCGTGCTCGCCCAGGCGCACCTCCACGCGGCTGCCGAGCATTTCGGCCTTTCGGTGGCGTCCAAGGGCGATGGGGGGGACGGCCATCAGACGCACTTACGACTTGTAGCAGTGAGCGGCGGACACCACCCAGTTCTCGTTGACCAGGGAGCCTCCGCAGAAGTGGTAGCCGGAGTTCAGGGACACCTGATGGGGCTGCGAGTAGGGCTCGCACTCATAGCCGCCGACGATCTTGTCGTCCTTCGCGGCGACTGGAAACCGAAGCACAAAGCCGTGAACGGAACCTTGTTTGGGTGAAGCGACCCCCGGCGAGGTTTTTACTCACGGGCAGCTCCGACGAGCAGAAGGAAGACCGGGCACCTCATTGTTGCTAAGCCATCCTGTCGATGAGACCGCTTCAAGCGGAGGTCGGCCTTATATAGGAAGGTGCGGTGAAACCATCACGATCAGGTCTCGATCAGGTCTGGATGAAGTTTTATTGCTGAACTGCACGGTCGCCAATCGAATCGTTCTTCTTGGGATGAATTTATGTGTGCGGGTTTGATAAGCACTCCCAATGTGTTTGTATCTACATTTAGCTTTTTGTTTATTCGGTGTCACAAACCTTGACCTTGCGCCGCGAAAGCTTGCCAACACATGGACCGTTCACAAGCTCCGATACGGATCGAGGCCTCGAGTCTTGAGGTACGGCAGCTCAAAAGCATTTGGCCACATCAGACATCGGCGTCCAACAAATTTGTATATGATTCTAGCTTTCTTAGCTTTATTGTTTTTTCAAATCTGTATCGCTAATATCGATGTTTTGGTATTCCTCCTGCTACCTACCTACCTACCCTAGCTAGCTAGCGAACTATCTCTTGTGAGCTAGCAACCTAGTTCTAACTAGCTAGCTAGCGACCTATCTGTAGCTCGGTAGCTCGCTAAATATCTCTCTGTAGCTAGGTAGCTAGTTCGATATCTAAAATGTAGCTAGCTAGATGCCTAGATAGATAGCTATCTATCTGTACTTCCTATCTCTAGCTAGCGCCCCAAGATAGACACTTTATTTATTGACCGTTTTAAATATGTCTTGAATGCTTTGTATTGGATTAACCGAAACTGTACAGCGTCCTTTTATTTATGAAAGTACATTTAAAAGGAAAACTCCTTGTTTTGACCAGCTGTGCTGAGTTGGGTTTGTGTTAGCAATGTGATTTAAGGATGACCTTGTTCTCTGTTTGTTTTTGAAGATTGTGTTAAGAGTGCTTCAGGTAGAAGATCCTGGGAAATGTCCACATGGTGAAATGTCTAATCAACAAGCTGTTATGTCACCGCAAGCGTTCGAGCTAAACTTTTAACACCCCTAAATCGCTGCTCCTCTTCTTTTTGGATCCGAATTGACAAGAATCAAGGTAAAGATCGAGGATGAATTAAAGGTCGACCACTGGTCAACGGCGCTAATTCAAATAAAAATCGTAAATTTGATATCGACAGAAGTCGACGCCTGGACAATAGCCGAATGGGGGCGATTGGCTCCCTGCTGACCAATGGGGACAGGGCGCGGAGGGGGGCAGTGCCCCCGATGGCGTTTATAAAGCCGGCCTTCAGGTATGCTGCTCTCATCCACAAGATCACTCAGCAACCATGAGGTGTCTGGTCTTCGTTCTGCTCATCGGAGCTGCCTGTAAGTATGACGCCGATTTCAAAAAATAAAACCCCTTGCTGACCCGAGTCACTGGGCAGAACCTGACGAGAAGACGCGATGAATACATTTGTCCATTTTTACTTCACGCCGGTAGTACGGATCATCATCCAGCTAATGCCGGTGCACAGGTACGAGGCAATGGAGTAGTTTGACCACAAATTCAACTTGAAGACAGGGAACGTGGAATCGTGTTTTCCGCTTGGGATCTCGTAGCTAGCTTTACACTGCTTTTGCATTCTGGCAAGCTCCAGCCCAGGTTCGAAGAGGCTGATTAACACTAACCCTATTTTGATTAAGCTTGAAGATCCGGGAGCGAAGGTTTCATAGGGTCTGCTAAAATTCATATTTTCAATCATCTTGACAATACACAGTCAATCATAGCTCAAAGAAAAGCTCGGGTTATTTTGGTAGCAAAGCTTGAGGGATGGCAGGCGCATTTCCTCCATCTACCACTAGGGCTACCAGAATTGTTGTGACAGAAGAAGGGTTGGGGTTAGGGTAGGGTTTTGGCCCACAGGAGCTGACAGAAGCCTCCAAGACTCATTGACAGAGGTTGCGACACTGCGAAACATCCGTGAAATTTGTATTCACGCGGCTTTTGCCACGCTACAGCTTGGGAAACAGTTGAAGACGGGAGGGCGCACGATTCAAATCGCGGGACGGATTGTGAATTCTATTTAGTGATGAAACCGCTGTCTACTTAGTACCTACGATCTGATCAATGATTTTTTTTTGCTTTGGGAGGTCGTTCTAAAGATTTACATGAAGAACTTTTGCATTTTCACTCCCCGATCTCTACGCATGATCGCAGTCGCCACGGACGACGACGACAAGATCGTCGGCGGCTATGAGTGCAAGCCCTACTCGCAGCCCCATCAGGTGTCCCTGAACTCCGGCTACCACTTCTGCGGAGGCTCCCTGGTCAACGAGAACTGGGTGGTGTCCGCCGCTCACTGCTACAAGTCGTACGTAACGCCCTCCCGCCCGATGGACGCGCCCCGATCGTCTCGAAATGACGGCCCGAAATGTTCGGCAGCCGCGTGGAAGTGCGCCTGGGCGAGCACAACATCAGGACCTCCGAGGGATCCGAGCAGTTCATCCAGTCCGCCCGCGTCATCCGTCACCCTCGCTACAGCTCGTACAACATCGACAACGACATCATGTTGATCAAGCTGAGCCGCCCCGCCGAAATTAACCAGTACGTGAAGCCCGTGGCCCTGCCCAGGAGCTGCGCCGCCGCTGGAACCATGTGCAAAGTCTCCGGATGGGGCAACACCATGAGCTCCAGTGAGTCCACCTTTGGCCTTTCCTAATTCAGAATCAGACCCAACTCCAAATGTTAAGAAGGAGCACTAGAAGGGTGGTGGATCAGCGCTGATTAGTCCCGATGTTTTCTCTCGGTAACCTTCTTTGGTCCATGCTTTTTCTTTGCGTTGTGTGACGCTTTTGGTTGGCAGAGGGGTCAAATGCAGGTCCAGAAAGTACAACCCTGTAATTCAAGTCAAACTGTGGCATGGTTGTCTCTCTCTGGACCTGGATTTGACACCTCCGTCGGCCTCTGCGGGTTCACCTTCAACAAGAAGATTGTATTCCGCAGCTGGTATATAGTTTGTGTTTCGGATTCTTCCCAGCCGCCGACAGGAACAAGCTGCAGTGCTTGAACATCCCCATCTTGTCCGACCGGGACTGCGACAACTCCTACCCCGGCATGATCACCGATGCCATGTTCTGCGCCGGATACCTTGAGGGAGGCAAGGACTCTTGCCAGGTATTACAAATCCATTTGCAGTCTCCTATGATGAGAAGATGAGTGCTTTAAGCCACAAAGCGTAACACTAAAATCCTGCTCTGCTTCATCTTCAAATAATCACAGGGGAACAAAGTCTTCTGAAGAATGAACAGACTTCCTTAACCCTAACATTTGTTTCGCAAAAAGTTGTACCATCCTGTCTGACTTTGCTCAGTGGAGTTTCCAAACTCTTCCATGAACTTTGTACCGTCAGGGTGACTCCGGCGGCCCGGTGGTGTGCAACGGTGAGCTGCAGGGCGTGGTGTCCTGGGGCTACGGATGTGCCGAGAGGGACCACCCCGGCGTCTACGCCAAGGTACTCTTCAACTCGGTCCGACGATCCTTTACTGTCACTGTCTCCAAGCGGGTCACACTGATTTATCGCTGTCCCAGGTGTGCATCTTCAACGACTGGCTGGAGACCACCATGGCCAGCTACTAGGAAATCCGAGGGGGTCGGTCAAGCACTTCGTCTTACATCTTTGGTGCTACGTGACGAATAAAGCATCCTTGAAACAAAAACTCTGGAACTTGATTGTCTCGTATGACTACGGGTTTATACCTCAGATTCTTTGCCGGAGTCGACGTCGTTCATCAGCTCCTAGTAAGGAGAGTCGTCGGCAGACTCTGCCCATGAATATTTCAGTTTCATTTTTTTTGACTGGCAGCTTTGAATTCATTAATGAGTCACTAAGACTTTTTTAACCGCATTCAAATTCATTCATGACTGAAAAGAAAAATCGGTGTCTCTTAGCTCACTTTCTAGATGTCCGCTGAACCATGGAATTAGCTTGAGCGAGGTTGTATAATGTAGATCAGGGGTTAGGGGTTGGTTCTAAGTAAACAAAAAAGGTAATCGCAAACAAAAACACCTTGCACAGGAAAAAAAGTACACAATAAAAAAAGAGCGTGCACGAAAAAAAGCATGAAATAAAAACGAAGCAAAGAAGAAAAGACGATTAAAAAGCACTCGAGAAAAAAGAAGCAAGCTATAAAAAAGTGCGTGAAAGAAAAAAGAAGCAAACAATAAAAAATCATGCAAGAAAAAGGAATAAAAAAAGAGCGTTCAAGAAAAAAAAGAAACGCAAGAAAAAGGAGCACGCAAGGAGGAAACAAATTTCTCTCTCTTTTTGTATTATGTATTAAATGATGAAGTGGTAATACAAAGCTTAAAAAAGCAGTGATAAGTTACAGTAGACTTCTGCGGTTGGACACCCGTAGATTTGCTTTTTGTTTATCTTAATAAAAAAAAAAAAATCTTCAAAAAACTCCACTCACCATTCTCTCAGTTTTAATACACACGCACACTGACCACCAAGTTTGAATTTTCTAACTGTTGTTGATGCCGTAAGGAGGGAATTATGCCCTAACAAGGAAGGGGATGAAAAACTTCGTAACGTGAAAAAAAACGTAACGGACATGGAATGGGATGTCGTAAGACGGGGGTCCACTGTATTCGGGGTCATTTACATTTCATTCAAATGTTCTCATGTTATGTAAACAAATACAAAAATGGGATCATAAAATGGGACTTTTTCGAGCAAACGAACAGAAAAAAACCATTACTGAATTGAGTTGAAATGATGTGAATGGATTTCTTCCCCAACTTTATCGCGATTCCTTCTCGATGTTCCTTTGGATTCCACGATCGGCTTCGCACTGCTGTGCCTTAACACACACAGACAATTTTGACGGACGTCTTATGCATGTAAGTCATCCTTTCTCTTAAGAGTCCAACCGACCTGCTGGGATGCAAATGACAAACGACGTCCAATCCCACCGGCGTCCTCGGCGTTCATTCCTGAGCGACCTTTCCCTCTGAAGCCTGCTGCACAGAAGCTTTTGTCAAACGAATGGCTTTTACGCAAATGCACTGTAGCATTTGTGTAGGTGTGCGCCTCTAGAGGGCGTGGCCTAACGAGCGGATTCAGTAGCTGGAATCGGAAACGCGCGTGTTTGCGGACATTGATTAATAACGCCACGGCGAATAGGCACGCGCCTTGGTTTTCAGCGAGGCCATTTGCTTCAGCACCACCTGGATGTCCTCGTGGTCGTCGTCTTCATCGTCGCTCTGGTCTTCCTCCTGCTTGCGTTTGGGCCGGTAGGGCTCCACTTGGATGGGCTCCGTGCCCTCAATGTCACAGCGGCAGTATGGGCACGTGTGCCCCGCCGACTTCTGCCGGATGTGCACAGGATCGCATTTTCAGCACTATGACGTGCACCTAGAGGCCTTTCATGTTCTCAAAAGCTTGCGCCTTATAATACTTGTGATCCCCTTTAGCGCAGCTCCATCTAGTGGATGTATAACGTAAGCCCGGCCACCACTGTAGCTTCTATTCTATGCGCCTTATAACGCAGTGTGAATTTAGATTAAAACAGTTATAAAATGGGCCATTCATTGAGGGTGTGCCTTAAAATCTGGTGCGCGTTAAAGTGGAAAAATACGCTAGTTTCTGTTGGATGGGTCTAACTTGTCTGTCTTAATGACGGGAGTAAATCATCGAATCATCAAAGTGATGGTGAAATTATTCTTAAAACAGGTCTGATTAACCTTGGCGATTTTCGGTGCAGATAGTTGGCATTTTGATGAATATATATACAGTATATACATACTGTGTTTTTGTCTTACCAGCCATGAGTGTAGGCAGCGTGTGCACACCAGATGTCCGCAGGGCTCAATGCGAGTGTCCTTGTCCTTCTCGGCGCAGATCTTGCACAGCTGGAAAGAGCTGCCCGCCTTGCAGTAAAGCTCGTACTGCTCCTGTTTGCCCGGCAAAGTAGATATGGACGGCAATCGAAAAGCCATTCTAGTTCAGACACCCCATACCCCCCCCCCCCCCCCCATTTGATCCATTGCCCTCGCCTCAACCAAAACACCAAAATCCATCCCATTCAATGCTATAATCTAGAAGCAAGTCTTGACCCTGAAACAGAGGTCTGAACTCGCGGGAGCCACCAAAATGGTCTCGACAAGTGCAAGAGGTCCCCACAAAGAGAGTAAAACCCAGGACCCTCCTCCACCCCCCCATAAAAAAAAGAAAGATTCTATCTATAGGTCAACTTGAAGACAACATACTTGCGTGACTTTGACTTTTGCTTTGTGCTCTGTTTGATGCAGGGCGCTGAGGTCCGGGTTGATGTCTTGCCCGTCGGGGTACAAATAGCTGGCACAGGTGACGAACGCACAAGTTAACTCTTTCGGTGGCACGGACTAGAAATCCCGTCTTTTGAAATAGCAATAACAATGATAAAATTCTGGTCAAATACTTTTTTTTATAGGGGGTAGCTGACACCCTTGACTGAGGCTTACTGTATATCCAGACATACAACATAGCTATTACCTACAAGCAATTCAAGGTAAGGAACGGAAATCCAACTTTCATATTTACATAGACACAGCACACAATATTCTGTGAGCTTGAAAGACGAGTGAAAGAGAGGCCAAAGACGAGCCAAAATGCGCGCGCTAACCAGCCCTGGGCGTGTCCCCGAAGGAGCGCCGTGTGAAGGGGCGTATCCTCGGGGATGGTCTGCACGACCTTGCCGTCGGCGCTCACGTGACCGATGGCCCACTGGCCCATCCTGGTGCAGCTCAGGCGGAAGATGTAGCTAAGAGGAGGAAGGGGGTGACCATTTATGCAAGGTTCCCGCGCGGGAGTTCCGGCGTCGCACCTGCCCGGCTTGCCCAGGTGGCGCCGCAGGCGCCCCGAGGCCTGCTCGTACGTGATGAAGGCCATGTAGCCCGGGTGGGTGACGGCCAGCTGCTTCCAGTTCCTCAGGAGCGAGCCCCACGGCTAGACGCAGGGAGGGCGGGCGGGGGAGGTGAGGTGAGGTGAGATTCCGACCGTGGAGAACGCGCCAGAAATGTTTCGAGCCTTGCGGCGGGAGGCACCTGAAAGAGCCTGGTGAAGACGTCAAACTCAAAGACGGAGACGTGGTCGTTGCACGTGAGGTCCACGGTGGACTTGAGGGCCACTGACTCCAGGCCGTCCTGGAACGGGTGCGCCACCCGCAGCTTATCGGCAAAGACGCTCCAACGCACCATGCTCCTGCAAGACATCCCCACTGAAGTTAAACTTCTTTTCTCATTTTCAAACAAATAATCGTGTCTTCTTTTCATAATAACACCGTAATTACCGCACTATAACTAAAAGCCTTCAACTTTCTCAAAAGCTCACAGTGCACCTTATAATCCGGTGTATTTTATAGAACGCCGGCTGTTATTCTTTTAATAAAGTTTGACTGGCATCCGATTGTTTCGTTGGAATTCCCTTTAGCGCAGCTCCATCTAGTGGATCCGTAAGGCAAGCGCAGCCTCTATTTGTGCTTCAATTCGATGCTCAAGGGGCGCTCTTGGAAGACGCGGGCACTCCTACAAGAAACGATTGATTGGCTACAGGTGCGGCAATCCACCAATAAGGACAGGAGTTGTAACACTCCCGCTCTTGAAATCCACTCCTTATTGTTTAATATTGAAAATAATAAGTGAATATTAAAAAAAGATAATCGTGATATATTATGATATATATAAAAAAAGACTCACTTTATCGGTATTGGTGCAAATTGATAGGTTTGTCATTTATGTTGGTGCTTTTTAAGTTTCATTTTTTGTCGTCGTTCTCGCACTTGTTTTCCCTATAAAGTTTGACGGGGGTTTTTCACGTTCAATGAGGTTTGGAATGACATGTAAATGCCACAAGATGGCAGCAAAGCAGATTCTTTCAATTAGACGGGGCTATGAAACTTTTTGCATCGCGCGTTGCTTTGGTCCCAACACAAATCGCAACACACACACCCAAAAAAAAATCGAAGCGAGAGTCTCACTTGTTGCCAAAATGAATCCTCCAAAAATCGTGCGCCTGCGCCTTGGCCAGCTTGTAGGTGTCACCGCGGTAACGGTCGCCCGGAAACAGGGCCTTGAGCTCCCACAGCATGTGGCTGAAGAGCAGGGCCAGCTTGGTCAGGTCCGCCCTGGCGCGGAAAGTCGACACGCACGTAAGACGCGACGCCCACACGGGCTCTTGGCTTTTGCTGCCTTTCGCTTCTGTCGAAACCGCAAAATGTTCCACTGACCGCAATCGTTCGCTGGTTACGTAAACAAACACCACTATACTTTTTTTTTTCAACTTCAATACAATGCTAGTTAAAATATCAGTGTATTTAGATTAAATTAAGCATTTCAGTATTTCATTTTAAATGTGTGTTCAAACACTTGAAATGGTTTATTAAAGCATCTTTTTAAGTCTTTTTTTTAAATAAATGCATTGCATTATTTTGAACACGTTTTTCAAAATAATCCATCATTTATTCTGTCGTAACACTTTATTTTAAGAAGGAGTTCATTCGATGTCAGTGAATCTTATTGAAGCCTTTTCAATGCCCTGACTGGAACGGTACGCTTTTCTTTTCAAATTGAAAGCGATTAAAATGGAACATGAAGCATCTTATATTACCTAGATGGGTGAACAGAATTGAACTGGGTTGTGGCAGGTCTTTTAAAATGACATTGAATGCATTTTAAATCCGTGACGGGAAGAGGACATGTTTCATTTCAAATTAAGAGCAAACTAAATGAAACATGAGGCAACGTTTAGCACCTCTAGAGGTGAGTGGGATTTTAACAGTTTCCGCAGGTACCGTCGAACCTAAATGAATATATTTTCATGGCGTGACAGGAAGATGACAGGTTTCTTTTCAAATTAAGAGCACAATCAATGAAACATGAAGCATTATCACCTACAGGTGCATGTGGGAGTTTAGCAGTTTCTGCATTTGAATGCGGTGACATGAAGAGGACTTGTTTCTTTTCAGGTTAAGGGCAAACTAAATGGAACACCTACAGGGCTATGCGGGTCATTAACAATTTCGGCAGGTATCAGCAAATGCAACGGAACGCATTTGAACGCAGCGACAGGAGGAATTGAAGGAAACGCGAAGCAAGCGTACCTGTAGCCGGACGTCTCGTCCGACATGTTGTCCTTTCCCTCTTCGAACAGCAGCAAGGCCCGACGCGTCTTCTCCAGCAGGTTCCTGACGTGGGCGCCGAGGAACGCCGCCTCGTCCCGGCCGGGGGCCCGGCCCGTCAGCGCCCCCAGGCCCCGGTAGGGCTCCCAGACCCGTCGCAGCGCCGAGGCGGTGGCGGGCAGCAGCTCGGGCAGGCAGGGCGGGCTGGCGGTCAGGCCCAGGCCGGGCCGGGCGCAACGCTGCCGCAGCTTGTCCAGCTTCAGCAGCGTTTTGTTGACCAGGCGGTGCTCGCGGTTGCCGGGGCGATGAGCCGCGACCGCCTCCCGGCTGCCCGTCGCCATCCCGGATCGTCTAGCTTTTTCTTGGGCGGGAGATCTTCATGGCGCCGCCGGCCGCGTTCGGGGAAACGCCTTTTGCTCGCCGCCTTTTGAACTGGAAAAAAAACAACAAACAAACTGATTTGGACATGGGACTCAATTGTTACGGCGCGCTAATATGCTGTCATATTTGATGATATATTCATTAAAAATAATGAGGATCATTTCCAACAGTAAAATCCAAAAATGTGTAATAATTTCATGCTATTATGCTTTCATGTTTGATTATGTATTAATTAAAAATAAGAAAGATCATTTCCAACAGTAAAATCCAAAAATGTGTAATAATTCATTTCATGCAATTCAATAGTATGATGTTATAATGTTGCTTTTAGTTCACGCGAAAGATAGAAATGATAAATGTTAGTATACGTATATAAAATTCACCTTTCAATCGCATACATTTTACATCAAGAATTTAAACTTCAAATGCCAAATTGAGCAAACACAACACACTAATCATGATATTAACTTTCAGAAATTGGGGTCGAAAAACGGTCTGCGCCTCACTAAATACGTTGCTTGGTTACATTTCGATATATTTTCATCGCAATAAAAGAACAAAGCATGGAACTTTATTTGAAATTCTTTTTTGAAGTAAAGAAAAGCGTCCAAATTGATGCCCCACCCCTTTTTGAATGTCATTTTTGAAGAATAATAAATGTTCCTCGGAATATCTTTGGAGACGCTCAAAGATCTCCGAACGCGACGTTACTCACGCGAAGCGTCCCAGCTGGCGTTTTGGCTCCGGCGGGGTCGGGGCGGGTCGGGCCGAGACGTGGGACTGGCAGGACGTCCGCCGGCGGCCTCTGCTTTTCTTTTCTCTCTTGGCGTGCCCTTTCTTTGCTGACTTCCTGTTTGAAGCCCGACCGACCGGTTTGCTTTCTTTTGCAAAGCGAGAAAGCGAGAGGCAGGGCTGGCCACAAAACCTCGCACTCTACGCTAAAGGAAAAAAAAAAAAAAAAAAAAAAAAACACTCACTGCACCTTGATGCATCTGCAGGCAAACACACACAAATGTTTAATCAATAAAAAGTCAATATGCCAGTAAAAAAAAAGGCTGAATCTGGAATTGTGATGCTCATTTCAGGCTCTGTCATGCAAAATTATTCATATTTAGAAGCACATTTCTACCGTATTTTCCGCATTTTCAATTTTCTCAAAAACTGACAGTGCACCTTATAATCTGGTTTTCATTTTGGGGGGGGGGGCAGAAAAAATAACATCATCGACATGTTAAATTCTTCCATTTTTACCCCTTGTTTTTTTAGTTTCTAATGTATTCTGTCCTCTTTGACTGACCCACCTGCTTGTTTTGTTGCCATTCTCTTTAGCTCCATCTAGTGGATGCATAACGCAACCCCAGCCACGAATGCAGCTTCCATTCTATGTGACTTATGATGGGGTGCGCCTTATTTATGAAAACAGTTTTAGGCCATTCATTGCCTTATACAATGCATAAAATCGATTTATCTTTTCATGGATCCATCTATCTATCTGTCTATCCATCTATCTGTCTATCTATCTATCCATCTATCTATCTTTAGTTTTTTCACAATAATATAATTACAACTGACCTCTGCAATTTGCTGGCAATTGGAGCAAGCTGGTACGCAGGGTAAAAATCTAAGTATTAAGTGACACTAATTGTTGATTAACTCTAACCAATAGTCCCGCCCACTTTTTACTCCGAACTTGAGCTAAAATGAGTTTGACATCCCTGCTAGTATATTCTTTCACTCTGCATGTGACCACAAGGGGGCGACGTTTCATTGAATGTGTAATCCATCCCGTCACAGCATGCAGCGAATTCTTTGCTCATTATTTCTGTCGTCATATTAGTCATAGAAAAGCTAAAAACATACATATAAAAAAAGAAATTGAATTTCAGAGGAAATGTGCCCTTTAAAAATGGCGGAGAAAAGATATATTTGCCAGTTGGCGGCAGCCAGAGACCACGTGACTCCCCCCCCCCCCCCCCCCCCCCCCCCAGTCCTTGAAGCATTTTCAAGTTGTAAACAAGTGTGCAAAGCATCAGTTAGTTTGTTTGTGTGCTCCGAAATTGTCGTTAGTGTGTCGGCGGCCTTTTTGGGTCTTTTAGGGACTTTAGGTGCCAAACGTTTGGCCCACACCTTGAGTGGAAGCAGGAAAGTACCAAATTGGCCCTAGCTAAATCACTGCGTCAGGAGATTTTTTTTACGTCGACGTGTGTGAGTGATTGGCTTTTCCTGGTCATGCTTTGTGACCCGGGGGCGGAGCTCGGGAACAAAAGCAACCAACTCTTGAAATACACCAGGGAACTTTGGGCTTTTCCACCATTTTGTGGAATTGATCGAAAAAGAGAGTGCCGTCCCATTTGTGTTTCATTTATTAAATGTGAAACTACAAATGCTGTGGTATCTCTTGGCATATTTTAGTCAACATCTCTAGAAGATAGATTGTGGAACATAAATATTTTATCTCTGGGTCACCTGCCGGATAATCGCATCACTGCACACCCGTATGAAACTTAACAGAATACAAGCACACAATGTTTTGCAAAAGATTCACCTTAAGACTTTTTAGCAAGAAGTTGCTTCGTGTTTCAATTAATTTGCTCTTAATTAGAAAAGTAAGCTATTCTGGTCCCATCACAAGATTAAAAAAGCATTCATTTGGGTTTGCCGATACCTTTAGAACACCTGTTGAAATCTCAAGTGGCCTCATTTTCCCCCACAGTGTCATATATATATTTGTGTTCACTTTATTTTTATTACATTGTGAAAGTATTCATGACTCTTCAATAAAGCAACCAATTCAATATATTTTTTAACATGTAAGCTTTTCTAAAGTTGTCAAAATGTGTTTTGCTAACTAGGCAATGAAGCAAGAGAAGCTAATGCTGTTTGAGTAAATAAATGGCAGCAAACCTTTTTGCGTTATAAAGACGCGTGCAAATTGCAATTTTTATTCCCTAAACTTCAGTATAGCTGAAAAAAGACAAATATACTTGTCAAATTGAATATGCCGCTGGATAAAAAGGGCACTTACGACAAACATTTGCAATGTGGGGGCAATTTTTATTCCCTAAACTTCAGTATAGCTGAAAAAAGACAAATATACTTGTCAAATTGAATATGCCGCTGGATAAAAAGGGCACTTACGACAAACATTTGCAATGTGGGGGCAATTTTTATTCCCTAAACTTCAGTATAGCTGAAAAAAGACAAATATACTTGTCAAATTGAATATGCCGCTGGATAAAAAGGGCACTTACGACAAACATTTGCAATGTGGGGGCAATTTTTATTCCCTAAACTTCAGTATAGCTGAAAAAAGACAAATATACTTGTCAAATTGAATATGCCGCTGGATAAAAAGGGCACTTACGACAAACATTTGCAATGTGGGGGCAATGGAAGACTTGCTTTCTAAAAGGGATCCCCGACTCCAAAACGTGTGAGACCCCCTGCTACAGTATATCGAACCGAGGGGATACTTTAAGACTCGGTGCAAAACATCCAAACACAAGTTTTATGCAAAAAGCCAAAACCGCAAAAGTTGCTAATGCACATTATTCTGTACTCCCCCTAACGCACACCGGCAAACGCGCACGCGTGCACGAGCGTCTTTGCTGAGTTATAATGGCTCACTTTCATTTTAAACAGAAAGCAATGGTGGCGCGCACTTACGCGGCTGCACACATTTGCAGAACTCCTTGAAGGAAAACACTTTGCAATCTGTTGAAGAAAAAAAAGAAAGAAAAAAAGCCACCGCGCCGTTTGGGGGGCATCGGTCCGATTTTTATCGCCATCATGCTGACTGGCGGTCAAGCACCCAGACGCACCTGAGCGAGCGGGCGGAGTTCATGAGCATGAACGCGGACGAGCGCTCGCCGCTGGACCTGAGCACCGGCCAGCGGGGGAGCCCCTCGGAATGCGGACGCTGCCGGAAGCAGCCCGCGCTCTCCCCTCGCAAGCGGCCGGCCGACGGAACTGCCCTGCGGCTGCCTTTCCGGAAGCGCCCGATCGCCGTCGAGCCGGGCCCGGATGACGAGCGGAGAGGAGCCCGGGCCCGGGCCCGCCCTGAGCTCGTGCCGACTTTGGACGTCGTCACCCCGCTCGCTTACGGTGAGGAAGAGAACCGGAGTTACACCCCCGCGAAAATGCGGCCGAATAGCTAAAAACGATGCCTGGCATTTTCGTTTCCACGGCATCCCCTCCAAAAACGTTTTCTTTTTTTTTTTGTCAAAGTTATAAAACATTGGAATCAGGACTGCGCGATTATGGCTAAATAATTACGATTATTGTGGTCAATATTGAAATCACGATCATTTTTTGGTCAAACGAGTCTATTTATTGCCTCTTTTTTAAACATGCAATCAATAAACAAGCTTTCGAGGCTTGATACTTGAACCTAAAATAAATAAATAATGGCAAAACCTTTTTACCGCTGTCCAAAATAGTATAAGCACAACATCAATATGAATCATAAAACATTAACGTTACAAAACAGTTCAAGTTTTTCATTGACTGAAAAAGATCCAGCTCATTTTTATACTCTACAAAATCATCACCAGAATCTCGGTCCCACGGACCGTATGTTTGGACCCCTGATCCAAACTAATAAGTAATATTATAAAATATGTATGTCCTTCTGAAAAAAGGGATATAGTGATATATATATGTATATATACAGTATTTATATACTTTTTATTTACGTTTTTTTTTTTCCAACCCGGGGAACTGGGTCAAATTCACCCAAGTAGTTGGTTCATTCCTTTTAGATTCCAGCCACCCATTTGCCCATTTGGTTTGAGTCAGCATTTATACTCCGGTTCTGAAATGTCCCATGTCAGTCAAAATTGTCGTCTCATGAAACGGCGTCGGTGTCGCCAATGCGGTCCAAATTCCCACCGTGTGACTTCCTCCTGCGGTCTTCCTCGTCGAGTGACACGTGGGCCCCGCGGGGGCCAAAGGAGTCATTGAGAAAAAGTCCGGTCAGTCGTTCCCCTTTTGACTCAAGGCACCGATTGTGTTTGTCAGCTCAGCAGCCGGCGTACCTGCACTACCCGCAAGCGGGCCATCTGGGCTTCCATCCCGCTCAACACCTGCTGACCAGCGCGGCGCTGGCCGCCCGCCAAGATGAAGACGGAGACACGTAGGAGCCTTTACTTTGATCTTGTCTAGCACTAAAACCTTGATGTCACTGGGCCCCAAAAAGCGCCTAAACCCTTGAACTGAATATACAGTGATCCCTCCTACTTGGCGGTCTCAGTACTTTGCGGGTTTTTCCGGGAAAATTAAAAAATATTTCAAAATTGAAAAAAATCATTTTAAAAATGTCCAAAAATGTACAAAAATTGAAAAAAAAAAAAGCAAAAAAGTACATTATATAGTATTGTATTAACCAAATAATGAAGTAATATTAGTTAATAACTATGTTAAGAATTCTTCGAGCGTTTAAGTTCGTGATGTTTTTATCTTATTTTGAAACGCATGCTTTTAATTTGTCGGGTCGCGTTCCATTTCCGTTTCCTGTTTTACGTTCTCTGTGCTCATTCGTCTCGTGACGGTGAGGTAGTGAATGACAACTTAAGCTCATTTATAGTTTATTACCATTTATTATAAATATCATTTATCATTATGATAACGCACGCTACTGCCTATGTTTAGTACGCGATGAGTGTTTATTCTGTTTATCTGTTCGTTTGTGTAGAGGTTGCACTTTATAGTTAGTAGTTGTTGTAAGTTGTTGCTAACCCGCTAATGTCGGCTAAAAATACAGTAAATTCATAGATGAAGTGTTTATATGTTAGTTGACTGACTTTAAGATTATTGTTGATTTATTATTCAACAGATACTACATGATACACCATACATGAGCCAAAATAAATGTGAAGTTCAACGTGATGACTTACGTACTCTTTCACCGGAGTCTTGGTGCAGATAACCAGTCCTGAGAACAAATTCTCAACAAACTAAGTAATATTAGTTATTTAATGAATATACAATAATGTTAATAAGGATAATGTAATGTTAAACAACAGGAGAAAGAAAATAAAATAGGCAAACAATTAAAAAGGATTGTTTGGTTACTGCGGCTATATTGGGGCGTACATAGAAATCTAGGAACTGATACCCCACTTCGCGGGTTTCAGACTTCGCGGGGGGCGGACAGCCCCCATTAACCGCGAAGTAGGGGGGATCACTGTATTCAAACTACAGAAATGCAACAAGAACATATACATACTAGAATTACATTAGTACATCGTAATCACAATATATCATGTAAAGAATCATTAAAAATGCTCCTAAACCCTTTAATCATATTAATTGCGGCAGTTGACAATATGAATGCCGTTCTCTTGTTTGCCTTGAGATGGTGCTGGTGTGTTTGTGATGAGTGCAGAGAGAGAAAGATGTTTAAATTGTACGTTTTATTTGATATTTCCAATGATCCTGGAATCATTTACAAGTGCGGGACCAAAAATATTGAATTTTAGGATTATTCTCAGCATGTAAGTTGACTTAAGTTTAGTTTGGAGTTATACGAAGTGCTTCCTGCGTGATGTCATTGCTAAAATGCTAACAACGTGCAAACAGCGTTGACATCAGACGCGACGGCCCAAAGCGGTATGTCACGTATGCGTTTTTATATGAATATGTACAATGTTAGCCGTAGCTAATGTCAATTTGATGTTAGTTCAGAAAAAAACATATAAAGTTGTTTCTAAATCAGTTTTAGTGGAAACTTAACCTTTGTAGCTTGTGCATAACTCTAATGCCACAATTAACCCAGACGTACAGACGTGTGTGTGTCTGTGTGTGTGTGTATATATATATATATATATATATATATATATATATATATATATATATATATACACACACACATATAAAGAGGCGTAACAATTTGCAAGCGCAAATACAAGACGGGCGTGCAACATTTTGGCCAGCGCGCATCGGCACTTACGTCAATGCGGGCCCTCGGGGTTGGGAAAAGCATGAGTGTGGGGTATCAAGCAGCCGGTGTGGTTTTTCTCGGGTATGTGCGCCTCGACAATCGGGCCTTTTTGAATGAGTAGACCCGAAAAACCAAACATCCGCTCCTCACTTCCTCATTTACCGCTCTCTGTCTTTTTATCGGCTTGATCTTTCTCTCTGACGTGAACGTGAGCGTGTTCTTCTCGCATCCGAGTCGGAAGATGCTCAACTTCACGTGGCTCGGGTCGTGCGCCTGTCTCGGCTTCCATTTGGTGTTATTTTTCCGGAAATGGAGTTCAAGGGCTACGGTGTCAAATTGCTGTCGTCAACTACATGTGAAGCAACGTTTAAACTGTCATCAAGGGCAAAAAACGAGTAAGGCCAAATCAGCCAATCAGACGTAAGGATGACCAACAAAGGAGTGCCGCAGGGTTCATCTTTAGGTCCCCTTCCATTTTCACTTTTCATTCCAGACATACTGTGACACGCTGTATCATTAGAGTTCGATTGAAATCACAATTGTGAACTTGATTAAAATCCTTGTTTTTAAATCAGACAAAATACACCATGTTGTCTTGCACTGATCAGTCTTTGCCTTTACAGCAAAATATTGAAAAATAGGCAAATGCGGTCTTCCCTTGTTCATCACTGGCGTTATGCTCCAAAAATGAGAGGTTACAAAATATTATCAAAGGAAATGTGACATTTTTTTTCCATTTGCTTTACTGTACATACATCTTTTAATTATTTACTGTATAACCCTGTTTTTCATTTGTTTCGTGTTTTTGTTAGTATACTGCGCAGTATGTTTTCATTTATTTAGGTTTTAGTCAGTGTTTATTTTGTGTTTATTATAGATTTGTCATCGTTTGTTTTTCATTTCATTCTGTTTATTTAAATGTTTTTCATTTTTATCCTTTATTAAACAATATAGCGTCTTTTCATTTGTTTTATGTTTATTATGCATATTTATATTTCTTTTATCTGTTTTTGTCCTCGTTTTTTGTTGATTATGCAGTCTATTGTTTGTTTACTAAACAGACTTTCCATTTGGTTTTAATTGCTTCTTTTTTTCCTTATTATACTGTAACATGTCTTCATTTATTTCATTATTATAGGAATTTATCATTCATTTTTTTTTAAGTTTTAAATCATTTTTCGGGGTGGTTTTTTTAATGAGGCGCATGGGAAAATTGAAGTCTTCGAAGTGCGCCTAATATTGCGGAAAATAGGCTCCGTTTGTAAAGCAAGTTCCAGCTGACGGCGTTTTGTTGATACGAGTCGTCAGCTGTGATGATGTCACTTACAGGAATGAGTCGCAGCTGCACACTTTCGCATACATCTGCTTTTTTCACTTCGCGTACCCGGTGCCGCTTCCTATCGGTTACCGCACGCGCTTGTATGGCCCATCATACGCGCGATGCCCCGACGCGTGGCGCATGGGAACGTCTTCTCCAGAAACGGCGAGTTTCCTGTTGCGCAACGTTTGCAGTATGACCAAAAAAAAAAAAAAAAAAGCCCCCTTTCGTTCGTATAGATGGATTTCTCACCGCACGGCCGCATGCAGAACGCGGCCATCGTTAGCAGCGGCAGGAAATGACGTGAAAACCCCTTGAGCGACTCTTACTGGAAGCTAACGGCCGCGCGAAAAAAAAAAAAAAAAAACAGAAGGCAGTGCGGTTCTCAACAGGTGTGCTCTGTTGCCGATTCTTGGCCCTGAAAATCAAGGCATAAAAAGATGGTTCTCAACCTTGTGTCGCTGATGGAACCCCTGAGAAATTTCATCCAAGTAACCCCTTAACAATGAATAGAATGTGGGGACGGGAAAAAAAAAAATTACAGTAGACAGATGCACGTTTCTTTTCAAATTAAGAGCAAATTAATTGGAGCAGGAAGCACCATATTGTGTTACACTGACTTTTTCAAAACAGAGGCTTTATTTATTTATTTATTTATTTTTAATTTCTTTATACAAATGAGCAATGTCATTAATGACAATTTTCTGGCAGATGGGCCAGGAATGAATATACCTAGAGATACTGAACCCACTGTAAATCAAGTTCCAAAGTTTCTGTTGCATAGTTCATCCGCAAATCAAAATGAATGTTTTTGGAATGCTGTGACAGGGATAGTACAGCTATCTTTTCAAATTAAGAGCACATTAAATGGAACATGAAGCAACATATTGCTCAGTTGTGTCATGTTGACTCCTTTTCAATACTTTGTATGTCCTTAGTTTAAGTTTTACAGATTTTCCATTGCCATTTACATATTTTTTTAATCTAGACAATCAATGCCAGGTATTGACTTTTTTCCATTTTTTTCAAATGTTTGACTAAAAGAGGGTCTAAAATAGTTTTTAATAACTCAATCAAGTCCTAAAGTTATCATTTACTTTTATAGCTATTGTACTTATTGTAATTGTAATTACTTTAACACTTCATGACTTAAAGGTAAGCGTTTGAGGACAAATTTTGATCTCGATTCCAGAGCTCTGCACATCGCGGTGGCCAAAGGGGAGCTGGGCGTCGCGCGCCGGCTCGTCCATCTGCTGCAGTGGGCCGGCCGAAGCCCGGACATCTACAACGACCTCCGACAGGTAAACGCCACGCCGAGGTGTCCCACTTCACCAGAAATAACAGCGCCCCTTTTTCTCATCGCTATAAAGCGATGCCATATCCTGTCTGGCCCCCTGCACCTAAACACACTTTTTTTTTTCTCACACCCTCGCTTCACAGTGATGTTGTGCTTGTACTATTTGCAGTACATAAAAAAAAAAATCTGAAGTTGTCGTTTTTAGGTTATGTAAACATACACCGTGATTTTATTGGTTCGGCCCGCAAGCTAAAGCGAGTTTAACACCTCTGCTATAATGTTAAGTCAGCAATCCAATGCAGAATGTGTGATTGAACGCCTCAGGGAGCTACGCCAACGCCAGACGCACGAGAATGAAATGAGTTCATAGTTAGTTGGTTATATTAAGGAACGCTGGCAATTTGGTAGGTGTGACTGTTTTGACTAGAACCGCGAAAAAGTCAGAATGCTTGAGCCCAAACCATTTGGGCTTCGCGGAGCTCCTCCAACTAGGAACTTGTCTGAAAGTTTGCTAACGAATGTAAACCACATCAAAATTATTATTATTATTATTTGAATCCTCAAGATACGAGACATCTCCAACAGAATTTCTCATTTGTTTATACAAAGGCGGCTTATAGTCCGGATATATATATCATCACACTGAAACTCGCTTATTTTTTTTGTGTGCACGCAAGGCAAGCATCCGTGCGTTTGTGTATACTTGAAGGTCCTCGTTCCGAGAAGTCACATGATGTGGCGGGAGGCTGTTTCGTAACATACCTGAGGTTCTCAGGGTGGTTCGCGGGGACTTTCCCTTGTTGCGTGTCGCTCTGCCGCTCGCTCATCGCGCCTCTCCACCGCTAAGTTACTGTGACGCTACCCCCCCAACGCCCCCCAAAAAAGTGCGTTTGTGTGTAAGCGGGAAAGCAAGCGCCGTGTTTGGCATGACATGAAGGCATTTCATGCCCCACTCATCTCCCAGGAATGCCAGAATACGGAGGGAAAGATGAGGGATTTTCCCTCGCTATCCTGCCTTCCTCTTCTTCCTCACGCACATACACAAAACACACACACACACGCTTCCTCTTATCAACGCTCCGCTCTCCAGGCTTTTTACAGGAAGATCTCATTTGAAGGCCTAAGTAAGGAGAGAGGATGGGTCGGTTCCTGTCGGATAAGATCGGGATGTCGGTCGATGACGCGTACTGTAAATATATGACTGCGTGTGTGTGTCTGGTGTGCGTATGAGGGAGTGAGTCACGAGATTCAGGGAAATTGACGGACAATGGCGTAACTGGATCAAGTCCGCAAAAACTTTCTTCTAACATGAAGGGTTTACTGGAAGGCCAGACCCTTTCCCCGCCAGTGAAAATACAAGTCCGTCATGTTAAGTACGCACCTCCCCAAAAAAAAAAAAAAAAAAAAAAACAGCACGGTGCAATAGTGGGATGTAGGGTAGGGTGTTCGCATGCTTATGTGGGTTTGCCTCTCAAATACTACCAAAAGTTACACACACTTCAGAAATGATCTGACACATCCTATAAAAAGGCTCTTGTGAAATACAGAAAGACGAGCACGCACACACACACACACACACACTGCCGAAATCCTCTCGCATGAACTAGATTTTTTGCTCACTTTACTGAAATGCACACACCTCTAGAACTCCATCAACACTACTTAAAGGTTGACTGAAATGCTCTCACATTCGACCGAAAGCTGACACAAGCGATTGAAATGTTTGAACACAAACTACTGCCCACACACGGACTACTGAAATATTCGTATGCACGCTACTAAAATTCACACGCACTAGTGAAATCCTCTCACACAGACTACAAAAACTCACAAACGCCATTTTTCCTCCGTCACATGCTGTAAAAAGACTCTCTCATGCACACCATGAAAATGCATAAAGCACACGTTTCCGTGAATGATTTGAAACATTTGAAGCTCTACTATTGGTTGAAAACTCCACACACACCTCCATGAGGTAAATCGTGAGCAAAAATGAAACTATTATTTTCAGTTGCAGTTTATTGCGCAACCTGTCCAAACACACATGCGCAAAGTCCACTTCCCTGCGCGTTGAACGCTGGCTTTATTTAAACAGGAGCGTCCTTGCCGGGCGCCGCCGCCGCCGCCGCGTTTATCGGCGGGCCGACCTCACGCTCGGGAATATCCTGCATTGCTCAAGGGCTCCCCGTAGACTCACCGAGTGACGTGTTTTTATGTGCCAGTGATTCAACAGCTAGAGCGGGGGTGTCAAACCTACGGCGCGCGGGCCGGTGCTGGCCCGCAAACTGGTTTAATCCGGCTGGTGAGATGATTTTGTAATGAAGTGTAATAGTAATATTTACGATTTATTGTGATGTCGAATTCTGTTTTGAACTATTTTAAAATAAACATATCACACAATATACATTGCTGAGCTATTCATCAGGATAGTTGAACATAAAAATCACCACCAAAAAGCGTCCAACTTCCGGAGCACAATAAAGATTCATTATTAAAATAATAATAATTAGCTTCATGAAGCACTTGTGTTTTGTTTTTTTTTACTCCTGGATGGCACTCTTGATTTAAATATTCATTGGAACTTATCTTAAAAGCAATAGCACCATCTGCAGGAGTCAAAGAATATTACAAGAGCTTCATTTTTTCATCGCTACTTTTCACCTTTAATGGTTTCATCCGTCTCTTCGGGCAGACCCCCCTCCACTTGGCAGTCATCACCCGGCAAGCCAACATGGTGGAGGCCCTGCTGCGGGCCGGCTCGGACCCCTCGGCGCTGGACCGCAACGGCCAGACGGCGTTGCACCTCTGCTGCGAATACGACCATCCGCCGTGTCTGTCCGCGGTCCTCTCGCTGCCCTCGTCTGTCGCCTGCCTGGAGGTGAAAAATTTTCGGGGTGAGCCATCTGCACGGAAACGTTCATCGCAGGACTGTACCGTACAACCCTCTTCATTTGGTACGTCTCTTGTTAGCTATTCCCACTGAGCCCTTTTGACCTCCCGCACCAGGTTTGAGTCCGCTCCATATGGCCGTGCTACACGGACACCGGGATTTGGCCGCCATGCTGCTGGCAGCGGGAGCCGACGTCAACGCCGGGGTCAGTTCCCCCTCGCGCGGTTCAACTTGCGTCGACCTTTCGCACCCTGTTACGTTACCGCCCCGCATCCGCTTTATTAGGACATCAAGAGTGGGCAGACTCCCCTCATTTTTGCGGTGGAGAGCAACGACGTAGAGATGGTCCGCTTCCTCATTGAGGTAAAAGATTGCTCCGCATTCTTAGAAATTCCCGAAAATCAATATTATTGGCTAGGAGTAGTTCATCATTAAAACGATGAAGTATCCAAAACAAAATCGTATAAATACTAATATTCATATTACGACTAGCAATACACAAAACATATAATAAAACCAAATAATAGTACATTACAATTACCCCTCAAAATGTTAAGTATTATCAACTCTACCCATACATACGAATATTTACATAAATATATTCCAGAATTTCTCTTTTGCGAGAAAAAAAAGAGTTAGCCATTCACTGCTGCAGATTTCGCAAGACGGGAATATGCAGATATAACGTTTTGCATTGTATGAAATAAAACGCTTCCCAGCAACAAAACCAAATCTTTCTCACAACATCTTGGACCGAAGCCTTTTTGTCAACTACAAACCCCACAATGCATCGGCAGAACTCTGCAACAAGAGTCAGGCAAAGCCACTCGAAGAAGTCATTGAAAGCCTTACAAATGATATAAGTTGCCCGCTGGCGCCCCCCGGTGGTTTGGGGATCCCAACACAAAATTGTACATTGTACCGTGTTCGCGAGTTGCCTTTTTAAGGACTAAAGCAAAAAGCATGGGAAATGCATGGTGAAACATCGCGTTTTTGATTTCCATTTCTAATTTAAATTGGCAGTAAATGAGCCCGACATGGGCTAAATTTCACATCTGCAGGGTGTACCTTTCGACCTCCCGTTTGCAAGCAAGAAGGGATGGCAGATTGAAAGTTGACATGTTTTGATAATCCTATGCAATATTTTAGTCCAACGGTGTTTTTTGTATGCTTTTCCTTCCTTATCACTCATCAAAAACATCTAAAAACCCAAGTGGGGTCAAAATTTCCCCCAGGGATTAATACGCACCAATTGAAGCAAAACTCCCAATTTTGGTCTATACCAGCTCTACAATCTCTCTATTCTGCGGTGGTATTGCCCTTTCAATAACATATCTGAATACATATGGTGCTGCAACACATGTAGACAATTCATATAACACTCAATGGTAAGTACTACTGCAACACTGAGAGCTCTCTAGAGGAGCTGTATGTATGCTGCACACCATCTTCTGACCATTTGCTGCCCCATTGGCTGGCGCAGAGGGGCTGTGACGTGAACAGGCCGTCCTACAGCAGCAACACGGCCCTGCACAGCGCCTGCGCGCGGGGCCACGGCGACGTGGTGCGGACGCTGCTCAAGAGCGGCGCCGACAGCGGCCTCAAGAACTACCACAACGACACGCCCGTCACGCTGGCCAAGAACAAGAAGGTAAGCCATCGCGTACACCGCCGCCTTGAGATAAGAGCTTTTTCAGTCACCGCCTCTTTTCAACTTAAAGCACTTTTACCTGAAATGTTTTTTCCTATTTACACTTATCAGAACTAGAACTATCATGAATACATTGCCAACCTTACCCAAAAACGAAAATCTGCAGATGTGAAAATGCTCTTATTTGGAAGTGCTTCCCTAAGCATAGTCATAACAACATGAAATAATAATATTGTGTGTTTGGAATAGGAATAAGGAGCACAATCAACTTGCTTGTATCTCTCTCGGGGAGCAGCCATTTTGACACTTGCCGGGCGACCCCGTCTCACCCAGCCCAAAAACAGACTGATGAATTACGGTGGACTTCCGCTACTGTTTGACTTGACCTCTTTTTACGACTTCCTCCTCTTCCAGGAAATCCCGGTTACGAAAGGCCGAAAATGTTGTCTCTAGTTACAAAATACATTTCAGGATACGAAAGGTGAAACTGTGTATAATATTGAGACAGGCGCGCCATAAAATGTACTCCATCACAACCCGCGATATCTCCCCTTCGCATATGTATTTGTTAGAGTTTTGGATGCATTTGTATTTATTCATATGCCGGTTTGTCCACAAACGGAAACGCGAGTCATTTGTTTACAGTGGTCCTGCACTTTTTATCTTCAAACACTTCATCCGCACTTTCCAACAGGAGTACACGCAGTAGAACTAACAAACACAAAACTGATATTAGCCACGGCTAACATTGTACATATTCACATAAAAACACATCCATACCTCTTTGGGCTGCTGTAAACAAACCGCCGAACACATCCTCGTGAATCGCATGTTAACTAGCATACTTCCGCGTTTAGCATCGTTAGCACGTTGCTAGCACGTTAGCATAACTCGCGGGAAGTACTTTGTCTGATCTTAAACTAAACACAACTATACCGACGCGCTCAAAATTATCCCCAAATAAATATTATTGCTCCCTTGGACTTGTAAACGACACCTAGATTACTGGGAATGTAAAATAAAAACGTACCAATAAAACTACCTGAACAAAGCTTTAGGCACGCACCACCAACAATGCACTAGCGTCATCTTAAGGCCAACAAATGAACTGCATTCATATTATCCACCGCTGCGATTAATATCATGAATATGAAGGGTTTGTGAGCGTTTTTATTGTATAACATAATCTTGATTTAAAATGGCAAAAAAAGAGAACACGTCACAGACATATGCAATCTTTTGCAGATAGCAGACATCTTACGAGGGAGGGGTTCAAAAGCCAGCCAAGTTCCGGGTCAACACATCGCCACGCGCGGCAGCAACTTAGTGACCAACGGTACGGGACATTCCATTGGTACACTTGCACATTGCACATCATTTAATTCACTTAAAAAAATCCAATCTATTTATTCCTTTTTTTATTCATGGAGCAAATTATCAATGCAGAACCTTTGCATCGTATGCCAAATAGGAGTAAGGCATATATTTGCATTGTCCAATCTTTTCCTTATGTGGGGAAGAAAAACGAGAGTATTTTGAGTTGTTGTGTTGGCTTCATTTTTGCTTTATGAAAATGTTTGTAACATCATACAGTTGTGTTGCTTATCGCAAGTCACTGTCAAGTTGGTCGTCGCTGTAATATTCACATTGGCCAGAGACGGCGCTAAAAGACGAAGATCAAGCCAAACAAAGCACAAATAAAGGATAAACCGAATCAGTTCTAACAATATTATGGGAAGCGGCCTAATGGGTTCGGTCCTATTGTTTTTTTTTTTTCCGTTTTTTAAATGCTTCACTGCATGTAGCTGAAATTTTGCTGATTGAATCTACAAATCCACCCTAAAATCCCAACTGCATTTTTTCCCTTTCCTCATTGCAGTTTCCCCGCCTGAGAGCAACAGTGGCGGTTGTTCTCCCTGCACGTTGCCGCCCACCCCATCTTTCTCCGTCGCCCCCCACTCACCAAGGACTCCGTCTATGCTTGCCTTTCCATTTTACTAGCGCAGGCCCGGAACTAACGACATCCCTTGGACCAACATGAGGAAATACGATGGCCCTGAAGTGCAAATCACACAAACAAAAAAGCGTAATCGCAAACAAAAAAAAACAAAAACGCCTCACAAGGGACACACGCTTTATAAAAGATGTACACAAAAAAGGATACGTGCAAAAAGAAAGAAGCTTCTTTTTATAGTGAGTGTCCTTTTTTGTTTGCTTCTTTTTTATAGCGCATGTCCTTTTTTGTTTACTTCTTTTTTATAGCGAGTGTCCTTTTTTGTTTGCTTTTTTCTTATGTGTGTCTATTTGTGTTTGCTTATTTTTTCTTGCGTGTGTCCTCTGAGTTTGCTTATTTTTTCTTGCGGGTGTCCTTTGTGCTTCTTTTTTCTTGTTTCTTTCTTGTAAGGCGTTTTTTTTTTCTTTTGCAATTACTTTTTTTTTTTTTTTTAGCTTTGTTTCTTGGTTGTGTGAATTGCAAGTCAAGGCCACCCAAAGGAAATGACCAAACTTGGATTCAGGGACGTTGTAAATGATTTAAAAAAAACTGGGGGGGGCAGCGGAAATACAATACACTCAGAAGTCGTGTGTGTGTGTGTGTGTGTGCGTGGGGGGGGGGGGGGGTGTCATAGAGCTCCTGTCCTCAGAAATTCAGGGAATTCTCATTGCATTAGTTGTGCATTTTTTGTCATTGTTTGCATGCGCCACTCACAAACTATTTGGAACTTTGACGAGGGTTGGTGTTTTTTGTAGCTTCCCCTTGCCACTAAAGTCAAATGGCGTTGATTTCTCACCCGCATCACACTTTACACCTTGCCAGTTGCGTTTGCGAAACATTTTGGAAAATCCGATCGGCAAAAATGGGAATACATTCATTTTGAAATGTCCATCTTTGCCGCCTTGACTGCGAAGGCAACACTCTTTTTGGGTGATGCAGATGGTGTTTTTGCAGTCTCTCCCCTTTCCACAGAAGTAAAACGATGTCGAGTTTCTCACCTATACTACACTTGCGCCTTACTGCCGTTAGATGGCAATGTTTTCCACATGTTCGCATGCGCAACAGAAACTGTACGTTTCCAAATGTTTTGTACATGTGTTATTGCTTTTATGAATTATTGTTGGAAATTGTTGCTGGACTGTTCGCTTTCAGGATTCATACGTCTTTTTCGAGCATTTCTGAAATGTCAAAAAAGCGAGCAAAGAAATTATGGGCTGGATACTTTTTTCAATAGCAGGTTATAAAGTAACATGGTTTAAATCGAAACTCAAGGGGCTTTTCTTCCATTTTTTTTTGCTGCTACGATATTTTAAAAATGAGAAAATGTGTTCGGTTTTCTACGTTTGCACACAACACTGGTAAGCAGAGATGCAACGATTAATCAATAAATGGCTAGCTAATCGAGGACTAAATCACCATTTGGGGGGGTAACCGATTAATCGTTGAGACCTACGATTAATTGCATCTCAAATGAAAACGGATTTGTTGAGTTCCTCTTTGAAGGCGTTGTTGGGCAAACATGTTTTTTGAACAGGGGTTCTCAAACTTTTGAGTCAGGGACCCCCCCATCTAGAAAGCACATTTTTCGAGGAGCCCCAAAATTCGATTGTTTTTACTCGAAGGCGGTAGCGTCATGCAGTAGTTTTCAACCTTTTTTTCAATGATATACCCGCGTGGAATGTTTTCATCCAAGTACCCCTTAACCCTTGTGTATACACTTTGCATTTCCCCCCCCATGATTTTGTAAATGCTTTTAAAAGTAACTTATTACCGTATCACTTTAAAACGAGTACGGAGAAGTTTTTCGTGCCGGGAGTTTTTATGGGTCCGCGGGGCCAGAGGTAAAAGCTTAATAGTCAATAAAAAGCCTCATAGAGAACAGTCCAATTGGAAAGCGGCCAAAAAGCCACTGCTGCCTTGTTAAACTTAAACCCGGAAATAAGAGCGACGAGAACAGGCATTCACATCTCAAGCATGGAAAAATATCAAAAACATAACATGTCCATGTGCAACTTATTTACCACAAACTCAAACTGTTGTCGTTATTGTCAACATCGTTGTCATCGTCTTCATCGACGTCATCATCAACACTATGACGACAAGGATTACGTCAACATCTTCGTTGTCGTCATCATGGTCGTAGTCAACGTCCTCACCGTCCTCGTCAACATCCTCTTTGTCGTCATCGTCAACGTTGTCGTTGTCATTGCTGTCATTGTCGTATGTCGTCATCTTCAACGTCATCGTTGAAATCATGCTGTAGGCGGAACTATTGTATACACACATCGGTTCCCCACACGGACAACTACAGTCGACGCACTGTTAATGTCAAACCTGTCCTTTTTCACCCTGTGATCGCCGCTGGTTTTTACACGAATTTCCGCACAATATGAGGAAGTTTTGAACGTAGCAAAACGTCTTTTCCGTGTTGTTTTTTTTTCTTGACGCCGAAGTGAGCGGAGAAGATGCGGCTTACGCTGCGGGCGTTGATCTCCCACGGCCGGGTGGCCCGGAAGATGGGAATGGGCCCTAAGTCTCGACTGGACATGCTCAGGAACATCCTGACCGGTCTGGTGCGACACGAGCGCATCGAAACCACCGCGGCCCGTGCAGACGAAGTCCGCTTCTACGCAGAGAAAGTACGCGAGCCGTTAGCCGCGCTAGCTAGTTTGCATCATTTTATAATCTAACTGTTTACACTGGAAATGTGTTTTCGTTTATCCCAGCTGATCGACTACGCGAAAAAGGGCGACACCGACGAGAAGGCGATGAAAATGGCAACTTTCTGGTTGACGGTATGTACGCACGTTTCGAATATTTTTCAACTACTGTTCCGTCGATTTTATTGAATAATTCCAGTTTATTTTCTTAATTTTTTTTCATGGCGTCAGTAATTCGAACTGCTCGCCTGCTGCAAAATGACAGATTGAGGAATAAAATGCAAATGCACGACAGGGTTAGCCAACAGTGTCACTGTTCAAACCTTCGTAATTGTCTTGCCATAATCAGTAAATATCGTGATGAACAGATGAAGCTTAAAAGCATGAAATCATCTTTCCATCCATCTGGTTGGGAAAAGCTTTATTTCTTCAGGCGTCGTGTGCACTTCCACTGCTGGGCAAAACCTTGATTGACATTTGAACTTTTTGGAAGGGATTTTAACAGCTCAGAGGTGTCAAGCTCATATTTGATTGTGGGCCGCATGGAGGAAAAGCTATTTGCAAGTGAACTGGACCAATAAAATCATACTATATATTTATGTCTTTAAAACAACAGTTTTAATGCATTATCCTTTTTAAATATTGTCCAAAGTAATACATCATAACTGTTAAAAGTTTTTCATATTTTGAAAACAAATCATCTCGCAGGCTAGATGAAAGGGTGGCCATATGTTTGACACGCCTACTCTAGATGCCGCTATTGGTTTAGAGATCTTATTAATTTCACTGCATTTTGAAATGGAGAGTGCCATCTAGAGCAATAAAAAAGAAAATAGCACAAGTGCTTGGCAAAGCTCCAGCTGCCTTTTTTTCCCGCTCCAGGAGAAGGACCTGGTCCCCAAGCTGTTCAAGGTGCTGGCCCCGCGATTCCAGAGCCAGTCGGAGGGCTACACGCGCATGGCCCGCATCCCAAACCGCAACAACCTGGACCGGGCCGAGATGGCCGTGCTGGAGTACAAAGGCAACCCCTTCCCGCCGCTCTACCCGGTCAGGAAAGCAAACCCGCTGACGCTCATCAACCAGCTGCTCGCCGGCTACCGCCAGGACAAAGCCGGCTCGCCGCCCGGCTTGTGAAGCCGACGACTTTTGGCTTACAGAAACGCGTTCCGATCTTTTTTCCTATTTCTGTATTTATTAAAAAATTAAAAAAAAAAAAAAAAGCATGTGTGCTGCTACTCAATTGCACAAAACCTCACTTCAATGATAGGATTTAGTCAAATCCTTATAATACATACACATAGGCAGTGTACACATACAAACACGCGCATATATATTTCATTATCATTGTCTTATACTGTACGTAAAATGAGCATCTTTGCGCAGTCTGTCAACGACGTGGATACCCGCTTGCTTTAAATACATATCACTGCCGTGAAGAACTGGAAAGAAACGACAGAGGAGCTAAACCGTAAGCACGCAAAGTCGTGAAAAACAAAAACATGTAGTTACCACATTTGGACTCAGGATGGCGCCAGAACTAACCCACGAAGGTTCGGTTTGTTGCCCGTTTTCTTTCCCCTGAGTTGCGTAAAAAGCTGACTTAAAAATAAAACGACAGCTATTCCTGGATGTTTAGGATAAATATCAGAATACAAGCAAATGCGGTCCTGTCAAGGCAGCGATTAAAAAAAAAAAAACACCAACACATAACAGACCTGTTGTAAAACATGTTTTAATCATTATTTTGGCAAAAAGTGTATCATATCTACAGTATATTTGACACGATTCAAACGCATTCTTAAACCGAGGAGCTTAAAAAAAACTCACACAAACTGTGCTTTTCTGTGTCATGCGTACATAATTGGTCACGTGATCCAGTCGGAGCCTCCACTTGTGTGCGCACGCGCGTTTAAAATGCGGAAGCGGCGCTTCCGCATCGACAGAACAAAAGGCGGGAGAATATACAGTTGACGTCATCACGTACAAGCACGACACAACAATTGATTCAAGTAGTGCTCCCTCATCGACTCACGCGCGGAATGAAAAACTCTCAAGCAGACTTTGGAACTAAACGACACAACTTTAGTTTTCTTTGTAGTTAGTGTTCGTTATACACTTTTAGAATTTGAAGCAAGCAATATTTTGTTATCATCCTGGGAAACAGGAATTGTAATTGCACATCGATGCCACTAGGTGGTGGAAGTGGCGCTTTCATTGTCGAAGTTTGTGCGGGGAGTTCGGCACTTGAAATTGCGTCAACGTTTTTCAAGTTATTCATTGTGATTTATAGAAAATAATAAGCACAATGTTTGACTTTTTAGGTTGAAATGTTTAAGTTTAATAATTGACATACCAATTTACATTTATTCTTATTTACTGATTTTTTATATTATTCACTGATTTTTTTTGTGTCAAATGGTTCAGTTGGTCAAAAGTGTTTCTAGTTTAAAAACCAATGGACATTTTTTTAAATTTCAGGCAGTTTTATGCAATTTAAGCGGGGGGGGGGGGGGGGGGGTACTTGGATAATACATTTTTTGTCATGTTCCAGTATATATTTTGGAAGATCTGTTCAGTATAGCTTCACTGTTTTGCAAAACTGTGACAAAAAAAGATAACAGTATTACAGTTGTAAACTATAAGTAACACTGTGTATTAAAACTTGTACTTTGTCATGGTTGGAGCGTGACAATAAGCAAAAGTGACGTTGACATAGCGACCGATGCCATTTTCTTGCCCCGCTCACACGTTCTTTCTTTTCACCTTTTTTTCTTTTTAATAATACATATTGAAAGTAAAGCTGAGGCTCGTATTTACATGTGTACACATCACAAATAAACAAGACCAGGAACATTAAAGTGCTCCATGCAGGACACACACACACACACACACGCACACACACAATGTACACTTGTTGCTTTTCTACACACGGTCGTCTTTATAACGCATTGGACACTTCCAAGGAGCCAGTTAGCCGTGTCATGCTAATTACGTTCAAAAACTTTACAAATGACATCCTGGAGTTTGTACACGTTAAACTTTGTTTCTTAGTTGTCCTTTCGACTACATTTGAGGCTAATGGAGATCCGCTAGCATTAGCCATCGCGTTAGATGCACAAAAAACATTGACGTGATTTAAGAACACTTGGCTGTAAAAATTACCGCTTGCTAAGCTAGCTAGTTAGCAACAAGGCCGGACACTATATTTTCAAAATCGAGCACGCTGTCCATTATTCTGTCCATTAATCGAATACAATTTTTATCGTAGATTAGTTTATTAAGCAATTATTGGTGTTTATTTGGTATTTATTAGTGATAGCTAAACAAATAAACAATATCAAAAGAGAAGAAGCTTTTATGTATATTTTTTCAAAGTAAAGGCTGATGTTTGCAACACTTATTTGAATTAAACATAAAATCCGTTTGTTAAAATCAATACATGAAATTGATTAAAGGATTATGATTTTATTTTGTGTAAACGTGTATAACTTTTAAATATTTTTATTAATTTTTTGAGCGCTTATTTGTGTTATTTGGTTTTGTTTATCAAAAAAGAGCGAAAAAAACAATATCAAGATGTGCAATTTTTGGGAATACCACTTTTCAACAGCAAAATTTAGAATCAGAGTTGAACAATTTTAAGCTAAAGCATGCCTCTAAATGATTACTCTATCAAAATAGTTAGATGAATCTGATAATCGATTAGACGGCAATTAATCGATTCAATTGACAGCTTTATTAACAACACTATGTAGTTTGAGCTTTTGCAGACTGAGCGTTGGAGTGAAAAGCTGTTAAAAATGAACGCTCATGACAGCCGCGACGTAAAAAAACAAAACACAAACTCATGATACGAGTTTTCATCTGACAAAAGTCATCATTTTCCATGAATAATAAAGTCGTCATATCAGGAAGTGGAGCTTTTGCATGAAAAGTCTTCAATCGCGGACATGAAGTCGTCTCGAGTAGTTTTCATACTGCGGGCTTTGATTTGTGTGTATTCATAAAAAACGTTTAATACACACCAGACGCTAATACTGAATATGGATGGGAAATACAACACAAACATGCATTTTTTTTTCTTTCTTTTCACAAAGACCAGAAGAGACGTTTAACATTTAGCGCATATCAGGAATTTGAAATAAACGGCTGTGATGAAGGTGAAGAAAAATGCAGTCAAGTAAATGCAGTAAACTTTTTTTTCCCCCCTTTAAAGTCCGGCTACAGCTGTAGAAATGCTCAAAATCCTTAATAAACATGTTTTTTTTTTCTTTTGAATCAAAATGTATGCGAAGAAAAAACAGATTTTAAAAAGTGGTTCAAAATGCTTTTTGTGACAGGTGAATGGTGGGGAAAAATGGTAGTAATGAGTTTTAACTTACAGTGGTACTTCTACTTAGGAAATTATTTCGTTCCGTAAGTCACACCGTAACGTGAAACTTTCATAAGTAGACGCTTTTTACATGTAAATAGCCCAATTCCTTCCAAGCCCCCAAAATGCTTCTAAACCCTGAAAATGAATATTATTCAATTATAAAAATGCATAAAAAAGTAACAAATACATATTTGAATTACATTTGTGCATAATAATCAAAATATATCATGTAAAAAAAAAAAAAAACATTAATTGTAGTGGTTGACAAAATGAATGCAGTTCACTTGTTTGCCTTGAGATGGTACTGTTGTGTTGGTGATGAATGCAGAGAGCGACACCTTTTTAGGACGTTTCATTTGTACGTTTTTATCTGCCATTTCCAGTGATCCAGGAATCATTTACAAATGCAGGAGCAATAATATTGAATTTTTGGATTATTCTCAGCATGTAAGTTGACTTAAGATTAGTTTGGAGTTATACAAAGTGCTTCCTGCGTGATGTCATTGCTAAGATGCTAACAACGCGCAAACAGCGTTAACGTCAGATGCGACAGCCCAAGGTGGTACGTTACATACGGAATGTGAATTTAGGTGAATATGTACAATGTTAGCCGTAGCTAATGTCAATTTGATGTTTGTTGGTTCTACGGTGTAAATTCCTGGCGGGAAATGTGAACGAAATGAGTAAAGATGAAAAACCACAAATACGGACATGACATTTAAGTCATGTTGGCGTGACTCATTCTGCCAACAATGTTGCCTTTTAAATCTTGAGTATTCTCGTTACTAGACACAATATTTCTCCGCTGAATCTTTCGCGACAAGAGGCGTTTGGAAGTAGAGGTACCACTGTATTGACCGTCGGCTGGGTCAAAATAGATCTTAGATCGTCTATAGCCGTCGACGGTAGCGAATGAGTTAATAAAGCGGGAGAAAAAACGAGAGCAAGCTACTTACAATCTTACAAGAAGAACAAATATTGGGGAGGATTTGTTTTTTTCCCCCCGCGTGGCGTTCAGAGGTCCTTCCATTGTTGAAATATTTATTGCTTCTCTTTTGTGTGCTCCTTGCGTAACGTCTCGACTTTGTACTCACCGCGAGCTCCCGTTTTCACGCCTTGGATCCGAAGGCGCCTCCGACGCCGCCCTGCATGCTGAAGTACTCGGTGAAAGAGGGGAGGCGTACGGGGGGCGAGCGCGCGGCGGAGGCGGCCGGCCGCGGCGGGATGGGGGGCGGAAGCGGCGGCAAAATGGCCGCCAGGTCGTCCGCGGCGGCCGAGGTGGTGATGATCTTCCGCTCGCTGTTCCTGGCCACGTCCGGGACTTTGCGCGGCACCGTTTCCTCCACCGTCTTGACCGGGTCCTGCGGGCGGGCGGAAAACCGTTACGACTCCTTGAATTGCTTTGATCGAGTCGGCGCTTTACCAAAAAAGGCCGGACTCTTCAAAAAAATGTCAAAATAATGTGTACGTGCTGAAATGTACAAAAAATGTCTTTGGAGTAGAATGAGTTAACTGGACGTGAAAAATACTTAAAACTTATTGGTCAAATTAATTATAGGCAAAATATCCATTTGTAATGGTAAAAATTGAGAAATAAGATTCATCTCTGTCTCTCTTTATTTATATAATGTCTTTTTTTCGGAAGTGTCAAAGTTTCCGATTCTTCGCCCCCCGGACGAAGAAGTTTCCACTGACCGACTGGATGGAGAAGAGTTCGGTGAAGTTGGGCTGCGAGTCTCCCAGGAAGGAGCCGTTGCCGTAAGCGTGGTGCGGGAAGCTCTCGCCGCCGCCGCCGCCCTCGCCTCCTTTGGGGCTGGACAGCAGGATCCCGATCTGGGACGTGCGCACGTGGTACGGGAAGTTCTTGTTGGCCGCCGACGGGCGCGTTATCACCTGCCGACGGGGACCGTCAAACAAGCTGGTCTCGTTCGTATTTTTTTTATGTCCGGCGAGACCGACGTGGACATTCGGACGATACGGAGGCGATCGACGATAGGTGCTGCCGTTCCGGCTAGCGAAAGAGCCCCGGTGGGTTGGGCGGCCGATACGAGACGGTTTAGCCGTGAAAAGTACCAACCAAAAAGACGATGTGGGCGTAGAGGTGGATGCCCAGCTGAATGCCGTTGACGATCTTCTCCCGAGCCCATCGGGGGATGCCGAAGTTGGCGATGAGCGCCATCACCGGCACGGCAAAGAACCTAAAAAAAAAAAAAAAAAAAAGAGACGCCGTACTTTCAGAATAGAATCAATTTATAATTTATTACTGTCACTGTCACTTAAAAGTCAGTTTTGCAGAATTTTCACTTTATATATATATATATACACTGTATATAACCCTAACCCTATATAAAATCGTCCTCATATGTATACAGATTCTACTACTCCATAATATGCTCAGAATGTGAGTCTATTCATTTATTATTGCCCTATTACGTTTTTTTTTCTTCAGTTTTATTGCCTACTTTATTATTAGCTCTATTGTGTAGAATGTAAGCACACACACTGCACAGGGAAGTGAACGGAATAAGATTGTGTAGTGTGACTATGCTTATGACAACAAAACCTTTGAATCTTGACTAAAGATACAGTATATATATATATATATATATATATATATATATATATATATATATATATATATATATATATATATATACTGTACTCTGTGGGCCGCGCATAGGGCTATCTTAAAATAACTTGAGAACCTCTTGACAGTTGAAGTCCATTTCTCCGGAAGCGCATGAATAATGGAAAAAAAAAAAAAAAAAAAAGGATCGCAGGCCCCGATGAATGGCGCGTATCCCCCGGCGGGCCCAGGACTCACCACAGCGTGTAGGTAGTGAAGAAGGGGACGTAGAAGGGCTGCTTTTCGGGGTAGTGCTTGAGCGAGACCAGCACGGCGTAGCAGAACCACACGTAGGCCAGAAGCTGCAGGCCCATCAGCCCGTAGCCCGCCGGGCTGTCGTAGGCGTACAGAACCTCGCCGGGATCGAAGAACTGAAAGTACATTTGGACACGGCGGAATATCATAAAAATATCACAGCTATTTTTAGTGATAAAAAGTTATTCGTGTCTATAAAATTAAATCTATATTAATTTCATGGCAATTATGCAGAGGAATTCTTTCCGCCGCTTGCCGTCGACTGAAAATGACATCACATGTGCTCATTTAACAACCGATCACGGCTCAGCTTGTGAATGTCAAACAACGAAAAAGCCAGCCGTGATTGGTGTTCATGTTATGTCAGTTATGCAGACATTAGGCAAGGTTAAGTTTCGTGATGATGACGTTTTAGAGCGTAGGTGTCAAACTCCAGTCCTGGAGGACCGGTATCCTGCAGGGTTTCCACGTTTCTTAACCCAACACATCTGATTCAAATGATTAGGGACATTTTCAAGCTCCCGCAGTTTGCTAATCAGCTAATCGTTTGAATCAGGTCTGTTGGGGAGAGACAAGCAGAGAACATGCAAGATACTGGCCCTTGAAGACTGATGTTTTAGAGCATAGTTATCAGATTGTTGTCCTGGAGGGCCGGTATCCTGCAGGTTTTCCAGGTTTCACCTGATTCATACGATTACTGCCAATTTCAAGCTTCCTGCAGAGCCTGCTAGTAAGCTGATCATTTGAATCAGGTGTGTTGGGATTAAAAAAACAGGAAGCATGCAGGATACCGGCCCTCCAGGACTGGAGTTTGACAATATGTTTTAGAGAATAGGCTCCAGGCCTGGAATTTGACATCTATGTTTTATAGCATAGGGGTCAAATTCCAGTGTGTTGGGCAGAGACAATCCCAAAACCACGCAGGATACCGGCCCTCCAGGACTGGAGTTTTTGACAGCCGCGGTTTCGAGAGTCCCCACATCGGGATCATGTTCGGCAATGACGCTGCCGCGTTCTTCTCGGGGGTGCCCTTGTACATTCATCTGGGTCGCGACCAGATTGCATTTCACGGTCGGGCGCGCACCCGCCGCCGCATAACGCACGCGGGCCCCGCGGCCAGTCCGGCGTCCGATCAAGCGGAGCCCGGCGTAACCCAGTTGGGGCTTATTTTTAGCGGGGGCTCCCCGGGGACGGCTTCCTCAGCGTACACGCCGTCCGCGCTTATCTCCCGAAAGCCCTTGTGAATTTCATCAGATGCCGAAGACGGCGCGCTCGGAGACGAAACGCCGCATAATTAACGAGGGCGAGCATGTCGCGGCGGGCGCATCCGCCGAGCCTGCGCTGCGTCTGCATACTAATGAGGGGACCCCTTGCCTCACTCGGGAGATTTGAAGGAAAATGAGCCCACTTTTTCAAATTGACCGGTACCTCGATATGGAGACTTACTAGACTTTTTTTTCCACGGCCAAGGTCGAGACTTCATTTGCTTAATGGCAAATCCGTTCCCCGCGATGACATGAAATTAAAAATTCCCTTTGTTGATTACAGATCAAATTGTTTCATTCATAACGAGCGGCAGATAATCAAACAAAACGAGGCGGTGTTTCGTCCCGATTATTTGCGGAAGGTCGGCATGGTAAACGGTTTTGTGCCATCCGTGTGTGATTTATTAAAACTTGGGCCTACGTTTGCAGTGGTATTTCAAGGCGTATTCAATAACTGCAGATGAAAAGCAGTGTAATCTTCATTTGTTTTATTTCTGGATCGTGTGCCAGAAAACTGCATGACTAATGACAATGAAGGTATGCGATGTAACAAAATAAAAGCAAACAACGGAGTTGAACACAATTTATACACAATCATATTCCAATTCATTTGCTCTCAATTTGAAAGGGGAAAAAATTTTGCAGCAGAAACTTCGGAATTACGTTTCTAAAAGGAATCTGTATGCGTATTTTATCCAGCAGCTCTAGATTGTGCAATAATATGTTTCTGGATCGTCTGCCAGAGAATTGTGTCACTGATGGCGACGTGCATTAGTATTAGGCTTAAAAATAAAGGCATACAGATATTTTGAAAAGGTGTCACTTTAACACAATTTTAGTGTTCCAATAAATTTGCTCTTAATTTGAAAACAAACAAAGGTCCTGTTCCTCTCACGGCACTAAATTGGATTTTCTGATGCCGTTGTAAAGTGTTTTCAAATCTCCCGCAGCCCCTGAAGTGCCCTCATGTATCCCCATTTGAGAAACACGCCCGGTATGATTTCACGCAAGCAGTTCTGCGCCGTCTGGTCCAAATGTCAAAAGCTGTTAAATGAGCGTGAAATAATAGAAGGAGCGGCGTCAGCAGCAGCTGGGCCCCAAACTGTCCAGTTTTCATTTGTTATGGATTATTTTACCACTTGAGTCCAGTCGACAAAACCCCGGGGGGGGGGGGGGGGGGGGGGGGGGGCGTTTCCCGCGCGCCAACAACCCGCTTAGAAGTCGGAATCAAAGTCAGCTCGCAAAATCTTACTTTACTACCAAAAGCAGACGTCTCACGGATTTTTCCTAAATGAATTCTTCTTCTTTGAACAAATATGATAGTTGTTCCTGTTATTGACGTTGTTAGTGTGACACTTTTAAATGTAAAATGGAATGTACTTGTCATTATGACAATTGCAAATGTATTACGAAATGTACTGTAAAATTACATGTTTTACTCAGGTTAAAATATTCAAGATATTGGCGTTAATGTTCCACGTTAATATTCATTATTATTTATTCATTATACATACGAAAAATGTTTCCATTTTATTTCAGGCACTTTGATGCATTTTAAGCTATTTTTTTCAGATTCGAAATAAGATGTAACCTGTAGGAACCCTGTAAAAAGTCAAGTTAAAGCTGAAAGAAGACTTAAAAGTTAAAAAGGATAAAATTGTATGGATACAATTTTCATAGAAAATGAAATGTTTTCTCTTTCTTTTGGGGGCTTTGCGAAAAAACACACAAAAAAAGAGGGGGGGGCTACGCTAATTGTAGCGCAGGCGTACCTCGGCCTCGTAGATGAAGAGGACGACGTAAGTGATGGTGTAGACGGTCATGTAGATGCTCAGCTTGACCGAGCCGCTGTGGCTGATCCTCGCCCTGACACACACGCGTGCACACAAAGGTCAAAGGTCAGCCACGGGTCGGACCGCGATAAAGACACAAGGGACATTTAGTGTTATATATGTTTAGTGAGGGGACGAACGTAGATTGAGATTTAAGGGGGCAAAGGAGCTATTCGAGCGCACAACAGGAACGGGCAGCTCACATTTGAACTCTTTGAATAATTTAAGGGCGGCTCCCTTTCCTTAAAGAAATCCTAAATATTGCATGAGCAAACAGCAAGACCGTTGAACGAGCTGCGCTCCTGGCTCAGGAAGACTCATTTGATCCTGGACGAGACTATGGGCCTTTACTCAGTTGCGTTTGCGTAAGTCATTTCTTGGATGAACTGCACATATTAGTCGTCTTTATTTGGGCCGGCCCAGTTCAAATGAATTTGACGTCTAAAGCCGACAATGGCAATGAATGAGTTAATGCGACATTTATTTCCAGCTGCGGTTGTAAAAACCTAAAATCGAGTGGAATGCCATTTGCATTTTTTTTTCCACTCGCGAAATATATTTTAAGTGGTGGGTCTAGATCACGCGTGTCAAAGTCCAGTCCTCGAGAGTCGGTATCCTGCATGTTTTGCAGGTGTCTTTCCCAAACACACCTGATTCAAATGATTAGATCATCGGCAAGCTAAGCGGGACCTTGAAAACCATCCTAATCCTTTGAATCGGGCGTGTCTGAAAGAGAAACATCAAAACCATGCAGGATACCAGCCCTCGAGGACTGCACTTTGACAGCTATGGACTATTCAGCAAATACAGAAGCTAGCGCGTGCTATAGCATTTTTTTATTTCTTGCTAATCTCCTGGAAAAATGTGTCAATGACGATGCACATCTACCTAATCCTTATCAAAATAAAGGCATAAACGTTTGTGCAAAGGAGTTACTAGAACACAATTTAGCAAGAAGTTGTTTCATGTTCCAATGAATTTGCTCTAAATGTGAAAGGACAACATTCTGTGAAGCCCTTTGAGACTTCGGTGATTTAGGGCTATATAAATAAAATTTGATTGATTGATTGATTGATCTTACTGTTCCTGCCCAACATTAATAGGTATTAAATTAGATATGCTGAAAGCCTCGAACTGCTGAACACAAACTTTGATCTTCATCTGAAGAGGTAACTCAAGCTATACTTTACTCAGCAACTACAGAAGACAGATTTTGAACACTGTTTTAGATCTGGCTCATCTGGAAGAAAATTGCACTGGTGATAATTTGCATTTGTATAAAATGTAACCAAATAACGGCATAGAATGTTGCAGTAGAATGCAAGACAACCAGCAAACAGTTGCTTCATGTTCCAATTAATTTGCTCTTAATTTGAAAAGAAAGGGGGGGGGGGGGGGGGGTCCATTCTTGCTACGCAAAACGTTAAATGAGATCTGCTCCAACCAGCATAAACACTGTTCAAATCTCGCGCGCACCTTTCCGTACCCCCGGGGTTAGCGGTAGAAGCGCTGATTTAGGGTGCCACGACAACCAATTTGAATCGGAAAATTGGTTTTCGATCAAAAAGCTGCGAGCGCATCACCTCGGACTGAACCGTTCCAGTCTAAAACCAAGCGCCCTTGAATGGTAAGGCACCCCATCTATGGAGACGCGAATCAAATTGCCTTTTATTGGGAGCGGGCTCACACGCACGCGACGTAAGATGGCGGGCCCACCTGGTGACAGTGAAACCTTTGCCCAGCAGTATGAGCATGAGCAGGAACACCAGGAAACTGAGTGAGAAGAGTAATTTCCCTGGAGAGACACAAAGAAGAGACGTGAGAGTAATAAGGAGGAAACCAAAATGGGAAGAAGCAGTCCACTGCACACGCTCGCACAATATCATTCCAGCATTTTCAAGTACGGGGCGGTTAACCTGGTCCCAGGCACTTTCTCGGACCATTATGTGTTTGGACAGCGGTAACTATTGTCCAAACGTCATTTGGGCGCGATTTAAAAGGAAGACTCGGCCTCGGGCTGCAGTTACAAAGTGATTAGATGAGGCAACGTTTTCATCCTCATCTCGTGGCTCTCTTTGGTTCGGGGAAAATGAATAACGCTCCGTTCGGATCGACTACGTGGCGACGCATTCGAATTGCGGTCAATGACGTTTGCGACAGTCAGTGACATCTATAGGTGGTGTTTGCTGCCACGGGAAACTATTCATTGTGGAAAGTGCAAAGACCTTTGACACAATTGAGAGATCCTTATGAAATTTTGTTCGTATATCCAGGTGGTGGCCTTCACACTATTGCGCAAGCCCACCGGCACACAATCCACCAAGCGCCCAATTTAAGAGCGCGTGAGGCAGCGGGGACTCACCGAGTATTTTCAGGCTGCCGTTGCCGACGCCATCGCGGGCGTAGAGGCCCCAGTAGACGCAGTGGAACAGCAGGCTTAGCACTGCAGAAGGAAGAAATACGTCCAGAACGGGGACGCGGAGGTGCAGGGAAAACAGAGAGCAAAAATCAAGTCATGAAGGACGAATACTTCAGGAAGATACTTGAGCCTTTTTTCTTTTAATATGACTATAATTTAGAGATCAGATAATGTAATCTACTCTCGAGTTGTATCAACTCCTGCTACATTGTTCGATGGTTGCCCCGGGAGCCAATCGCGTGTCTTGTAGGAGCGCCGTGAGCTGATTGACAGATTGGCCATGCCTCCTCACGAAACTCACACGCTTGCACGCGGGAAAGAGCAGAAACACAGACGATGCCACAAAAGGGAGAGTCGAAAATATGTTAGCTGCATTTCTTTTTGTAGTCAATTGGAATTTCAAGTGTGAACTCTGCTTGTTGTCAAGTTTGGTCAATTACAGGCTCTAAAATTGGACTTCCGGGCACCGCTAACACGAGGCCAACTGCGGCTCTCCGTGAAACTACAGCCAAGGGATGGAAACGGGAAGGGATAACGGTACAGTTACAGTATAAGGTTTAATCATTTAAGATTAAGTAAAATCTGTAAAGTATAAATACTTTTTACACTCCCTATTAACCGCCAAAAACGAGGGATTACTCTATTCCATTGAGTAATCGAATTTCCCAATTTTTTTTTGCATTTAAATGCATCGCAAAATTTAGTTTATTTACCAATTGTTTATTTTGTATTACTTTATTTTTGGTATTATACTGTCAGCGCTTCAGTCAATGTTGTCTTCAAAAACTCGGTTTTTCTCCCAACATTTCTTTTTGTGTGCATTGTACTACTGAAGTAGAGATTGCGATTGCTTTGGCTACCTCTAAGAAACCAGGTACAAAAAAAAAGGAGGAATTTCGCAGGGAAGAAAGCGGACAAGTCTGTGAACGGGATGAAGAAAGGGCATGGGAAGTGATTTCAAAAGAGGGCAAGATAAGGACATGAGCGCGGGCGCCGTCGGCCCATTCAGACGTTAATACTGGCCCGATAAGATCGGCCGCTCAAGTGTGGATTAGAGCTGCTGCGAGCGAGCGAGCGAGCGAGCGAGCGGGCGGGCGGCTCATTGTCGTCCCGCCGCAACCCGAAGCGCTTCTTCCCATCATGTGAATGTGTGTGTAGGATGGAAACACTCACCCTCCACACCTGCGGCCGTCATAAACATTTTGTAGGTGGTGTGAAGAAGCTGTCTCCCTTTCAGATTGTCTGCAGAAAAAAAAAAGAAAAGAAGATGGCATCAAAGGGATGAAGTGACGGAAGCGGGCTTTGTGCCAACAGATGGCGGCGTAGGGAACGCCAGGCCTGACAAGTGAACCGAGCGGCGCCGGCATTAGCATGCCTGCGTATACCCGGCCGTGCATTTCTTTGCGGGGATGAATATTTTACCGGGCCGGGCCCGCCCGCCGGCAGCTGCGGGGGGAAAATTTACAGGTGAGGAGCAAGTCGTAAACATTAGCGCTGCCGGCTTCGCACAATATACAAACGCTAGAGAAAACGGGAAATTTGGTGAAAATGAGCGTCTTTGGAATGAGAAAAATGGAAGCACACTAGCAAGGCAATCGTGGAGTATATTGGATTTGGAATGGGAAGAATTGGTTCATGTAATAATGATAACAGTAATAAGTACAAGGCTGCTACTGAGTTGGCAATAAATACATTAAATTTCGGACTAGAAGCCACTCCCCTTTTCTCACGCTGCAGTATTTTTTTTTAAACTAACCACCAGGGGGCGATCTCTACTGGATTCTGTGAAAGCAGCCAGTAAGAAAACACACATAAATAGAAATAGAAATAATAAAATTCTCGTCAAATATTTTTTTTCATGGAGGGTAGCTGACACCCTTGACTAGTGCTTATCTAATATTAAGCTAATTGAGCACTGTAGTGATAGCTGTGACCATTAATTATCAGTGTTTTCATACATACAACACATATATTACAAGTAAGTGAGAGGAAATCAGTCTTTCATATGATACCACCCATGCTTACATAGACATAGCGCACAACATTCTGTCGGCCTTGAAAGAGGAGTATCAATGCTAAATATGCTAGGCACTCTAGAGGTTGCGTTTTCCGATAACGCTTGCCACTGAAAAAAATGGATACCAGCTGTGATTCCTGGGCGCACAACAAAATATCTGAATCCACTTGCCATCAGCGTGAATCGCGAATAGATTTAGTGCAGAGTGTGAAGGGGAAGATGATAGCATAGATGTTACTGTTGTGTTGGTTTGGTATTCTAACAATCCAAGTGCGTGAAAATATGTCGGTGCTGCTCTTTTTATTTGTAAACATGCAGAAAAGCAATTTTTTTTCAAATAGTGGCCAAAATACAAACCAGATTTTTCCAATTGTGAGGTGGATATCCCAAGGATTTGGGAATTCCAAAGTCAACTATTTCTCAAGTCAATTAATGTCAGGTTCAGGCAATCTAAATAAACAATAAACAAGAAGGAAGGCCTCGATCTTCTACCGTTCTGATGATACTTTCTGTGAAACAAATATGGGATAAGCTATATACAGTTATTCTAACAATTAATCAATTTAATTGCCAGTGAATTTGATGATCGATTGGTTGTCGTTTCATCGTTGGAGTACTAAATAAATGTACTAACAGTTGAGGGGGTGGAATAGTGTGAAGGGCTCAGCCTTCACATCATAAAAATGAGATTAATTGTACTGCCCAATCATAAAGTCTAACGTTTAATGTACGATATGATGATTGTTGATCTTCCGTAATTAATCACTGGGAGCAATATTTGTTTTTACAACTCAAAGCGGCCGCATATTCTTCGAAATGAACGCTTGCACAATTGTACCGGGGAAGGTCGAAAGTAGCGGCGGTTTTCAACTTTTCGAATCCCCGGCAAATCACAGCGGGGGACTCGGAATCCGGCCCGTACCAGCGGCTCATTTATCTTAGGCCATTAAATCAGGGGAGTGGAAATGACTAAAAGTCAAAGTTAGCACAACAGACGCGGCAGATGGGCGGCAGTGTGGAAGTCTCCAGCGTGAGGAGGCGGCTCATCATGTGGCCTAATTGCTCTGCAAGGAGAGCGGGGAACATTCTCCACACTGACATCTATTCTCAGCAGCAATAACTTGAAGAATACAATGCAGGGGAAGTCACATATAACAGTAGAGTATCACTGCTGGAGGTAAAATAAGAAAGAAGGAAAAAAAAGTCCTCGAGGATCCGCTCGTGTCAGATAAACGTTCAATTTTGCGGTCCGCGCATTGCTTAAAGGAGACGGAAGCTTTGTGCTTGACCTTGCCATCTTCTTTCACTCGACATGAAGGATGAAACTTGCAAGATGGCATTTGAAAAATGCACGGAGGCTCTGTGAGCCAGCCCAGGTGAAATGCGATCTGAATGAAAGATGAAGAGCGGCTACGGCGGTGGTTTTGGGATCATATTTGGGCAAAGGGGAAAACCTAACATTTTGCTGCATAGCCTTTTTTCTGTCTCAGCTGGAAAAGGTGCAGTCTGTTTATCAATTCGGGAGCGGGGGGTGGCCCTGTAGCAACTCTGGAAAAAGTCTATCCAGGAGAGTCCAGATATCAGTTGTTTTGGGAGCAGTAAGACAGACAATGTGGTCGGTCTTGAGTCCATAGAATGAGACTCTGAAACGGGTTTAATTAGCCAAATTAGCAGGAAGATACTTTGAAGCGAAACACAATAAAAAAAGATGCACAAAAAGACTTAATTACATTGACATTGCATGATATGGAATCCGCTGCCAGCGATTAGCAACAGCTCTCGCGTTAGTGACTAGCAAAGCTAGCAGCATGAGATGCAAGCATTGTTAGCAAAATTGCTAGCAGGCGACAGGGGTGCCATACCGACTGATCACTTTTGAACAAATCAGGCTTACTTAAAAGTGCTCTTTTAGCCAGCAAAAATCGTTATTGTGGTTTTGACGCCACTTGACTTCATAAAACAAATGAGCAGCTTAAACTGAAGTGGCTTTTCTTGTCTTTTGTATTCATAAATGTTCTTGAACCAAGCAAAAGTACTTATTTTTCATTTTTCATTCATTCATCTCTGCCCGTTAAGGTAACGTTATCTTGTTGCATTTCTGTCACATTGATTCCATGGAAAATGACCAAAAAAATAATGGCAGAATCCCTTTCCTCGACTGCGTTAAAGTGGGACGCAAAACTCTGCCTTGGCGGACTTCAAGCGGGGAAACGGGAGACACGCAATAGTTGCCCCTGAAAATTTAAAGTGAACCGATATGAAAACAAGGCTTTTACCATTATGGGGTGCAAAATAGCAAAAGTGGTGTTTTGGTGGAATTTTCATGAGGACAAAGCTCTTTGGAGGACACCGGGAACATAAGAAGCTACTCTCAGCCCATCAAGAAAACATGGCGCTTTCCTAATCATGGAAAAGGACTTGAAAAAGGTACTTGCAGGCAAAGTAGCAGGAGAGCAGGAAGACCATGGAGAAGATGACCAGGAAGGTGATGTCCGTCTCCAGGATCCCTGACGACCAGAAATAGAATAGGCCATCGAGTGCACCGGCGTAGAATGACAAAAACGCTCGCGCTTTATCCGTCATGGTGAATGCATCCATTAGGGTCATTTGTCCGCTTGACTCTACTTTATTGGCCGCGTTAAGTCCATCGCTTCTTCCGGAATTGTTTCTCTCGCATTTCTGGAGGGGTTTGATACCATTTTTTGTTTTCCTTTATCCCGAACCACTTTGTGAAACCGGGATATGCGTCCATGGCTCTTACCGAATTCGTCGGCTGAGAAATGCTGCGTCCAGAAAGACTGGCCGTTGGTCAGTTTCATCTCGTACTCCAGCTGTAGACCATCACCCTGAGATTAAAAAAAAAAAAAATGCCCCGATGAGCAAAGCTGCCCTCCGGGTTTCTCCGATTCCTCGCCAAACACGTCACCGTATTCCAATTAAAATTTTTGAGGTGAGGATTCTTTGCATTTATAAGACGCGGCGAGACGTGGGACGGCGCCTTATTACAGCTCTCGGCGAGATGACACGGATCATAACCCGCAGCAACCGCTTCCGGCGATGTGATGAGGGGGAAGGAGAGATTGATGAAGAGGAGGCGGAGCTTCACAGCAGGCCCCTCGATTGCTTTGGCCGTGGATGATTGCCAGGTTTGAGTGACGGTCTTGCCACGCGAACGGATGATTTTGCCGTTTCGGAACGAACAATTTTTGAGATGCATTCTAATCGGATTTATAACATTGATTTTCCTGCGATTTTTGCAACATCAAATGTGGCAGTCAAATAGTCAGCAAACAGAAAATTCTTTGTTGACTTGAGTTTCACCTCAAGACAGTAGGTGGCGGTAGTAACCAGTTAATCGCCAAGTCATCACTACACATGCTACCATTTTTCAATTTTTTTGTGGGTGTTAACCTACATTTGTATGGATAGAACTGATGCCACTGAACAATGAGCGGTTGAACAAAAAAATAACTATTACGCCTTTAAAAGCATCAAGAAAACGCAATGCGTCTAGTTTGCGAAGCGTGCGCACAAGGGTGGAATTTAGTCGGAACCCCAACGCCCGCGATTTACAACTTTGACGTTTCGTGACCGCCGTTTGATTGGGACTTGTAACGATGTCATCATCCGCCACTTGACGGACAGGCGGCCGTCGTCGTCAATCAATCGGACCGGGCCGTTAAAGTTAACTGATGATCAGCGGCCCGTTGGAGCGTTTTGCTGCAGTCATCCATCTTCCGGACGCTAATGGAACGAAAGACGGGGAAACGCTTTTGCCCGGCAAATAAGGGACGGCGTGAAAGAAAATAGACAAAAGATTGAGAAGGGGGGATAGGGCTTTTTTTTTTTTTTTTTAAGGGGACTTTGGGTGGCGGGCTGGGAGCGGAGCTTTAATATGCGAGACCAAGAGCGTTAAGCGGCGCGTCTATTAGGCCGGCCTGGCGTGACACTAAACACCTCTCCGCTGGAAGCATCCATTCTAATCGCATTCTGTCTCCGTCTGCACCAAAACAAACAAGGACACTCGCCGGCGCCGACGGAATGCTAAGCGGAATGGAACCCGCTTTGGTTCTCCGTCGCGGTCGTTGGCAAACCCCGAGACATGCGAGCCATTTTTCTTGAGCGACCCCATCATTCGTTGCTCCGTCGGACAGTCCGTCGGTGCCGATGAAGTTTCAGCTTGAAGTTTCAGCTTGCAAAAGCGCAATCGCGTTTCCTCTTCTTGCTAATATCTTGAATCCCGCTTAAAATGCGGCCCGCTTCGCCAAGCACTCATTTAAGCTCGCGCACGTCGCATTCAAATAAGAGCTAAGTGGCGACTTAAATTCCGCGAGTCTGCGTCGGCCGCGGTTCGATCTCTTTCTTACAAGGTCTGTTCCACTTTCAGATGACGTTTGGTGCAAAAATACGGACGCGGCCGGGCTAAATTTAAGCTGGCGTTGATTGAAAATCCACAGCGAGCCAGCGCAAAATCGGCCTAGAAACATGCAGAGAATCACACGGGCCTCCTTGGGGAGGTGCGCCCGCTCTATTTTTTGCCTCGCTGATGCTTACGCCGTAAATAAACACCGCAACGGGTATTATTCCAACTCAAATCATACAGCACCCGTACTAACAGTTCAACTTAGAAACAAACTCATACAAAACACTGAAATTGACTTCCTAATATAAGGGATGGATGGATCGATTATCAGCCTGTGACGAAAACATTAAGCAGATGCGCAAACGCAAAAGAAAAGAAGCCCAATAAGACATAAAGTCCTTCCAAAAAATTATCTTGAAAATATTGAACTATAATTCAGGAAATTCTGATGACCACCTCTTTGACCACCAAAACGCATGACTACATTTCAACAAAGTTAAAAAAAAAGTTATATACTTTCTATCTTTTTTTCATATATCAAATGAATATGAGCTCCTAATATCTATAATTGGACTTCCTGTCTGCCAATAAATCAGTAAAAGCCCGTTAATCTGGCTCAATCTCATATGTATGTTTTACAAAGTACAATAACGTACATTATTTAATGATATTAAGAACAGATAAAAAAAAAAAACTGTAGTGAGGCTGAAACGTTTACATGGCATTTCCACCCATTTCAATGGAAAATGACGACATCAAATTCAAACAGCGAGTCAAAGCCTTGAAAATAGGCGGCGGCGGGGCGCGTCCGCGCAGGAGGGCCACTCACCCCGCATTTGCTGAGCGCGATGTACCACCACCTCTCCCTCACCGAGCGGAAACTGCGGCCGCCCACGCAGCTCAGCGCCTCCTCGCCGCCGCCGCCGTCGCCCTCCACCTGCCAGAGAACGCCGGCGTCACCCAGATGGGACGTGTCGCTTTTCGCCGCCCGCTCCGCTGATTTAATGGCGGGAGGGTGAAAGTGTGACGATGCAAACATATTTCACACTCCAAAATAGCCTGAAATGTGGCACGTGCGCCACAAAGATCTGTCACGCTGGATTTCACAGTGGGATGAAAAATACATATATTTGCTGTTTACTCAAGTAAGACAGATGCTTTTTTTTTTTTTTAAGGGGGTTGGCACTGAGGCGATGCACCTGGAATGCAGGCTACTCATGATCAGGCCGAATTTCAGCATTTTACCTTCCCTTTTCAATGCAAGATCATTTCCTCACACTTTGAAACCTTTGAAGAAAAATATACTGTAAGTGGCGTATATTTTAAACGTATATTTTTGTCGAGTAGAGTAGACCAGAGCAGAGTAGCGTAGAGTGGATAACGTCAATGGAAACTGACTATTACTGTATATTACTGCTGTACTGAGAGTCCAAAAGAGGAGCTGAGACTACTTACTAGTCTGTAAGATCAACTCTTCTGAATCGCAAATAAGGATGTCACTACTGTATGCTTTTATAGAGTGCAATTTTTGCACATTTTTAGGAAATGATAGGAACAGAGAAGTTGGATTGTATAAGGACAATGCGCGTGGGTGTCTTACCACACATCCCGACCAAGTGTAGCGGGTGGTGAGGTTGATGACCTGGTTGTTCTCTGGCCTCAGCACAGCCTCCTTCTGGTAGCAGTTCTGACACAGAGGAGGAGTCATAAGATTCCTACATATTTATCACATCCCATCAGGAGGTACACGTTCCAAGCCCACCAATCAAAAGGGAGGAAGGGCGAAAACTATATTCTCATTTTAACAGATAAAAAACATGTATTTTCCATACTATAAGGCACACCGGATTGTAAGGCGCATCTTAAATGATTGACCCATTTTAAAACCGTTTTCATATATTAGGCACACCGCATAAGGCACATAGAATAGGAGCTACAGTAGTGGCTGGAGTTGCAATCTGCATCCACTAGATGGAGCTGCGCTATAGGGAATGTCAACAAAACGATCAGTCAGTCAAACTTTATTAATAGACAATCAAAAATTAAGCATAAAGATGATTTGTAGAAAGTAAAGAATGGTAAGAAAATACATTAAAAGACTATTTAGATCAATGCCAAGACAAATCAAGAGTTTAAAAGAGAATGATTACAATTTACAGTATATATTTTTACTCAAACTGCAACCAAAAACCCTAAAACACATTGTTTTGTTGGTTAAAAACATTTAATTCTTAAATGAAATTGTGCTTTCTTTTACAAAAACTTGCTTTTTTTGTGCCTTTTCAGGGTGTTTGGTAGGAAGACGTAAAGCCCTTCTCCCATTACGAAAGACGTTTGACTCAGGTTGCGTTCTTTGTCTCCGGTCTCTCTTGTTGATAACTGATAAGAGATCCCAGAAGAAACAGTCAATTTTTATCCTTAACACAAGCTTGAAACACTTTCTAACTTTTTCAAATCCACTTTGCCAACGTGTTGCAGTCAAACACAGAAAATACTGTCTGGTCGCTTGTATAAATAGAGCGGGAACACTAATACTGTACGTATTGACCGCGTCCGCCCACACTCACTTTTACCTTCGACAGCGTGCAGACATTACGACAGCGACTCGAGGATTACGTTACACCCCAAGACAAATCGTACTGTTTTTATTGTACGCACACTTGTTGACATATTCATTGTGTTTTTAATCATCTCTTTACATTTTACGAGCGCACCCGATCCCGTTGCGCGGCAGCAATATGACAATGTTTTATGAAGGCGGCCGATGATGTGTTGCAGTCTTTATTAATAGCGTTATTGATTTGGGTGGCAGGAAAGAGAAAAATCCGCAACATTCGGCGCGCGGTGATCAATATAATATAAGCGGCTATAATTGAAAAACGTCAAAGCGGGCGGGATGGAACGGAACGGCTTTGTTTGAATTTTCTGCCGCGTGTTATTGTGGCCGGCCAGGCAAAACTAGAAGAAATGGGCAAACGTGTCAAACAGACTTAGGATTTTGACAATGAATATAATCCCAAGTATATTTTATTATGAAATACAGCAAAACTGCACATTTTTCAGGTCTATTTTTGTCAAAATGGTAGGATTTTTGGCTTGGCGGTTCTCAGAGGGGGTTATGTCAGTGAAAGAGAAAACCTGCCCCCCCCTCACCCTGACCAAAACTAACTACCGGTTACAGGTTAGACTAAAACTGAAAAAAGTGCATCCAAGTTCCTGAAATACAGTATAATTTTTTAGAATTGCAATTACACTTCACATGGCAAAAACAAAGCCCTTTGCCTGAGGTCATCTATGCTCCCCTGGCATAGCCTCGAGCCCCCCAAGGGGTTCCCGCCCCACTATTTGAGAAAGACCGGGTTATGTGAAGATATTTCAGGGAGGACGGGACATTCTAACGGGGTTTCTGTTTGAGTTTAATGCATTTTAAATGCCGTGAAAGGAAGGGCACATTTTTCTTTTCAGTTTAAGAGCAAATGCAATAGAACAGGAAGAAAACTATTGCTAAATTGTGGTAAAACAACGCATATGCACGTTGTTGCATGTTTTCATTTTGGTAGGTTTTGACACGAGACACAAATGCTAGAATTTATTTTCTGTAGTTGCAGAAAAAAAACCCACACCTAATCCAAACATGTTTTTTGCGCTTGTCAGGTAATATTTGACTCCAAAAAATGCTTCACAAGGGCTACATGACTGAGAAAAGACCGATAACGCAGGTAGACATTCAGATAATTTGACTTTACGACGCGATGCAGTTGGATAGGGTAGGGTCTTACCTTTTCGGGCCTCTTGTACACAGCCGGCCACTGCGAAGCGTCGTCAAAGTAGAGTAATATGTTCTGACAGCAGCGGGACTGCAAAGGGACAGGGTGGCATTAAAAGGCCGGGCCGGGCCGGGCCAGCGAGTGAGCGATGCGCACGGATCAAAGGAGGCGGAGGGAGATTGCAATGACAAAACGCGTCCCCCGACGCCGCCGCCACCGAGCGCGCGGGCCAAAATGGAGAGGAGGACTGACGGCTCCGGCTAAGCAGAGTGGAGGAAGCGGAGGAGGCGGCGTACCGTGAGAGGAGGAAGAAAGCCGAAGCTACATCAAATGACCTTGCCAAACTTACCATACTGCAAACTAACATCTTGACAGGTAGTCAACAACTTTTGGCCTTTGTTTTTAGGAACAGCTCGTCTTATATTCGGGGGATGACGGTATAACGTCTTATCACGATGTCAAGCAATAAGAAAGCCTGACAACAAGCTAACAAAAGGGGAAACAAAACTGGATAAGGAACTAAGAGTCAGTAAGCTAGCAGCACGATACCCAGCTAGCTAGCTGGCTAACTGAGCAGATAACATTATTATGAAAAGTCATTGATGGTTAATATAAGGGGAGAGAAAGAAATGCACTTGTGAAGAACTACACATACGAGGACGGAAATTTAGAAACGCAGCGCCGCCATCTTACCTTGGGGTAACGGAACCGGAAGTCCAGGCGTCCGAAGTCGGTGAGGAAGCAGAAGCGGGTGAGGAAAACCCAATCCTGAGACCACAACAAAAACATTCATGAACAACACACGTTATGGAAAGTGGGACTTTTTGTACATTATTGCTTTTTTGTCTTCTGATTGGCTGGTCGGAGCAATACGTGGAATTAAGGAGCGCGGATTAAGTTGGGTCAGTCGCTACCGAATACTTTTAGAATCAAATATTCAGATAAAAGTGTTCTTTTTTTAAGATGACTGTTTATTCACCAATTGGTGTGTATTCTGCATTGTTTGGTGATTCAAAAAACATCTAATGACAATTAGATGACAAGAGGGGTTGATCATTATTTCCAAAGTAAAAGAAGATTTTTGCTCATTTTAAAACAGGCTGTTTTAATGTCATCAAGGGGTATTTTTTTCCACTCATTCTTTATATAGTACTTTCCACAAATCATCTTTGTTCTAAATTTCTGATAGACAATTTTGACTTATCTGATTGTTTTGATTCCCTTTAGCGCAGCTCCATACAGAAGGTGCATAACACAACCCCAGCCACAACTGTAGCTTCTATTCTATGCGCCTTATAATGCGGTGCAGCCTATACATATGAAAAGCGTTATAAAATAGGCCATTTATTGAAGGTGCGCCTTATAATCCGATGCGCCTTACAGTGCGGAGAATTCAGTCACATCAAAATCAGATTTAAATATCCTATTGGGACACCCCTAAAATATGATATTGGTCAAAAGTTTCAACATGATTTCATTGTATGTAAAATTAGCGTCCAAAGTTTTATCTTGCATCATGCAGAAAAGGTCAACTTTAGGACAAGGGAGGAAAAAAAAAACAATTTGAGATGATGCCTCTCATATGGAACTTTCGCATCAAACCTCCCTCCTCATTCCCAAGATCTCACAATTTTTTATTTTTTATTTTTTGCTCGGCACAGTAAGCGGGCCTCCTGCAGACTCCGACATGCTTCTCCTTTGCACTTACTAAAAAGTAGCCTGAAGGCTGGTTGCTACGAACTATCAGAGCTGGGGGGGATTAAAATGATAAAAAAAGAGGCGGTGCACTATTATGGGGTGATTAGGTGTGCCCGCGACATAAACAAGTCTTGTAATTCGGCCGCCGAGAAGTAAAAGCGGGCGAGCGTCGCCAGCTTCGGGCGCCGTATATCAAGTTGGACAAAGGCGCGGCCGTAATTCAGCCGGCGTCTGCCAGCTAGCCGGGAGTGGGCCCGGGGACCCCCTCCCATCCCCGTGACAACCCAAGTGGAACCGAGCCACAATCCGCCGTCGGGAGGGGGGGGGTGTCCCTCTTTGAAGCGGAGGCGCGGCCGGATCCGTGGCTGTCGGCAGCCCGTCGCCATGGCGACGGCGGCATGCCTTCGGCGTCACGGCTGCCATGGGCACGGCAAACAGAAAAAGACGGAGGCCATCATTAAGGACAAATGTTTTTTTTTTTCTTGTTTGGCCGAGCGCTCGTTTTCGCGTCGGTCTTTCAACTCCGCGACTCCATCACGCCGGCGGCCATTGTGCTCGACGCTCTCAAGAGCGCTTTAATGGTTTCGCTTCCGTTTCCTTTTCTTCAACTTCAAAAGGTGCTCGCGCGCGCGCGCGCGGACGGACGCTGAAGCCGTTTTTTAGGGTTCAAGTAGGCCTGGGCAATCAATTCGATAAATTTGGCTTTTTACAAATGAACCGTGTGAAAATGAGTTCAATCACAAGTGTCAAACTCCAGTCCTGGAGGGCCGGTATCCCGCATGTTTTCGAAGGTCTCTCTCAAACGCTGCCGTTTCAAATGATTCGTTTTCAAACGCCTGCAGATCTTACTAATAATGATGTAAATCAGGTGTGTTGAGGAGAGAAATACCGGCCCTCTAGGACCGGAGTCTGTGTGCTAAATCGTAAAAATAAGGTTTTGGACGTTAGTTTAAAATAATTACTCACTAGCTAATTGTGGGAGGAGCAAGTTATGCACAAGCTATGAATATGTTGACGTCAAAACAGATTTCAACTTTATTTCTGTTTGAACATTTTTCACACAATTCAAAAACTAGTATGAAACAAAACAAAGCGACTTTAGTTGAATGTTTGTTGGGTTTGGGGGGGGATATTGTACCGTCCTGGTTTAACGCTGGTACATCCATCCTTCATACATAAGACCACTATGTTTCAATTTTGCAATTTTTATTCCTTTCAAGCCGGAGCAGCAAAAACACGTCAATTTTATTTATCCAGCAAAAAAACAAAAAATCAACCTCGACTTCATGAATTTTTATTCATGAAGATTGCAGATTTATCTTGTTATTTTTCTTCATATTTTTCCTTCTTCCAAGTCTGACCAGAAAAAGAAAATATGATGTAATTATTTTTTAACAAAAGCAACATTATTCTCGCTTTTAAATCCATTATTACAAGAGAAACAAGAATAACTGTAAATAATCTCTAAATGGTAAATAATCTCGACGAGGGAGAAACGCGACGGCGTAATACACGCCGATGCGAAAAAAACGAAAGGTCCGATTATTTGATCGATCGTATGAATAACCGATTGCAAAGGCATTCGATAGCAGGGACATTTCTACTGCAGGTTCACCTTGTTTTTTTCTTGGTATTTTTCCTGCTTCTAAGTCCGACCAGAAAAAAGAAAATACTGTTATGGATTTATTTTTTCACAAAAGAAGCAATGTAAAATAAATAAATAATAATAATTTCATCTCGGATTTTGGTTTCTGAGGATATTTTTGGCATCGTTATTAGAATTTTTTTAAATCGATAAATACAATATAAACGACAATCGTTCAATAATCCCCGAACGATGCGATGATTCGACCGATCGGAAAAGCGATTCCCAAAAACGTCGGATGGCGACAGTTCCGGTCGCGGCGCTCTAAGAATAAATTGGGCCCGATCACGCGGCGCCACGTGGGAGGATATCGCAAGGGGCGACGACCGGCGCGGGTTTGGGCTAAGCGGCTGCGGCGAGCCATTAATCAGGCGCCGGCCGCGGGCACCATGGGCTTCTGCGGCTTTCCTGCGTGGCAATCTGTCCTTTCATCTGCGCGCCGGCTCTCCAGACGCCCGTTTGCCTGCTCCGCCTCATTAACAATTAATTACCAATCAGCTGGCGGAGTCACCCCCGGACCGCCGGGCCCCCTAAATGATTCATTAGCCGGGGAGCCGCCACGCCGCAACGCGTCCGCGCTCGCAAACGGCGAAGGCGACAGACGGACACATGAAAGCGCCCCTTTCTCAAACGCGCGCGTCTTCTCATGCGACACTCATTAAAAAGAGATGCGCTGGCCGGAATTGAGTCCGAGCCGTTCAAAAAGCTTCGGCGGGATTTTCGATCGCGGCCCGGCAGAATTTCGAAAATGGGTAATGATGCTAATCATTTTTGCTTGCGTTTTGGACGGCGTTTGTCCTCATTAGAGCCGGGTTGGCGTTCATGGCGGGCGTCTTGATGCCACCATGGATTGCACTTTATGATTTTTTTTTTGCTATACAGTGGTATTTCTACTCATGAAATTAATTTGTTCGGGAAGTGATTTCACAACATGAAAGCTTTTTACATGTAAACGTTACATACAAATAGCTAATTCGTTCCAAGCCCCAAAAATGCTCCTAGAATGAATGAATATTATTCAATTATAAAAACGGTGACAAATACATGTTACATTCGTGCATGATAATCAAAATATATCAAGAATAATAAAAACGCGCCTAAACTCTTTAAATAATCCTATTAATTGCTGCAGTGAGCAATGTGAATGCAGTTCACTTGTTTGCCTTGAGATGGTGCTCCTGCGGTGGTGATGAGCGCAGTGAGAGACACATTTTTGGGATGTTTAATTTGTATGTTTTCATTTTACATTTCCAGTGATCCAGGAATCAAGTCCACAGGAGCAATAATATTTATTTTGGGGATAATTTTGAGCAAGTAAGTTTGCTTGAGTTTAGTTTGGGGTCTTGCAAAAGTGCTTCCTGTGTGATGTCATTGCTAAAGTGCTAACAACGTGCTAACATGAACGTCAGACACGTCAGCCTAGAGTGGTATGTTACATGTTTTTGTTACATGTTTTTATGTGAAGATGTACAATGTTAGCCGTAGCTAATGTCAATTTTGTTTGTTAGTTCTACGGTGTAAATTGTTGGTGGGAAGTGTGACTGAAACGAGTACAGATGAAAAGTGGAAGACCCACAGTAGTTTATGCAGCCCAACAAAGCAAATCTTGTAAAATTCCATAAACTCAGTTCCAAAATTTGAACATGTAATGTATAATAAATAAGAAAATTAAGGTTTTGCAGTAATTTTTCTTTTGTTTCGATACATTAACCAACAATAACACAACAAACTTGTATCCTTTACATCTGATTTCAGTACCGAGTCATCAATTTGTTGGGCCGAGTAATAAATTGTAATTTCGAGGGTAAACACTGCTCCCGTGTCATGTTTGGTCTGCTACGGGCTCCGCTCTAGGTCCACGTCAGAGGAGTGTCCGCGGCATGTGTTACATTACAGCCAAGTCCTTTGTTTAGCATGCAGGAATCCTTCGCAATCTATTTTTTTTTTGAATGAGAAAAAAACAAAACGAATCTCCAAGGGCGCGAAAGATAAAACACATCGTGGAAAGTTTGGAAGACGTTCCCTGTAGCGTCCTCGCCGACCTTCACCCTCGCCGCGTTTTAACACACGCCACCAGCCACTTAGGCTGATTGTCGCCATCGACCAGGCCCGACCCATTTGGATTAACTTTGCGTCTATCTGCTTTCCCCCGCCGTCGACAAAGTCACGAGACGGCGGCGCCGTTCCAACGAGCGGTGACCTTGGGGCGGCTCCGCGCGCGCACAGCCGTATGGCAAGCGCGCCGCCGCCTGGTGGCGATGAACGCGCTTGCTTGTTCTCGGCTTGCCAAATGATCCGTGACGCGTTCGAAAAAAAATTGGAAATGGCGGCGTAACAGAGTGAGCTCATTAATGCAAATGCCAGTGGACCATTAAGTCCACAGTCAAGCCCCTTTTTCTCAACGGGGATTTATTCCCACTATATGTGACAATCCCCAATAAAGACCTTATCAAAAATAACCGTTAACTTTTTTGCATCAAAAGTACTCGGTTACCGATATGTGGTAGTGCTTGCTCAGCTCTGGAGTAAAATATAGGGGTGTAACAAAGTTTATTTGAATCAGAGAATTGTTTTACATTTCAAAGATCTGAAAGAACTTTCAATATTTTACAATCAACTGTCAATCATTCAATGGATTCCATTCGGTCAATCTGATTAAATCTGATTTGACTGGTGACGAGCCTGCCTCATCACCAGTCACTTGACCGCACACACACACGCACCTTACAAATCCTGCACAGTGCAGGAAAGCTGCTAAAAACATATTTTGCACTACATGATATTTTGCACTATCATCCTCATAGGTATACAATTTTTTCCACTCCATCAACGCTATAATATGCTCATAATGTACATTCATTCATTAGTGGTTCATTATTAGTGCCATTATTGCTCTATTGCTATTTTTTATTGCCTACTTTATCGTTTGCTCGATTGTGGAATGCAGTCTGCTCAGGGAAGTGAACGGAATAAGAATTTCATTGGGTAGCATTACTGTGCATGGCGGTGGTGGGGTATCTGACCAATATTTGATATCGATATTGGACCAGAACACCCCTACCTTTAAGTCTGCATAATGGATGGTGGAAAACAGAAAATATTTACTGGTGAGAGGCTGAAATTTTGGTAATTTGATTCGATTCGTCTTGGATTAATTGTCCCAGCTTTGAAAAACATCAACAAGAAGCTCATTGCATCGTAACGACTCCGACTGAGCCATACCGTATTGAACCAAATCTTAATCCCGCTGATACCGACGGTATGGAATCGTTTCCACTTTAACTCATTCACACCCGTTGACGGCTATCGACGCGAGAGATCCACTCATGCTCGCCTGGCGGTGATTAACTATTTTAAGTGTCGCCGTACATCATTGTGAATGAATAACACTGCCACGACCGTCTTCCATTTCACTGAAAAATATTAAACTCATTGACTGCCACTGACGGCCATAGACGTCAAAGATCAAATTTTAATGAGCTGGCACTGAGCAAGCTAAAAATCCAATTAATCTTGACTCTTCTCTTGCATGTGATTTTATTTGGGCAGTTCATGACATCTTAACCTCGCTTTCGCCCCCTGGTGGTTGGCTCGCAATCACTGGAGAAAATGCTTGATGAGTATCTGTGGAGGTACTGATTTTTGATGGCAATATATAATTATGAATCTGAACCACAGGTGGGTCGGTGTATATTTGTGAAAATAAAAACATATAATTTGAGCTCCGCCACCTTGCAGTCGAACCGCTGGAGCATGTTTCTATAAAGAGCGCCGCGTTGAAGGACATGATGGATGAAGGCAGGGCGCCATTCAGTTTTTTTCCCCCTTTTTTATTGGCGGCGACATCAAATACTGGCAAGACACCACAACCTGACACATCACGCAAAATAACCTCGTTAAAAAATACACGCCGCCTTCGAAATGCTCTTTGCGGCACTGCCGTTTATATGTATGAAAAAAAAAAGTGGCGTCTATTTATGTGGATGGCGCATGCGTCGGTGGTAATAAATGGGGCAGATCTTTAGGCGTATAAATGCGTTTTTATGATATGGGGAATGGAGGAGCCCATTTGATGCATTTGTGGATGATTAGGTGGTACATGTTTTGGTAAGAGGAAAAAGGGAGCCTCTACTTAAGGGGCTGACATATGGTATTTAATTAGGGGTAAGGCTTTAACTGGGGAGAGTTTTTATAGGAATTCATATTAGGCAAAAAAAATAAAAAAATGAAGGGACTCCTTTGACGAGTGGTTATCATTTAATCAGTAATAAAAACAATTGTGAGGGGAAGAAGCCGGTGTCTATTGGAGGTGTGCTATTTAATCACAGACAGCTCAAACAGCATTTAATGAGCTTAACTGAGAACACAAATATGTATTTTTTAACATTAAATTATGGTAATATTTTTTTTCCAGGGGTTGGGTGATTATTTGAGATGTGAGTGCATTCTTGCTATTTTTATTTCAAGCATTTTTATCACAATAAATAATGCTTGATTTTAAGTATTGATGTAATCATATTAATTTTTGTTTATTTCGGGTGTACATTTTTAATCACATGTATTTTTATTTCAGGACTTTTTTTTTTAATCATATTCATGAACAATGTTGCAGATGAGTTATTTTTCTCCTAAGGAAAGGATACGAGATGTGGTATTCATTTTTTAAAGAGATCAATAAACATAGTTTTTGACTTGGGTTCCGGTGTTATATGTCTTTTTTTTTTTTTTTTAAATCACACATCATTGTGTCCATCACTGTGTCCAAAGCTGTGGGGGCAGGGACGAGCAAATGGACTGCAGCTGGCAGAAAACTAGAACAGGATTGAAGAAAAAGAAAAAAAACGAAACAAAAAAACAAAAATATGCATACAAAAAAATGCTAATTCTTTTTTGAAAAAAACTGCAAAAAAGAAACAATCACAAAAACGAAATTGAATCAAGCCTAATAATAAATAAAAGAATAATTATTATATTAAAATTCATGATTATATTATAAAACTTAGTGCAAAATAGCAGCAACTTAAAACAGTTGCAAACAAAATGCTAAGAACATTGGAAAAAAAACATGCAACCACAAATAACACGGATGCAAATGGGAAAGAAAAGGTTTTTTTGCATTTGTTCTGTTGTAGGTTTACATCAATTTTGCGCGTTTTCTTGATAATTGCCTTTTTAATGCATTTTTATCTGCGTTACTCGCGATTGTAATGCGTACAAAGGCGAACTAAAATGAAGCATCTATTCTACTAGTTCCGCCTCTTAATAAAACATGTCTTTCTATCATTTCGAAATGCTCTAATGAGGAACTTTCCACTTGAGTCAAGTAGGTGGCACTTTATTAGAGCAGACTTTGCGTAAATCGACACCCCCCAACTGAGAAAGTCGAATTGTGACGCGCAGGCGCTTGCTAAGTAGCCTTGGCGGAGGTCGGCGTCGCTCACCGCATTGCATTAGATTCGTATTCGATCGCAGCCACCTGTGCACATTTCCATCTTTGGCTCATTAGTCCGACACTGCGGCGGGTCTCGAACCTGAACACCGCCGCGCCCGGGCCGCCCAAAACGAGACGCGAACGGCAGATTGGCGCCGCGGCGGTCACGTGACGCACACCTGTAACCGGCGTCGCCCGGATAATTGGTCAGAGAACGCCTGAAGACCACAGGCGAAATGGCGGAACGTGTCCCGAACTTGAGCCGAAACGGCGGCGGCGTCGTCAAACGTGTCAAGGCCGGGAGAAGAAAAAACAAAGCGTCGCTCACCTCCTTGGTGTCCACGACGCCTTTGACGTATTTCCCGAGAACCGTGTCCACGGAAAGGACGCCGGACAACGCGGCCAGCCACAGCAGTCTCCCTCCGTGCCGCGCCTCCATCTTCCTCGCTCCCCCGCCGAGGCTCGACTGTGCCCGGGGCTCACTCGGAGCTGGAGTCGGGGGCGGGAGCGCGCACGGGGGAGGAGGGGGGGCGTTCACGCGCTTAAAAAAAAAAAAAGGATGGAAGCCTACGGGTGCGCATGCGCGTGTTTGCAATGCAGCACACGTTCAAGGTGCCGGCCTGTGGTCCAATCAGATGGGTCTGACGTCATCCAATGTTTTGTTCCCAGCCACTAGGGGGAGTGCAATGTGAGCGGACTTTGCAGATGTTGCCATGCTCTTTTTATCAGTTTGAAACATTTACATGTGCCACTTTTTTAAGTATTTTTCTTTTAAAGTCATTTATAAAAAAAATATGTTTTTGTAATAGAGTGTTAAAATAAAAGGATGTTTTTCATTGGACAATGTCTGTAATTATATAATCCAATGCGACAAGGAAACAGCGTTCATTGTTTATGATTCAGAATTCAAATACATATTGTTTTACATAGCAACATTGTGTTTATTAGCATGGATGGACTGCATGGCCAAACAGTTTCTACAAAAGCTACCAAAAACAAAAACTAGCAAAAACTATTTAAGAATTGAGGAAAGTGTAGGAAAAGGGAGTGTGTTTCTCCACATTTTTTTAACATTACTTCAGACTTCAGATGAAAAAGATGAAAATTGGAATGACATACATTTCAGACAGAAATACAGCAAGTCCAATATTTTGAATATTTTTGAAGTCAAAAACACATACTGGTATATTTTATGTATGTATTGTGAACAGCAATGTTGTGTGTATTTCCATCCCCCAATTTAAAAAAAAAAAAAAAAAACATGCACTTATTTATATACGAATGATCAGACGTCAGCCAAAAGTGAAACACAAGAGAAGTTCATGGTTGGATCGATTTATTTCGGATAAAACTCAACAGACGGGCCATCTGTGAACGAACCCTGCAAAAGAATCACATCTGACAAACAGCTCATTAGGTAAAAATATCGACAGGAATCATAACGAGGCTAAAAATACATTCCGCTCCTTTCGTTTCTATTCACAGGTTTGCACTTGTGGTGTGTTCCGAAAGGAAACAGCCTTGCTTCCGGTCCACGGCTTGTTCGGCTACAGCTCATTAGCATATTTCAAAAGGAAGTCAACTAGCAGCTGCGATGAAAGGGCAACGGTACACGCGCTCACGATCTTTGGTTTGGGATTTTTAAGCTCGATCGATACGCAATGTGGGAAAATGACATGACGACGCACCTTTGTCAGCGGATGACTTTGTCCGCTCGTCGTAATTCTTCGCTCGTTTTTTAATTTAAAGCGAATCCTACTTAAAGCAACACTCACCAACTTTTTGGTTTTTGTTGATTATGGCGGCGCCGCAGTGTTTGCCTGCAGGAAAACTACCGTAATTCCCCAAATATGGGATAACAAATCAGGAAAAGGGGGATGTGACATGTTGTATAGCAGACGCCATGTTTGTAGTTTTTGTGCGGCTGGGTTCCTGCCACCCATCTCCAAGGTTGCTTTAAAAGTGCTCCTAACGCCGTTGAATTTTGAAAACATTCGATGAAGGGTGAAAAGTTCAGGAGTGTTGCTTTAACTGAAAGGGTTGCTGAAGAATTGTTAGCTGAATGAGAATCCTTTCAAAAATCTCCACCTTGTTTTCAATCTCACGTCATAATAAAGAACTGCGCTGATCTGGAACTACTTTGGATTCAAGGGACATAAGTCATTTTCCAAAATTTGGTAAAGTTTCCTCCACTAGTCAAAAATTTGGGGATCTTTTGTGATCTGGAATGACTTCGAATTCACGTTGGCCCCAGTTTTCCAATTTACAGATCCTCCTGATTTAAAATGTCCAAAATATCAAAGGTTTTTACATCCTATGACAAAGCAACAATTGCATTGAATAGAATTTACAGTCAAAACTGTCGTCATTTTCAAATCGGGAAATTCTAACACGCCGGTTAAAGAAGCAGGCCGGCATTCAAACTGGTAAAGTGTCCGTCTTCCAGTCCCAAAAAGTCCAAAATCTCTTTGGAAAACCGCAATTATTTTTCAAGGACTAGCGTGCCAAGAAGGTCGGCATAGCCGGGAGTCACCTCGCTAAATCTTTTGGAAATCCGCCAGTCTCAAACTCGGACCCCGCTTTGCTGATCCCTAATCAAAGTTCTCGCAGACTGCAAGTTTGGCCCACGGAAAAAAAAAAAATACAACGAGATGCAGCATGTCAACAACAGATTGTGCCGGTCTGTGAACACAACAGCAAACTTCCAGCATATTTTGACAGCAAGAAATCAAAAAAAAAAAAAAAAAAATCTTGTGTAAAAAGGAGTGTTCAATGACAATATGAGAGTGGATGATTGCAAAGTGTAGCCTGTGAATTGTCAAATTAGACTTTTGTCTAGCAATTTCTATTGACAACAATCACCAAACGCTCACTTCCACTCTATTGAAAGCAATTCATTTAACACATTCAACCCCAAAGATGTATTTATACGTCTTTACAGTCCAGATATTCAATTACAGTGTTACAGTTTGTGTGTGTGTATATATATATATATATATATATATATATATATATATATATATATATATATATATATATATATATATATATATATATATATATATATATGTGCACACTGACACACATTACATATATACTGTAAATACCAAACTATTACAGTAAGGGAGGATCTAAAAATAGCCGGCACCGAGCGCACGAAAAAGCGTCACAGCCGCCGTCGTCTAATATTTCGAAAATGGCAACAATTCCTTAAAAATGGCAACCAACCTTTGGAACCTCCACGCGGCGGTTTGAGCAGCAGTTGCTAAAAAAGTGCTAGTTCAGGCCTTGCGCTGGATGCCGTGTTTTAGGCATCAGGTCAAGACGCGAAAGGAAAGCGAAGACAAACATCCTAACTACGGCAAAAGTGCAGCGAATGAAAGCGAAGCTCGGAGGATGAAGATGAGCTCGGCCCGTTTTCCTACTCGAGCGCGTCGCTTTTCTTCATCAATCCGACAGCAAAAACGTGGCGGGGAATGCGCGCCGCTAATCCGCCCGTCCCACTTTGCTGCTGAAAATCCCGCTCGGTCTACAGGGGAGGATTTTCACACGTCGGGTGAAAATACAAAATATTCCTCAAGCACTTAAAGGTGAACTAATCCCAAACATTTCCAAGCAAGAAACCGAATCATTGAAACGCTAATAATGTGAAATTGTAGATCCTAAACCGCGTTTAGGAAATTCACTTAGTAGCAGACCTCTGCCTGTGTTATATTTCTTTCACCCTTTTACCCTCATTCGTAATGTGAAACTCACCTACTCGCAGACAAAAGCCGTTTGATATAAAATAGTGCTTCGGCGCCATCTTGAGGCACCTATAGGTAATTCTAAACATCACTTATTAAGCGATGCAGCATGAAGATGTAATATAGATTTCCAGCATATATATTGACGATACAGTTATAAATCCACGAAAAAAATCATTTTTGCGCGTGACTTATTTGCGGATTCACAGTTGGGCCCGGTTGCTACACCACAGTAGAATAACGTTACTCTGTGCCCGGAAGACAAGCGACGGAGAGGAATCAGGAATGCGTAGTGCAGATTAATACTGTCACCTAGTGGCATTTTATAGGTACACCACTTCAAAGACTGAAAGTTATTTAGCTTTCTGGAACCCCTTTACAAAACGGAACGCTCATTACAAAGTGATTGGATAACCATAATCATCGAATGCAACTTTGCTTCCCAGCTATTACATCGCTTGCGCTACCCCTAGCGGTGGGTAGACTGACTGCAGCTCGGCTGTCTGAATGTGTCATTAAAACTTTTCTTTAGTTTTCCATCCAACTATGGTTGACAACTTCCTAGAAGTCACACATACTGTATGCATTACAAAACACATAAATGATGAAAATGTGAAATTTAACAGACCCTACGCAGAGCAGTTTTGGGAATCATTGACTTGATTTGCGGAGCTATTTTCTAATTTTGTGGAGCATTTATTTTTTTGCCAAGAATCCCATCCCAAGATTTTTTTTTTCTTTAATCAAGTTATTATGATTGGAGTTTTTAATTATTTTACTCCATATGAGTTTGAAATTACAGTCTGCATTTGAATGCACCATATGTTTTTATCCTAAATCAGTAGCAACTGTCGCTCTGAGGAAAAACTGCAAAATAAAAGACTGATAAGGCTTTCGCATTGACATCCATGTACTATTTGGTGTGTGTGTGTGTTTTTTTTTCCAACTTAGTGGCATGTTACGTTATGTTGTTGGGGCTGGTTTGAGCTCAAGCAAAACCCCAAGTCCTTAATATAAAAAAATACCGAGCATGTTCATCTTGGAATAAAATGGCGCGGAATTTTAGTGGAACGCTACAGAAAAATGTCGAGTACAAAGTCGTCCATTATGAAGCGTAAGTGGATATTGGATGGAGGCGGAACAGGAAGCCATGAACGGCAACAGCAAATGATTGAGGGGGGGAAAAAAAGCCTATCGGAAAATGTGCATTGCGGCTTTTTTTGGGGTCTGTTTTCCGGATAATTGGATTTGTGCAGCGAGTCAACAGAGCAAAATGTGACGCTATCATGAGCGCTTCTCCAAAGGGGTGGCGGGAGCCATTAGATTGCTACGTTGGAGGAGCGTCTTATCTGATCGGCCTGTTGAGGCCTGATCTGTGTCAAATAGATCCGTGGCGATACAATGTGCTTCCTTAACCCCTGACCGGGGATTTTTCCACTAGCTTGGCCTTATTATCGCCCAACTTGGGCTGACTTTGAAAGAAAGGGTCATAACGTTGTCAAATATAAATATTTACTTTCAACCCCGCAAAATGTTCAGTGGCATCAGTCCCATCCAGAAATATATAGATTTTTGGGGGATGGGGAAGCTACACCACTTTTATGTACAGTAAATGTAAAATGTGATAATAGCAAAAGTAACTGTGCTGTATATTTATAAAATTGAATGAGAGATATGTATTATGTCATTAGAGCATAATGACTTTTGACGACTTGCATTATGGGAGTCCAGGCTAAACCGATCATTGAAAGGCTTGAAAATGTCATGATGTCAAGGTGGCCGCTAGCACCACCCGGTGGTTTTGGGGTGTCAACACCAACATTTCTATTGCGTTCCCAAGTTGCCTTTGAAAATATGAACGATAAAACACGGGGTTTTCAATATGTCCAAAACGGACAATATTTCCAATTTTGAATTGGCAGCAAATGAGCCCGACATGGGCTAAGTTTGACACCTATAGGGTGTACCTCTCGACCCCCCGCTTGCAAGCATTTAGAAGAGATGGCAGCGCTGCATCATCTTTTGACAATCTATGCAATACTTTAGTTTCCTGGTGTTTTTTTGTATGCTTTTCCTTTGATATCACACATCAAAAAGCCCGAGTCGGGTCCAAATTTCCCACAGGGGTTAAAAGCGGATGCGGGACGGCATTCATACAGGACTGCCGATATGTTTTCAAAGCAGAAGGGGTGGGATTCTTTCCTCTTTTTTTAGGCCCCCACGCCCTCGACGTCACTTTGGGCCATGGTAACAAATCCGTCCGCGTCGGGCATTTTGGGCCCGAGCCCCGCGTCCAGCTCACCTCCGGTAAACAGGGCGGCGGCAGCGGGCCCGCCCCGGTCGGTCCGTTCCAGTTTGCGGTGCTTGCGCGGCTCGGGCGGCGTCTCCTTCTGCGCGAAGATGGCGCGGATGCGCTGGGCGCAGACGTTGGCCGCCTCCCTGGTCTCGCGGGAGAGCTGCGACAGGCTGAGGAAGCCGTGGGGGAGGTCGTCAACCACGCACAGCGTGACGGGCTGCCCCGCGGCCCGCAGGCGCTTGGCGAACATCACCGAGTCGTCCAGCATTGGGTCCAGAGCGCACGCCTGGGGAGAGACCAGCGGAACGCACGCGTGGGGCGTCTTAATGAAGGGATGGGGAGAAGGAAGCCAAGTGGCCGCTTGCACCTTTTTGTCTTCTCGCTGACTCACTGGAGCCATTTTGGAAAGCGCAAACAAACACAATCTGCAGAGAGCTTATGCTGTCATCGCGCGGGCTTTGTTTGTCGCTCAGCCTTCCCAAGAGATTTTTTTATTGAGGAAATCCAAGCTGTCAAATCATGACTTGCTATTTTGTCAGCCGCGTAGCATCGTTGCCAAAAAATCTACCACCAAGTGGGCGGATCAATAAAATCATGGTATATATTTATATGACTGTGAAACTACAACTATTCTATTTAAATATGGTACAAACGAGTACAACATGACTATTAATCATAAAACTTTTCAGGTTTTTCATTCATTGAAAAAAATTCAGCTCATTTTCATAATTTACAAAATCATCTCGCGGGCCGGGTTAAACACGCTCGCGGGCCAGAACCGGCCCATAAGCTGTATGTTTGACCCCACTGACAGAGTTCATATTTTGATGTTTTGGGGAAAGAAGAAATACAATTCTAGAGGTCATTGGTATTTTTATGAGATCTTTTCTACTTATTGATATAACATAAAAAAAATACAAAAAACAATGTGTGTTCCTAAATTTGTTTTGTTTTTTTTGGTCTTTCTTGGTTTTGGTTTTTAAGATCATTATTCAAATGTATTAATAGTACCAAAAAGTCAGAATTTGAGAAAGTAACCAACGAAATATGCCTTTTGACTGTGTTATTTGTGCAAAATGTCACTTTGAATAGATTATATGGAGCAAGGACGGGTCACAATCATCGCACTCACTGCTGGGGAATCCAAACACCTTGCTAATGATCTTGCAAACACATGCAGACAGTGTAACGGCTTCATTTGCACGTAGGAATCCATAAAAAGCGCGGCTGCTAGACGGCTCCCTTTTGTTATCGGCGCTCTTTAAAATGCAGACAGCGAACACAAATCCGCCGACGCTCGTAGCCTTTGCGGGCTTACCACGATGTGCACGGGCGGCAGGGCCTTCAGCATGCTGTCGGGGGCCAGGAGCGGCGAGCAGAAGGGGTCCTTGACCACCGGCGAACTGTGCAGCTTCATCTGGGACAGCTGCTCCGAGCGCAGCGGCTCGAAACCCAGCGGGAACTCCGAGCCCTCCTCGCCACCGGGGGGCGGTATGGCCACCGAGGACAGGTCGCCGTGCACGGAGGCACGGGGGCTCGAGGAGATGGAGAAGTGGATTTCTTCGGGCTGCGTAACACAGGCAATTTCACGTGACCTTGCAGGCTTGAAATGCTTAAGAAGAAAAGTCGATATTACACTATGGCAAAAGTTATGATATTCCCATAATAACAAAGAAAGGTTGTTACAACATGGGCAAATTTTTCACTTGTTCACGTGTTTGCGAATCTGGAAAATATGCGAACACCTTTGGAAAATATGTTTCTACGTGTTTTTCGATCGTGTTTTCAAATTGATGCTGCAGAAAAAGGTTAATGTTTTTTCCTGATTAATTACCTGTTTGGTCATGACATGAGACGAAATGAACTAAAATATTGATTTCCTTAATGAAAGCAGCCATTTAATTCACTGCAACAATAATCAGTCCGTTTTTATAGCGCAACCGATTACTGGATTAGCAAAAATAATTAATTTGATTAGTTACCGATTATTCAAATAATCATAACTATAATTAATAACAACTAAATAAAGTTGAAGTATGAGGAAATAGGTCAATATATTACATATACTGCTTTTGTAGCAGAACGAAAAAAAACAAAACAATTATGAATGTTTACAGATAAAAAAGTGAAATTCTGATGATTTGAACAATTTTCCAACCGATTCCTGTATTATCAAAAACAGTTATCGATTCATTTTCTGAATTGCAGATTATCCGATTAATCACAATAATATTTGCGTAATATACGCTATAATTATGACGTTAACGGGATAAGGTCGAAGTATGAGTAAATAGGTCAGTACATTACAGGGTAAAAACTGTCATCTTAGAAAAAATGTGCAGGAATCTATTGTTTGCAAAATGTTGGTATGAAATTAAGACAAAACATGTCATTTTGCAATAGTGGGACGATGCAAAAAACAAAGGGGGCTAATGTGTGAAAATTGATCGTTGTTTAGAGGAAAAAAACGTCATGTTCAAAAACTAGCTATCGTTATGCAGTTCCCCACTGGCTACGATGGCTTTTGAAATAAGCGCTGTTGACGTTGAGAAATGCATCGCGGGAAGCAAGGCAGCATCTCCTCGCGACCTACAGCGCTCTCAGATCCAAGCGGCGCACAGCGGGAGGCGGGATTGTGGGCTCCCAGGTCCTGGCAAGTCTGGCTCTTAACAGATAACTTCCCGTCGAGGAATAGCGCCGGTTCCGAGGGCGGCGGGTCCACGTGAGGAGAGGAGATGGACGCCTCGGACACGCTGGTCCTCACCCCGTCTGAGGCGACAAAAGGAGATTCAATTGGCGGCGCTTGAATTGATAATGGAGCGCGGAGGAGGAGGAGTTGGCTAGTTAGGCGCTCGGCGGGGAAATTTATGGCGACGGTAATGAACAATTACTGTCAGAGGCCTTCTGTTGCGGTGAGGGAAATTGCTACGAATGGATTTACGACAGTGGAAAGCAACAGGCAGGAGGACCTAAGTGCACCTCCGCTAAAGATAATCATATGAATACAAAATGAAGGCTGGCGTAAACCTTCAAGTGGACAGATGAAATCACCGCGCAAAACGACCCGTACCTTTGCAAAATTGTTCGCAAATTTGCAGAAATCTGCAACTTGCGTCCGATTTAGATGGCTCAACTTTTAATTTGCCCTTGGAAGTCTCTACGAGACCCTAAAATACAGGTATCAAACTCAAGGCCCGGGGTCCAGATCCGGCCCGCCTCTTCGTTTTATGTGGCCCGTGAAATGCTGATTTGACTTACGGATCTTGAATAAAATAAATAATTTGCAAGTTGCCTTTAACTTTGAAAAATGTGGTGGGGAAAAAAAAAATTCTGTTCCCAATCTCAGGAAAATATTTTACTGTCTTCTGATTTCAAAACTAAGCAAATATGTAACAAACACACTTGAAATTTATTGGACTTCACAGTCATCCCGGCCCTCTGAAAGACTACAACGCGGCCCACGATAAAAATGAGCTTCACACTGCTGGTCTAGGAAGAAGCGCCGTTGCGTTTGAGTTATGAACCTTTGGAACTACATTTGCTGTATTATCGCTAGGCGCATTTTATTCATTAAATCCAGAATAGAATTTGTCAAATGAAAGGAATATTGTGCCACATTTCAAAATTAGATTTGACATTACCTGCAGAAACTCTTGTTAAAATCTCCCATAGCTCCTGGATTACCTTCAAGCGCCCCCATTTACACAATACACATCATCTTACCAGTGGCTGGCGGTTGCGCCGGAGCGGTGGCGCCGGGCGGGTTGGCGGCTCTGTTGGAGTCCAGCAGCGAGTGGATCCAGTTGGAGGCGCCCTGCCGGAAGTCCCGGAGCAGCAGCGCCGTGTCCCTCCTCACCATGCTGAGCGTGCTGACCTTCTCCACCTGCTTCTCCGTCTGCGGCTCGTTACCTGCAGGGGGGTGCGAGGCACAACGTTCCATTCGGGAGCTAAGCCGAGTGAATCAGCAAAAGGTAATAAAACGGGAGACGAGTCAACGGTTGTGGTGATTGCAGACAATTTCGGCCAGGGAATTAAAAACAAATAACACTTACTAGCAGTAAACAAGCCACTATATAGCCACTATATATATATATATATATATATATATATATATATATATATATATATATATATATATATATATATATAAATAAATATATATATATATATATATATAAATAAATAAATAAAATTAGTCGCTCTTGGGAGCGCTGATTATTTATACGCTGTAATAAGTAGACTAGGAACTAATATATATGCAAATAAAGAGACGGTGCAGGCTTTACAGGAACAACTCCTGCTGCGGAGGAAATTATTTAAGACAATATTTACTTTCTAAAGTCTAGTTCACTACTGTGAGGGAAGACAAGTCTTTTGTGATTAATTTGATTGCTGAAATTAAAAATGAGAAACACTGGCTAAGATTTTAAACTACATCTTACCCATTAATATTGAAATTTTCATGACATGTTTACAACTTGCATCATAAAACCTTGTGAGAAGCATTGAGTTTGTTTCTTAACTACGATATAAATGTAAGAATTTGGATTTGGACCTGTAGCCTGCTCGGGAGGCGAGTCTTGACTTTTATGATCTGTGTGAATGTTTTTCTTCTTTTTTATAAGGTCTCTCCTCGAGCAGATTCCTCGCATTTCTAGAACCACAATTTTTCAGAGTGTGTGGGTGTGGATTTCTTTAGTTACCATAGTACATATCATGTCGTTAAAGCTGGTATTTAATAGTGGATATCAAAAAGTCTACACACCCTTCCTTCTTCAAATGCCAGACTAGTAAGAAAAACATTTGAAAACTTTGCTGCCAACGTCACCTGGATCCTGTACAATTCGATTAGAAAAAATAAAATCTACTAGAGAGAAGAACAAAACTATATAAATAAAGTTGATTTGACTTTTGCGCTACATTAGGTTAATGGTAGAATGCAGCCCATTTTTAAGTTGTCTCCATAAGAGCCCCTGCACATAATCGAGCTGAGTCCTTTTAAAAACATTAGAATAAGCAGCACAGCGGGCACGCACCTGCGTAGGCGCTGAGACACCTGGAGAGCACGCTGAGCGGCAGCAGGGGGTCCATGAGGGTGAGCAGACGGGAAGGCGAAGCGTAGGCGGTGAGCAGGGTGGCCGGGTAAATGGCCAACAGGCCGTCTGGCATGCGAACCCCAAAGGCGGCCGCGCGCAGGGACGTGGTCACGCACAGGTTGCCCCCGGCGCTGTCGCCCGCCAGGCACACTTTCTCCCCGGTCCAGCCTGCAAAAATCCAACGTCAGGGTCGATATACCCGCCACAGAAACCTTCTTTGCATATAGATAAAGCAAATGACGACGCCGAGCTTTCGAAAATGAAGTGCCGGCAGGCAGGGGTAGAAGATACAAACGCAAGTGCTGAGCGTGCGGAGGAGGTACCTAGCAGGTGGTGGTTCCTCAAAGCCCAGCAGTACGCATAGAAACACTCTTCCAGGGCGCGTGGAAAAGGGGCCTCGGGAGCCAGGGAGTAGTCCACTGACAGAATGGGGACGCCCAAGTCCTGGGACCAGCTCTTCAGATAGGGCTGCACAAAGAGAGAGCAAAACCAATGTGTAACCTCTTGGTGTCCGAGATTTTTCACGAGCCTGGCCTTATCATCACTCAACTTGGGCTGACCGTGAAAGGGTCACAACATTGTCAATCATAAATATTTATTAACTCTCAACCCCTCAAAACGTTCGGTGGCATCAGCCCTAGAGAGACATATTTAGAATTTTGTGGGGGCGGAGAACCTACGCCCTCTTTATGTACAATAATTGTAAAAATGTGATAATAGCAAAAGTAATTGTGTAGTAGATTTATGTATTTATGAAATTGAATGAGGAATATGTATGATGTCATAGCTAGGGTATTATGACTGAAGTCACTGAACGGCTTGCTTGTAAATGTCATAAGTTGGCCGCTAATTGGGGCAAATGCATGATAAAACATCAGGTTTTCAATATGTCCAAAATTAACATTAGTTCCAACTTTGAATGGCAGTAAATGAGCCCGACATGGGCTGAATTTGTCACCTATAGGGTGTAACTCTACACCTCCCAATTGCAAGCATTTAGAAGTGACGGCAGCGTGGCATATTGATTAGTCGTGATGTTTTGACGATCTGTTCAAAATTTTAGTCTCCTAGTTGTTGTTTTTTTTTTTTGGTATGCTTTTCCTTTGATATCGCACATCAAAAACGCCAAACAGCCAGAGTTGGGTCCAAATTTCCCCCAGGGGTTAATGTGCTCTTTAAGCGATGAGCAACAACAGCTGCCACAATAAAGCAGAGAGGAAAAGAAGGAGGGGAGGGGGCATAAAACTTACGAAAACGATCGTTCCCTTCCCTGCGATGTCTGCTTTGCGGCTTTATTGTCTAGACAGAGGAGCGCTGGCCCGCGCGGTCACCTCCATTTTCTTTGCGTGCTTCACTAACAAAAAATGTCCTTGTTTGATGAGAACACAAAAGGGAAGGACAAGAAGAGGTTGCCGCAAGATTAGCCACGACCTCAAAGGTTGTCCTGAGTATTTTTACGCGTCACGGGATGAGAGCTGTCGCTCGGCGCTGACTCAGCACCTCCAAAAACTCGCCGGTGACACCTTGAGAGTGGCGCAGTCAAAATAATTCATCATAGCCCTGCCAACTCAGTTTGTTTAGTCAGCAGAGGATTGCATGAACAATGCAATGGCGACCAGCACAAAAAAAAATGATGCTAAAAATTAGGGATGCCCTACACTGCAGGTGTCAAAAATCGAGGCACAGGGGCCAAATCCGGCCCGTCAAATCATTTTATGTGGCCCGGGAAATGCTAGTTATGACTTCAAGGTTCTGACTAAAATATCAAATTTGCAAGTTGTCTTCAACTAATTAAGCACACCTAAAAGCCTTCAATTTTCTCAAAAGCTGACATTGCACCTTAAAATCCGGTGCGCACAAACCGTGAGTTTTCAATTTGGGGGGCCAAAAAAAATACAATAACTTAATCGCCATATCAATTTTTACCTCTGCATTTCAGTTATAAATGTACTTTTTACAAATAAAAAAAACTTAAAACAACCATGTAATTGCAATAAAATAAGAATTTTCATCACTTGTTTTTTTCAGTTTCAGGAACTTTGATGCACTTGGTTATTTTTTTCTCTTTCAGACTAAGGTGTAACCCAGATAAACGCTGTAAAAAGTCATTAACAGTAGTTGAACGTTGATTTATATTGCTTTTTTCAGGTTTTGGTATACTTTTACCATTTTTATATAGGGGGGATGATTTGGTAAAATATAATTGAGAAGCACTGACTTAAGCCAATATTTTGAAAGGGTGGCAATATATAATTTATGTTGCACGATGAGGTTTTTTCTTTTTCTTTTCTATTAAAATGAAAAACATCGCACTATAGTATTGTACTTTATGAAAAATGCTAATGAATTTGACAAATCAGACACTTTTTGCCATATTTTTCTTTCAATTCATTAAACATTGCACTGGTGCTTCTGGAGCAGTAAAAGAACTTTTCTCGAAAATTCCTTGCTCTGTTTAGGGACCTCAATCTATCAAAGAGATCAATACTTTATTTTCAACATTTTTTTTTAAACTACTACATTTTGCTTTGACGGTAGCAGAGCAGCTCCTTCAACAAAGCATGTCCGGAATCAATAAATAGTACTTTTCTGTGGCACAGCTCTCACTATGCGCTAGATCTCTCCACCCCTGTAAACTGCTGGCACAGTTATAAAATGTGTGTTTAAAAAAAAAAATCTCTAGGAAACTGTCAATCCAATTTGCGCATTCCTATCTTTCAGAAGACACAGCTCTTGCACTGGATCTCATGAGATGGCGCCGGGGTACCCAAGAGTGCCCGTTGGGCGTGTGTGAAGTGTCACTTCCTCAAGTGAGTGTCAGAGATTATGAGCGGCTCTGCCAGTCAGTCAGGCCAGCTCATCATTCACTCGCCGGAAGGGAGCGAAACAAATGGCCCGCTAGACAGGAGATAAGGGCTTTGTGTGTGTGTGTGTGTGTGTGCGCGCGTGCGTTTGGTTAACTTTAAGTGAGTGGAGAAGCCCTTCTGGTGCACACACTTCCTGTCAAGCGAGGACAACACGTGCGGAGACGTCTGCTCTTTAACGGCGCACAAATGTTGCAGGGAGAGACTCCGAAAGCGCAATTCATGAATTTTCAATGGCAGTCAGCACCACGGAACATCTGGCGAGTCTTGACCAGCGAACGTGCCAAGCAACTTTACGGGGGGCATGAGACACGAGCTGGCAACTTGTCTAGATGTAATATAGCCCGAATTGAGAGAGGGTGTGCGCACTGTCGCTTTCTCATGTCTTCTTACATTCCCTTACTAAGTTTTAAAATGATTGACATTAAAGTATGGCATCTACATGAATAAAAAGACGACCTAAAAAACAAAACAAAAAAATGGATTAATTCCTTTTTTGAATGTTTTATCAGGAAAACACTAAAGATATTTTATTTAAGTACAATTAAAAATTGAAACTTCCTTCTCTCAAGGCATCAGTTGTTCAATACCTTTTTTTTTTCTTAGATTAATACTAGTACAACAACTAAACCTTCGAGCAGTCACCGATAGCAATACCACAAGTACTGACATCCTTCAGTAATCACCGATATCTAGTATTGATACTAGTAATTTAATTTTGATTAAAACTTTTCATTAATACCAGTACTAGCTGCAGTCCCGATAATACCTTGACACGAGGCCAAAGTCATTTACCAGTATCTATTCAAGGTTATAAAAAATACCAAAAATGAAAAGAAAACAAAAAAAAAACACTGATTTATAGCACATTTAATACACAACATATCTTCCTAAGTTGTTTCATGCGTCGTAATTTAAAATATATAATTTAAAAGAAGTTTCCTATAGTTTTAACCTGAATTTAAGAGCATTTACACGTTATTAATAGATTTTCAGAAGGATGATTTTTGAGCGTGAGTGTTGGGGGGGGTCGATACACGGGAGCAGGTTATTAATGTCATATTACGGTACGTCATATTAAACAGTCACAACCTGTCAATTTGTCCCTAGACCTGCTGAGCGATTCAATTTGCTCGCTTTCACACCCCTGATATGTAAACGGGGGAGGCGTGGGCGGCGATTGTCGCTCATTTTTGTCTGGGAAAAAAAAAAAAAAAAAACTAATAATGATAACGGTACCTCGTGGGATTTGGAGGTCTGAGCCACAAAGCCCCCGCCGTGGAAATGGATGAGGAGGCAGGGGGACGATGGCAGCCGCTTGGTTTTCAGCCCCAGCGAGAGGGAGATGGCGCCCGCGTCCGAGCGGGTGAGGGACAGCAGCGTCTCGCTGTCCTGGAGGCAAACAACGGCAGAGATGAAGCATCCGTTAAGACTGGAGTTGAACCCCTGGGGGGGGATTTTGACCCAACTTGGGCTTTTCGATGCTTTTGATGTGTGATATCAAAGGAAAAGCATACTGAAAACACTAAAAGGCTAAAATATCGCATAGACTGTCAAAACATGTCCACTTGCAACATGCTGTCCTGCCGTCCCTTCGAAATGCTTGCAAACGGGAGGACGGGCTTTCATTTTGCAGCAGGGAAGCGTTTTATTTCATGCAAAATCTGCATATTTCTGCTGCAAAATCTGCAGTTAAAAGCTGTTAACCTTTTTTTTCAAAATGAAACTTCTTCGAAACAACACAGCCTTGAGATATATATATGTATATATATATATATATATATATATATATATATATATATATATATATATATATATATATAGCTAGGCTGATGCCACTGAACATTTTGATGAGTTGAAAGTAAAAATATATATTTGACAGTTATCCTTTCAAATTCAGCCTAAATTATAGCAGGTGACGATAAATAGATAGATAAATAAATAAATAAATAAAAGCAGGACAAGTCGTAAACAGGCATTTGTTTTAGGGCCCCGCAGAGAGCGGGATTAGCTGCTGCGCACCTGCTACGACATGCGCAACAACAAACAAGGCAGGTTGATGAGATGTTGCCAAGAGGCCCTTTTTCTTCTCGCTGACGCAGCCTTGTAAATTGGTGACACTGTAGAGTGCCGCGCTGTTTTTGTTTTGAGCCAGATCAATGACTTTGAGGCGTTTGCTGAATGGCTTGTCTGGTTACGTGCCAGCCTCCGAACGAGGAGGATAAGAAAGCGGGGGGGTGATAAAGAGCTGAAAAAAAGTGGCAGTGACGGCGATGAAAAGGACAGGGATTATGTGTGGAGACGACTGGGAGAAGCCGTCAACAAAAATCCGGAATTTTCGACGCTCGAATATGCGAGCTTTTCTGAGAAGACCCAGTGGGAAAAACAGTGTTAAACTAGGTCAGACAACTATTAAGACGGGATTTACACTGCGGTACCAAGCGTTCATATCTGATTTAATGGCTTTATCATTTTTTGTAATGACTCCCTCTATTGGAGAGGTTACATTTCAGACCACCCGCGCAATAAGTGAAATCCACCACATAGAAATAACCCATTTAAAAGACTCGCTTAGACATTTAAACGCATAATAAATTAAGAGAGAGCAAGTGCAACTGATAAGAAATAAATATTACCGTATTTCTCTGAGGGTTACATACAGTAGATCGTGGCTGTCCAATTATTATGAACACATGGCCTGTGTCATTAAAATGACGGTACTTCAAGATGCATTTCTTCATCATATATCAAATGACATACTGTTGCGGTTATGGGGGGCGGAAATGAGACAAGTGCAAGGCAATGTACGCGTGTGCGTTGACGCAAACGCTGAAACTAATGTAGCGCCTGACAGAGGAATCACATCAATGTAGAGTTCTTTACAATAAAAAAAGAAATCTGCAAAACAGTGGAAACATAAAATCAGAACTCATGGTGGAGATCAGTTTGAGCTACAGAGGTACCTTGACTTAAGAGTTTATTTAGTTCTGAGGCCCAGCTTATAAGACGATTTACACATCTAATGTTTCCATTGGAATGACTTAGCGATATTTCAACAGGGGCTACATTTTGTTTTTTGTGTTATTAAAGGGGAAGTCAACCCTAAAATGTTCTTTCACACTTTGAATATTGTGTTTAAACTTGTCAGGGAGAACATAACAGAGTAATATTGTGCTTGTACAATATAAATTTAGCAGCAAAACGTTCTTATCCATCGCAGGGGCAGCCATTTTGCCACATGACGTCGCCTGAAAATGACATCACAGTTGCTCAGGGATAAGGTAAGATCCAAACACAGCTCCTGTTTTCTGTTTGGTCATGTGACGTTTACAAGATGTGCTGTGAATATATGATTCGATTCTATTTTACCAATCAGAACATTGTTTAGATTTGTTGGGATTTTTAGAACATTATACTGAAAAGACCATTTAGGGGTTGAAGTTCCCTTTCAATTAAATAACAATATGTTTTGACTTGTTAGGCTTTCTAGCACATAATACTGTAAAGACAATTTTGGGGTTGACGTTCCCTTTAAATAAAAAAAAAATAATCATTGTATATTTTAATATGCGAGGATCCAAACTGTTTGAACAAGGTTAAATGCCGTACACATTACAGTCTGTGTGCGTTGATAAGGTTTCATCTTTTCTTGACATTGTGCTGATTTATTAGCGGTGCTTGAACAAAGGTGGCTGTGGATACCGTACATGATTTATCTGTGTCAAGCTGGCAAATGCAGGGTGCATTCCATCTGAACTGAAGCTGCGCTCTTGAGTGGCAGATATCTGATACATATTGGATTTTATCCACCTTTGGAAGAGTCCTGATTCCAATCTCGAGATAAACCCATCCATGCCCCTTTTTTTTTTCCCTATTTCCGCCGCCATGACGCATATCCCGATTGTCCCACTTGAGAGCAAACAAATTGGAATTGTGTCACTTGAACCATGCGGCGCAAAAAAGAAAAGTTACAATGCCGGCTACCTGTCCTTCACGCAGGTCGTACGAGATGAGCCTCATCTGAACCGGGGCGGTGCCGATGTGCGCGGACGGCGGCGGTATGGTCACCGAGGCTCTGTGATTGGCCGCCAGCGGGAGGTCGAAGGGCACGGCGGGCACGGACAGCGCTCGATTCACCTTGACCGGCACGGACGTCATACTGGCCAGACTCTGCGGGCGCAGGGAGGAGAAGTAGTGCAAATTGAGAAAAGGGGATTGTGAGTTCCACGGCGGGTTCACCGGAGTGAAAGAGAAACCACATGAATAAATCATGAATGCCGCAGAAGGAATTGAATTCTCCTCTATTATTACTGTGGGCGCAAAGGCATAATGAGAGTGGGGTACGTCTACAGGAAGGCACAAAAGTATTGTCGACTGGGAAAACCCCCCCCCCCCCCCCCCCCCAAAAAAAAAACAAAAAAACAGCCATTTGAATTAACATCAATTGCACACCGTTCAAGTTTGACAAACTGACTTGTTGGAATTCTCGTCACCTGTTTTATTCACGTGCGAGCAATGTACACGTATAAATCAGTCAATTCGGGACTTTCTTTTTCTAGCGCTTCATTACTGAGTTCCACCCTGGCTGCGGCGTTGTGAGGCTACTTTATATGCAAGTCAGAACACTTTGGGGTCTGATGCTAACCGCGCTCGAGCTGGGCGATATGGAAAAACAAAAAACAAAATCGATTTCCTTCAATAATTCTAGAGAGAGAAATGAACCCATCAAAAAAGCATTTGACGGTTTTATTTATTTTAAAATAAAAAAATCATGAGGAAAATATTCAGGCAAAAATAAAAAATCAATTTGAGCGTAACCTTAACATTCACAGCGTGTACATAACTTGCTTAACAGTCCATTTATTCAGCGTTTACGGCAGTAAAAATGTAATATTTCTCTATAACTAGTATTTTCATGTACAGTTACATGCATTTAACTCTTTCAGTGCCAAACATTACCTGAAAAGGCAACCCCTAGAGTAACAGCTATTTCGAGCATTTTGACGCACCTTTCAAGGACGACAGAATTATGTATTGTATGGCAATGGTGGGATCATATGAAAGATTGGATTCCATTCTTTACCGAGAAAAAGAAAGAAAGATTCGATCTTATTCTGTTCTTCACTAATCAGTTTGAAAATAGGTCATTTGAGTGACACCAAGTTATTTTGGACAAAAGGAGCAAATGAGCTTTTTTGTGAAAGATGTATTTTCTGCACAACAGTGACTTTGACACGAACTTATGTTGTTTAGTAGCGTCTAAACAAATAAACAGTGTTTTCCTTTCATAAAACATGAACCAAAACAGTGAATTATTATCATTAAAAACAAAAACAAAACAAAAAAAACATAGGTGATAAGCGCACACTATCCTTGAGATCAAAGCCAATGAGCTCTTTAAATCTTCTATTTGGCATTCGGTTTGGCCATTTTTTCGGCGGATGACTCGCAGATCGACTGACTTTGCCTAGTAGCTTCGCGCGACGTCATCCTAATTTGCATAATCAGATCCACGAATCCAAAGGAGAGATTCACGCAAAGACGTGAAGTCGTGTCACGCGGAGTCATACTCATACGAAATGTGACCCACCGACAGCACTTCGGTCTCCGTGACGTTCCAGAAGGTCTTCCAGAAATGGACGTCCAGGTTCTGAGTGATGCGCTCGAATTCGGCCCCTCTCAACTCGGGGTCGATGGCGTACTTGCCTGAGGTGAAGAAGGAACTGGCAGCCACACCTGGGGGAGAGGATGGTAGACGTGAAACACAACCCGAGTGACGGCGTGTATAGCTTAGGGCAGTGGATCTCAAAGTGGGGGTCCGTGAAATAATTTGGGTGTTTTGGAACTGATTTAGTTCATTTATTAACAGTTCCCGGTTTGAGCCTCGTTCGGCTTAGTCTTTGTTTTTTGGCGCCGCCTCTGGCCGCTGTCGATATTGCATTTTGCAGCGAGGAAGGACGGCGCGGCTTCAGTTGGGAGCAGTTGAAGCCAGCAAAGCTGATGCTGTTTTTGACTAAATAATTGGCAACAACCTTTTTGGGGAAAATTGACCCGCTATGTTAAAAGGTATGCTATTTGCCATTTTTGTTTTCTAAACTTCAGTAGAGCTGAAAAGTATGTTTTTTTTTTTGTTTTGTTTTTCCCTGCAAACATTTAAAGGCGGTCCTTAGAAAAATTGCTTTCTAAAAGGGTCCCTGACTCCAAACAGTTTGAGAACCACTGACTTAGGAGACTGCGGCCAACGGGGAGCGAGAATAATCAACGGGGATAAACAAAGGAAGGGAAGAACCAGTAGACGAGTGTTGCGGGGAGTGAAAATCATTACGTTTGGAAGAATAGATCTCGACGCCTCTCAGATGTGTTCAAAACCTTGAAAAACAAACATGGCTTTACTGACTCACAGCACCATATCCTTGTCGCTATATAAATGTTTTATGTTTGCTCGGCTCGCGCAACTTTTGAGAGCAAAGCATTTTCTGGCTACGGAACTTTGGATGCAGCCTCGCTTCAAGTGATTTCGCCTGCGGTTGTCAGAGAGGATCGATGGCCACGACTAAGCATAGGAAAAAAAATCTATACAAACACTTAATAGGATGGGTTGTAGGCAGCCTATTCTATTGACGGGCACAGAAGCTTTAAGGCTAAAGGTTTCTTATTGCTGGCAGTACAAGTTGGCAGGAATGCTCACCGTATGGTGCAATACCTACTGCCTCCACTGCGGTGCAGCAGAGAGCACAAATAAAAGGAGTGCATTGAACGACAGTCAAAATGTCAAAAGTCCCTAGAAACTATAACACGGATGTCAAACATGGAGTTCTGGCCAGCAATCGGGTTTAATCTGGCCCGCGAAATGCTTATATAACGGTAAGTACAAAAATTAGCTGAATTTTTCAATAGATGAAAATCTTGAAATGTTTCACAATTAATAGTAATGTTAATGTTTTAAGATTAATAGTAGAGTTGTCCTTGTGCTATTTTGGACTTCAAATGTATTATTCTCTTTAAATACTGTCTAAAATAAAACAAGAACATCATTATTGATCATAAAATAATAACATTACTATTAATTATAAAACATTTCAAGATTTCCATCTATTAAAAAAAATCAGCTTATTTTTATACTTTCCACTTTATACTGTACTTTACAAAATCATGCTCAAAATCAACATTTGCAAATCTTGAGTGGAAAACAAAGATCAACAATTTTTTTTTGTTTTTTAGACGTTATGGACAAAACCAGCATGCATACCATGTAAACGTTTTTTTTAGTGTTCAATTTGGAAAAAACAACAAGTTGTTATTAGAGGGATTGGAATTAAAATTAGCTTTTTAAAAAATCTGATTCCTTGACGCAATTCTGTTTAATTATACAAGAGCTTCTCATGATATTTCTACAGCAGTTAATAATGCTATATTACTGAAAACATTCCCTTTACAGTTAATAACGATTCACGGTGACAGTTTGAGCTTGGACCACTTTACGAGCGGTCAAGTTTACGACCCAGTTCCGCTCCTATAGCAGTGATGGAATTCCAATTTATAGACCAGTTGAAACGCATTACTTTTGATCACTAACCTTTTGGGTTAAGTCACGATTTAAAACATCTCAGGCCATAAAAAATATAAAAAGATTGAAATGAAAACGTAAGCTTGCTGGTCAAAGTGAGTGCCAAATCATTCATCTGCTTGGCCTTTTAGCTCCGTGACGAACATTTCAAGCGGATTTAAGGATAGCCGGTGCAGAGTGTTGTCAGAGTTCCATTCCAGACGGCAAGATTTATCGACAGCTCTTGTGGCGTTTACAATATTGACACAACATTGTGAAATATGAAAAAGGCTGCAGGCTATCGCCTGAGATTCCAAAAGGATGAAAGAGCATGCAACGCATACGCGGCATCAAAAGAGCGAGCGGGCGAGGTTGCTGGGTCAAGGAACAGTGTGGAGGCGGCGAGACGAGATGAGAGCGACCTTTGAATGACAATGAAGACCGTGCTGACCTATTCCAGACTGATGGCGGCGGTAGTTCTCTCCAAAGGCCACCAGGCCGATGGCGATGGTCTGCAGGGACGGCCGGATGGCCGGGGTGAACTGCGGGGCCCAAGCAGAAAATCAGGACCACCTTTACGTTGCGCTCCAAAAGCAGGGAACACAGTACAGCTGAACACATACGGATATGCGTATTTTGCCAAATGAAAATGTTCTTTTTTTTCATTTTCTTTATCCAAGCATCCTCGACTTATAAACAAGTAAAACATGCTAAGTTAAGTCAGGTTTGTGGCTTGTCGTTTTTCTGCCAGTAGGTGGCATTAGCGTTTCATGTCGGGCATGGAATGATGTATTTTTTTTTTCTTTTCAAATTAAGAGCAAATTAATCAGAACATGAAGAAACTTATGAGCGCTTGCTTATTTCGTTTGTAGTAAATCAGTGGTTCTCGAAGCGGGGTCCACAGACCGGTCAGGGGGACCGTAAAATAATTTGAGTTTTTTAATAATGACATACGGCATATATTACTTTGAGAGATGTAGCAAGCTGGGAGCCCACCTGAAAGCCCAGGCAGCGTCCGTAGAAGCAGCCCTTGTGCATGGAGCTGTATTCGCGCACGAAGCTCTCGCTGAGGCCGCTCTCGTCCTGGAAGAAGAGGTCGCCGTGGCTGTTGTCGTGGAGCATGCGCTGGGCCAGGTAGAGCAGCGCCCGCAGCTGGCAGAGGGCGTTGCAGTAGGCTTCCATCTCGCTGGCGTTGTGGGCCACGCGGAAGAAGATGCTGCGGCGGTTGGCTGTGATGTAGCGCCCCTTGTGGATGATGTGGAGGAGGCAGCAGCGCACCACCTGGAAGAAGCCAAGAAATGGCGATTATTTTTCCCTCATTTGAAGCAATGCTAATACCTTTGCCTCTTTGAACGTTTCAAGGACGAGGTGTCCCTCAGTTTTCTTTGTTGTTTTTTTTTGCTTTCGCTGCCATTCCATGCAACAAATGGCGCAATCACGCGGTGGGAGTAGATTACAACTCTTGCCCTCACTGGTCGACGGTTACGACGGGAGCCAATAGCGTGTCTTATAGGAATGCCTGCGAGCTGTGCTTGGTCATGAAACTCACAAGCTGCTAGGAGAGATGCGGGGAGGAGCAGCAAGAAACAGCGGTGGCCACGAAAGGAAGCGTTGTAAATCTGTTACCAACATTTCTTTTGTAATAAATTGGAATTTCAAGTGTAAACCCTGATTGATATCATGTTTGGTCAGCTACAAGCTCCACTCTATTTAGACTTCCGGGCGCCGCTAATATGACCGCGGTTCTCCGTGAGACTACAGCCAAAGTGATGGGAAGGGATAACAGTACAGTCACTGTATAAGGTTTAATAATTTACCATTTAAGGAATTATGTGTACTGCAGGAATATTTGTCTTGAATATGTAAAGTATAAATAGTTTTCACATTTGAAAAAATACCCACATACACATGCACATTTTTACTTGGTGCTACCATTTCAGTTTTTTCCTGACAAATGCACTTTCTACTTACTATTATGAAAGGTGCTGTTCACAAACTATACACAGAATGCAGCCCGAAAGTCAATATTACAGCGCTAAGCTTCTCGTACACTTGTCGAGTCGTTAGAAATGTTACATTTCCAATCAAAATAAATGGCCTCAAGCGTCACCTAAAGTTTTTATAACAGTGACAGTTGAACCTGGAAAAAACTCGCTTAGTTTCGGATGTATTCTTGAAACAGACGATCGCTTCATTTGCAAATGTGCATGAAGTAGAATAAGTCAGGCTGTAAGGTCTGGGCTCACCAGCTTCACACAAATACTTTGATTGTATTATTCATATAAATACATCAAGGAGTGATAAAATTAGGAAAAGTTAACAGGATACATTTGAAGTTGCGATGCGTGAAAACAAGCAATCTTGACACTTGTGCCGGGGGTGTTATGTCCGTATTAGTTGTGACGATTGTGGGAATGAGAAGGATTGATAGAGGTAAACAGAGAGGGGTATTCATTTGCCGCTCGGCTCTGCTTATTCGCCGCAGCTTTCGAAGGTCACCGCGTTTCATCAATAACGGCGGGAGATAAAATGCTGTGCGTATAGCCGGCGAGATATACTGTAGTGCGGCTGCGGGAGTTTATCTAACCTGATTTGCAACACAAAATCAATTTGGGCAACAAATGAGCTGACCTTGGAACAAAGTCGTGCGCTGCCAAGAAGGGGCAGGAGAGCAATTTTTCAGGTGTGGACACGACCGGGGGACGAGGATTGCAGAACGCTCAGCACCCATAGATTCAAGATGTAATGCTATTATAATTGTCTCACAGTGAAACTGTTTCAGTCCTGCGTTTGACTTCTTTTTAGGATGTATGCGCGGGAGCTTTATGCTCCGCACTTAGGAGTGAATTTTTGTGTATATGATTTATATGATATCTAAATGATGGATGTGTCGTGCGCCGCTGTTGTTCTGTAGTGGTCTTCTGGTTTTATGTATGGAATACAGATGGAAATTGGCGACTCGCTAAACCTGGTGCATATTTCCTCATTGAAGCGAGCAGAGTAAACCAACATCCGAGTCCATACACAAATACTATGTTACTAAAACGGAGAGTATCGTGTAAAGGTTATGAAGTCTCCATACCTAGCCAAACTGTTGGTGCGTCATATACACAGTAACGTAGAATATACCAGAATTTAACCCCAAAATTAAGTGTGCGTCCTGTACGCAGGTGCGTCTTACATAACTAGGGCGTTAAGGTACTTCAAATGTAAAGTGTAAGAAGGCAATGAAGTTCATATGTTATTTGGGAAGATAATGTTTATTTTGAAGTTGAATGGAACAAACATTTGTTGCTGGGGTTAGCTTGACATCTTCCTGACAGTGTAAACTAATTAAACGGCCTCCCGAGGCAAAAAAACATGCCTCGAGCGTTTTCTTGAACGGGGGTACTCCAATTACTTGAGAACTTGTTTCGAGCCTGCCGGCATATTACCCTTTTCCCGGTCGAAAGCGACGATGAATAAAACATTACGGTCCAGTCTGATTTTCATTACCCGCACACCATGTTCATGCAAGTTGGGTTTTTAATGCTCATGAAACAATTTTGCTTGTTACTTGTGTGTGCGGTACCTTGACGAGCGAGCGATAGCCGTTGGCCGGTATATGCGGGTCGAAGTCGAAATGGTGGTAGACGGCGGCGAAGCCGGAAATGACGGGCTCCAGGCTGCGGGCGTGCTCCTGGATCAGCTTCATGGTGTCCACTAGCCGGCGGGCCGCGTCGCTCTGCGGCCCTTTGGCGCCGCCCGAGAAGAAGACGGCATTCTCCTCGCACACGTTGTACAGCGCCACAAAAACCGCCTTGGTGTCCATCACTGCACGAGACAAAGAAACAAAGCCCTTTTACCACTGCCAGATATTTTGCTGCGCTGGCCATCTTATGCACGCCGCCGGTATAATTTATAGTTGTTAATTAAATGATCTCCCCCAGGGACGTTATCTGTGTGCCACACTTTGTTTATAATGGGACACTAAGATCTTTTCATAGGCCGGATTTGTAGTGGCTCCTTCAATGATGATGAATGAGCCTATTTAGCCACTTGGTTGTTGTCTTTTAGCGGGATGGGGAAGTTTTGTGAGCTGCGGGGATTGGTTTCGAGCCGATATCATCTTTATTTCAAGGTGTCAGGTTGCTTGTGACGACGGCCGCTACCAAGGCGCCCTCTTGTGGCCGTCTGAGTAGGGAAAGTCAAGTCATGTTTATTTATTAATTATGATGATTTAAAAGTCTTTCACATGTGCATCTGTTATATAAGTCTATCCATCCATCCATCTTCTAGAGCCGCTTATCCTCAAAAGGGTCACAGGCTTGCTGGTGCCTATCCCAGCTGACGTCGGGCAGTGGGCGGGGGACACCCTGAACTGGTTGGCAGCCAATTGCAGGGCACACAAAAACGAGCAACCATCCACGCACCCAATCACACCTAAGGACAATTTTCTATGTCCAATACACCTGCCATGCATGTTTTTGGCGTCTGGGAGGAAGCCGGAATCTGGTGGATTTGAACCCGGGTCCTTGTACTGTGAGACGGACGTGCTAGCCACTGTTCCACTGAGCCGCCCTGGTCTAAATGTAAAGCACACTTCTTCAGAGCACAGATAGGCTTGCCTAATACAAATCTATCTTAGATTGTGTCTTTTTGACAATTATTTCACAGTAAATTATACTTATTCAAATATAATAAATATATTGCACTATCCAGTTAAAAATAGTGCGAAGGCTTGAGTCAGATTCGACCCGAGGTAATTTTTTAGCCAGTAGGTGGCACCGACGTTTCATGTTGGATGTTGGAAACAGGTACAGTTTTTTTTCCTTTGCAAAATAAGAGTCAATTAATTGAAACATGAAGACATTTGTGGACTCCTGCCCATAACCGTTGCTATAAATTACAAATCGTCCGCCAAGGTTGTGAAATAATCAGTCAAGCCAATAATAAGTCTATTCCTTGTGGAAACAGCAAAAAAATCCACTGAAAACAACGCAGGGGGAGAGGGGATTTGTTTTTGTAACACGCCGGCAACCGCGGAAAAACATGTCAAGCCCAGCTAACGGGAGTCCCGCAGCGAACGCCGCAAACAGCTGCGATGTGTTGAATCGCGACGCGACAATCGACGAGAGCTCCGCTTCCGCGCCGAGGTTTTTTCCCGTACTACTAGTGAGAGGGAATACCGCCCTGGTGGAAAATATTTGCGGTTGGAATCATAAAACACAACTTGTGTAATTCTCGCCCGGGGCGTAATGAGATCCAGCTCGGCGATCGGCCCGCTTTGCAATTAACTCGAAAAACAACGAGCTGTTTCATTCAATTATTTTAACCCCAAAATATCGGGTGGAGATATGGAGATACATTTCCTCTACATTTATCGTGCACGCGCTTATGTGGGTCACCCCCGAGGTCCCCGCCACAAGCCAGAAAGTTATTCCGAGCCTTCGATAGAAAGCCCTTTTTGTGCACGCATACGCGTTGATTACGTAGAGTCGGCATCAAATGCTTGGACGGGACATTGGGGGCCCGGCGGGCACTCGGCGAGGAACGTTAAGCGAGACTCCGCGGCTATTTGGTCGCGGAGGAGGCTGTTGGCTCGGCCCTGCCAACAGTATTCCCGCTTATGCGCGGTGGAATGAAATTGAGATGAGTTTCTGCGGAAGGTCGCAAATGCTGACATTTCTACTTCATCCCATGACTTCCACACAGAGACAACCTTTGCATCTTTTATTATTGAGCTGTCACGTCCAAATTGATTTGGGGGGTAAAAACCTTCACTGCGGGATGGAGGTTAAACCTTTTAATCGGCATTTTCTAATATAACACTAATAACACTTAAGCATTCTTGATGCTCATACCAGTGTAAAAATAACACAATAGCGCTTTGTTTACTCAAGCGGCCTACACACATAATACGAATTTGGATCAATTTGAGGGTTTTCAACAAAGTTCGGATGATGCAGCTGCAACAATTATGAGCCAGGGCTGTCAACCTCGTTTTGATCGCGGGCCACATTGTAGGAATAGTTTCTGTCGGGGGGCCACAAGGACTGTGAAGTCAAAGATATTTTAAACATGATCGTCACACATATTGACATCAGAGGCCACTAAAAACTGTTAAAAAAAAAAAAAAGTTACATTTGCAGACAAATTGAAAATGTATAGCCAGTCATTGTTACGAGACTGCTTTCAAATAGGACGGGGCGGTTGAATTTACTCCATTGTTTGTTATTGTGCGTCGTGCCGCCAAGCATGAATTTCAAGAACGGGCTGCGTGGTGACATCACAGCAGTGCGCCTCCGACGTAGTACGAAAGTGGACAGAAAAAAAAAAAAAGAAGCGGTCAGGAAGCATATTGATTTCTTTTTTTAATTCAAGATTGATATTGTGATGTTTAAAAGTATTTAAATTGCAGTATTTGGGAATCTCTATTCTTATGTAATTTTTTTTTTCCCCCAGTCAAAAAATACACATTGATTTGAAAGTATGCATCCATGGCAAAAATGATGAGTCTAGGACACAGGGACGCAGGCAAACGAGAGCTCTGAATTTAGTTTAGTGACTCATTCATTTCCAAAGACGTGATTTCACGTTTGTAAATTCAGGCATTCAATCCTAGGTTATTTGGTTTTCAAATTAAGCCTGGACAAAATGTTAACTTTTGACTGCGGAAAATTGCCAAGTTGAGCATCCTTTTAAATGCACTCCTTTGGGATACTTGGTGTAAAAAGTTCGATGTTCTTGACGTAAAAGGCTTGAGTACCTTCTTAAGCTAACCGCGGCACACTTTTCAATAATTTAACGTCTGCATTAGCATACTTGTGCACGGTTATTAATTTAGCACACTAAAAATCATACTGGAAGTGCGGGGAAAAAAAGGAAGTGTTTACCAGCATCAGTGTTCAAGTTGCCGTCCTTGTCTGTATCCTCTCTTGAGAGCGTGGAGAAGAAAAAAAAAAGACAGAATAAGTGAAAGGAAGGAGGAAAAAAAAATAGCCAGGAAGGTAGGAAGGGGCGGCCCGAAGGAAAGAGAAGACGGCTTTCCGCTTTGACTCTCACAGACTTGTTTGTTTGCTTGAGTGTCAGAATCGTCCCAAATTGAACGCGCTCTCCCGTGGGCTGGCTTTTTAAAAAGCCAAGCCACGCGGCCCCGCTCCAGCGCCTCCGTGTGACAGCTCTCTTTTCCGCCATTGGCTCTTTTGACTATGCGACTCCCTGTTGACATTCAACCCAATTGGCAGGCACCGCCGCCCCCCCCGCCCGACGTCACCAGAAGAAGACACTCAGTTATTGTGCACACTGTGCCCCCTGTTCTTACTTGTGCAGTTAAAGGCCACCAGCAAGGAGATAGCTAAAGCAAGACTATCAATAAAAATCAATATTAATCAACTCTCATTTACTGAAAGCAATAAACAGCGCCCAAAATTAGCAACCATGCAAAATCAATTCGATATGCAGATGTGATATAATATGCAAAACGGACGCGCTGACCACTGGTCCACCCCACTGTGCCACCGAGACAAATATTTTGGATTTTTTTCTCAACTATTAGTGTGACTGACAATCTGTACAAGTCAATTGGGAAAAATATAAATTGGCTGCAATATTAAAAAAAAAAAAACTGTACACACTTTTGCAGCCATATTATATATATATATACATATATATGGCTGCAAAAGTGTGCACACCCCGCTTTTACAATGTGTGGCTGAAATGTGGGAAGCTTTGACCAAAGGGTAAAAAAAAAAAATAGCGTGACAACAGTAATGTAGCAGAGTACAAACACACTGGCTGCGATTATTGGTACATGATCTTTCTGTAAATCTTATGCAATTTGTGTTCAAATGCTTGTTGTTGAAATGTAATGTTGAAATTGATGCTAATTACATTGAAAGCATTTGACACTGTGCGTTAGCAAAGGTTAAGCTAGCAGAAATGACTATTTGGACATACCTTCTTAGTGCATCAATATCTTGGTCCTGACAAAGTTTCAGGTCTTCAAAAACCTCAGTCTTGTTTTCAAAGGCTAAATTTAGGATTAAACTCATGGACTTAACGCCTTGATCTTATAACCTCAAAGTCTTGGTCATAACTTGATTTCAAATTCTTGTTTTTCAAAGACTTCGGTCTGAACTTGGATTTCAAATTCTTGTTGTCTTGGTGTTAACTCCTCAGTGTCTTGAATTTCAAAACCTTTTCTTGTCTTACAGTTAATGTGACAATGTCTTGGTTGGAAGTTGGGCTTCTCAAAGAGCTCCAACCCCAAGTCTTTTCTTGTTCACGTTTTTTTGCGCGGTTTGTCTAGCAGCATTGCTATTAATTCATAAACGCCTGAAGTAGAGTTGTAGGTACAGTGAAGTGGAAGTGGAGCATAACTGTAAAATGAATCTGCACTGTAACGTTTACAGAACTACACTGAAATTCACAAAGGAGGTTTTTGGTAATCTGCTGCACCCCAATGGTTTGGAAGAGGTAATACAGGGCAGAGTGGGCCTTGAAATGAGCACTTAAAAAAAAGAAAGGACATGAAGTTAGGCAATTGTGTTGTCAAATGTTGTTTGTAGTCACAAGTCGTCCCAAAAGACAAGTGAACGATTATGATCCCACAAATAGAATCCTTCCTAATTCTCTTAGAATTCATTTCACAAGTTGTTTTGTTTCACATAAATCATCAGGCTTGAGGATGTTTATTGTTCTTGTTTGTGATGCCAAAATGAACACTCAAACTGTGCCAAGTCTGTACAAATAGAAAAGTGTTGGATTTTTTTCAAGTGTGGATCGAGGCTGAACACGTGAACTTTCACCTACTAACACTTCCAGTTGTGTAATTAACGCTAGTTTAATGTTTATTCACATTTAAAACAAAATAATATTTCAATATTGAAATATATGGTTATTATCTATCTATTTATCTATTATTATCTATTTATATGTATTTTTTTTCAACAATTTACAAGTATTACACTTAAAAAACTGGCTGGTACTAAAAGAGTATTATAGAGAAAAAAAAATGAACTTTTTATCGTTAGCACTTTTTGTGCCAAGGCGTAATCGGAAAAGGCAAGCCGCTGATCACATCTTTGGTAGCTATGGAGAGCAACACTCCCACTAAATGGTCACACTTAATTACTACAGCTCTCAATCTTAACATTAAAAGGAGCGTTGGCCACCAGGGTCATCACTCTCTTCAAAAAAAACAAAACAAAAAAAAACAGTCAAAAGAGTTAAAATGTAAAGTGGACAGTCCCTTTAAATACCTCAATGAAGTAGTTAGTAGCTGTTGTAAACACGTCTCGTAAACAAAGCCCTTCCTTGTCCGGCGTTTTGCAAAGTCTCGATTTCACAATTTAGCTCATTTTCAAACGTTCGATTTTTTGTAAATGACAAATCAACCCAATGAATGCGATTTCCTGCTCGGCCCTAGAGTCAATGTCAAAAACAACCAATAACTCATGAATGAAATGACAACTATTCCAATAACGAAGTTATTGATTTGACTTATTTCACTTATTTGACTGTTGATGTTCTTTTGAGGAAGCAGACATAGACTTAAAAAATGCGACTTCCTCGGGTGCAAAACGACGCGGCCGGTGCGTAGCCCCATTGTTGCGCCCTTCCTGTTGTTCAGTTTGCGCTCGTGTGCGTTTGTAGGACATGGGTCAGCGCACTCCGGGCGGTCTTCCTCTGCCCGCCATTTGCTATTTTTAGAGTGTCCTATTATATCATTTGTTAAAGAGAGGTCGCAAGTGACGGCCGTTTGGATTCCCTTTGATTAAAAACAATTACACGTATTACAAGTGCTTTATTTTTAGGGTCTATATATGGAGTAAGATGGCTATCAAAAAGACATATGCGTGTTTAGCAATTCGTAGGAGTATGACTCTAAATTGTGTATCAGTTGAAAACTTGCGAGTGCAAGGTCCTTTGAATACCACTCTCGTTTGCACGACTTTGCAAATTAACATGATGTCACGCCTGGCTACCAGGCAAAGTCAGTCGATCTGCGCCGCCTTTAGTAACGCAATAGTTTGTTGAATGTCCATTTTCTTCATAAAATTATTTAACGAAATTGGACTGACAGGCTAATGACTGTAGCTTGTGACTCCAAATCCATATATTGTTTGAAAATCATGAATATCAACCATAAATTGGTCCGTCACGTTTTTTAAGAGATTAACTGCCACAATACCACAACAATAAATAAGTAAACAATAAATAAAATGAAAATCTTAATTTGCAGTTAATCTTTATGAATTAATCGTAATAAGATTACATTTCAGCGTTTGTGTCAGCAATTCAAGGAAAAGGGTTTCCAAATCAACTGCAGTGCTTATTTCTGCCAGCAGAGGTCACTAGCCATTACAGATGCTAAACAAAATGACGCCATTTTCCAATAAATTGGCATTAAATGGCCACAAATTGCCCCCTCAAAAAGATAATTTGAGCCTTACTAAAAATGCACATACATTCTGCCATTTTTTTCTGCTTTACGCTAGCACGGCGCGAATGAATCGCAGATTGACTGACTTGGCCTGGTAGCTTTGCGTGACGTCATCTTAATTTGCATATATCAGATCCACGAATCCAAAGGAGACGCAAAGACGTGAAGTTGTGTCTCGATATATATATATATATATATATATATATATATATATATATATATATATATATATAACATTGGCCAATAAATCGCAATACGTATCACAATAGATGTTTGCCGTATCGTAGCGTGTCACAATCTACTTTGGCACCACGTTACGCAGCACTCGAGGAAACTCAAGCACAGGGAAGTCCCGTTGGCCTCCCAGCATCAAACCCAGGGGAAAAAATGAGTCACATATGAGCCAAAGCTCTAAAATGTGCCACTCCCTGCTCAAAGTGTCTTTGGGCACAAGAAGACATTTTATGAGCGCAAACGTGAGTGACGGCATAGTGAGGCAACTGGATGACCGGGTCGGTTTGTAAGAAAAAGTGTCTGAACATGAACGTTTTCTTTTCCAGAATGCCACACATAACCAAATATTAAGACCCCTTTCTATGCCACCTTCCATGCATGGTCCCAAAAAAAAAAAAAAAAAGGAATTATGTGTCACTAGTATTTTTCTGGGGCTTGGCAAAACGCGGAAGCGGGCCAAATCTGGCCCGCGGGCGGTAGATTGGGAACCTGTTTTAAAGTGTTCAAAATTGGTATCGATCTTTATTTTGAGTCTCTTAAGTTCGTAAACAACAGGAAAGGAAAAATGATTCTTGGACATTTATTGTATTCTAATTTGATTAAGTGAAGCCTGTATGATGTTGTATGATTCATTGTATGATGTTATTATCTGACTTGTTTGTATACGTTTGTGATGTCGTCTTTGTTTTGTTATATTGTCGAATAAACTGTTTATGAGAAATGTAAAGAGATTATGTATCTCCAAAAAAAAGAGACAGTACAGCGAGGATCACGACGCATATCCTGTCTGGACTGACGTCGCATGTGACGTCACGCTTAGGAAACATCACTATGAGTAACGACATTCAAATAAAGGGGACACGGATGTATTGAGGTTGATTTCGGGGGGAAAAAAGTACCTGCTCAGATGAGTCCTTTCAGTGTCAGTGGCTGAAAGTAGGGACACAAAAATGTTACAAAGTAGCAGAGATCTTCCGGTCGGTAAAGCTCAGCTGGGTATTACCACGAAGGGGCAAAGGAAACGGAGGCGACGATGCACATTTGGCCTGACGAAGGACGGGAACGCTCTTAATAGCATCACCAGATGATTTGTTTTGATGTGCGAAGCTAAGCGGCTAAAGGCTTAAAAAGCAGCTAGTCGTTAGCGGCTAAGCTAGCGACACCGAAGGAATGTTAGGGGCGGGCTCGGAGACGTCATTCGAAGACCACAAAAAAAAAAACTCGGCTCACCCACTGGGACCTCTTTTTGTCTGCTCGAGCGTCTTCCGTTGACAACTTTGTCAAACCTGCCGCTCCCAGCGCTCTTCTTGCTCGACGCCATGCTCGCACGCTCTTGTTGACTCGCCGCCGCCAGCGAGCATGACCACTCGGCCCCCTACCTGGCTCGCGGGGCAATCAGGCTCCGCCCAACCCGAACCGGCTATAGCCAATGGGAGAGGATGTCTCGGCACGCTTGCCAATCAGACTTCGTAGGTTGTTTGGACACGGAACTGGCTTCACAACTAATCGGAGATATTGATACTTGTGTATGATCAACAAAGACTGTAAAAAAATATTATGCTTTTTCTTTTGGCCTCAAATATGAAGCGGAATAGAAAATGGATGTATGATGGAAAAAAGTATGTCCAGAAAAGAGAGTAGAAAAAATGTAAATGATTAAATGCAATCTCCCCACAAAAAAATGGAAACACACACTCAGATATCAAATTTAAAAATCCACAATTTTATGCCGCTAAATATTTTTGAAAGATTTCAAATAAAATAAAAAAAAATATATAAAAAGCCAATAGTTCTTAAATGTTGCACTAAAAAAAATCAGGAAAAACGCACACATCGAAAAACAAAGATAAAAAGACAAGATCAAAATACAATTCAAATTTAAATGCTTATATAATCATTTGTTCCATAATTGAATAATATTTGCTCATAGATTTGCTATGGCCAATTGATAAAAAAACATCGAGTTCTACTTGGGAAACGAGGTGTCTTTTCAAGGTTACCCCCCCAGTTTCCTTCTGTTCCATTCAGGGGTTCTCCAACTGGCTTTCATCCTGTATGTTGCCAACCAGATCGTGGTAAAGGCCTGCGGCCTTGTCGCAGTCTTTCAAATCCAGGCCCTGGGGACAAATGTTGACATCTAGTAATCATCTTGTCATCAATCAATCACCATGTTGGAAGTGAACTTTGACCCCCCCCAAAATATAAATAAAATGAAACTGTTGAAAAAATAAATATGATCTTGTTGGACCGGGTAAGACCAGCAAAAAAATTACATCAAAGAACCTGTATGGTGGGTAACATGTGATGCAGACAATCAAGATGATTATAACTTGTCTAGCTTGCGCAAGACAATTAGCACGTGATATCATACAGACTCTGAAAAACAATTACCATCTGGAAAGAACTCAAGGGCGTTGATATGTCTGTTTTTTTTGGACGCCAAACAAACGTGCCTCATAACGTGCAACTTTTCTTGTCTTCTCTTACCAAAGAAAATAAACATTCACCAATATATTGTTTGAAAAATAGAGCAACATATTCCTTTTTTTTTTAACACGGTATATGTTGTAAATACACGCAATCTTATATTAATGATCCATATATTTTGTGATATATCATTTAAAAAAATGGATTCACAAAGGAATTGGGCTTCTCATTTTCTATGTTTCTGAGTTGATTTAAAATGTTGGAAAATCGATATTATAAAAAAAAGAAAAAGAGAGAGAATCGGGTTTAAAAAACGGATGGATTTGATCTTATTTATTAGTATAAAGGTTATGAAATGTAAAGCTAGCTTCGAAGGCTAGCAGTTTTGGTCCACAGGTCATTCTTATGGAAAAACACACATTCTTTAATAAAACTTAATAAATGAAAAAAAAAAACTTTGATCTTTTATGGAAGTAATATGCCGATTCATAAAGTACAATCATGTATTGTACTTTATGCAGGAAAAAATACATGAAGTCTCCGTATAGATATAGTGTCAGATATATTTTCAAAATATGGTGCCAGTATTTTCCATATATGTGCTACCTGATAGATGTTCTCCTCTTCCTTCTTTGCCTTTTTCTGCTCCAATGCGTGGAGTTGCTTGGACTGAAAGAAAGGTCAAAAGTCATATTTTGTGCTGAGTCTGGCGGAAATCAAGTGGCTAAATTCAATGCAAATCTGACCTTGCAGAGGAGCGTGGTGGATGGCAGCAGGACACACAGAAGAAGTAGGATTCCCTCGGCCATCAGCAGGCGGTCTTTGGTCTTTTCGCTGAGGTTTATTGTCTTCTTTAGCGGCTCTGGATGCACACAAACAGATGGGCAGGTTTAAGATTGTGTTTGAGGATATTTTTGTATTTATATTATTTAGATATTTTTAGCTATTCAGAAAAAAGTTTAACCTGTGTTTAGTGCTGTTTCTTCACAGATTTGTTATGTTTTTTTGGTATTTAGTGTCTGTAGGTTTTCTGTTTTTTCTATTTTGGGCTTTTGTTTGTTTTTTATGTTTTCGAGTCGGGGGGTTTTGTTCATGTGCTTAACTTCGTGTTTTTGTTCCCCTCGTGTCTGTGTCTGGTCGGTATGATTGCGTCCACCTGCTTCCCTTGTATCGGCCAATCAGCTCCCTGCTCCAATTGTTTCTTCACCAGGTGCTCCTTGTTGTCTCTTTGGTGTATTTAGTCCCCCGCTTCCTTTAAGTTGCTGTTTGGTCATCGTCAAAGTGGATGCGGTTTTTGGCTGACCGTTGCTTGTCATCGTAAGTTCGATTTCTTTGGTTTGTTTGGTATTATTCTGAGCATACCTCGCAAGTCTGCCTTCCTGCGTTCTGGGTCCGCAACCTCTCTCGGCATGTTCCTCCACGACAAGGTCACCGATAAAAAAAGCACAAAAATGCAGTCCAATGACAGGCTAGCAAGATTTCTTCAACTTGCTTGGTTACACAAGCGAACCATTAGCAAACAAAGTCGACTATAAGAACGGCATGAATGGACAATCGGAGTGTTAGGTAAGGGTTATCGCATAATCCTTGAGTGGCTAAGGAGATTAAAGAAAAAAGCTGCGTTTTCACCATGAGAAGAACCTCCCCGCAGACTTCTGTGGGGCGGGCATTTTAATGAGAGCTTTGTGAAGATTAGCCAAGCAAGCAAATGAGGATGCTAACACCGACGCGACAAGGCGGAGTGACTTTAACAGGATTTGTGGCTTATGAGGCGTTAGCGCTGTTTAGCATGTGCTTGACTCCCGCGTCTGCACGCCATTTTACTCAGAGACTGCTCGAGCTCTGCTGGAGAGTTTGATGCTAACATGCTAACAGCGAGTATGATAACACATGAAGACAGCAAATGACGGAGCGAAAGCTTGGCCTGTTGTCAGGTACTCTTGACACAAAGCAAAATGTTAACATGCTAATGCTAAGTATTCTAACATAAGGGAAGAAAAAAATATGCAGGAACATTCGAGGAAGTGTTTGCAGTCTTCAAACTGCTAGCAAGATTTGAATGCGGCCTCATTTCACCTCTTCGCGAGACTAAGGCCCACGCCCAAAATAAATGACATTTCTGATATAAAAATACCTTATTTAAATACTCGCTCATCACGTGTGGTTTTATAGAACCACATTAAACCACAAAAGTAAAAACGCCTCTGGTCGCATTTACATTTTTCTTTCAAATTTTCACTGTCAAACAAAACAACCTACCACCATCTTGTGGTCATCAGTGGAATTACACCCAAAAGAGATGCCAATGGGGAGTTTTTTTCCCCCAAACTAACAAACAACTTCACTTACAATATGCCTGTCAACTAATTAGCACCAAAATATACAAGTACATTAAAAACGTCCAGCCGTCAATTCCTGTAGCAATAAAGGAGGATTAAAGAGGATTTGACATTCAATACATAATCTTCAGCACTAACGAGACTGACCTGAAATGCACCCTATCTCAAATTTTCACGACCAAAGAAACGAATGCGATCTCCATCTAGTAATGGCGGAAAAGTTCATTTTGGGAAAACTCCATTTGCTACTTGTTTACCGTAGACCTGCAGGTAGGTGCCAGGCGTGAAGATGTCCGTGTCATTAAGCCAACATCTGTACAGGCCCGAGTCGTCCACCTTCACCTCATCAAAGGTCAGGGTCCCGCAGGTGACCCCGGCGTACGTTTTGCTTCCCGAGCTCACCCGTGCCGACGCGGGGACCGGGACCAGTTCGGCGGCGCCGTCGGCGGGCTGAACGTGCGTGAGCCACGTGCTCCCGAGGGAGGCTGCGGGGGCGCCGGTTCGGTAGCAGCACTCCAGCGCGGCCCGGTGGGATACCTGCACCCTCAGCCAAGGCCTGTCCACCTCCAAGGACACCTTCAGCCCGGTGGACACTGTTGGAAAATTTACGTTCACTCAGGGAGTGGGAAAAAGTTGACGTTGGTGTTGATTCAATGGAGCGGCTGGGGGTGACACTTTAGGGCCCCAAGGGAATCCTAATTTGTTGAGGAGCCAAGTAGTGTCCCAAAGGAAGGTCCCTAACTATTTGAGGACGGTCCCTAATTTGTTGGGGAGCTAAATATTGTCCCAAAGACTAGTTGAGGACAGTCCTTAATTTTTGGGGGGCTAAGTATCGTTCCAAAGGTCAAAAAAAAAAAAAAAATTATATATATATATATATATATATATATATATATATATATATAGATAAATAGATAAAATGCTAAATAACTAAACACATTGAATACACTACACTGTATGCATAGGCAATTTTCAACTAAATCAAAACAACCATTACTAGTCAAAACATTAATAATACAATGTAACAACCATTACTAGTCAAAACATTAATAATACAATGTAACCAGACTTACCTGCTATGCAGCTGATGATCAAAACTCCGCAGACTGTGGCCATCAGGATTATGGAAGATCTTCTTGGAGAAATAAAAAGGCTCCGCACAACAATTGCCTGTTGTTGTAACAAAATGTGTCTTTTGTTGTTCTGTCAGGATTTACGCTTCAATGACCGACGTCGTATTTGCATAAAAGTCCCAGCTGCTCAACACTTACAAAAAAAAAAGGAACTAGAATGGAAACGATAACAGAAGCGCTCTAACTTCACAATGCTATAATGCTAACAGCTAGCATGTGAACTTCAATACAGCATTAAAATAAAAAAAATCAAGCTCTTCCAACAACTCCTAATTTGGGTCCAAAGCACATCTTTATCTGCTGAGTCATGAAAGAAAAAACTGCTGAAGATCTTGGAATAAATGGACCAAAAAAAAAAAAGGCAAACATTTATTTCCCCAATTTATTAAAAAAACAACAACGTACCACATTCATTTTCCTTAAAGTGTACATCATTTCAACAGCATCAGTAAAATCAAAACCCAAAATACACAATATACTTCTTGCATAGTCAACGCTGATAAAGAGAAAAACCTATGGTACATTCTGGAAAAAGAATACAAGCTGCGAGCTATAAACTCTTATTGCTTGGCCGATTCCGAGATGGGTGTCGATAAAAATAGCACTGATTATCGAAACATACGAGAATAGTACGTTCTTAATATTTTCTACCACCGGTGCCAAAATTCATGTCCTGTTCTCCAGTCTGTATTTGAACTTACGAGCGTCACCGTTTGCCGCCTAAACTGATTTCTATATGGGGCACTTTTCGGCTAGTCTTGTTTTCTTTTTACCGCGCAACAAACGTAACAAAACCCGCCAGTGAGTAAGGCTACTCAAAGCCGGGTAAGGTTACGCTACCTTCTGCTTCGCCGAGAAACCGAAGTGTGTGACATAACGAAACGTGTGAAAACCCGACGCGGAGTAATGCTAATCGGTGGCGGGTAATGCTACGTTACGTTCTACTTGCAACCCTCGCCAAATTTATCTTAAATGAAGTGTGTGACATAACACAACGTAACGTAACAAAACCTGATGCTAAGTAATACTACTTGACGCCGGGTAACGCTACGTTCTGCTTGGCGAAAAGCGCCACACGAAGAAATGTGACCAAAGTGTGTGAGATAAGGGAATACGTGAAAACCCGACGCAAAGTAATGCTAGTCGGCGGCGGGTAATGTTAGGCTACGTTCTACTAGCGACTGTCACCACACAATGAAAAGCGACCAAAGTGTGAGACGTAACGCAACGTAACGTAACAAAACCCGACGCTAAGTCATGCCACTTGGCGCCAGGTAACGCTAGGCTATGTTCTACTTCGCAACTAGCGTCGCGCGAAGATGTGACCGAAGTGTGTGACATAACGGAATGCGTGAAAACCTGACACGGAGCAATGTTAGTTAGCGGCGTGTAACGCTACGTTCTCCTAGCAACAGCCACCACACAATGAAATACGATCAAATTAGGTGCCATACCGCAAGGAACGTAACAACACCTGACGCTAACTAATACGACTCGAGTAACGCTACGCTATGTTCCGCTTCGCAGCGAACGGCGCGTGAAGAAAAAGTGTGACATCACGAAATGCGTGAAAACCCGACGTGAAGTAATGTTAGTCGGCGACGGGTAATGCTACGCTACGTTCTACTAATAGTCACCACAAAGTGTGTGACATATGCAACGAAATGTTACAAAACCCGACACTAAGCAATGCCACTCGACGGCGGGTAACGCTACGCTACGTTACGCTATGTAACACAATTAAAACGTGTGACGTAACGTGAGAAAACCCAGCGCTAAGTAATGCTACTTGATGTAGGGTAATGTTACGCTACGCAACAGTCATTACGCCAAAATGATAATAAATTAAGCTGACCACGCTACACAAAGATTTGCTATTTTGACTTTATTAATGTTTTTAAGGTCATTTTAGCGAATCAAAAATTTACACACGGCCCCCATTGACTTTGTGGTGAAACGTGCCCCATGTAGAGTTAAAAAAAAAAAATAATAATAAGCGTCATTTTGGCCTCTTTGGTCCTGAACTGCTTTAGATATCTATAAATATTGTGTTGTCAGGCAAAAGCGGACACGCTCGCGCAGCAGTACCAGGCCCGCCAGTTTTCCCACATCGGGTTTACCTGATTCTTGCAAATAGTGGCCGGGGTGTTTATTTATTTTATTTTTAACCAAGCTTTTTCACATTTTTGGTATTATGATGCCCTGTTAAATTTAATATAAAAATTGAGGTATTTATTGTTTGGATGCGGTTGAAGCTAATTGTTATATTTTGGATGACTACAACCAGCTTGAAGGGAGTTGCTTGAATTCATCTGATTATGTCCATAGGTGCTGCTGATTTGGTTAGCATGCACTCAAAAAAAAATGTTACTGACCAAATATTGATGACCAAAATTGGGTCCATTTGAAGAAACTTTTACAGTTTTGCAAAAAAACTGGCCAAATATTGTTTCGATACTTTTTAATTTTTTATTGTGGACCAGATTGATGCTACTTTTTTTACCCGACTATTTTTTAAAAGTGACAAATGATAGTCGCCACCTCATATAAATAAGCTTTTGTCGTGCACAAATGTACCAACCTTAACTTATTCATTGCATTTCACTGCCGTCATTTTCTATCATTTTGTCATTTTTAAGACACGCAAGATATGTTCTATAATTATATTTACACTGATTTTACCAAATGAATGGTCGCTCTATTTTCACCATGTAACAAAATAAATTGATTTAGCCTTTTTCTGGTCTTTTTATAGGATGCAGAAAATTGTGCTGATCTAATATCTAAAATGGGGCATCAGTGCCATCTAGTGGTGATTGTGCATCAGCACGTTGTTTCTTGGTTTGCAATTAACAGTGGATTAGCATCAATCACTCCCCCCGCCCGTCCTTGTTTAATCTCATTGACGAGTTTATCCGTCAATGGCTGTCAATGTAATTAAAGGGGCGGCCACTATTTGAGAATACGGTATTTACAAACACTTCCTACCCTACTCTGACATTTTCCGCTGTAATTATTAGCACAATCATCATCCACTTGCATCTGGTTCACTCGAAGCAAACTGGCGACGTTCCCATGGGTTCTACGTTCTAAGGTTAGCCTTCACGTCTACGACTACGTCCCCGGTCGGGCCCGGCGCTGCTTGGCGTCCGCTCGGTGAAAACCCCAAACCCCAAAAAAGGAATAAATAACAGTCAAGACAAACAAAAATCTTCGTTATTAACAGCTTGTTGGGCGCTGAAGATGGCAACGTGTTTCGATAAGAAGCTTCCAGAAAACTGGCAATCTCACCCATACAATTGTTTGAAACTATTTAGAATAAAACGTAGGCATTTCTGTTGTACTTTGGCAAATGAAAAACACCATGCTGATTATAGTGGCGTTTTACAATGGCTTTTTTTTTTGGGTAACGTTTGATTTGGCTAATGTAATTTTGGATTCCTTGTAAGCGCGTAGCAGCACTTTTTTTTTTGGCACCTCCGTCCGCAAAAAAACGCTCAAAAGAGGTTTTGTTTCGGTTCTTTCCAATCGCTTCTTTGCACAAGCTACGCAGGGCAGCACGGCGCTACACGGGAGGCTGGGCGAGACTACGTAACGTAAAGCTAACGTTAGGCGGCCGAGCCGAAAACGCCGCGCACGTAATGCTAACGTCGGAGCGTACACAAACACGCATCTCACAGCACTGGCGGCAAAAGCCATTTTCCTCCCCTTCTTCATCCTCCAGCAAATATCCAGGACCCGCGGTGAGACATTTCTTAGCCAAGGGAAGGTTTACCGAAAGCTTCCTGCACTCCAAACCAGCACCAGTAGGAAAAAAGAAAAAAGTCTAAACAGAAGAAAAGAAAAACATTCATTCATTCAATACCGGGTACTCGTCAATTTGTTACTTTCTTTTTATGACTTTATCCTTTAATCTATAAATGACCTAAGTACCTAGTAATTGCTTCTTCTGGCTTGTCTCCTTGACTTCCTTTGTAAAATTAAGTAAAGCTGTGGGCTTTTTTTTTTTTTTTTTTTGCGCTAAAGACATGCCACTGCTTCCTATTTCACAGCGGGCTACTTCCTGTTTGACGCTTCGCTGGCCCAGACCAAATACGGGCAAGCCTGTGCCACGCTGAGCCTTGATTATCTCACCTAGTGGCCAGCAGGTGGCGTCTTAGGCAAAGTGAGCGCCATCCAAGGAGAAGTTCGACAGCGCCACCTGGAGCCGGTGATGTTCCTCTTCTACAGTCTGGGAGACACAGGCAAAAAAAGCAATGTCTCCCTAGAAGACGGCGAGCTCTCGCATGCTGTTTTGCGGGCCAGCTCACCTGGAGTTTCTTGATTTGGCGCTCCAGGCTGAGCAGGCGCCGGCACACTTGCTCCATCCTGTCCTGGGACAGCACCAGCCTGGCCGTGTCCGTCGCGCCTCGGTGCCGTCCGGACGTCTGGCCTTCTTCTAATCCAGACGGGACACAATTACAACCCAGACCATCATACCATTGCACACAGCTCAGTAAAAACGGAAAATTCTAAAAACATTTCAACAAGGAGCCCCGGAACAAGCTTGGCGTTTGCAGTGAAGTGTAATAATACATCCATGCCACCGGGGGGCGTTGTCTTTGTCAAAGTCCGTGCAGGAGTTACAAACGTTAATGCAGGGCTTGACACCTGGGATTTATATGAATAATTATTTATTTATTTTCAGCAAGGATGGATCTTTTTTATTTCAGTCATGTTGAGCCTGGAAGGGGGGGCTCCCCCCACTTGTGGTCCCTTCTGAAGCTTTCTTATTTTCCCCACATGGAGTTTTTCCTTCTTCTGGGACGTTAAAGTAGGAGTACTAGTCTTCTAATAATAATAATAAAAAATTGTCTGGAAGGAATTGATGGCCCTCTCTTCATTCGAACGTTTCAAGACGACTTGAGATACGAGCAATCAAACTTGCATGTCAAGGCCCCAATAAGTACCTGTGGTTTGACAGCTGTCCATTTGTAAACCGGGCTCTTCTCCGTTTTCTCCGTCCTCCGACAGGCTGATGCTACCGACCAGCAGCCTCTTCAGCAGCGTGACTGGCCAAGCGGGAGGGGGAGGAGCTCGTCAGGCCGTGACATCGCAGCCGGGCGGGAGACTCGGCGGCTCACCTTCCTCCAGAGCGCCGGCGGCCACCTTCTCCTGAACGCTGTTGGAGTGTCCGAGGATGTCGAAGCCTTTGTCGGACAGGAAGTCGATCAGGGTGTGCCGGGGGTCCGAAGACTTGTCCTCGCTCAAGCTGTCCTTATCTGCAAGCGCACACGCGATTTTAGCTTCATCGGGCTAACGATGCTAACGAGTTTGGCGTGTCCATCAGTCTCACCGCCGCTACTCTTCAAGGCGCCGTTCTCCGTGGGGCTCTGTGGGGCGCTCAGCCTGACACACACACCATCATAAATTGGATGCACACACACAAACACACGCAAACTCAAAGACAAACGTGAAGTGCTAATACACACTTGTCAACACACACTCACCCGGCAGAACTAAACCCGGCTCCGCTTCCAGGAGGGAGCGTGATCCTCATCGGCGCCCCGCTTTTCTTCAGATCGTCCACTGCCGACTTGATCGCATTGGTCCACCTGTACGCACGACACACACATTCAAATGCAATTTTATAAAATGCCAAAGTAATCATTTACTTTAGTACTGAACAATTTTCTAATAAAGTACTGGAGTAATGTATTACTTTAAGTGCTAAAGTCATCAATTACTTCATAAATTAATCAGTACCCCTGATTACCCGAGTACTTGATTTATTACTTACTCCTTTTTAAAAATATCTATACGCACAAGTCCCCTTTTGAATGTCTGAACTTTTCAAACAAAATAAAGTCAGCGGGCATAATGAGCAACGGAACATAATTTAAGGAGAACATGTTGCTGTGATCTTCAAAATAAAAGTGTAGCAAGGGATCGATGTCCATATGTTCTTCATGATTAAGATTTATTTTGAAGTTATCTGAAGGTTACTGTCATAAATAGCATGAAAACCGAGGTTAGCTCGGCCCGTTCCCGTCGGCGGCGACGGATTCTTGAAAGCGACTCACAGTTTCCTCTCGCCCACGGACTGAGCCACCAGCTCGTAGATCTGCGCGCCGCTGTCCCACGTGAAGATGACGTAGAAGGCCTTCAAATCTGCAAGCGCCGCGAGTCAGTCGCGTTCTCCGGCAAGGCAAAGAGCGAGCGGGAAAAGAGGCGGGGCTGACCGGTGGCCACCTCGCGCAGGAAGGCCGAGTCCAGCTTGATGATGGGGCTGAGCATCTGCTTGCCCTCCGGCACGGCGATGATGCTCTTGCTCTGGCACTTGAGCACCATCTTGTCGTCCTGCCTCTGCAGGAGCACCAGCAGGTCCCCAAGCAGCACGCACTGCACCTCTGGCCGCGCCCAAAAAAAACACACAAAATCGCTTTTTTTGCTGCTTTTTTTTTTTTTTTTTTTGAGGGGGGTTCCATGTTCCTTACCAACAGCCTTCTCCTTGGTGACCTTCCAAGTGAGAGGACCCTCATAAAGCATCATCTTCTGCGTCAGGTCGATGTTCTATAAAAAAAAAAAAGGTCAAACATCTCAGCAATTTATAATGATGAAAATTAAAGCCGTAAACAACAATGAAGAACAGATCGTTGTAAACACACGCGTGTGTTTGCCACAGTCTATGATGGACCCATCATATAAGATGGATTTTTACACAGACACGCACGGAAACAAACACTCATATGGACACACAATGAGATTGACACAAGGTACACAATAATTGCAAACAGACACACGTATACACTGAAATGAACAGACGAGTTCTACAAGGACACACACACAGATAATCACAAACACACAGCCACAAATACACGCGCACACACAGAATGAGATTCACTGAAGGTACACAACGACACACGATGGATGCACGCACACACAGGTACACACTGAAATGAACAGACAAGTTCCACATTACACACTGATAATCACACAGGCACATGCTGAGATGTGTGACTTGCGTGTGTGTGTATGAGATTTTATGCTTGTGCAATACTACCCATGAGCGTGTCCTTTTGCACTTTTTGTGCGTTTGCGTTCATGGTGACAGCGTGTGATTATCCATGCGTGTGCGCGGATATGCCGGAGTGTAAATGTGTCCACGCGCGTCCATTTGCGTAACGACGCGCACGTACCTTATATTCCGTGTAGAGCTCATTGCTGGGCTTGAGTCCTGACGTGTCCAATCGGCGCTGGTAGTCCTTGAGCGTCTGAGCGGACAAATTGGGCCGTGACTCGACGCTTTGAGATGAGGAGCGCGCCGGCGGTTTCTCACCAGCAGGTTCTCCATGACTTTGACCTCCTCGTTGACGTGGTTGAGGATCTTTCGGCAGCACTCGGCGCTCCGATGGATGCGTTCCTTCTCCTCGGGATCCTCTGCCACGTAGCGCGCCCAAAGTCAACTTGAGCGAGGGTGCGCGGACTTACGCGGGTGCGCGCGCGCTCACTGGTGTTCTTGGCGATGTTTTCCAGTAGCAGCGGGTACTTGGTGAGCCTCTGCATCTCGATGGGGATGATGTCCTTCAGCTGCAGCCTCCGACACTGCGGCTTGCTCTCCGCCTCCTGCCGTCGCCGCCGAAGGGCAAAGGGTTTGGCGCGGCTCCCAAAATGGCCGCCGGATGCGCGCCCTACCTGGATGAAGGCGTTGAAGCGGACCTCCTTCTTTTGCCTGCTCTTGATCTGGTCCAGGGCCCACGACTGGTGACTGCAGAAGCGGGCCGTCAGCTTCTGGAACCATTCTCCTTCCGTGCCCCCAAACTGCAAAACGTACACACGCAAAATATATCAAGATAAATATCAAATAAAACGATACTTTGAAATAAGGGAACAGTATCTAATATGGGTACTCTCATCCAAAAGCGCACGTGAGACGAAGTAAATACAAGATGAGGTCTCACTCTGTTGAGCACCGTTGTGCTGATGGATTTGACGATAAAATTGTCCTCCAGGCGAAGTTTCTTCAGGTTCTCGTAGAAGTGATCTGGAGAAAGAGGACGGCGCCGGCTTGAGCTCCGAACACTTAACTCGGAAAGCAATGGGAGGCTCACAGTGCATTTCGATGATCTCGTCCAGACTGGGGAAAATGGTCGCCAGCTCGGTGGAGGTGAGGAGCTCCTGTCGTTCCAGAGGCTTGGAGAAGACCATCTGAAGGACGCTCAGCATGCGTACGTGGGCGTGCTCCGTGGCAAACAGCTCTAGGGCGGCAAATTAGGGTCAACGCATTAGACAAATGCATAACATCCTCAATATAATGTTCTGCGTTGCATGAAATAAAATGCTTCCCTGCAGCAAAATAACTCATGGTGATGCGTTTTTTTTAGAGGTTTGTGGATAATTTTGCACTATTTCTACTTCATCCTACTTGATATTTCTACTTTATTAATTCTGCTTTACTCTTGTTGTGTGCTGGGGAAAACTGCTGCTTCGTGTTGTGAATACAGATCTTTTGTATATCACAAAGACAAACTAGAGCTATGTTTTTTCTTTCTTAACTTGACTATTGCCGTTTTTTTTAACACCCATCCAATGCAATGCCGTATCTTGACCAATAGGTGGCATCGTTTCTCTACTTGCGGGTTTGTGTTCTCGGACGTGGTGAGATGGGATAGAAAACTACTCTTTCATTGACCGCTTCTGTGCAAATAGATTCAACTTGTTTGTGAAAGACGCGATTGCAGTTTGCAGCGCTGCAACCCGAGGGAAGCAGACGCAGACAAACTGTCCCGCGTTGTCATCCGCAGAGAGAAAATCAATCTCGGAAAGCAGCAGAGTCCCGCGTTACAGTACGGCGAAACGTAAGCGGTAGCTAGCGTGGCTCTCTCACCGTTGATGACCTCCTGCCTCTTGGTCTCCTCCTTGCTGAGGCCCGCCAGCGCCTCCGGGGATGCCAGCTCCCTCCAGTTGGGCGGATCCTGCTCGAACTCCAGCAGACGAGGCTCCATCTCCTCGGGCTGGGGGGCGGGGCTGGCGGGCGACGAGCCCGAGCCCTCCGAAGCCGCCGCGCCTTCGTTGCTGGACAAAAAGTCAGTCATCACACATTTGTTTTTGTTTTTTTTCCTAATCTAAATAGTTTCTGGAATATTTGCAGCAGTTTTAACTTTTACATTTTTGTATTTTGAGATTTATTTAAAAAATATGAACAAATTATGTCATTAATTTTATTTTCAGATTAACATCATAAAATTTAACTTTTTTTTTTATAAAAATACACATTATTTTTTTACTAACGTGTATTTTTGTCCAAGAAAAAAAAAATCAGATTAGAAAAAAAAAAAGCAAAGCTTTTGGTCAAATCTTATAAAATTTTGATCACAAAAAAATGGATATCTTCATTGGTTAAGTTTTCAGTTTGGTAAAAACGTTGTTTGAAACCGTTGCTGCAGTTGGACCTCCAAAATGCACGATATTAATGAACGATACTTATTTGAAGACGGGCCGGCGTCCATCCCTGCTGTGCAATCTTACAAATGGGGGCCGAGCGCGGCGGCCGGCGGCTGCAGGTCCACGTCGCTACGAGAGCGCGACTGTTTGGCCCGGGACGAGCCGCGGCGCTGTGACAGCTGGCGGTCCACGCGAGCGCTCTCGCTGCGCGCGACCTTCTTACTGCCGGCGGGAGGGAGTGGACGCAGGAGGACAGGGGACAGGGAAAGCAAAAACAGAAAATGAGGGCAAAGGATTCGGAGACAGCGGCAAGGGGACATGCAGTCAGTAAGGTGGAAGGACAAAAATGAAGGATTGAATGGAGCAAAAGACAATATGGACAGAAGGAAAAAGAAATGACGGACACATGAAAAATATGCATGATGTTAGACAATTACACCTTCGGGTGACGATTTGCATCGGCCAATGAAACGCATGCATCTCCGACTCAAAAACTTTCATCCGTTGGTGACAAGATTTTCTGTTTTTATGCCAAAGGTTTTGAGGGATTTTTCCGTTTTCCTTTTTCGTCCTTCCACTGCATGAAACGCAGAAGTGAACATTTTGCTCTGACGCGCTACATTTCTGGATCAATGTGTCCTAAATGTTTCTTTGAGTTTTTACACAACAAACTCAGATTTGCAAGGGTTATGAAATATTTGACGTGATTTGTCTTTCCCCCAAAGAAAAAACACTTGGGATTTTTTTCTGTCTTTATATAGCTAATTTTTCATTAAAAAGGAATAAATTAAATGATTGTCAATTTTTAAAACTTGCAAAGAAATGTGTTTTTAATGACCAATATAATGCTAGATCTAGTTATCGTGAAATGATACATATCTTATGATAGCTACGGGCAATGGTAATTGCAGCACCTCTTGCTGTCCATAATGAAAAACGGTCTAAATGGTGCACATTGTCTCTTTAAAATAACGGTAATATTTAAATCCTTAATTTTTGTGGATCTTAACACATTTGTGGATAGGATTCACCTGCATGTTATATTTTCCCCGTGTGTTTTTCTAAAATCCCCCAAATCTCAAAGCATTGCAGATTTTCTTTAGAAAAATGTTTAACTGATCTTGAAAATCAGAAACTTTCATATCTAGATTATTTAAATATTTTTATTATCATTTTTTTATCCAAGTAGATACATTTTACTAGTTTTTTAATTAAAAAAAAAGGACTGAACTGACCAAAGTCTTCTTTTGATACCGAAAAAAAAAAAGAAAAAATATTTCTTATATTTTATATCATATATATTTTTTATATTATATTTTATATTTATATATATATATATATATATATATATATATATATATATATATATATATATATATATATATATATATATATATATATATATAGATATTTTTTTTATATATTATAATTTTATATTATATATATATTTTTTTTATATATTATAATTTTATATTATATATATATTTTTTTTATATATTATGTTTTATATATGATTTGTGGAGCAAATCATTTTCATCGCCCGATAAAAGGAAAAACCTGTCAAAATTCAGAGATACATGCTTTTCAGTGGATGATATACTTAATTCCATTTAGTTCCACATAGCGTGCATAATGCATGAACATCAACTTGCATTCGGACCCAAAAGTTAATTGCAGAGAAACAATACTTAACTCATACTGGTTGCGCAACTCAGTGTAAGTGTGTGCACGTGTATGCGTGTGTGCATGTGAAGTATTGTCGGCGAAGGCGCCCACCTTGTCTTGCGTCTGTGAAAACACGGGGATACCACAAGGTTAACACCTCAGCTGTGCACAATTGCGACAAGACCTGACTCCGCGCGGCTTTGTCAGCGCAAACACGGAGACCAACACGCCACGGAGAACAGCGCCACAAAAAACGTGGACGGGGCTGCGTTCGCCCGGGCGAGCGGACAAACAAAACAAGCAGACGGCAACAAACTCCACACAGCTGGATTTCATATTTTGCTCAGCCTCTTATGGAAATAATTTGGGACAAAATGACAAAGGTACAATTAATTAGGGGCCTAAAGTGACTCTGTGGGGGTAGGAGATGGAAAAGGTTTTCTGCTGATATCTAATTGAATGTTTTTAATGTGGTGACAGGAATAGCATTTCTTTCTTTTCAAGTTAAGAGCAAATGCTTTGGAACAGGAAGCAACTTATTCCTCAATTGGTTTTTTGAGATGGGTCACATTTGAGACTGTCCTTTAATAAGCTACAGCGTTTATGCAACAGGTGCAAATGACATTTATAACTCAAGAGTACTCTGTAACACGAAATGATAAATGAAAATAGTCCAGCAGTTATCGAATAGGTGTACGTGTAGGTGGGCGGTACGGGAAGGCATTTGAGAGATTTTTTAACAGTGATTCAGCAGCTATCACCGAATCAAATCTCATGTTTTTTAATCTCCGTAAGTTTGTCTTTTCAAATTAAGAACAAAGTAATTGGAACATGAAGCACCTTATTCTTCAATTGTTATAGTATCCCCTTCGCCAAACGTTACATGCTTGACCAACTGTCAACGATGCTGTCATGTCTATGCCCCCTAGTGGCAAGTATGGCTGCGTGTATGTCGTTTTGACAAATAGACTCCCTGCGCTATTATAAGCTTACTTTAATATAGCCAGGGAAACCAAAAACGTGTCCAGATGCGCTTTATACTTCCTTCTCAACACCACAGGTGCAATCGTATAATGCCATGACAGGAACCTTTTTCTTTTCAAATTGAAAGCAAATTAATTCGAACGTGACACAACTCACTGGTAAATTGTGTTTTCGAACCAAAGTGCCTGAAAAACTCACACTAAAGCACTTTACAGAGCGTGAGTACTGCGGCAAAAGCGCCGCGTAAAAACACGAGGACAAGACAAAAGGACAAAAGAAAATGAGAGAAATGAAGAAAGGAAAGGCTGGAAGGGACACTGGGGCGCACTTTGGTTTTCCCGATGGGAGGACGCTTGGCGAAAAGCTAGCACACAGCAGGGACAGACAACCTCAGCCCGAGGACCAGCGCGCATTGCTTCACTCGAGCCGTCGCCGTTTCGGATCCCCGCTCCGTCCTCACCTGTCCTTCTCCGGGTTCTCCTCCGTCGGGGCGTCGCCGGTCGGGAAGGGCTCCCCGACGCCCAGCAGGCCCCCGGGGCCCACGGGGGAGACGTCGGCCCATTCGGACATGACGAACGGCTCCGGGCGATTGCTGGAGAGGCCTGAGATTGTTCAGATCGCCCTCGCTTAGCAATTCAAGGTCAAAGGTCCTAACTTGGCCCACTGAGCCGCAGGCCGCCTCACCAAAACCCAACCCCACTAACCGTCAGGGAGCAGCGCCTCGGGGCTGTTGTTCACGCTGGCGTTGTTGCCCGAGCCGTCCGTGATCTCCACCGAAGGCAAGGGGACCGAGCCGCCGCCGGACCCCGCCTTCCTGCCGGGGACGGCGGGCGTGGTCGGGTCGGGGAAAGTTCCCCGGACGGGCGCCGGACCTTTGCGCTCCTGACTCCCTTTCTCCCTGTCGGCTAGAAAACAAATTGGGAGGTTTTGAGTGAGGCGGCGGGTAAACAAAAACTGTTTCAAAATAAAATGAAAAAACAACAACATGCACCTTTGGGACGGAGGGTTAGTTTGGTTTGGGGAAGTGAACCTACAACCAACCCGACAATCAAGTGCACAAAATGTCTTTAGTGTGATCGGGGGCATGCAAACATGCTAGTGGGGTCATTAGTAGGCTCCAACTATTGTCGACAGTGAACCACCAGTTCATTGGTCCCGCCCCCACTTTGTGGAATTTTTTTTGTCATTTTTTACAGTGCGCAAGCAAGTGTGAATTTCATCACTTTTTAATATTTTGCATCTCAACTGTCCGGGGTACGTCTTTATATAAATAATTGGGCAATCTCTAATGTCTTGTAGGAGTGCCCTCATGAAACTCAAACATGCTGTTAGAACACCGGAGCGTTGCAAATCTCTTACCTAGATTATTTTTTGTAATAAATTGGAATTTCAAAGTATAAACTCTAAATGTTATCATGTTTGGTCAGCTACGGGCTTCACTGTAATTTGATTTCCGTGTGCCGCTAATATAACCGCGGCTCTCTGTGAGCCTACAACCAAAGTGATGGGAAGGGATAACAACACAGTTACTTTTAATAATTGAAAATTTAAGTAAATAAGTGTATTGCGGTAATATTTGTCTTCAAACAGGAGGTTCACTGTACAGATAGGGAGAGTAGTGGGAGCGAGCACTTGGGGAGAATTGTACCTTCAGCTTCCATTTTAGGTTTGACCTCAGCTGTAACAGGAGAGAAAGGGTCATTGACGGAACGAGACGGTTGACTAACGGGGCCCGAGTCGCTTTTACTTACGGGTGCCCGCGATCCAGCTGGGGATGCCCGGGAAGCCGCCCCGGGGTTTGGTCTTGGTGGACTCGTCCTTCTTGTTCTGCGGAAGGAGGACGCCGTCAGGAGGATGCGCGCGGACAAAAGTAATGATGGATAACAATAATTTAAAAAAAAAAGAAAATGGCGTCCGCCCGACTTTACCTTGACCAGCTTACTGCGGAAGAAGCCCCCACGGGACTTCTTGCTGTCCACCGCCCTGCTCTTCACCCCGAGGTGCTTCATGTAGAAGGCCACCGCTGAAAAGATGGACTGGCTGCAAAACACGCAACCGTTTCAGCTGTTAATACCTGGCCTGGATGGATGACTGAATGAATGAATGAATGGATGGATGGATGGATGGATGGATGGATGGATGGATGGATGGAGCTGACAAAATGAATGGATGGATGGATGATATGGCTAATGAATGAATGATGGATGCTGCTGTTGGATGATTGGGTAGATGACGTGGGTGGATGGATGGATGAATGGATGGATGGTATGACTAATAACTAGATGGATGGATGATGGATAGGGATACTGGATGGATGATAGATGCTATGGCTAATGGATGGATGATGGATGTTGGATAAATGGATGAATGGAATGTTTGGAAGCGTAGATGGTAAGAGGATTGATGGGCGGGTGGGGGAGAGGAGGTGATGAATGAATGAATGAATCGTATTAGGGTAATTTGGAAGAGTAACAGGCAACAGTTAGAGCTAAGGTGTTTACCAAAGTGAAAACCTTCATTTTTTTGGTTTTATTTTCGAATATTGTTATGTAATATATTGTTGGCTACACTGCATAATTGCCTGTCATTTCCCAATGTTTTTGAAAAAAAATCTTTTTAGAGGACATATTTTTATTGTTTTTCTTTGGGCTTACATGCCCATACAACAGGATATTGACATTTTTGTTCAAATATAAAATAAAAAAGCACACTTTAAAAATGTGTTTCTTTTGTTGTCCAAAAATATTAAAATATGTCTTGGCTATGTGGCCGGTGACGTACTGTGTTTTTGATCCTTGGGGTATTTTGATTAAAAACATGACAGTCGTTGTTATGACAACGCCTTCGCACTGTTTTGAATTGCAAAATAAAACCAATGCTAGCATATGTCCCTTAATGCTTCTTTTGTCATTGCATCATCGGGCGGCGCAAAAGAAAAAGTGAGGAGGAGACCAAGTGAGAAAATTCAAGAGCGCCCGCAAACAATGAAACTTTTTTTGGATCTCGCGTGGAATGTTGCATCAATGCGAGTTTCGCAATTTGAAAGGCAATTGCGGCCGTTTGAAAAGTAGATTTAAAAAATACAGGACAACATGAAATAAGCTAACACTTGACTTTAGCTGTAAATTGGCCTCAAAGTTTTCAATCAATTTTCCGAACGCAGATGCCACTCACCATTTCTCCTCATCCGAGACGATGGTAGGTCTGAAAAAAAGCACAAAAAAAGCCATTCGTTGAGAGAATAATGACTGATTAAAAAGAAAAAGCCCACTCACCTCTTTCTTTTAAGTAGCATTTTTCCTCTCTCGTGCGCGACTGATTACGAACAAGAAAATTTGAGTTTTTGGCCGACGGAAGCGAAAACCAGCGTGACCCGAATCAATGTGGACGATGGCGTTATTTTGTTTGGCGCTCAAGCTATTGAACATATTCTAATTATAAAAAAAAAAAAGAAAAGAAAAAAATGTCAAAATGTGACCTATGTATGCAAATCTGCACTGTAGTCAATGCAAAAAAAAAGTGTCTTCAAAAGACAGAAATGTGTTCAATGTCGAGGGAAAAAAAAGCCAAGCGGAGCGCGCGCGAGGTGGGAATGCTGCCGAGCGAGGAGAAAGGCTCTATTTAAGCAGTTTTTCTCCGTCTGATGCAACACGCAAGCAAGACAGCGGAAACACGACTCCCGTGTCTTGTTGTCAACACAAAAGAGGGGCAAGGGGGCGGGCTTTCCTTGGGATTTCCCTGCGTGAGCCAATCAAACGCTCCTTGTTGTTTGAGGTGAGCGGGTGCAAGCTCAGGACAAACGTTTGATTGTCAACTGTTGATTGGGAGGAGAAAGGGGAATAGATTGACTTGGGGGGGGGGGGGGGGGGGGGGGCTACTTGTGAATTTTTTTTTTCTGTTTTGCTTTGATGCGATGATCTCATCGGCCCACCTTTGTGGACATGAGTGGGCTTCAAGGATACTTTTGAAGTAGTGCTTAAACTTTTTGGCAAATTATTTTTCAGCCAAGTACCCCTAACGGCACAAAACATTTTCAGATAAAAAAAGAAAACAAAAACAAACTTAAAACAGAGTGCTGTTCTTTCAGTATAAATCTTAAGAAAATGCAGGCATGCAAAGTTTTGCAAAGGAGTCACGATAATAGATTGCTTCATGTTCCAATTAATTTGTTTTTAATTAGAAAGGAAATATGCATTGTGCCTGTCACAGTGTTAGTAACCCCTTGTAAGTGGACCATTTTTTGACAACCACGGTTTTAAAGCTCCACTTTCATCCTTTACGTATCTATAAATTTTATAAAAGATTATTAGGGCAGGTCTATTAAATGATCATGTATCATAATTTTTTCCCCAAGAAAAAAAAGTTACATTTTCAGGTAAAGTAGGTATTTTATAATTGCCAGATTACAAAAATGCATTTTTGACAATGCAGTAGTAAAAAAAATCATACATTTTAATAAAGTCATGTTTTCAAACTTCAAAATTTGTTTTTCTTCTTCTTCCGAGATTAAAGTTGCAATTTTTATGAGTAAAGGTGTCTGTTGTTGCGGGAAAAGTACAAGATGATTTCTACATTTTGGCTTGTAACAAACCCTAACCTATCAAAACGTTAAAAACATGAAATACTTGGCAACAAAGACCACTTCACGTGCCCGAGTGAAAATATGCCTTCAACCTCACAAAATGTTTTTTTTTTTTTTGCTAAGAGTGCTTTGCAAGTGGTGAGCAGCCAGTTTTCCCTCCCACTGGCCGCATGCCAACTCCAGAGCCTTTCTGCCAGCGTGGCACTGCACGCGGCTGGCTCACTCCATGTTCAACTGTTGAGTTGAATGCTCTGAAATCCGCTGTTAAACGCATCTCATAATCCACGTCATGTGACTCACTTATGGCGGAGCAAAAGTTTGGAGGGATTAAGTCTGGATTTTCGTTTTTGGCTTTGTGCTCTTGTTTGTTTTAAAGACTACAAAAATGAAAACAGGTTTCATACAGTACAAGATAATAGTCTTTGCCAAATGAGTCCATACAAGTGTATCCCCCCCAACCCTTTTTTTTAATTTTATATTGAATTTTCGAGTGCCGTAATTCTCAAATGGGGGTAAGAGCGCCCCCGGTGACAGATGAGATTCATTTCATGCCGTGATAGGAACAGGTCAATTTTCTTCGAAAACAAAGCGCGAATGAATCGGAACATGAGCCAATTTATTGCTAAATTGTGTCTTTGTGACTCCTTTGCAAAATATTCCATGCTTTTATTTTGTAAAATTTTATATGGACGCGCATTGTCCATTGTCAGTAGTGACGCAAATTTCCGCCAGACAAGCCAGAAATAAATCAGATGGTACCCAATCTAACTTCTGATGCGCTAGAGGACAAACAAGGGCAGATGTGGAACGCAGAATCTCAGATATTTTATCGTCAATTTTCTATTCTTCTAATTTCTACTTCCGTATGGTAAAATGTCTGAAAGTATCGACATCCGCTGCAAGCACCGATACCTTGAAATAAGCCTGGTATCCGCATCGTTACCTGTTGTCGGTACTCACTCATCCATGCAAAAAAATAAAATAAAATAACACATAATGCTTGCAGATATTGTCTCGGATCGATATTGGTATCGGACAGCATGCTGGGCTGCAATATTAGCATCAGAAGTGAAAAATCGGGACGCCGTTATTATTCCGCTCTGCTTTTATAAAGTGAAATATTAAGCAGTGCTATTAATTACTACTATATTTTTATGCAAATTGCAACATTTTGTGTGCGTGTCTGGGGGGGGGGCACTCACTGCGTTTCGGACATCTTGTCCAGCAGATTCTCGGCCACAGACTTCTCCTTCATCTCCATGGGGATGCGGTCAGTGGGATAGTGGTTCTCCACGTCTATGAGCTCCGCCTCGTTGGGCGTCATCCCCATCTTGCGTTTTTTGCGAAAGTCCTCCAGCTGCTTGGCCACCTCGGCCGCCTGCTCCAACTGGACCTCGTAGGCGAAGCGTCTTTGGACGTCTTCCGACAGCATGTCCGGCCGCGTCCGATCTAAGCGGGGTGAGCAGGTTGAGTGCGTGATAAATAAATATCTGAATAAATAAACCAAGGTGCAAAATCGAGCGCTGCTTACCCAGTTCAGTGGCTATGACCGGAGGTACCGTGACTCTGAGGATCTGCAATGACACCGCACGTGCAATGACGCACCATGACCACAAGGGGTCTCTTCAACACCAGAAATAACTCCGGAGTTTTCGCTAGGTGAGTGTTGAAGTCCAATCAGGAAAAAAATGGGAGGTTAAAAGAGAACACCGAGCAGGCTTTCTCAAGATCTAAACAGGAAGTAGACGGGTGTCATCGAGGAAACGGAAGAGAATGTAGAGTGTACCCGTACATGCACACAACTAACGCTATTTGCATTGCACGTTTTGAATGAAAAATGGACCTTTTATGCCTGACATACATATATACCCTAAAACAAACAAAACTGATTTTGGAGAGTGCTTTGATGAAGCAAACTAGCACCATATGCTGTGTAATTAAGCAAAATAAAAGGAGTGGGCATGATGTCATGCATCATCACATCCTCAGCCGTTCTTGAACAGATCCATTCAGTACTCAATAATTAGCAACGATAAATCATAATTTGTTTGTTTATCTAATCTAGTGGGTCTCAAATGGAGGCAGAATATCCCAGAGGGCACTTTAAGGGGTAAGTGAGATTTTTAGCGGGGTTTTTAGCAAATCTAATTTCATGCTTTTTAAAGTTGTGACAGGAACAGTACATTTTCTTTTCAAACTAAGAGAAAGGTAATTGGAACATGAAGCAGAATATTGCTAGTGTGACTTCTTTGAAAAACATTGTATTGCTTATTTGTTTTGTTTTAGACAGATGCACATTTGTCTTGAGACTTCAGTTTTTAATTTTTTTTTTTTTTTTTAATTAGTGGATTTTGGAAAATTATGATTTTAAACTGAACTGGTCTGAAATAGCTTTGAAATTTAGATTTTTTATAGTAACTTTATTAAATAATTAATTTTATTTATATATATAGTGCCTTGTTATATTTATGGAATATGACTTATCATCAAAAAAAAAAAAAAAATCCTGACAGGGGCTGCCGTTTTGCCAATTGCTGTCGTCTGAAGATGACATCACAGTTGTGCAAGTAAAATCCAATCATGGCTCAGCTTGTGAACGTCACATGACTCAACTCAGAAAACAGATGAGTTGTGATTGGTCGTTGCTTGCGACATCATTTTCTGATGACAATGACAAAATGGCCGCCCAGCGAGACGGACAAAAACTGGTGGATTTTGGTCCTCGCATATCCGACGTGTGCTTCCGCTTTTGCTACTTACGGCGCCCTTGTCCAAAAAGGTGTTGTGGAACTCCACAAACTGCTTCTTGGTTTCTTTGGCATTGAGGTTCTTCAAGAGGTCAGCATGGAGGTAACAAAGCTGAGAGGGCGTACACACACACACACACACACACACACACACGATGAGGGTTTGCGTGGCACGCGGAAGGACAGACAGCGCAAAATAAACACGAGTCACGATGACAAAGCCTTGGAGGGAACGTTAGCTGCCGTGAGAAAGGGGAAGCGCTGCGCTCGGAGGAGTGCTCGGGCGGGTCAGCTCAGACGCGACGTCCCTCGTCACTTTTGAGCCTTCCTCGCCAAGTCGCAAATGAGCGCACGGCGTATTTCTGCTCCAACGCGCAGATAACGGCGTCGCTACGGCAACGGCCGCTGTTTGCTATCATCCGCCCGCAGACATTGAAGAGTTAACTGTCGTCAGTCAGTACATGTGGAAATACTATTTGAAATTGGCGGTAATGTTTGCTAGGGCAGAATCTGTGGCAAAATGATTGAAAACATCAGTTATTACATTGGTCGTAAAAAACATTTTTAAAAAAGATTATTTTATTAAGCAATTAGGTCGTGATTTGTTTTATTGCTTAATTGTTTGATCAGGTAACAAAAAAAGTTTCAATTCTCATCCCTTTAGTCAAAGTCAAGACATTTTACATTGACAATGCAATAATAATAATAATAATAATAAAATGCAGTTACAGGTTTGGTCTGTACTATGTAAGAGAAATAAGGATATAATAAGGAGTATAGTTGGTAAAATATATTAAAAAAAACAACAACTGCAAGGCTCATTAAAAAAAAAAAAAAAAATTGGTTGCAAAATGTGAAAAAGCGTGTGCGCGTCTCACCAGCGGCGCCGGGTCAAACTGGAGGATGACGTGCTGCATGAAGACCAGCAGGTGGGCGGGGCGCTCCTTCAGCATTTCGATGGTGCTGAACAAGCACTGCTCGTCCACCACATCGTTCAGATCGTTCTCAAAGTCCTCGTCCTCCGCCCCGATGATGTTCATGGCTGCGTCCGAGCGCCTGGCCCCAAACGCGCCCTGCTGAAAAACAAACTAAATTGTCGTATCCGTCTCTTCTCTCTGCAATTCGGTTGCAAGTTTGGTGTGCAAACCGGTGTGAGCTGGAATCGAATCTGTAAAAGTTATGTCTCCAGCTGATTCAAGAGTGTACCAGTCAGAGAACACGGACAGGTATTCCATTGGTGGCATCGTTTTCAATAAAAGAAGCGGGCAGACCGAACCAAGGTCCGAGTCCATTCTTGTTCACACATAGCAATATTACTAAGAGGGATAAATTATGATGTCTCCAGCTAATTCAATTAAGAGTGTACCAGTCAGAGAACATGGAAAAGTATTCCACTGGTGGCATCGTTTTCAATAAAAGAAGCGAGCAGACCGAACCAATGTCCGAGTCCATCCTTGTTCACACACAGCAATATTACTAAAAGGCATTCCATTTGACTCGTTTAATAATTGTGGTCTTTCGACCACATTAGAAAACTAATGGAACATGGATGGTGCGCAATTTTGGGTATTTATGGCAAAATGAACAAGAGCTGCATCGTAAGGACAAAGAAAAACCGCTTGGAGCGCATTCAACGTTACACTGGCGCTGCGTTCACTGACCGCTCACAATGAGGGAAATGTGAAACACACTTAACCTACAAGAAATATATAACTTGGATGATGAATTTTTTTTTTAGTTTTTCTGCAGTTTTTACATTGTCGCCAAATTGTTGGTGCATGCTCTACACAATAACAGAAAATACGAGAGGGTGCATCCTATAAACAGGTGCGTCCTATGTTTGGGGAATTATGGTAATTATTAAAGTAATATTTTTGTAAAACCAAAAACATTGCTTTAGGTCCCTTGGGATGAACCTGGAAAAAAATCTCCACAAAAATTGCCCCCCAAATTAAGTCGGCGAGCTCCAAAACCGCAATGTAAAAAAATAAAAAAATTGAGCCTTGCATGCGGCATCTTTCATACTAACGTGTGAAAAATGAGCGACCATCCCGAAAGCAGAGCTGATCAAGTCCTTGTATTGCAGAATCCCTGCGACATTTTGGCTCGCGCTTGACCGCATGCCGCGCGGCCTTTTCCGTCGCTTTTGAGGCCGGGATCACGGAAAAATGGGAAACTTTCAAACTGCGTTCATAACGAGGCTCCGCGTTTCAGCCACCACGGCGGAGCTTTCAAACGGAGCAAAACGGCACGTTCGCCTGGTCCAAACACACGGCCTCTTTCATTCGGCCCGCCGGCGCGAGCCAAAGCGGCACCGCTGTAACTACATCGCGGAGGAACGAGGAAAGCCGACTCCTTACGGGAAAAAAGTGGCGTCATCGCTCCCGACTTCTTCTAAAGTCCGATGAGCTCAGGCTCGGCGCGGTTACGCGATACGCGTGGGCCGCCGCCGCCGCCGCCGCCGTCGGGCCAGACCGGCCTTCCTTTTGTGGTAAAAGGTCAAGAGAGCGCGGGTCGAGTACGCGCTTGCCTCTATGACTTCCAAGTGGTTACAGCTCATTAAGCGCTCATTGTGTTGCCGGAACACTGACTAACAAGGGAGGCTCAAAAAAAGAAAAACACACACACAGGACAGACTTTGCAATCAAAGTTGCGCAACTGTAAAAATGATTTATGCACTTAGAAATGGTGGGGAAATCATTCGGGACATTAGTTGTGAAATGAGGAAAAGCGGCCATGAATGTGAGAGCTGTAAAACAAAGCGGGGCAATCCACCAACGTTGTTACATTTCTGACGTTTGCTATGAAATTTCTAATAACGAGTAATGTATAATGGTGTCGTAAGATTTTAGCCAGGGTAGTCTTCGATACCGATTCAAAGTACCACTACCAGTTCTGATACATACAATAAAAATAAGGACGTAATTTGAAAGAAAGACCAATGTAGTATTTTTCCAAAGAATTTTACGGAATTACTGGCAATTTTCTATTGTTCTGAACAAGAAACGACGCTTTGAAATAAGGCCAGATATCAGCCCGATAGGCTATATTTTTTTCCCCCAGGACATTGTAATTGCCGAGGCCAAATTTGTAAAAGTTGAACAGATCTGGCTAGGAAATTTCTATAATAGTTGTTTTTATTGCTCAAATTTCTCATAAAATTTAGTAGGATAGGATATTGTAAATTATTCTTGAAATTTGCTGTTGGTTGTAACGTTAAACTGGTGAAATGAGCTAAATTGGAGATAGAATTTGTAAAAATGTCTTGGAAATTTCTAAATTTGGCTGTCATTTTTTCAAACCGCACAAATTTCTCATTAAAATTGAAAGAATTGTTAAAAAAAATGATGGAATTGAAAATATTTGTAAATCAATTACTGCAAACATTTATCCGAATGACCCAAACTGTGTGAAAGATTGTGAAATTGGTGGTGAATATTTGTAAAATTGGCCAGAAAATCTCTGGCGAAATTGTTTAAGAAATATGGCAAACACAGGTATCGGTGCTGATACTACCAGCCATATTTCAAGCACCTGTGAGCTATAGATCTATAGGCCTGTCTTTAAAATTCTGTCTTTTTTTCTGAAAATTTCATAACACTTGAGTCTTATTGTGTCCATTTTTTGGACGATTTCTTCCGTATGCTACCTGTAGCATTTAGGCAAAAGGCATGGCACTTTCCTGGAAGTGTGATATCTAAGTTGGCCGTGCCATTTCAAACTATGACATGATGTCAGCGTCTGGGTCAATTTCAGCTCCCTGATGTCTTCTTTTAATGCTTTCTTTGAATATCACAATTGAAAATGATGAAAACTGCAAAAAGGCGGTTGGGAAATTTCCAAGATTAACCCAAAAAGTGTAGAACTGGTCCCAACATTTGTAAAAATGGTCATAAATGTGTTGAATTGGTCGCGGCATCCGCAAAACTCTTTTTTTCTGCATTGTCCTATAATTGTCGCATAAAAATGTTGAATGGAGGCTTTGAAGTCATGCAATGAAGTGGCTGTGATTATCGGTATTCCCACAGGGACAGCATTCGTCAAATTCTATCAGCGGCAAGTCCGAATGGACTCTACTCAGCGCGCGGAAAATTTCACGAGGAAGGAAGGCGTCGACGTGTGAATGCGCCGTTCATCGGGCAGCCTGGAGAGCTGACAAAAATGTTTCGGGGTCAAGGTGAGTTCTTTGCCACAAAGCTCTTTGACTGAGCGGGTCCGGGGCGAAAAGAATGCCTTCATTCATTCACGGTCACTTGCGGTGCTATTGGGAGCCGCGCGTGTGACAAGGGTTAACCAAACCAACCCCGCCCACGCCAGCAAGGCCAAACAAGAACCACGGCCAGGCCCACGTGATGCTCTCGCACTTTACAAATACTCTGCGTCCAACTGGGCGATGTGGCCCAAAAAAATCATATCTCCATTTTCTTCAATCATTCTGCGATTTTAATGGACAAAAAAAACAAAAACACTAAAAACATTATTTCAAAGGTTTGATTTAATTAAAAAAAAACAACTGTAAAAATATTCTGAAAAAAAAGACCAGTACTGATTTAGTTTATCCTAACTGTTCATTTGTGCTTTGTTTGGCTTGATTTTAGTTTTTTGGCGCCGCCTCTGGCCGCTGTTGATATTACATTTTGTAGTGAGGAAGGACGGTGCGGCTTCAGTTGGGAGCAGAACTTGTTGTTCTCAAATCTCAAGCGTTGACCAGTCCGCGGGGATAAAAAGGTTGGCGACCACTGTTGTAAAGCACTCATCTAGCATTCTGCCAATTTTTTTTTGGATGCAAATTTAACAAAATCTCACTTTCACCATTTAGCAAATTTTCAGATCCTCGCTCTTTAAGATGTCAAATTAATACAATGAATTAATTTTATTACACAACCCTAACTCTGTGAAGAGCACAAAACGCACGCAACTTTTTAGTCGCAGGACGAGACACATATGGCGACCAACTGAAAAGCTGGAGTCGGCCGTGGAGGTTAATGGCTAGCAAGTAGGGGAACGTCAGGTGAACCTAGATTCGTTAGCTTAGCATCCTTAGCCTCTTGAAGCGTTTCTAAGAGGCTATGGGTGCTCTCCCGCCCGACACATTCCAGCTCTTGCTAAGTGTCAGGTGGCATCAATCTAATGATAGCCATCAAGCGTATGGGCTTCTGTGTGTGTACGTGTGTGTGTGTGTGTGTGTGTGTGTGTGTGTGTGTGTGTGTGTGTGTGTGTGAGTTAAGATTCGACACATGTGGGCGGGCGTCATTCCGACGTGATTGTGTGTGTGAGCGTGTGTGGTTGCCTTTGGTTTTAGCGACACGGTGGCGACCTGATTGCGGCTTTTACCGTCTAGTACTTGTGGGGACCTTTCCGGTGGACCCCAAAAGATCAGACCACTTTTTGAAGGTAGAATTGGATTTCGGTTGAGGTTAGGGTAAAGGCTAGGAAATTAGTTGTGATGGTTAAAGTTAGGGGCTAGGAAACGCATTGTCAATGGGATGTCCCCGCTACAATAGAAAACCCCCCTTGCGTTTGCGTGGGTGTGTGTGAGTGAGACAACTGGTCTTTACAACAGCATTCCTCCGTCCTCCAGGCCGCGTTCCAACACTACTTAGGAAGCAATAGGCTACACAAACTCATTTGACATCTTGAAGGTTCAACAAACTCTTACGACTCTGTGAAATATGTATTTATAATATTGATACAAATTGACTTCCTGAAAGTGTAATGTGCCAGGTGCAGCGGTGCCTTGAGATATGAGTAGGCCCCGAACAACGCAGAGAAAAAAGACAGATAAATTGAAGAAAATACGCACAGTGCATGACTCAAACAGTATTTTTTTGCGTCTAATTAATGACGTTATAAGTACATTATTCTAAACTGGTTACCAGACTACAAAGTGAAGCAAATATGAGTTTTTTTTAAAGATATGCGCAGTCACATGAGTTTTTTTAAGATATGAGCAGTTACATACAGTACAGTATCTCGGTCGACAACAAACAGCAGACGGATGGACAAATCTTTTGCCATGCCCCAAATAAAGGGCATGACTGAAGTCTGGGAAAACTCACTGTGGGATGGAATGAGCTAATCGATTAACTTGGACAGTTCTAAAAAACAAACTACGTTATTTCGTTTGGTATGGTTTTTGACAGATCTAGAGTGGTATTTTCCTTTTCCAAACAACTATATATTTTTGTGTTTCCCAACAATAACGAGCCAAGGTAACGCCTCGTGAAAAATGGCCATTCCTCTTGGCCCAAGTCAAAACGGCGCCCGCGGCCGCATTCCGAGTCGGAGCACCTGTGCCGTGGACTCGTCAGGTCATGGCTCTCCTCTTACAGAACCCGCGCTCACAATGGAGCCCGCTTCCTGTCCTCTTGCGCTCAACCGGGGCGGCGGCCCAAAAATAGAGCGGCGGTCACGGCAAGCCGCCGCGTACTCTCCGCGCTCATCCGGCTCATTAGCCGCCGGTGGGGGGATTCCCGGCAGCCCCCCTCCCGACACGTACACAAGGGAGCGCTGGAAGGTGGTGAGCATACAGACAGGAAGTGGGTGTAATTTCCTGAGGAAGCTATCAGAGCCATTTCCTCCCAGCGCCATCAGATGGACGAAAGCGAAAGCCAGACACAAGGAATGGAAGGAGGGACAAAAAAGGGGTAAGACGAGAGAAATACGACACGGGGAAGCCGCGCAGGAAGTTGACGCGGCAACAAAACCTGCTGACGAACAAAAGAAGAAGAGCGTGCGGCCTCGGGCGGCAACACTGACACAGAAAAGAAAAAAAAAAGAAACCTCAACACAGGGGTGTCTAAACTTTTGCAAGATAGACTGATTTTAAAAATAAAGCAATCCCTTGTTCATCACGTATAAAAAAAATATCAACAAAATACAGATTATTATTGTTTATTCTAAGTAGTGGTTGGTTTACGATCAGGAACTAAGAAGGGGGAATTATGACAGTAAAATATTTACATACATTTCTTGCAGGTTTAGGGGAAGTTGAGATATGGGAATAAAAATGTCTTTAAAATGGTCATTGGAGGATTTCATGTATTGAAATACTGGTGGTATCGGGAGTTGGTATCAGTGATTACTCAAGGATTGAATGCTGGTATCTGTCTGTAATACAGTGGTATCGAACCCCATTTTATATATGTATTTATATATATGTTTACATTTCCAAATTATTCTGGAAACATAGTTTATGGTGCATTTATACATTAAAATAATAATTTAGGAATTACAGTATAAACTTTTTTTCATGGGGGCAGCAATAGCATGCAAACTTTTTTTTTTTTTTTTACTGCCGTCCAGGACCTTTAGTGCATTTCTTCTAGCTTTTGGGACCCGTAGACTAAACAGAGAGAGGGAGGAAAGCAAGGGTGGGGGGGCTGCGCAGACCAGGACACACACACACACACACACACACACACACACATACACACACACATGTACATGGCCACACACACACAAATACAAAAATAACCAGGCAGAGAAGGACAAGTGTGGGAAAAAAACACGCCGAAAAAAAGCATCACCTGAGAATTTTCCTTTTTTTGAAGGGAGCACGCGAACATTGTCCTGCGCTCACTAAAGGCTCCCACCCGGGGAACAAATGCTTTTTGGCCGCAACTGGCAGAGGTGACGTAAGCTAACACCTCAGTGAAAACACACTGCTGCCTGTGTGTGTGTAGTGTCTTTATGTTCAGCGTTGTGTCCCACAGCCACCATTACATAAGAGCAGTAGGCACGCTTGGCGCACATGTAAGGTACAGTCGTGCCTTGAGATATGAGCTGCCATTTGGCCATTTTTTTGCCTTGGCTTGTGAGTGCACAGGGCAGCAGTTAGCAACTACAGTTATGCCCATACAATATTGAGATTGGATATCAGGCCCAAACACAAAATAGTGTTGGCTTGTCAACGATACATTCAAAATCTCCGATATTAGCGTACAGTACCGTATTTTCCGCACTATAATGCGCATCGGATTATTAGGCGCAAATTCAATGAATGGCCAACTCTAATATTTCAGACACATAGAATAGAAGCTACAGTCGTGGATGGGGTCGTGTTATACTGTGCTAAAGGGAATGTCAACAAAACAATAAGTCAGCTGAATGTTATTAGTATGTTATCAGAAATGAAGATGATTCGTGGACAGAACTACCAGTAGAATGGGAAAAATATTTCTTGAATACAAAATAATAGCGGAATGTGGCGGAGAAGTTTGAAAATAATCGGAGGGAGAAACAAGTGTATTTTCTCTCTGTGTTTGTGTCTGCTCTCACAGTTAGTGCCGCGCAAGCGAGGGAGACGTTGCTGTCACGGCACAAAACACCATGGCCAAATACCGTACCTTTCCCCGTCCTTCCCACCTCAAATGTAACAGATTGAAAATATTGCCGCTCCGGTATGACAGCACGTATGAAAGCACGCCTGTTGTGTGATGTCACGGTGTCCTCAGTCCTCCGGACTGTTTTAGGCCATTAGGTGTTTGCGCACAGGTCGCAAATATTTGGACATCGGCTTTCACCCCCAAAAAAATAAAAAATTAGCATTTTGTTTCGCAATTTGTTTCGTTTTCTACAGATGCGCTTTGTCATTAAAGGCGGCAATTTTCCGGCAGATGAGTCAGACATAAAACAGCTGTTAGACCATTTATCTTGTGGAAATACAATTGTAGTGCCAAAGTTTTAATAAATCAGACATGTATGGCGCGGCACTCTGTTTCAAGTATTTTTTTGTTGCATCTAGACTTGCTTTGCACTCATTAGGGGGCGCTTAGCTGGAAAAAAAATGTCATGGGGTACGTTCTTGAAAAAAGGAGCGCTGCACTACAAAATGACATTGGAGCTGGATTCTTCCATTTTGAAACGCAAAGGCTGGAAACAAAGAAGCACACAGGCAAAGTGACGGGCAATTTTAAAGTAACTTGGAAAAAGTGAGGGGCAACACAAAACATCTTTCACATGTGCAGCTGTTTCCTGTCTGCTGCGCCGCGAGGGTTCTGCTCTGGCTCACTGAACACGGTAGCTGCTGCTGCACGGGCCCTCGTTTGCCCAAAAAGCCTGACTGGAAGTTCTGTGGCTACGTGCTTTTGCCACAAGTTTTGTGTATAACCTTAGAACGTGTTTGACAAAAAAGGCAGAACTATTAGAAATGCGGCAGACTGATTTTTAGAGAGAAAAAAAAACAAAACACGAATGGGGAACTACGGTAGTTCAGCATCAAATGAATATTTGGCACGGTTAGCGACCCGTCATTTGCCTTTGGTGAAAGTGCTAGTTCTTAGCAGGCTAGTTTATTTGTCTCGACAGACGATTCGCATCGCGCAGCTTGTTGCTGAGATGTATAAAAGCCGTGCAAGCTAGCTTAGCTGCTGGACAAAGACACAATGGCTTTTTAAAAAAAAAAGTTGTTTAGAGCTGGTCAGTGCGCAGTAGCATCTTGTTGCTTGGTAATCCCATGGGGAAAAAAAACCCTTTGAGGAATAAAACAAAACGATCTTAAATTCACGTTGGCCGAGATCATTCCGCCCATATCTTGAAAAACTATTGGCCCACTAAAAGATAAGCTTTTTCTGGACAGTTTTGACACTACTTAACGATGTCCTGAATGCTATCCCGTTTTCCACAAATTCCTATACAAGAGTATAAAAGTCATTTCCTTGTGCCAACAACACGCACGCCACTACAGGCAGACACCCCCGGGGGAGGGATAACCCGCTTCTGAATACAGCCCCCCCCCCCCCCCCCCCCCCCCCCGAAACGCCAGCAGCGTCCGTTTGTCCAAGCGTCTGTCCGCGTGCGTGACCGGCGGCACACAAAGGGCAAAGTTATCCCAGAAATCTGAGCGCCGCTCGCTCTGACGGCCGGCAAACAACAAAGCGCCGCTTTGGCCGTTTCTCTTTCCACATCGCTCGCTTGCATCCAGGATTCTGAACGCCGGTTAGCCATTTTCTCGTCTTGGTCTTCCATCCAGACCATAACGCACTCTTCTGCAACTCCCTGATCATCGACCCCTCCCACATGGAGGTCATTGACTCTATGGAAACATTTGATAGGCCAGGAGCCATCGACTGGCATGGATTGGCGCTTCCCGAGCTCTAACTGCTTCCGTGTGTGTGTGTGTGTGTGGAGCGCTAATTGCCGAGGCCAAACACACACACGCACAAACCACTATAGGACATTGAGTCGTTTATTTATAAGTCTGCCGTGTGTCTGGATTTCATTTGCTTTTACATAGCGCCCGTGTCGAACACTGGAAGTGGTTTTAGCCGGCAAGGACGCTATGAGGCTACGCTAACCTCACGACAATCTGAACAATTTCATACCAAGTTGTGTTCAGGGGAAGATTTGTTGATATTTTGATAGATGGCTTCTATTTTCTGGTCCATGCTTATTTACATCAGTGCTTCTCACCCTTTTATTCAATGATGTAACCCACACGTGAAATATTAAAACCCTAACCCTAAATAAAAGATCAGTGGCATCCATTTTGAGATATAGTATATATATATATATATATATATATATATATATATATATATATATATATATATATATATATATATATATATATAGCAAAACAAAACAATATTTTTTAGGTTTTTGGTTGCAATTTGATTTAAATAATTCAGTTTATATATTTAATTGAGGCAATTATATTCTTTAAACAGTCTATTTTTAATTGTCCATTAATAAAGTTTGACTGACTTATCTGTTTTTTTTGTCATTCCCTTTAGCGCAGCTCCATCTAGCCACTAGATTCTAGTGGGTGCATAACACAAGCCCAGCCATTACTGTAGCTACAAGCTTCTATTCTATGCGCCTTACAATGTGTTACTGTATGTCTTAAATATGAAACCAGTTTTAAAATAGGCCATTCATTGGCGGTGCGCCTTATAATCCAGTGCGCCATAAAGGGCGGGAACATAAGTTTCTTTCAGTTGTAATTGATTTGCTCTTAATTCGAAGAGAATAATGTCCTGTTCCTAAACACATTCAACAACCAAAAGTTAGATTTGTGATACTTGTAAAAGCCCTGTTAAAATCTCAGATGCCCCCCCCCCCCCGGTTCCCCTGCGCACCCCAATTTGCGAATCACTGGTCTCCATAAATGATCCAGTACAAAGCCAAAAACCCACAAAAAAGCAGATTGATCAAATGACCAATTTTATCTGACTATAATACTTTAAATTACAAGAATTAAATAAATGCTATCAGCCAGAGAATACTTCTACCTAAAATCTGAGAATTGAGAATGATACTATAAGCTTGTCTGCTAACGGCCCCATCCAGATCGGTGGCCATTACGCGTCTGCAGTTTATTCTAACAGCGACGTGCGTTTTACGACGGCGCGGAGGAAGCGAAGTGCGTCGAAAGCGGCAACATTCCTTTAAAAGGAAGCAAAGGTGGCCGTTGAGCCGTGCACAAGCCTGCACTTGTTCAGCCGCCGGGCCCCCTTGCTCCAACTAGTTGGCACGCTCGCCACACCCGTCCCCCCCATTGGTGGGCCGACGGGGGCCATGCACCCCCATTCAAAATAAACATTTTTTTAATTAAAAAAAACAAAAACAAGCATTTTTCTGTTGTGAAACACTAACATTGATTAATTTATCGCTAAGGCGATGTCAAGTAAATACAAAAACATAACGGTGTGATAGATAGATAGATAGATAGATAGATAGATAGATAGATAGATAGATAGATAGATAGATAGATAGATAGATAGATAGATAGATAGATAGATAGATAGATAGATAGATAGATAGATAGATACTGTAGATACTGTAGATACTGTAGATAGTGAGAGAGAGAGGCCCATTTATTTGATACAAAAGCAGAAACGGAGTCGGGAATGAACTGAGATTTTGGCTGTACAATTGATATCATCTGATAGTTTTTGGTTTTAAACCGAAATCCGATATATTTTTTTTTTAACAAAACCAGCTGATAGACACAGACATTAACAAAAGAAAAGAAATGTTATCTATCTTTTACGACACAACATCAAAATAGCTAATGGGAGAACATCCTAGTAGTTGTCGTGGGAAGCTAACGCAAAGCTAGTGTGTTGAAACGATAATGTCTAAATTGGAAATATTATCTTGCGATTTGTGCAAATTGAGCATGTAGTGCGGCGCTGCCGGGTCTCCGTACCGGCGAATCCTCAAAGTCAGGTGACTCGGACTTAGGCGCAAAAAATTGTGATGGGGACACCTCTGACCTTCACCAAAATGTACTTTGACAGCAATCGAAAATGGCACTGACAAACAAAATGGCGTCCAAGCAGGCGTAGCGTAAATGTTGTACAAGGTAATACTTGCTAGCGCTTGTGGGAGAAAGGGGGTCGTTCAATAGAGACGATAGAGTATGCTAGCGCTAAAAATATTGGGCAAAACACGTACCGACTGCAGGCTATTATTTCTAATTGCATTTCATTTGCTCTACTTGAAGGCTGAAGTTTGGAGCCCAGTCCGAAAGTCGACAGCACACACAGGGAAACAAAAGCGGCCAAATGCGCCATGATTGAGTAAAGCCTGCACTGACTAACTGCTTATTGAGGCCAATTGTGAGCTCGCTGCTCTTTCCTAAGAGGGCGCACACAAACACAAAGCAAACATCCGCAATCAATACTATGCAGACACTCATGATTGATCTCGTCTGCATCTTTAACTAGGCTACTCATGGCCGACATTTTGCTTCTCAATGAACATGATTAGCCGATGTTTATGAGAAGTTGCGCTTCAAAGTTTTTCGACAAAAGTTCCCTTGAAGTTTTGCTATTACTTAATAGAATTGCAAGGTAGGCATGATGCAATTTTAGCAGTATTTTTTTTTGGATTGATTGCAAAGTGCTGATGCATCAAATTTGCTAAATTATCCTGTTATTATTTAATAATGGGTTCCGATTTTCAAATACTTGTTTTTAAAATCTTTGCATTGTTTTGGAATCGCATCTTGAACTGTTAAAAAAACAAAAACGAACAAAAAAAACAGGGCCGTGTACAATGCTTTGGTGGGCCGCTTATGGCCCGCTAGTTGCAGATTTCCTACCCTTTGTCATATGCCACAGTGGGCCAGGTGATTATGGCTCGTCACAGAATACTGTACAATGGTCATACCTAGTGTAAACTTTGCAATCGAATAAATTCAATTTGCAAGCATTTAAGAACGATCGCATAGTGCTGTTTTGTGGTATATTTAGGCTCCTGTTGTTTTTTTTAAACGCTTTTTGTTCGATGTATCAGGACCAATTGTCGAAATTGACACCGAGGGGTGAACGTCAAAAAGAACAACAAGCAACAAGTAATCTTTAGCAGCCGCCGGTCCAAAAGTCTACAAACAATTTAAAATCCCGATGATTTTTCTGACACGTAAATGCAACACTTCATTTGACGATTGATCGCAACATCAACGATCTTCCGAACACACAAACGCCCCCTTGCAAAAATTCCCACGCGTGACAAAGCACAACATTTCCTACTTTGCCGATTGAAAAGCGTTATTTAAACGCTGCGGTATATATTTTGTTGATTTTATGCAATAAAATACAAGCGGCAGTGTAGTCCGGCGAGAGCCATGGTCGGCGCAGCGTTACCGTGCTGAGGGATTTGTCGGAAAAAAAGTAAAAATCACCTTTTGGACACCTTTCTGTGCATTTTTTGAAAAACGTCGAACAAGCAGCGCGCCGGCGATGATGTTAGAAAGCTCTACTCACCGGCAAAGTGGGAGAAAACGTCCGTCCGAGCGTCTAAATTAAGGTTTCGTGTGGGGGAAAAAAGTTGTCGTGTGTCATCAAGTGAAGTAAAGTGAGCAAAGGTGGGAGGTGGGAGGGGGGGGGAGTTGGAGGGGAGGGGGGGAATACATTATACGCGGAAGTACACGAGAACAGACTCACTCACGGAAATTTTAAATAAATTATATGAAAAAAAATCTTTGTATTGTGTGAAACAACATTGCGGCAGATTTTTTTTTGTCGATACAAAAAGAAAATTCAAACCTCTGTGATACGAGTCACTTCCGTGTTGTGTCGCACTAAATAGTCCCCCCTCTTAATGTACACACAAATATTGATTTTACTGCATTTAAATGAACAATATAGATTTTTTTCCCCAACAATGTTTTGCGCTATGTATAATATTCTCTATTTAGTATATTACAGCTTGTAAAATTATTTGTATAAATTATATTGTATTTGTGTCGTCGCGTGAAAGTTCCCACCCCCTTAAATTACATTTAAGCCGCCTCTCACCATAAAAACAAAAAAAAGTTAATTTATAACAAATGCGCTCACAGTGTAAGCTTTTGGCACGATAATGTCCTCTAATGACCCTATAAAAATGACTTATTTTTAGACTTTTACCCACTCACGACTTCAAAGCACCGGTACTACTAAAATATAGCTTTTGATGGTGTATGACGCCCCCTGGCGGACAACAAATCCCACCCCATGATGGATTTTCGGCAATCAAAAGCAAAACCAAGCCACGTATTACTGTGCATACTAATAACAAGAAAGTGACATGGCAACAAAAGTCCAATATCCCAAATAATTAAGTTTATTGCTTTTCAAGATATCCTTTTTCCCCTTGTGAAAGTAAAACAAAAGACAGTAAAACAAAACATTTGAGGTGTGTACACACACGCACAGGAAATAGTATTTACAGCTGTTTGTGCATCACATTAGGAATTTTACAGTAGAGAATACAATGAGGCTCATGTCTATTTTTAATTCCATGGAATACAATTAAATTAAATTGAAATTAAATAATACCTTTTGCCGCCTTACACTGGATGAATGCTAATATAAAAATAAGTCTACTAGCATATTCTGTGCATCCCAAAGGAAGGGAAAAAAGACCAAAGGGCACAATTAAAATCTCCGACAGCATCCCAATGTGCCCATCATAGAAAAACATCTTATGAATTATGGAAACTTTGGATACACATAAGCTTATAACTTTATCCCCCGAAATATTGACTCAAATACGGAATGAAATCACTACGGTACAGCTAGCTCTCATCATAGGTGCTCGTCAATAAATGTACAATATAATAAAATATACACACGCGCAAATATTCGTTCAAATATTCAAAGATCTGCTCTTCTTCCCTTTTTTCCCCTCTCCCCAAATGTGCAATACAATTAAAAGTACATTTTCAATGTGGCTTCCGATAAAATAATTTGAGGCAAGATCAAAAGATGTCACTTGAAATTTGGTCTTGAATCAAATGAGACAAATGTGTTCAATATTGAACAAAACATAAACGTGTCACACAATGTGGTCAAAAGAATTGACAATAAATTATTTTACTCCACTAGAAATTAGGGATATTCTGTAAATTAAATAAATAATAAATAAATAATGTCCTCGCAGCAGGTATGAGAATGGTACAAAAATAAACATTACCCAAATAATTTAAGACACAGTTAAATACTGTAAAGTGATTTCATGCCAGCACTTTAAAGTCATTTAAGTAAAGTAAAACACAACAAAGCACAGGACAAAAAACACGTTGTCAAGTACTTGAAAAGTCGGATATATTCCATTTCAGATTCCCTCCCACCCCTCGAAAAGAAAAAAAAAAACATGTTTTTGAACATTACGAGAAAATTAAGTTAAATTAAATTCAGAAAGCAAATGTGCCCACACTACTAGAAATGTACTAACGCAACACTAGTAGCGTAAAACCGACGCAACGATTTCAAGCACAGGACTACTACAGGTAATTTGGAGAAAATCACCGGCAGGGGGCAGTATCGTCCCGTGTCTTTGTGATGGTTTGTCAAGTCACAAGAATTGCAAGCGGAGGCCATTCCTGTAGGTGGGACGATTCAAACGTCCACCAACCGAGATCCCGTCCCGTTAACGTGGATGGGGAAGCGAGTTTGACGCTGAAAAAAACGTCTGTCGTCGGGGACGTGGACAAAAGGGGAGAAAAGCAGAGCAATCCCACCAGAAGTATTAGCTGCGGATCATTTTGAGGGTCTCTGTTTCCCTGTGGCGCTCATGCAAGATGGCGGGCGGCGGCGGTGTGAGGGGCATCAGGCCCTTGAGGGGGTGGGCGGGGACGGGCGGCGGCAGGGAGGAGATGGGCGGCAGAGGCGGGGCCGGCGCCGCCCCCGACTTCTTGGCTCCGGCCGGGGTGGGGGTGTCCTTAGCCGCGGCGAAATCCTGCTCGTTGTCCGAGCTGCAGTCACTCAGGTCGGTGATCTCCAGATCCGAGTCCGACTCGCCGTCCCGCTTGGCGCCGCCCCGCCTCTCCGCGGGGCTCTGCCGCCCGGGGCCCAGGCCCAGGCCCAGGCCCAGGCTCGGGGGCGTGGCCCGGGCGCGCTCCCCGCCCAGCAGAGGGTTGCCCAGGTCGCCGCGGCCCAGCGACAGGCCCCCCTGGTAGGGCGGCGGCGCCGGGCGGCCCCCCGCCGCCCCGTTGGCGCCCCCGCCGGCCTCCCCCGGGGGGAGCAGGGTGGAGAAGGGGTGGGGCAACTGGGAGAGGCCGCCGGGCAGGGGGCCGGGGTAGAACTGGGAGGGGTAGAGGGAGCCGGGAGGCAGTTTGGGGCAGTTGTTGAGGGAGAAGGCCCCGGGCAGGTAGGGGTTAAAGCCCCACGGGTAGTCGAAGGGTGGGCTGCGGGGGTACGCGCCCAGCAGGGACGGCGGCTTAGTGTAGCAGGGGCCACCTAGCGCACACAAACGCACCCGGGTTAAACGTGTCCACGCTTGACAAAACGGAGGACAAAAGTGTTTGAAAAACCACGCGAGCGCGAAGGTGCCGCCGTTTCAGACGGGCGTTCGAAAGTACTTCGATACGTTAGCGCATATGTGCGAATATTTACAAACGCATCTGAATAGATTTGAAGGCATTTGCGAGGACGTCAGAACACGTTTGCAAATGTGTTCAAACGTCTTTAGATACATATTTACAAAAAGATTTGGAATGTGTGTTTGCAAATACGTTCAAACGTGTTCGAACGTGTTTAAATACATTTGAATGTACTGGCATAAAAAATAAGTAAAGAAAAAAACTCTTCATACCGTCAAATGTTTGTTTATTATTATATCATTTTTTTTTTTAAACATTAGATTTCGTCGTTGTAAATGTTAGCATCATCAGCGTGTCCTAAAAAGTTAAATAAGGACTTCTGTCGTTTTCTACAGGATATAAAGTTTTCCAAAGTTTTGATTTCAAACAAAAAACTAAAGGTGCAATGTGTTCTTTATGGTGAAAATTGAAAGAAATATTTCCTTGAAATCCATCCACACACTTTTGTAGTGATCTTTTTTTTGCATCGGAATAAAAGAAATTTAAAAAACGCCAAAAGTAGTTAAAATGCAAAATAGCGTCGCCGATACTTGGTCTAATCCTTCTGTTTGACTTATAAAACATGCAATGAAAAGTAGTTTTTTTGGGGTACGATTTTCACTTATTTCAATTTGAGATACGGATGACTTTTGAGTTACATGCATCGTCAGGCGAAAATGCCACTCATGTCTCAAAGCGCCAACGTTTAAGAAAAAAACTGCTATTCGTTAAATATACATTTGTTGAATTTTGTGAGAAAAAAGTCATATTTTCACGTAAAATAGTATTTGTTTCACATTTGAAAACAAGAAAATAAAAATCCAATTTTTTTTCAGTTGCACAAGACAAAAATGTCGGCGCGGCGGGCCGAGGAAACAAAGCAGCATCTTCAGCTCCCAGCGCCGCCAACTTCCTTCCAAGCGCCGAGCAACTCGCCGCCGCGTCCCCCCCCCCCCCTTTGCCTGCCACGTTATTTACTATGCGGGCCTAATTTGACAGCGGCGGAGTGCGTGTGTGCGTGTGCGCGCTCGCTCGTGCGCGTGTAGCTGGCAGACACATGAATATTGAATCAGTCAGACGGGCCCGGCTCGCTTGCTTATGAAAACACAGTAATGGGCGCCCACAGGCCACAAACTCAAGCCTGCACCCTCAATTAGGGCCTTCCTGCCTGGGAAGGGATTAGGACGGCGGGGACACATGGGAGGGAGAAGGAAATAAGACCCCAGGACAAACTGGGATGAAGAAGAGGAAGAGGAGGAGATGGAGGGATGGGGGGGGGGGGGGGGGGGGGGTCTCGTTGCCGCATCTGTTTACACGCTACCTCCCTCCCTTTCTCTAGTTTGTGTGTGTAGGCCGTTAACCCTCCTGTTGTGTTTGCTTGCAAACAATACTGTAGCAACAATGTCCCTGGGTCACTTTGACCCGGGGAGTACTTAGGCACCCAAATGTGTCTAATGATCCGAATCCGATACTTTGTTTTTACCAGTGATTTATGTTCACTTCTCAAGAACAGAGTAGTATCGCTGGGTCAATATGACCCGGAGGTGTGTGCATTTATCCAAAAGTGTCAAAAACTTGGTCTCTAACTGGAAACACATTCACAAAGTAACAAAAAAAATACTTAATGTATACTTGTGTGTTGCATGCATTTCTCTGGAATAGTAATAACATCCTGGGTCAATATGACCCGGAGCTGTGTGCATCTATCTAAACAGGCCCGTCTGACTGATTCAAAAACCTTTTTTTTTTTTTTTTTTAATTAAAAACCCATTCACAAAATAACAAAGGAAATACTAAATGTATACTTGTGTGTTTTTCTGTAATAGTATCAACATCCTGGGTCAACTTGACCCAGAGGTGTGTGTGCATTTAGTTTTTAATTTTTATTGGAAACCCACCCACAAAGTAACAAAGGCAATAATGTATACTTTTATGTTATGTTTGTTTCTCTGGATTAGTAATAACATCCTGGGTCAATTTGACCCGGAGCATATTTAGACACCCAAACCTGTCCACAATGTGTATGATCCAAATCCAATATTTTGTTTTTACCAGTTGATTCATATTCTTTCCTCAAGAACAGAAATAATGTCACTGGGTCAATGTGACCCACTCAAAAGTAACAAAAGCAATACTTAGTTTATACCTGTATGTTCCATTTGTTTTCAAGGAAAAGTATTTATATCCTGGGTCAGCTTGACCCGGAATCATGTGTAATCATCCATAAGTTTTACAACTTTTTGGTTTCATCCTGTTAACTAATATATCTTGTGCTACACTAGTTTTACCTTCAGAAACAGCAGTATTCTTAGGCTATTTTGACCCGGGTTCGTCATTTTAAGAAAATGCATACAAATGCAAATCCGACGGCTATGTTGATTATGCATAAGCCAAGCAGAAGTCCTGCATTGAAAAAATGGAATTGGAAACTGGAACGGAATCATGGAAAATCACCACTGGTTGCGGCGACCGTCTAATTGTCGGTAAAGTTAGATGCGCGGCAACTTTTCTCACCTGAACCAAGGAAAGGAAAGGCGTCCAGTCGGAGCTTGTCGCCCTCCGGCCCCGGCGCCGCACTGCCCCGATCAAACAGGGAGGACGCTCGACCCGAGTCTGGCAAGCGGGGGAACAGGGACTGGATGGCCTACATGGCGAAAGATGAGGAAAAAATAAAGAACCGAATAAGATGTGTGCTCCATTTAGCCGCGCATGTTTTTTTTTTTGTCAGGGAAAAAAGGGACTCATTTGAATTCATTTTTTGCCTGTACCCATTTGGGGCACATCTCAACTCAAAATGGTGGCAACCATTTAACATGAGTTTAAATGGTGAGGGTGTGCACACTTGTGCAACCCCTACGACTTTTCACTTTCCCGCACGGGGAGGCTTCATTTCCTTTTAGTAGTATGCCACATTTTTTTTTTAATATCACCAAAAAAATTGGCATTTCGACAGGGGTGTGTACACTTTTTATATCCGGTCAGTTTTCCGATGAAAAAGTCCATCACGTCAAATGCGAAGTATCGGCGCCTTCCCGAGCAATACGCTGGAAGAAGACGCAAAAAAATAAAAGAAGACAAGCGTAGTTCCGGCGCCCATCCAGGCGGCGGCGCCGCTGACGTCGCACGCCGGCAACCAAACGTGATGCAAGCGGCGCCGGAGGGGAGGCAAGGACGGCGCTACAAAGGGCTGTCACGGGCGGGGGGGGGGGGGGACCGGGGGAGAGGACGCGTTTGAGGCCGCCAAGGATAAACGAGGAGGAAAGCGGGAGGACGGCGCGGCGCCGAATCGGGCCGCTCGCTCGCCAGATCTGACGCGCGCCCCGCAATACGCCGGGGACCGGGAGACCGGCTGAAACAAATGGAACAGATGAATCCGGGGACTAGCCGGGACAAAGGGGGAGATTTTTGTTCCCGGATCAATACCCCGTGTCACCCCGAGTTTGAAAGGCGAGACCGAAGAGCCCGAGCCGCGAGAACGCCGTTTGCTTAACAAAGCGCACTAACGAGGCGCGCCATTCATCTGATCTGACGCGCCTCCGCTTTCATTTCAGATCGATGACAAGCCCAAGACGGCGGATGGGAGCGAGGAGGGGATCATGTCGTCTTTGGGGGAGCCCCGGGGGGGGGTTCAGGACGACCTAAAGTCGTCTCCCGGCGACCTTAAGCGTGCGAGCAGACGATTGACGGATGACACGCTTACTGTACTTTTTTTTTTTAATTGCACGGAAACTTTTCCGTAGGTTCTCATTTTGCGGTTGCGGTGTCAAACATACAGCCCCCGGGCCCATGATGGCCCCTCTCACTTTAGTCATGACTTGAAAGAATTCTGACTTCTCAGGATTCTAAGAATAAGCGTAATTGTGTGATTGGTCAGAATTTTGACCGAACTCAGAATTGTAATTATAAGGTCCGAATTTTGACGAGAGAACATAATTGTCAGAATTCTGGCTTTAAAATTTTAGGATGTAATTCTTAGAATTCGGAGACTTAAGTCAAATTTCTGAAACGACTGTGAAATCAGGATTTTCACTTAAGTTGTGACTTCAAAGTAAGAATTCTGACTTTACTCTCAGAATTCTGTGAACAATCAGAATCGTGAGATTAGTTAGGATTCTGACTGAGAATTGTAAATTATAAGGTCAGAATTCAGTCTATAGAACATGTCTTTTAAAAGTCTGACTGAATTCTGGGACCGCACGAAATTGTCAGAATTCTGGCTGTAAAGTTTTAGAACCTAATTCTGAGATTGATGTCGAAATTCTGAAACGACCGTAAAGTCCGAATTCACACTTTAGTCGTGACTCAAAAGTAAGAATTCTGACTTTTGTCTCTCAGATTTCTGCGATCAGTCGGAATTCCGACTTCGAAATGAGAATTTTAATTATAAGGTCGGAATTCTGACAGGAGAACATCATTTTCCTAATTCTGAATTCTGACACTGAACACAATTGGCTTTCAAATCTTAGGAAATAATTCTTAGGATTCTGAGACTTAAGTCAGTTTTCTGAGATGAGTCAGAATTCTGACTGAAGTGAGAACTCTAAAGATAAAGTTAATATAACTATCACGAATATAATTAATTATAAAATTGGCAAATCCGTCATCAAGTGTGCTTTAAGCTCAAGGCTGAATTTTTCTTATTTTGCCCGATTTTCATACGCCCCGGAAAGGCCCAGCAGGTTGCCAGAAGCCGCAACGGCAAAACCGCACGACAGCGATAGATTTTTCCCGTGAATTAAACGACTTTGTGAATTAAAAAAAACCCCATGCGTGTCCGGGTTCGTTTCATGCTGACGGCACAGCGCTAACGGGCACGGCGTGAAACGCGGGCGTACCTCCGGGGTGCAGTCGGGCGCGGCGGAGCTTCCGTTGAAGTGGTTCTGGGCAAGGAAGAAGGGCGAGTTGGCCATGTCCAGGATGGGGTAGTTGACCAGAACCACTTTGCTGAAGTTAAACTTGTAGGTGAAGCGCTTGCCTTTGGTTTTGTGCAAAATGCGTTTGTTGTAGTAATACCTGCAACACAGCACAGCTCGTGGAATGAAAAACCAAGAGGCGGGAGGCTCAACGCCGGCGTCAAGGTTGGCAGATTTTTACGGAAATGAAACAATAAAGAGCGCCGCCGGGCCGGCGCCGTGCTCGTTATCCGCTTTTTCAATACGTGGGCTAATCGCGTCGGGTCAGTTTCGCATGAGCCGCGTTTTGTTTGATTGTGCCGTTACGCTGGAAAAAATGCCAAAAACAAGAAAAAAAAGGCGCATTTTCTAGTTTTAAGCAAAACCAAAAATCTGCCAGTGATGGGAAACATTTTCTTGCCTAGAAAATCTAATTGAAATTGTTTTCGAATGGTTTTAAGAACAACAAGGGAGCAAAAAAGTGAGAAAATCTTAATTTAAGCAAGTTACAAATTTAAGCTTATAGGGCTCAATATAAGGCGGTGCTTCTCAATTATAGTTTGCAAAGCCCCCACCTAAAAATGGTATAATTATGACTAAAACTATATTTTTTAACCTTGAAAAATATGAGTTAGCGTTAAACTGGAAACTACATTTTAAAGGTTAGTCCGAAAGAGAAAAAAAATCCCCATTTGGCCTTTTGTATCATGAATTTTCCTTTGTGACAAGAGAATTCAAGAAAAGTGTAAAAGTACCGGCGACGGCGGCGCCCCGACATGGCGACGTGCGTTTCGCTTGGCGTGGAAAAGGCGCGGTGGCCCTTAATTGAGCAATTAAGGCAGGCTAATTAAGAAGGCTAATTGTGGCCCCAGCCAATTCATAACAATTAAATCGACGACAAGCCCCATTAAGAAAAGGCCGAGGACTACGAAGGGGCGGGGCGCGCGATTCACGGATGATAACGAAGGCGTTCGGGGGCGCTCAAGATGCCTTCAGATTAAACAAGTTTGACGAGTCGCCGAAAGTCGGCGAGGAAAATGCTTATCGACTTTGTCGGCCATCTCCTCTCTCGACTTTCCATTAAGATGGCCGCCGATAAAGAAGAGCAACTGAGGAATATCGACGCTCCCCGAGCAGAGGTTCCGCTTTCATATCGTCCGCGCCAACACAAAGCATAGAAAAAAGTCCATTTTGCGAGCGAGCGAGCGTCTCAAGCGGGACGGCCGGCGCGCGTTACCTCAGCGCTCTGCTGAGCTTGTCGTAGTTCATGTGCGGTTTACACTTCCTGATCCCCCAGAGTCGGGCCACCTCGTCGGGGTCCTTGATGACGAACTCGCCGTAGTCGCCCTGCCAGGCGATGACGCCCTGGTACTCCTCCTTCTGCAGCAGCTCCAGGATGAAGTGCCACAGCTGGATCTGCCGCGATCCCGGGCTGGACTCGGGCTTGTAGGCCCAGTCCGGGAAGGCGAACCCTGCGCGGGACGGACGGGGGGACGGGGGGGGGGGGGGGGGGGCGGGACGTTAATTCCGTCGGTCGCCGGCGGCCAGCGGGAGGTGGGCGTGCGGATGAGCGATGATGAAGGTGAGGGATGATGTGTTTAATAGAAGAGCGCCCGCCTCGAGCTAGCTTAGCGTGCGCCGCTGCCCTCTGGGCTGCGCGGATTGCTCAGGTGTGTGATGACAACTCTCTGGGAGAGACGTGATTGATGCTGCGGCGCACACACGCGCGCGCCTTCAAGCTGCCTGTTTGCACATCACGCACGCCGAGTCAAGTGTTTGTACTCAATGAACAATCAAAGTCAACACAAAAGCCGAACCCGAGGGCAGACCTCCGCCAAGGCCCGGCAATGGATCGACGCCACTGCCACGTTACCTGGGTCGGAACCAGCAATGCAGCGGTTGAAGGGATATACCGTATTTTCCGCACCTTCCATGAATAGCCTTTTTTAAAAATGTTTATTATTAGGCGCATTGAACAGAAGCTACAGTAGCGACTGGGGTTGCGTTATGCATCCACTAGATGGAGCTGCGCCAAAGGGAACGTCAACAAAACAACCAGATGTCATTTTTCCACCACTCCCGTATTTTCTGCACTATAAGGTGGGCACCTAGGATTTTAATAGGGCTTTTACAAGTATCACAAATCTAACCTTTGGTTGTTAAATGTGTTTATAGGAACAGGACAATATTCTTGTCGGATTAAGAGCAAATCAATTATGACAGAAAGAAACTTATGCTATTTCTTCAGTATAAGGCGCAACGGATTATGAGGTGTAGCCTATTTTAAAACTGTTTTCATCTAAAAGGCGCACTGCAATTTAAGGCGCATGGAATAGAAGCTAGAGTAGTGGCTGAAGTTGCATCCACTAGAACAGTGGTGTCAAAGACACGCCCGCAGACCGGTTCTGGCCCCCAAAACGTGTTTTATCTGAGCCGTGACATGATTGTGTAAGGTAAAGCATAAAAATGAGCGTTTTATGATTAATACATGTGTTTAAAAGCGCATAAATATATAGCATGATTTTATTGGTGTGGCCCACTTCGGAATACATTTTCCTCCATGCAAGCTTAAACAAGGTTGACACCCCTGTCTTCGAATATTATAGTGCCTCCTAGTGGCCGAAAAGGAGCAGCACACTGAATTGTTTTGCAACATTTAATCCTGATACACAAACTGTTTACTCAGTTACGTTGTAATTACGTTTTTAGAACAAAAACAGTTTTTTTTTTAAGTCTCGGACTTTATTAAGGGTAATTGACAATGTTTGACGTTACCAACCTGGTGTCCAAAGCGCGGGCACCGGGGGGAGCAGCAGATCGCTGACGCAGTTACAGTCCATGCCTCTGCAGCGCCTGACAAAAAAAAAAAAAAAAAAAATCCATCAATCTACAAGTTGAGAAGCAAGCGCATTCGGAACGCAGACGTGTTGCGCGAGCGCCGAAGGACACGTGCGGCGGCGATTCGGAAACGTGGCGGGTATCGACGCGAAAGGCGGCAGAGGTTATGTTTGCTCCAGCGATGGAGCGTTTGAAGGATGGCGTCCACCTGAGGCCGAGCGTGATGCAACGCCTTGGACATCCATAAGCGGCGGCCGCGCACTTGAAGAGCGCGTTAAACTTTAATTCGATTTAATCAAGCGGAATTTTCAGTATTCTTGCGTAAAGTAGGGCGGCCTCGGACGCAAAAAGTTTCAAGCGTTTTGTTTATTCCGCATGTATTACACATACTACGCCGAAAGGAACTTTTGAGGTGCGGGAGAAGTTTCTGTTGCGCTTGCAAAAATGTGGCAGGGAAAACATGCAAAGTAGCTTGAAGCACAACAAACGCAACTGAAAATTGACAGTAAAAACTTTAACGCAATCATCTACGACTCAACTTCAACCACTACGAGACCGATACAAGTAATAAACACTTTAGTTTTGACCGATACCGACACCGAGTACTGATACCATTGATACCGTTGTGGTCAGCTATCGGGTCGATATCGATTCTTGATATCGGTAATTGACCTAGACGCGATGTACTAACTAAAAAACGACTTTTGTCTGTTCTAGTTAATATGGTAACTAAAGGCTACATTAGCATGTTTTAGCATGTTTTTCCAAACAAAAACAAATGCGAACATTTGTCCTTTGGTCTGATGAGTCCACACTGTATAAATACAGCATATAAAATAATTATGTTCAGATAAAATATAGTTTTATAGATTCTGTATCTACTCTTGGACCGTCCAGTAATAACAAAAAAATAAAACATTTAAAGCAAAAAAAAGTAACCTGTAAAATGTGGATACATTTGCATTGGCAAGTATTCAATATGAAACATAAAAATTAAATGTAATAATTGCAGAAATAAAATGTAATAATTGTTTAAAACAAATAAGCTAAGTTGTTGATTCATTTTCAAGCATAAAATCTTTTCGTCTATGCAATTTAGTGATAACTGAAGACCACGTTAAAGCATAAATATGAATTAGCATTTGAATATTGATATATTTCATAAACAAAGCAGTATGTTTTTCCATAGATTTTCTGGGCAAATGTTGTCAAAATGTTGGGACCCGAGCAAACTAAATAAATACAATAAAAAGGCAATACTTTGCTGAAACAATTGTAAGGAAGAACAACGAGTGGAATATAATTTTTTGGGCCAAGAAATACAAACATTTGATCAGTGGAACTTTGTCCTTTGATCTGATGAGGTCCCCAACGATTGGTGCAAGGGCAGCACCTAAAATAATCACGTTTTGGATCTGAATTCTTAAACAGCTTATTGAGTTGTGCTTTGGTTTGTTTTTTGGCGCCGCCTCTGGCGGCTGTTGAAATTGCATTTTGTAGTGAGGAAGGACAGTGTGGCTTCACTTGAGAGCAGTCACCGTCGGTGACACACACGTTGTTGTGTCTTCCTGTGAAATCCGGCGTCTGGAAGTTGTACTTTGTTTGTAAGAACGTTATTTATGATAACATGCCCCAAATTAGTTTGTTGGATTCAACAACTTATATGTGGCTAACATGCTAGCTAATGTTAATTCTTATCCTCAGCGCGTTATATACAGTAGTGCTGCCTTGTATACGTAGGGGCAAATACATTTTTTTATTTTCAAACGTTCCTAAAATACGTGTTTTCTTCTGATAACGGGCCATTGGTTTTTGTAGCAAGAAAATTCCACTGAGAGCTGGCTCAAAAGTAACTGTTGAATTCCAATTAGTCCCGTTTGCATCTCTTTAATTTTTTTTTCCCTACATGCCAGCAGGTCTCAACGAGGTAGGGGGTGTTAGCGGCATGTAAATTAGCCAAATGCTAATGTCAAGACTAATGATGTTGAGAGCGGGAGAAGATTTGGGTGCGGCGGATACACGGCGACTTTTCATGGAACGTTTCTTTACAAAAGATCACATGGAGAAGAAGAAATGCCCTGGCCTGGCCTGGCCTGGTCTGGCTTCTTCTTCTTCTTCTTCTTTTTTTTTTGCCATCTTTAATGCTGCCCTCTGCATCGCTGCCTCGGTGCTTCTTCTGCCGCTATTTAATTATGCTGTGTGAATTTGGGATTTTTCCCTCCAGCATTGAAATAGAACGTGAATTATTAAGGTGTGTTTGTATAAATTATTATTGCTAACTCCAGGCGCTGCTCTCTCTCTCTCTCTTTTGAGAAAGACTCCCTCTCTCGACCCGCTCCTGGCCTTTGCATGCTAGCAACTCTCTCGCTCACTTTTTCAGTCTTTGCATATGCATCTCTGGCCTTTTTGCTTCTTTTTAACCATTCATCACATCGTTGCTTTTTTTTTTTTTTTTTCCATGCACTCTGATGTTGCGTTGTCGCACAATGAGCGCAAGCTGTTGAAAATCTAGCCTGGGGCCTATGTGCAGGCCTCTTAGAGACTATACTAAAAATAACATGAAATAATAAAACTTTGTGGTATCAAGTGAAATATGTTTGAGGAATTTGTGATAAATGGCGGGAAACAATTTAAAACTTCATCCGGTCACCATTACATCAGAAAAAACAAATACAGACACCCTACCTTTTGGTGAATAGCCTAACACTTATTTTTAGTTCATACAACAATCAAATTTCACCAGATTGTTAAGCTTTAGTACAGGGAATTAATTCACATATTTGACATAGAGTCCAAAATCATCACAGCCAAAAACACATGTGATCTTAGCTATGCGTCAGAGTTATCAATAATAAGAGACACTGTAATGCTAAGCTAGCTAGTTAAATAGATACATATGGTAATAGCGATAGATACACAACTAGCTAGCAAGATAGATAGATAGATAGATAGATAGATAGATAGATAGATAGATAGATAGATAGATAGATAGATAGATAGATAGATAGATACTGCAGCTAGTTCGTGATAGCGAGCTAGCTAGAAAGATGGTAACATACTATAGCAAGTGAGCATCAGCTAGCTAGCTAGATAGATAGACAAAAAAGATAGACGGACACATAGCTTGTTAGCTAGCAACACAGCTAGCTAGACATATCAGTTCTACGTTAGGCTTCATTTCACTTTGCGTAAAAATCCAGGAAAGTTAAACATAAAAGGATAAAAGGATGAAATTGAATGTTTTTCTGAAAAAGTTTGAACACCCCTGCAGATATTTTGCTGCTCATGTTCACACGTCGACCGCAAGCGGAGGCCAAGCGGTGACCTTTTGTGCATCTTCGTGAAAAGTAAGGCCCTGAGTTAAAATGCTGCTCTGTAACCCGAGCGTTCCTCTGAAGGCCGCCGCCTTGAACGAAAATCCGATATTTCGCGCGTTGGAGGTCGGAACGTATACGTTTGCCCCTCCCCGCGTGCCGTCGCGGCAGCATCTCGCCTTTGGTTTTCCGCGTGTCAGCTTCTGGCGCACCATCCAGGTGAATCCTTCTTTTCCTTGTCACCGCCACCTATTTCGGCATCCGAGCCCCGCCTACGCTCCTGGCGCCGCCCCCCTCGATGCGTTTTGCGTCGGCGCAGTAATTTTCCGTTTGATTTCGGAGGTAATGCATTTTTTACAAATCAAAGAGGAAGCGAGGCGACCCCCCCCCTCCCCCCTTCCCCGTCTTCCATCCTTCACCTCCTCCTCCGCCCACCACCCCCAAGCCCTCAGCTCCCCGCCCAGGGCCAGAGAGGAGATAAAGGAGCCTCCATCATTTCCTTGTTAGTTTTGATTTGGGCAGCGCAGGGCTTTCAAGTTCCTCCCCATCACCCCCAGAAACATTATAACTAGCAGCCCTGGGAATAGCGCTGCTCGCGCACGCTCGCGCCTACACACACTCACGGGTACACGCAGACGCACACACGCACAGATCGCAAGTATACACGGTGCGATAAAAAAAACAGGTAGGCGCTCAGGTAGCCGACACAAATAAAGACGTAGAGCCCATCGATAGTGACTGAATCGATACGGCCGGAGAGCACTTTTGTTTGGCTAAAAAAGACGTCCTGATGGAAGAGCACAAAAGCCAGAGCGCGATTTATCGGGGAGGGGGCGCAGAGGACGGCCGACTCCGAACAAAAGGGGTCTGATGATGGATCGCGTGTTGACAATGCGCTAAACGCCCGACCCGGGAAACTGCAGCACCGCGGGCCAAAAGGAGCCCGCAGGAGCGTTTGATGCCGCGCGCCGTGCTATGCTAGCACTCGGAAACCGGACAGAGGCGGGCGTTTTACGATTCACCGTTTGCCGGGGCCCCGGGCCCCCGTCGTCGTCGCTCCGCCGTTTTTGTCAAGACTAGGCGTGGGCCAATTTTCCGTGGTGTTAAAAAGTCAAAGTTTTCTCTTTTGCTTCGTCGAAACAAATGGGGCGTTTAACGCCCGTGCAGTATTTTGACCATTTTTGGGACATTTTCTTCCGGTATTTTATCCGAGGGCCCTCGGGGGATTGATTGATTTTTTGGGGGGGATCAAGAAATCTTTGTGGCCAATAACGACCGCCGACAAGAGAGTTTAACCCTTGTGCAGTATTTTGACCGTTTTGGGCTCCTTCTCTTCCGCATCATTCTGGAAGTATTTTAGCCAAGGGGTAGCCGACTCCTTGTATCGTGATATAAGTGGTCGTGCCATGTTGAACTTTGACATGTTGTCAGCATCTGGGTGAACTTTCAGTTCCCTCGTGTCTTATTTCACCGCTTTTCCTTTGATGTGAAATGCATTTGAGCATTTTTGGGTCATTTTCTTCCACATCTTTCTTGCAGTATTTTGGCCAAAAGATGGCACACTCCTGCCAGTGTGACATTCAAGTATTTCTGCCATACTTTGACGTTTTGTCACTATCCGGGGGAAATTTCAGCTCCTTAACATCCTCTTTCAATGCTTCCCCTTTGATGGACAAAATCTCAAACCTGATAAAAGCCTCGGTTGGTTTGGTCTACATTTTATTTTTGCGTCGGTTGACGTCATGCGTGTTTGGGGACTTCTTCCTGCCAAACACATCCGACTGATGTTGGCTTGAGCAAGCGGGCCCAGTGGAGGCGAGGTTAGTGGGCCAGAATTTTCAAGTGACGCTATTCAACCGAGGGGGCGGGGCAACAAAAGAAGAAGGCCAGAGCGACGGGTCACGATATAAAAAGATAGCGAGGCGCTTTTTCTTTGCAGAACATGAAACAAACTGTGCATGCGTCTCATCTTTTTTTTTTTTTTGGGGGGGGGTGGCCCCTGAAAAAGGCGGCGAGCGAGGCCTCCGCCCCGTCTTCTCTTTTCTTGCCTCTCGCTGCGTTCCTCTCCCTGCTCAGCTCTGACACACTGCTGCGCCTCGGGCTGCAACTACACAGGGACTGTGCGATGTGCGTTTGGAAAAGCGCAAGTGGAGACCAGGGGGAGGAGGAAGACAACAGGAACCTGTCCTTCCACCAGCACTAGGATATGGATATGCAGTATTTGTAGCGTTCTCGCAAAATCGGGCCTGTGAGATGTTCTGATGAGATCTCGATCCAGTATATTCCAATTCCACATTTCCTTCCCTTTAAGATGTTAGACAATACATGCTGGTAGCTAAAAAATGGTCCAAATTACAGTTGCAGACAAAATTAACCACAGTGAAATTTGTTTTTCGGGGGGACTACTTTTCACTGTAGGTGGTTGCGACTATTTTTAGCTCATGACATTTCGGCCATGGCACATTATTGAGCATATTAAATGCAAAGACGCATTTAAGGTGAGGGGAAGTGTGCGGATCGCGGTGAAATATTTACACATTATTTAGCATAGTAAATGCAGTATTTTGGATGATAATTGTACAAGTGACAAAGACACGTCTAAGATGAGGGGAAGTGTGTAGATGATTCGAACATAATTTTTAAAAAAAAAGCTTTTTGGAGGGCCTACTTTTTGCTGCGGATTGTTACAGCTAGCTTTAGCTCGTGACGATCTGTGTTGCAGCACATTTTTTTTGGATATTAAATACCATATTTCAGAACAAATTTGGTAAGGGTGACATAAGGAAACATCTAAGGTGAGGGTGGATGTGTAGATCACACGGAAAAGAAAGTTTTCGAAAAAAAACCTATTTGGAGGACTACTTTTCGATGTGGATGGTTACAGCTAGCTTTAGCTCATGGGGATTTGAGTTGCGGCATATTTTTAGTATGTTATATGTCATTTTTAGATGCTAATTGGTAAATGTGACATGAGGAAATATTTAAGGCGAGGGTGGATGTGGAGATTACGAGAAAATGACATTTTCTGGAGAAGAAAAAAGCCATTTCAGGGGGACTACTTTGAGATGTGGATGGTTACAACTAGCTTTAGCTCATGGGAATTTGAGTTGTGGGGCATTCTCGCTTTTTTAAATGCCATCATTTAGAGGCTAAATGGTTAATGTGACATGAGGAAACATCTAAAGTGAGGGCGGATGTGTAGATCACGAGGAAATGACATTTTCTTGAAAAAAAAAAGCTTTTTCAGGGGGACTACTTTCCTTTTAGCAGCAAACGCTCACAGCTCCGCCACAAAGACCGTATCAAGGCACTTGACAATTGTTCTCACTAACGCATGATAAAATTCCAAGGCGAGTGTGTCCGCAACTCACAAGAGAGTGTGTTTGTTTTCCCGACTTTTTCCCGAAAGGAGGAGAACTTCCCACAAGTTTCCAAGAGCGGGCGAGTGGCCGGAGAGAGCAGGATGTATTAGTATTACATATAGTGTGGAATGGGGTGGCGGCGAAAAAATAAATAAATAAGGAAAAAGACCGGGCTAGTAAGAGGATGAAGAAGAAAGTATCAATCGATAGGGTTAAATTATTCATCGTCATTAATTATCGATCGCTCGGCGTTGCCGGGGCTCGTCCGCCTCGCGCCGGAGTTGAAAGGCGGGAAAGCGGGCTTTATTAAAACCGGCTCGGGCCTCATTGTTTCATGTCCCGCGGCTAAAAAAAGGGAAAAAAGAGAAAAAGCAGCGGCGGAGTTTGCTCGGGCCTAGCTATCGCTATCGCGGCGCGCCCGTGCTGGGGGGGAGCTGACACGGGCGCGCGCGCGCGCCAACGGCGGCGGCGTCTCGCTCCGATCGATGCGGGATCAATGGCTCGCGCGGACTAATAGCCCGAGAGCGCCTTTGATCTGGCGGATGAGAGATCAAAAAACGCGCGCGGGAGCCGGGCGGCGAGCTGACCTTCGCGCGCGCGCACGTGCGCCGGCATGCGCACTCGTGAGGTTTGTTTTTGGCAGCGCAGGTTTGGCTAGCAGGGAAACCAACTCTGGTGGTGCCTTGAAAGGGGGTGGGAACTCCAAATTTGAAAAGTGTTTTTTGGAACCACCGGAAAAATACGAAATACAGCAAAAGCATGTTTATTCATTTTCTTTTCACGCCATTCAACATGTAGAACAGCACACGTCTCGACGTCCTCGTTCGCTCACCTTCACCGTGGTAAAAGTACACACGCACTTTCAGCTTCACGAGTTAGACTACTTTTGTCTTTTCAAATTAAGAGCAAATTAATTAGAACCTGAAGCAATTTATTGCTAAATTGCAGTAGTTAGCAACTTTAACCATTAGCAATTTTCTGGCAGATGAGCCAGAAATAAAACGCAATCTAGTTTCTGGGGTTGCGGAAAAAAGATGCCGGGATACACCACTACAAAATGTAGTTCCAATCCTAAAATGCTTTGTGTTAGTGTTAGTAGGGGTATTTTGCTGGAATTGAAGGGGTACATAAGACTTCAACAAGGTTTCTCAGCTAATATAATGCTTTTAAAAACCGGACAGAAAGACGACTTTGTCTTTTCAAATCAAGAGCAAATAAATTGGAACATGAAACAACTTTTTACTAAATTGTATTGAGCTGATTGCTTTGCGAAAAAAATGATGCATTCCTTAATTTTAAGTTTACTTGAATGCAAATCATCATTAGTAGCAAAATTTTCTGAATTAAAACAGATGTTACACAATCGATTTCCTGGGGTTGCAGAAAAAAGTGGCCAAGAAATACCACTACAAATGTAGTTCCAAAAATAAGGCTTTTTTTTCCATCCAAAAATGATTTGCGCTCTTTGCTCACAAAATTATCGACAATATTTCACCAAAATGGTCGAGGATGCTGACCCCAAGTGGACAAAAATACCTCAAATCCTTAAACATATTTTGACTTTTTATGCTCAAAGCTTTCATATAAATAATAACGTCAATATTTTCTTTCTACTTTGAATGCTTCGTCTATTCATAAATCCCAGAGAAATAAATACTCCTAAATAATAATAATAATAAAAATAATAAATACAACTGCTAAAAAAAGTAGCTTAAGCTATAAAAATACCACAATGTGATCACCAAACGCTTTAATGATAGACATAAATAATAAATAAATGAATATACATGTACCTTGCAGGAATACCAATGACCACAGCGCGACACTTCTGCTAACGACCCTGGCTAGACTTAGCTCCTCCCGATAGGCGAACATCTGGCGAGATGCATCTTTGCGATATACTTCCTTTACACCAATTCTGACTTTTTACTTGCTCGGTTGTCGCTATTGTTGGAATGAGCTTTTTTACGTCAGTGTGTGTGTTTGCGTCTTGGACCGGTGCAAATTTCGATGACGCTGAACAGTCATGTCGGCGGCAGATGTCTGATTCGTATCCGACTTGAACAAGCGGCCCGATTCGGATCCGGCGATATCCAAATTCTGCCGCCGCCAATGGACCGAAACAGGAGGGCGGGAAAAACATTGGAAAAGCGTCAGTCGCTCCAGCCAAATCTCGCCTTGAAATGCGCGCGTGCGTGCAAGCAAGCGTGCGTGTTTTCGCTCCCGTTACGTCTTCTGACGAGGCCACGCCAACAACAAGGGAACCATCTGTCGTTTCCTTGGAACAGATGAGTGTCCTGTGGGCTCGACTTCACGCCTGGAGAGAATCCTGCGCCTGTGTGTGTGTGAGTGTGTGTGTGTGTGAGAGCTTGGTTTGGGTTCAATAGAAGGTGGTGTCACGCAAAAATCAAAATCAAACAAGAGGCTAGCGCTCGTTTTGTTGACGGGTAAACTTGGCTAAAATGTCCGCTTATTGTCATTGACTGAGCATAAACAGTGCAAAATGAGTGCTGCGTTCGAGGGCGTGGTTTATATTTTCACATTTTCTGCTCAAACTTCGCGTTGTGTCCTGAGATAATGGCAGTTACAAATTGTCCGAGTTTACAGGGGGAAGAGATAGTTTTATTTGTGGGAGGCATTCATTCAAGTTAAGAAATAGGGGCGTTCGATACTACTTTTTTCAGATCGATACTAGTATGAGCGCTCCGTTTTTGGGCAGTCACCGATATCAATACCAAGTACCGATAGCGCCGCTACTTTTGATATAAATTATATTCTGAAGAAAAAAAACAAACGATTTTTCACTCACGCGGACACACGCGCGCACACACACGCCCCCTTGGGCCGCGTAGTGGTCGAGTTACTCCCTCCATCGCTCTCACTTCCCGAATTAACCACTCAAGAAGTCACCACTGACTCAATCAATAGCTCATACATAAAACCTGCTATAATCGCTCCCTCTGCGTGTCCGTCTCCCCCCACACCCCCCCCACCCCCACCCCCTGCCTCCTCCTCTTCGCTGGCCTTTTTTCAGACTGTCCGTTTTCATTTTTTTCTTTTTTTTTTAAGGTGGTTTGTTACAAAACGGCGTCGTCACTGGCAAACTCCATTTTCTTTTTCTGACAACATAGCTCATGCACAGTGGAGCCTTCTAATACTTGAACTGCCAAAATGACCACGTTCCCCAAATATAGGCGCGGCCGTGTATATGGTGCACACTTAGTTTTGGGGTCAAATTCTGGTATTTTTTATGTTATCGTGTATAAGGCGCAAAAACTATACCTTTGTAAACTCTTCATATTTCTTGCGTTATATAATTTTTGCGGGTTACATGTGTTTCGGATTTCCCACATTGTACGCGGTCGGTGAATGCAGCACCAGCGTCGAATGCACTCAAAGCAGTTGTTTTTCCTTTTCCTGGCGACGCAGCTCAAGTTCGTTTTGCCGTAAATACCCAAAGTTGCGCACCATCTGCCTTCCACCAAGTTTATGATTGCGTGTATATGCCAAAAGACCGCAATTAAAAAAAGGGTCCAAAGGAACACCTTTCCGTGTTACACAGCTCCATAATTGAATCAGCTGGAGACATCATAACCCCGACATGATCCTCTCCGTCTTAGTAATTTAACATTATATCGGATAGGCTCGGACGTTGGTTCAGCCTGCTCGCTTCTTTTATTGAAAATAATGCAGTAACAAGCTCGGCTAATGCGAGCTGCTGTTAGCTTCAACAGGCACTGGCCGCTAACAGTCAACTGACGTCCGCCCTCTAGCTAGTAGCTCGTAAGAAAAAAAAAATCAAATTTGAAATGCAAACTTTGACGCGGTTTTCGCGTTGCGTAAAAATCTGGCATTTTCAAATTTAGAGGCGTTTCAAACTCCTTCCTTTTCAAATCCACCCGATTCTCACTTTATGCATAACATGAAGTTGTTCACACCGGAGCGACACGCAAACTTTCCCGTGTCACGTCTGCGAGGTCACCTGACGCTACGCTAACGTTGCGCTACTTCCCACGCTTTTTTTCCTTCGCCGCTGAAATCCCTGACCCGGATTGCGTTCGTGTTCCACACATCAATATGACATTAGTTCCTGTTTAACTGGGAGACATCCATTGTTCCTACAGTGTGTTACCACTGCAACATACACACACACACACAAATGCAAGGGAGGTAGAAAAAAAAAAAACATAGAATTTTAAAAATGCTAAGGCCTCCTCTGGCCGCTTCTTCTTCTTCTCCTTCTTCTTCTCTGCCTGTCTCGGCAAAGTCTTTGATTCATCCGTACAGTTTGATCTGCTAGAGAGCGAGTTTTGTAAACACATTTTTCGCGATCATATAGCCACGGGCAAGGGGAGCGCCGGGCCGGGAAGAAGAAAAAGAAGAAGAGGAGGGAGCAGGGCGAGAGGGACGTTTAATGAGGGTGGGGGGGGGGGCAGACTGACAGAACATACAAGGGTGTTCGCACACACACACACACACATAGTGAAATGAGCTCATGGTGTCAAAAAAAGACACGTCCACCACATAAAGGTGGGACGTCAAAAGTGGCACACTGAGATAGGACGCGAAGCAAACACACACGCTCGCTCGGCTCCGATTGATAGTTTGAGCTGAGGCCGAGCATCGCAAGAGGTTGACGAAATGTGAAGCAACCGTGACAAAAAACCAGGCAAGCTCCGCAGGGCCAAAAGGGGGGCGGGCCGCACGGGTGACATGGCGTTTCCTCGCGACGTCGGCGTCGACGACATCGTTGCGAGTGCCCCACTCCGGCTTTGACTCCGCCACGTGCACATCTCTTTTTTTTAACTCAACCGGTCAGTTGTGTCCGCTGTCGTGTCCGTTTTGTCCCAGCGAGACAGCAAAGTCAATTGCATTCCACCCAAACACATGAGACATGATTGGAAAGGCCGGGATGTCCTCAAATGAGCACACTAGGACTTAGTAGTGAGGGGGGGGGGGGGGGGGGGGTCTCACGATTCGATGACGATTTCAGGGTCTCCGATTCGATTCAGAATCGATTTTCAATTTGCAAAACATGGTCGTACTACTTCAGTCTGTTTTACAAGATGCAATAACAAAGCCAAACATATTATTTTACATTTATTAACTCATTCAATGCCAGGGACGTTTTTTAAGAGTCCATTCAATCCCACATACTTGAGTGCCGATTTAATACTTAAATATCGGGAAATTAAAGTCCTTAATGTACTTAAATAACCCAAAAATGTGTCAAAAAAGAACTGACCCGATATTTGGGTCCATTTGACCCAACTTCCTGGTTGTACAAAGACACATATGTTTTGCAGGCTGCATTGTACAAATTAAACCATTTTTGGACTGCCTTGCATAAAGAAAAGTCGGAATGATGGGTCAAATTGATCCTTTTAGAACCCTTTATTGGGTTATTTTTGACCCAACGATTATTACAGTGAAATAAAGTGAAGTTTTCATCAAGTAAACACACTAATAACTGTTGAGGCAAAAATAAACCAATTATAGTTCCAAAAAGGGTCAGTTTGACCCAATTTTCCCAGTAAGGCAATTTTGGGTCAATTTGACCCAACTACCTGTTTTTTTTTTTTTTTTTTCACCAAAATAATCCTTTTATTTTGAGGTGTCTCATTCAAAATGACCCACTTGCAAAACACGTCAAATTGACCCAAACTTTGACTCAGTTTTTGACTCAGAATTGGGTTATCTTTGACTCAAGTGTTTTTAGAGTGAAAGTCAGCAATTTGGTACAGAAAATATGACTGTATTCAAAAATTTGGATTTACACGAACTCCCAGCAAACGTGAGAATGTACTCATGTATTCAATTTAAAACAAAATAAACTAAAGCACCCTGAGAAATACATTTATTCCATTTTCAAACCAGGTTCCGCTTTATGTTAGTGTAATGGTCCAGCTATGTTTGCCCATAGATATTTTTAAAAAGAGCAAAGTTAAAATAAATGCAAATTGTCATGCTGAAAAGACGTTTTGAAACATTTTTTAAATAATGCAGAGCAATAAGATGAGCAGATGACATCACAATTAATAAATATAAGCAATAATAAGTGAAGTGCTAAAAAATAAACTACATGGTTCAACGTTATAGAAAAAAGTCTGAGGTTACAATTTGCATAACAAAATCTAATTTGTTGGAATTACAGATGACCCTATAAATAACTAGATGACGTCATAACACAAGATCTATGAGTGCCACAACAGATCGCAAAAAAGTCCCCAAAAGCAGATCGTCAAAACAAAAATGGCACAATCAGCTAGAAGTACCAACAGATTTCAAACATATATTCTGAAAAGAAGTAGCTCTCGATCTTGAAATCGTGTATAAAAGAATGTTTTAGAAAACAAAAACAAAGCCAACTTAATGACGTCACAATTACGAAAACAGGCGATGGGGGCCTTCCGCTCATAGAACTCGCTTTTGTTTATTTTCCTAAAAGAACTTGCACAATTCCCCAAACTAGAAAAAAAAAGAAATCAATTTTCCTTTCATTTTTTCCTTCCTTGCATTTTTTTTTGTTAACTTGAGCCATGCTGCTTTTAAGTGCGCAGATTTATAGCTGCGAGCGGGAAAGTCATTGCACGTGTGTGTGCGTGTGTGTTTGCATGCGTATTGCAGCGTTTCCTCTTCCTCTTCTCGCTTTCCTTCCCTTTTTCCCCTCCTTTCTGTCTTTGTGCGCCGTCCTGGGAATTGTTGCGAGCGTCCACAAACACACTGCAAACACCCGCCGGCCCAGCGCCATCGATTTCTAATTAGACGGCGGGATAATCGTTGCGGAGAGATGCAGCAGAAGAAAAAAAAAAAAAACCGAAGAGGAGAGTGTGAGATGCCGCTAAATAAATAAATAAACGAATTAGAAGGCGGATTAGATTCTTTTTTTTTTTTTTAACCAAACAAAGGTGATCTAGTGAGGAAAGAAAAAAGGAACAATTCAAATAAAAGAGTCAAACAATTAGAAAGAGAATTTAAGCAACGGGATGAGTTTATTGAAAAATGACTTTTAAAAAATACGTGAGGTTTTTTGCGATTACATCTAATTTTAACGTGTAAATGATGAGATAAATTTATATTACGGGTTTTTTTATTTTTCCCCTCGCACCGTGCACGTTTCGTCGCAGTTTAATATTAAAATTACATTGATGCGAACTATGTCGGGATGTTGTGTTTGACAGTGAGAACTCGTAAAAGAAAAGTTACGTCTCGGAATGATTTTTCTCTTCGCCCCACGTTTTTTTCCCCACAGAATAATTCTAAAAGGACAACGATATCCAAACTACTTTAGATGCTGTGTTCAGGGTCATTGCGAAATCCAGCTTTCCTCGTAAAAGGAACGGGCTGATTTTCTCCTCAATACACTTTGTTTTTCACACGATAATTCTAAAAGGACATTGGTATATGCAAACCACGTCAAACGTTGTGTTCAGTAACAGTGCGAAATCCGAGCGTTCTTTGTAAAAGGAAAGTTTCGCGTCTCGGAGTGATTTCTCACCTCTTCACAGAATAATTCTAAAAAAAAAACCATTGCTATAAGTAAACTACGTTATATGTTACGTCCATGAACAGTTGGAAATCCTATAATTTATCGCAAAAGGAAAGTTACACGTCTCGGAGTGATGTTTCCTCTCGCCACACGTTTTTCGGAGAATAATTCTGAAAGGCCATCGACAAACGTAAATTACTCAGATGTTGTGTTCAGGGACAGTGCGAAATCCTAGCTTTCTCCGTGAAAGGCTAGTTACACGTCTCGAAACGTTGACTTGCAATCGCTTTTTCTATCTACACAGTTTGGACACTTTGTCCTCTTCTTTCGTGCCGCATGTATGCAGTGTGACGTGGCGGCGGCGGCGAGGGGGTGTTCAGGAGAGCTCGTTTACTTTAATTAACGTTTCATCATCCTCGACTCGGAACCGCGCACCCAAAGGCAAGGTGCGCACGCTTTCATGCGCGCCACCCCTTCATCATCATCATCATCTTCTTCTTCTTCCTGCTCCGGGCTGACCACTTTTCATGTTTCTTCTTCTTCTTCTTGGGCAAGCCATCAAGCAGCTCTCTGGACGCTCTTGTTAGTTAATTTGAAAAGTCAAGCTTCGAAGGCGACTTTTCTTCCTTTTTTTCAGGGATTTAAAAAAAAAAAATCCAACTGCCAGTGAACGCATCCTATCCCCTCCGGACAGTTCATTAGGTTCGGTTCATTATACGCTTGTTCAACTTCAGCCGGGAAAACTGACCAACACAAAAATAGCAATGCTATGGGGGGTGAAAATAAGGGCGATAGAGTGAAAGACTACTTTTAAACGATCATTTTTATAGGACTTCATAAAAATCCTGTAATGCCCTCGCATATGGGAAAGGCGAGCCGTGGTCGTCATTGCAAGTTTTTAGCAAGTTACCAAACGCAGGGAGAAGAAACGCCACAGGCACAGAAAATAAAAAAAAATATATATAAGGTACTTAAGAACTATGTTGAAGTGAATTGAGGTGTAACATTTAGACAAAACCAGTACTTTGCCACCATCTAGATATATCTTGGTGCTAACGTCATGGTGAAATGAGTTGAGGAGCTAATGTTTGGCTTTGGTGCCATCTAGATGCATCTTGGTGACAGAAATGTTAAAGTAATTCCATTTAGACAGAAGTAGTACTTTGCTGTCATCTACAGGCATATTTGTCGTAAGAAGTTGAGGAGCTTTAGTTTGACAAAACAGTCCTTTGCTGCTATCCAGAAGCATCTTCGCGTTAAACAACTTTTTACATTGCGCTATGTTAAAACGAATCGAGAAGTTTCATTTGGACAAAAGTAGTGATTTGGCGCCACCTAGTAGAAACTTGGTACTTTGTTTAAATGATTTGAAGAGCTTCATTTGGACCAAAATAGGGCTTTGGTGCTTTCTGGAGCGGCTTTGTTTCCGAAGCACTGTGTCGAAGTGAGTTGAAGAGCTGACAAAAGTAGCGCTTCGCCGCCATCTGGTGGCACAATGGTGCTAAAGGTGGCGTGTTGACATGAGTTGAGGAGCTTCACTGAGGCCAAAGTACTGCTCTAAGCCCTTTAGGCCGGATCAAACAGATGTTCCACCAAGCCCAGACAAGAGAAGCTGCAATAAAAAGGGCGGATTGAGTTAAAGCGGCGCTCCGGTGCGGTGGCGCGCAGGTGGGCACCGAGCGTGCCGCTGCCGGTGGAAACGCTTTTTAAAACATTTACAGCGCTAACCGGATTTGAGGCCTGCCGGGGTTAAGGGCTTGATGAAATGGGAGCGGGCGCGCCGGGAGCCCGGAGGTGAGAGCTCACATACAAATTGACAGGAGAACTCAAGGCTAAGAATACGCCGGGCGGGCCGCCGCTCGTCTGCTCGCCGTTCCGATGAGTCGCCGTCCCGCCGTCTCGCCTTTTTGACCTTAGGCCGCCCTCTGACGTCCACTTGAAATGACGTCAAAGTGCCCGCGGGCTGGCGCTGCCGACGCCGCGAGACCGAAGCGTTTGCATTTACAAAAAAAAAAAAAACATAGCGCCTTTGGGGTTAGCCTCTGAGATATTTGTACTGGCTAAAATGGTAAGGAAATGGAATCCGCTTGCAAAACTGACAACATAATGCCTTATCGGGCTTTTATTTTGAAGTTTTTCCTCAGAGCACCGGTTACGTCGCGATTAGCTCGACACATCCGCGTCTCCGCTAGCCGCCGACTTGTGGACCGGTCGTACGGCGCGTTCAAATGCCGTCGGACAATGCGATAGCCTTATCAGGCTTTTATTTTGAAGTTTTTCCTCAAAGCCATGTTAACATCCCAATTAGCTTGACACATCCGCGTTTCAGCTAGCCGCCCACTTGTGGACCGGTCGTACGGCGCGTTCAAATGCCGTCAGACAATGCCATAGCCTTATCGGGCTTTTATTTTGAAGTTTTTCCTCAAAGCCATGTTAACATCCCGATTAGCTTGACACATTTGCGTTTCAGCTAGCTGCCTGCTTGAGGACCAGACGTATGGCGCATTCAAATGCCGTCAGAGAATGCGATAGTCTTATCTGGCTTTTATTTTGAAAATTGTCCCCAGAGCACTAGTTACGTCCCGATTAGCCTGACATGTCCCTGTCTCCGCTAGCTGGCAACTTGAGGACCAGATGTATGGCGCATTCAAATGCTGTCAGAAAATACAATAGCGTTATCAGGGTTTTATTTTGAAGTTTTTCCTCAGAGCCATGCTTTTGTTCCGATTTTCCTGACACGCCCACGTCAGTAAGAGGGTCACACATACGGCGCATTCAAATGCAGTAGGACATTTCAAACTCCTGCCGAATACCATCGATTCAATAAACCTTAATTTGAATTACTAATATTAATAATCGTTACTAATGTCATATAGTTGTTTAATGACAAACATTTCCTCGGACGTTTTTTAAATTCTAACAATATGTCCATAAAATTAGAAAATGACTCCATGAATTTCAGCCAATGATTCACAAAACCGCTCTTTTTTTTGAGACTTGTATAACATGATATCGAAGCGATATCTGATATTGAAGATACCCCTCCTATTTGCACTCTTTCAAAATGCGTTTAAAGACTTTTCCAAATGCTGTAAAAACCTGCGTCGGAGCATCTAAATGCGATATTTGCGAACTCCTCTCGCACGGGTCGCAGTTTGCTCGTCCTCTTTTGTTGTATTTGTCACCGCGCCGCGTTCGGCGCCCGCCTCTTTCAAGCCTCTCGTAACTCCGATCATGGAAACGACGACGAGCTCATAACGCGGCACGCACAAAACAGGCCGAGAATTCGATCTCTTCCCTCAAACACACGCGGGAACACACACTGTAGTGAGTGTTGCGTTGTCAAATGGAATCTCCAGTTGAGTGCGTGTTCCACCTGGCGCGTGGGCGTATAACGCGAGCGCGCCATGACGGATGACTGAATTAGAGCCATAATGACAAGTGACGCCGGCGTTAGCGCCGCCGCGGAGGGCGCCAATCAACAACGGAGGCGCGAGGAGAAGGCGCAAAGGCGCCACCGGGAGACGGCGGAAGTCACCGGCACCCTTTTGGAAACGCTCACTTTTCGCGCGCCGGAGTCAGTGAGGTGCTTTTCGCGTTTCCACGGTGACGGATGAGGACGCGGTGCCGTAAATCATCTCGCCGCGTAACAGCAGAAATGGACCAGGGGTGTCCAAACTATGGCCCGGGCGCCATTTGCGGCTCTCCCTCCACACTTTTGCGGCCGCTGGAATGTATTAAAAATGCCTGAAATGTTTGAAACTTTTATTATTATTTTTTACCGTGAATAATAGGTTAATGGAAAAAAATATATGGCCCTTACGTCTTTCTATATGAATCTTATGGCTGATAAACTGCCATTATGGCAGATAAACTCCGCCATTGCGCCTCTCTGATCATGGAGACTTGAACACAGCATCTGATCGTGTCTGTTCATCTTGCCTCGCTCCAGCACTGTCCCACCCATAGCAGCATCTGATTGGTCAGCCGTGCAAGAGCCACTGCCAGAGCCAATCAGTAGTGAAAGCCATATATGGCTTTATGCGCATATGTGCAAAGAGCACGGACACAATGGAGAGAACCTCTAAAAACACATGAAATTATCGCGTATGTTAAGTGTGCTATATAAATAAAGTTTTGAATCCCGCTAGCCTTCTAGGCTAGCATACGCCAGTAGCCTTTCTAGGCTAGCATACGCTAGTGCGCAAGCCACAGGAGATGCTTTCTGTGTCGATTGAGAAATCCCAAGCCGTTTAAATGAAGTATTGGGCTTTGTGATATCACTTTCACGCATTCAGCTAGAGTTTACTGTTAACAACTGACGAGGATAATTGGGTGACGTGGGTGGAAGACTTCCACCCAACGCAGGTCAAATAAACTCCACAAAGGAAGTCCAATTAGTGCTTAATAGATCCAGTGTCTGGAATGTATTATAGCGGTAAACAGTGGTACGTGCGGGCACTTCAGGGGCTAACTGGAATTTTAATAGGCTTCCCGCAGTCTTTAGCATAACTGAATGCTTTTGAATGCCACAGCAAGAACAGTGCGTTTTCTTTTCAAATAAGAGCAGATTAATTGGAACATGAGTCCTTTGCCAAATATCGCATGTCTTTATTTTGTGACGCTTTCCACGGCTTGGCGTTTAGTGACGTAATTTTCAGGCAGACAACCCCCCCCCCCAAGAAAAAATGATGTTAAACGATCTGAATGATTAAAGCTTGGTAGGTGTGCTCCAGCGAGTGTGCCATGACACGAGTGAATTGGAGGGGTCTCGGGAGCCCTCGCGCGTGGGGAAGAAGCGAAACGTTGTGGGGGGGGGGGGGGGGGGCAGCATGGCGACAGAAAGAAATATTGACAAAGGCAAGATACACACATAAGTCAGGCGCGGCACACACCTGCCTGCTGCGGGTGTTTTATAGCGGTGCTCTGCGCAGGCGGAACAGCCTGACAGGCCAGTTCCTTCAAGGGAAAATATGGAGTCCCCCCCAACGCCGCCACCCCACCCTCCCGCCGGCGCCGCCTCGTCTTTTGCGTCCGCCTGATATCATTCTGTCAGCTGGCGGCCGCACTCTTTTTTTCCATCATGCCCTTATTTCTTCCCGGGCCGTCTCCCGCCTTTTATTGGCGCTCTACATCGCACCTGTCATGTTCCCCTCGCTCGTTTCCATCCATCTTCTTGTCGCGCTCTTAATCCCCTCTCATTTGCGCTCGCGCGCCCCCCCCCAGCGCCGCCCCATTTCCGCCCGTTTCGTCCTGATTCGGCCCGGGCTGCCTGCGTTCCGTCTCTCCTGCGAGTTTGCGTCACGGATCCCGTGAAGTCACATGATCTCACGAGAATTCAGGAGGAAACGACCTTATACAATACTTTTAGTTGTAATTTGATTAAGTTAAATATTTAATTGGCTCATACTTGTGCAACCCCAGCCACTACTGCAGCTTCTATTCTATGCGCCTTGTAATGCGATGCACCCTGTACATGAAAAGAGTTTTAAAATAGGCCATTCATTGAAAGTGCGCTCAAAATCCGGTGCGCCTTATGGTGCGGAAAATGGGTCCGTTGATTAGGAGTGCTTGATGACAGCTGTTCACATTGCGATCATATTTCGATGTGTTTCATACATTTTGATTGACTTTCCGCCACCAAATTGTCACCCTGCAGGCACACAGATGAATCCGGTAATCTTTATGTTTTATATCCGGGCGCATTTGACATTTTGAAGAAAACTGAGATCCGACAGCTGGAGAAGCTCGACTTGATAGAAAAACACAGAGCTTATCGAGTTGAAATCAGCGGTCGGGCGGAAGTCTTCGGACATTTGCCGCCTTTCGTCGGGAGCGGCGGCGAATCCCGAATTTGACGTTGTCGGGGTTTACGGGCGGTCAACCTAGTCTAACCTGACTCAAGCCATCGCATCTTCCTCCACTTTTGTCTTGCGCACTGGTTTTTCCCTTTATTTGCCTGGCGGCCCCGCGCCTTCCCTCCCTCTTTTCTGGGCAGCGCAGAGCCCCATGTGTCGGAATCAATTAGGGCTGAGAGCCGTCGCCGCCGCTCTTTCACGGAGGTAAATATTAAACTGCGGCGAGCGGGGAAAAGAGGGGGATGGAGCGAGCGAGGGGAGGGGGGGGGGGGGGGGTCCTCCGTCCCTAATCCGGCGCATCGATCAGGCGGGGATGAGGGTAATATATTATTTTGACAAGATACGATCCTCCGACGCGCACCGCTATCCCCGCCGATCGATTTCTTTTTTTCTTGCCTTTTCTCCCCCTCGGCCGGAGTTTGTGTGTGACTTTGTGTGTGTGCGCGCATGATGGGGGGGGGGGGGGGGGGGTAAGGTGCGCATGCATTTGTGCGCTGGAGTGTGGATGCAGGGTGACAATAGGAACAGCATTAGGAAATGTGAGGAAAGGGATGAGGACGCTGGACAAACAAGGCGCTGTCTAAACAGCTAAATCGCACTCTAAAAAGATGGATGGAGAATGCGGGAATTCCGTTGTTTTCGCGGGTCGACCTATTGTAAAGTTAAGTGCCCCCCCAACCCCCCTCCCACCCCAACCCCGACCCCCCCCAACCCAACCCGACGCGCGTCCCCTCTGCCCGCTTCTATATCGCTTTGTAAACTGTGTCTAAATGCTAAATTCGCGGATCAATTTTTTATTCCCCCCCCCCCTCCCCTCGCTGTCCCCTCAAGCCTTCAAGTCATGCTGTCCTCCCATGATGAAGGGTGTCCTACCGGCCTTCTGCCCGCATGTGCGTGTGTGTGTTCAAATGAAGTCCCGCTACAAAAAAAAAGAAGGCGAACATTTGGTAGAAGGAATCAATAGAAAGTGACAGCATGATACGTCGCAGTGGGTTTTTTTTTTTTTTTTGGACAATGCCGACTTTGCCACGCACTTAAGCTCTCCCCAGCCACGATTTAGGAACTCTTGGCGGTACTTATGTTTGGAGACGCTTTTAAGCCGTGACGCTTTTTAACAAAAGCTTTGTTAGAAGGCGACAAGCCATCCAGCCCAGCACTTTGTTCCCAAAACGCGATAGCTGCCTCCAAATGTGTGTTTTGCTTTTGAAGAAAATTGCTCTGTAAAATTGCGAATCCGGTGGCATAGTGATGAACATGTCCGCCTCGCGCTTCTGCGGGACTGGGTTCCAATCTGTGGCCTTCTGCTTCATTCCGCAGTTTGCGCAAGGACTGACGATTTACAACCATGTCTCTCGTGTGTTTTTACATCATTAATTTCACACAAAAATCTGCAATACGTCCCCATCAAGTACAGTACACCAGGTCACAAAACCAGGCTAATGTTGCCGAAAATTCTTTTCACATATACACACACAAAATTTGAACAACTAAAAAGTTAGTTGATAAAGGCATTTCAAAGTTAAAAAGTTAATATTTTCCACTTTTGGTCAAATTGAATACGAACTCCAAATACGAATAATCAGACTCCTTGGCTCCTGATAAACGTAATCAGCGCTTAAAAATAAGAAAAAAGGTCCATTATTGGGATAAATGTTTTTTGAAAATGTGCGGTCCTAATGTATGGCTTCACCTCTAAATCATCTATATAGCGTATTTCCCCGCACTAGAAGGCGATAAGGCGCACGTTCAATGGATGGCCCATTTTAAAACGCACCACATTGTATGGTGCGTAGAATAGAAGCATCCACTAGATGGAGCTGCACTCAAGGGAACGTCAACAAAACAATCAGATTAGTCAGTCAAACTTTTCAATCAGAACTTAATAACAAAGATGATTTGTGGAAATATCATCAATGGGAAAAAAATCGTCTTGATTACATTAAAAGACAGTTTCGCTCAGGTGCGGGCAAACTTTGGACTCGGGGCCGCAAAGAGTTCTAAAATTTGACAAAAGGGCCAGACCAGGAGCAGCTGGATGGAGTGTTTTTATAATCAAACTCAAAAAAGAAAATAACGTGGGATTACCCTATTACCATGGTGCCTAACCCTAACCCTAACCCCAACCCTAACTCAATGGCTGGCGACCAGTCCAAGGTGCTGCTCCTTGTCCCAAAGTCACGTGCGACCGGTTCCGCTGCGAGTCCAATGAGGACAAGCGCAAGAAAAAAAAAACGATGACTGCAACTCCCCCCGGAGAGAAAGCGCCGCTTGCCTCGTAAACACACGCCACAAAACGCAGCTTTAACTGACCTATAAAGACCACCGCAACAAAGTTGGGACTCAAATAAAAATGCAAGTAAGAGAGAGGAGTCAATCCCGAGACAAAGTAAAAATCAAATCGTAACTAAAATGTCAAGGTCGGACCGCTCACAAAAATTTGACGGCCATTTGTGGGCTATTTGTGTTCGATCGCCTGTTTTTTTTTCTTAGCGAGCAGGAGACTTCAAGGCACAGGAGGACATTAGAAATGGACGGACATTTGGATTGTGGAGTGGACTGGAGCATTTGTTTGACATGGAGTCAAACTGCCAAAAAAACGGATCTGCTCCTTCTTAAGCAATGTATGGCTTTGCATGAGTGGGTCACGAATTGAAGAAAGTTGGCAAAACAAACGCCAAACCAGAATTTTCCGCATTTGGGTCGTAACACGTCCTACCACACTGTCGTCTGAGAGGAATATTTCGATGTCTCAAAATTCATTCTGTAAAACGAAAACGCTCCTAACCCTTTGAAATAAATCATATTAATTGTAACAGTTGACAAAATTAGTGCAATTCCTTTGTTTGCCTTGAGATGGTGCTGGTGTGCTGGTAAAGATAGCCGAGAGATCTTTTTTAGGTCATTTTTATTTGTACCTTTTTATTTTACATTTCCAGTGATTGGGGCATCATTTACAAGCCCACGACGGCAATAATCTTTATTTTAGGATCATTTTTAAGCTGTAAGTTTAGTTTGCAGTCATGCGAAGTACTTCCTGTGTGATGTCATTCAGCCCACTAGCTATTGTGCTAACGTCAGTGGTATGTTACGTATGTGTTTTTATGTGAATATATTCAATGTTAGCTGCAGCTAATGTTTTCTTTGATGTTTGTTAGTTCAACTGTACATTTAGCTTGAATGCACAGCAACCCTCGTTGGCCGGGTGATGGAAGCCACTGTCCGCCGGCCCGTAGAGCGCCACCGGCGGGGGAAAGTAGTTTACTCGTGAATCCGAAAGGCGACAGCGCGGCGCTCTCACAAGTCATTTTCCGAACGACTTCTCCCCTTTTTTGCGACCGGCTCTTGCTCCCATTGTGCCATTTTCTGCCACTTTGAAAGAGAGTCCGTATTGCCCCCCCCGCCCCCCCCTCCCGCTGCGAGGCAGACTATCCTGGGCCGGGGAGGAGGGCGGGTGGGCGGGGGAGGGGGAGACGGGGTCAAGGTGAGCTCTAATACACTATTGATCGGCCCCAATTGAAAACCTGATGGAAATTTTACCTCCCTCCCCTCTGTTCCTCCTCATCTCGGTGCGACCCCCCCCCCCCTTCTTCCCCTTCCTCCCCTCGCCTCTTTTTGCTTCCTCGTCTTCCGCCGAATGTCTCTCCCCACCACGCCATCTTTTAATCACGCTCCCACCTCTTTTCTCCTTCTCTTTAAATCTTTCCCCATCCCTCCCCACTGTTTCTGTCGCTTCCTCATCCCCCCCCCCTCCCCAGTCCTCCTCGTGTGCATCAGATGGTCCATTTGTCACTAACCCAGTGCATATTGATCCCGGTGGCAGTGGCATACGGGGCGAGGCGGCCGCAGTGTATTAAACGCCACAAACGCTTTGGACGCCGGGGCCCCGAGAACGGTCGGCATCCCGACGCGGCGGGGCTCCGTCGATAGCCGCCGCCTCCTGTCAACGAGCGGCCAAATGGCCTCCCCGCCCGACGCCGCCGTCACTCAAGCGCACGACAAAAAAATAAAGCCGGGGCGGATGAGGCGCCGAGCACCGCTCGAAAGTTTCAGACGATTAGCGCCATTTAGCGTTCAAGTCAATGCCGTTCTGCTCTCTTAACACCGCTGCCGTCCCGCAAACACCCCCAGAAGTCATCGGAATCCACTTCAGCCGCATTAAGAATTTGTATATTTTAAAAAAATTAGCCTGCCAGCCAACACATGCAAACGCACAAGCAAATAGACTGCTAGCCCGATGCTAAAATATGACGGGAATCATTCAAATCAGCCTTGATGCAACTGAAATGTGAACAATAACGGTAAGGCAACACATCTAGACATTTAGCAGTACTTATTTATGTATATTATTAGGAGTATGCAGTTTTTTTACTTCTGATACAATATCAAGAGGGCATCCGCTTAGGGTAATCCCCGATAGGTTCAATTTTATTTTCGTATTTTTAGTAGTATTTTTTAAGTGCTGAGCTCAAAGAAGATATAAAAATGGCTAGATGAGTTGATTTCCATGATGGAGGGGAGGTTCTTGTATTTTAAAACAGACTCATTCAATCCCAAATATGTATTATTACTTTTTTATGATATATATTTTTAACTAGTCCATACATTCAATCACAGGTACACAGGTACAGGTACAGGTACAGGTACAGGTACAGGTACAGAGGAGTTTTTTCCTCAAGTGTTCAAGTAGTCATCTATCTATCTATCTATCTATCTATCTATCTATCTATCTATCTATCTATCTATCTATCTATCTATCTATCTATCTATCTATCTATATATATATATATATATATATGTGTGATGAATTAAAGGAGGGTCTAACTATGGCTGGCCCAAAATGAGTTGATAATTGAGACATTTTTGGCGCGAGTACAAAAGAAAAGCGAGTCCTTTCAGTGGAAAAGGCGGATTATCGCGATGCCCGGCACTTCACGAAGGCCGGCGACACCTCGCATGCAGAGCGGGCCGCTATCGCAAGCGGCAGATAAACGCGTCCGGCGCGCCTTGATTTATGTAGCGTTGTGTCCGTGTGACAGAAGCGAGCGGCTATCGCCGCGCTCCATCTCCCAATAGACACCGCGGCGCAGCGGCGGCGGAGGGACCCCCGTGTCCACATCATGGCCGATACGCATCTGGAACATGGAAGCGCGGATTGCGACGGGAGGATCGTTGTCCTCTCAAGTGCCACTTTGTCCTTCACTTTTTGTCTTTTTGTCCTCTTTTCTAGCACCCGTTGTTTTCTTGTGCTTTGCTTTTGTTTTTCGACTAGCATATTTTTCCGATTCAAGATTCAAGAGTTTGATTTTCATTTGCATAGTAACGCCACACAAATAAATTCTTCTGTTCACTACATTCCACATAATAATAAAGTAGGCAATAATAAAAACAGTAATAGGGCAATAAGGGCAGTAATTATGCCGATCATTTTTCGGACAATCGGTCGCAGTTTTGTTCATAGTTTGGCCGCGTGTGCGACATCTAATGTGAAATTACGAACACATTTTTTTCGTCATTTCCCGTGTTATTTTCACACTGCCAACCACAAGAGGGCACTGTAGGCCCGTGGAACCATATCTATTACTCTCACACTTTTGAAAACGGAGCGATTCAACATTAGCTGTAACTTAGAAAAACAACCGAGAAGGACGGAACAAAAATGGCATCGAAACAAAAATGCAAGTCGTGAAATACGACTCAGAAAATCCAGCATCGGAAAATGTTTGGAGTTTGGAGAAAAATGGAGCTTAATCTCACTGAAATGAAGAAGGCAAAAAATGCTGGCTAGCAAAGCTAAAAGCTAGGTGATTTATTGAATTGCCTTTCAAAATGAAATGTTTGTGCTCGGTGTTGGATTTTATCGAGGAAATTTGCCCCTGGAAAATGTGACTTATACTGTACGTATGTTTGATTTTTATGCCGATTTCGGCCTGTACTCCAGAGAGATTTATAATCCGGGAAATACAGTAATCTGGTTTCTTCGCCCCACGATTTTTTTTAGCACTATTTTGGTCCAAATAAGTGCAGTTCATCTCTCGACCATTAGATGGCGGAATTTAGATTGAGATGCCATCAATTTGAAAGAAGAAGAATGAAAACATGAAAAGTTTGATCGCTTGTTTTTTTTTTTTTGGTGAAGATCAAGTCGAGTCCTGGTCAATCCTGCTTTTTACGCCTGCAGAAGTCAAAGGCGGCTTGGTTCATTTATCCTCCTCAGTTCCCGCCCTTGTCATCCATTCCTTTCGCCGCCGAGGAAGGAATCAGTCTCACCTTAATTGCTCTTAAATCGGATTAATGACTGAGCGGGGACAAGTTGACTTCATCCCTCTTCGGGTAAAGCCCTCCCTCCCTCCCTCCTCTCATATATCACTCTCATACAATTTTTTTTTTAAGCTTGCCCTTCATTTGCGCCCGCTTTAGCCTAAAGCTTGAAAATATACAACAATATGTCAAAATAAGTACCTGCGATGAAATGTCTGGACTTTTAAAACTGTAAAATCTTTGGAATTGAAGTGTAGTTCAATTTGATGATTATTTTTGACAATTTTGCAATTAAAGATTTTTAAAGTTGCTCTCAATTAAAAATGACATCACATGTAACGACCGATCAATCACGCTTGAGCTTATGAAACGTCACGTGACCAAAAGGTGAGCCGTGATTGGTCATTAGCCGAGCCTTGAGCAGACTTTTTTGCGTCAACAGGAAGTAGAAAACTATCTAATTATAACTAACTATAATAATTTTGCAATGAAATAATAGCCCAAAAAAAATAAAAAATTTGCGAACATCCGCGTCACAGTGCAGAGGTTTACGGGTTCGATTCTGGCTCTGGCATTCCTGTTTGGAGTTTGCATGTTATCCCCGTGCCGACGTGGGTTTTCTCTGGGTACGCTGCTTTCCTCTCACATTCAAAACAAAACATGCATGTTGTTTTTGAGATTGATTGTCTCTGTGTGCACTGTGATTGGCTGGGAACCAATTGAGGATGTACCCCACCTAGAGCTGGGATAGGCTCCAGCATGCCTGCGACCCTAGAGAGGGAGGAGTATTTTCCACAGGATTATTATTTTAATAAATCAAATTTCAAACAAATACTTGTTGGTTTTCCATTAAAATCGTAATCCTCCATGATAATTGAAGCCACGTCCCCAAGCCTTAAGAACTAAACCTGGAATTACCTACAAATATACACTTGTGTGCTTGGAAATGTACGCTCTAAATCTAAAAGCAAAGTAGAAAGGGGGGGGGGGGGGGGGGGGGGCAGCCCGTTGAGCAAAAAGAAATGGATTAAAAAAAAAGAAGAAAAAAATCTCATTTTCCTGTTGGTTGCACTCAGCTGCAGGCTGCCTAAACACGCCGCACGACACCTCCGAACCTTTTGTTTCCATCCGGGAGGAGCTGTTGGCTCCGGTAGCAACAGCGCCCCCTGAAAACTGAGCTTCTGGACACCCGTTTCATCATGAAATGCGGTGGACATGTCCATCATGACAGGACGCACATAAGAAGTCTCAAAGACCAGCAGCGCATATTGAACTACAAGTCGGAAATTTCAACAGCGTTTCTGGAGGTATCACCGCATCCTATTCGGTGCTATGACAGGAACAACACCGTTTTCTTTTCAAATCAAGAGCAAACCAATTGGAACATGAAACAACTCAGTGCCAAACTGTGTCAACGTGACTCAGTTCATGGGTATATGGGAGTAGAAAATGTAAACAAATAGGATGGCGCAGCATTTAAGTCTTGCTTTGCCTTGAGAAGAAAAAAAGTTACACAAATAAAGGTTGAAAACCACTGGTACGGACATCTTTATTCCTCACAGAGGATAAAGAATCCATGACTGACTACAGACTGCATGCAATGTGTCAAACACTTGCTTAAACGTTTCTTCCTATTAGCCTTAAACTAGCGGGCTAAAATCCAGGCGAAATTTGTTTTGCAATTCTCTTGCTTTGACAGCGCACTCCACCTGCTTGTCTCCGGGATTAAGGCGTTTATCGGCGCCGCTTCAAAAAAAAAAAAAAAAAAATGCCCGCCAGGACGATAAGAGCGGCGGAGGGGATTTGTCAAATTGCTCGCCATTGATTAAGTGACCTTTCGCGTCTCCCAGCTACGCCGACGGCGCCCGTGGCGGAGATAGATGGAAAGGTGCCACTCTCGTCATTGGCTACAACTTTGTACTCATGTGCAGACAAGAGGAAGGAGGAGGTGTGTGTGTGTGTGTGTGTGTGTGTGTGTGGGGGGGGGGGGGGGGGGGGGGGGCTTTCCTCTCCACATGTAACAGGTAGCAAAGAAGAAAGCATCTGGCCAACCAACCCCCACCCAGCACAACAAGTAATAAGCGCTGAATAATGAATAGTGAGATGCGCATTTGAAGACGAGCCGAGGGGCTCATATCGCACAGGAAGACTTTGAGGGGCAGGTGTGTGTGTGTGTGTGTGTGTGTGTGTGTGTGTGTGTGTGTGTGTGTGTGAAAGGAGCTTCACAGCTCCCATTTTCAGCGCTAGTAGCCGCCGGCGACGACACACCTTCGAGGAGTCGGCGGCGACATTTTTTTGTACGGTGACATGGCCTTGTTGAAATTGTCTCAAAAACTTGACAAAAAGGACATAGTTCCAAAAAGTGCATAACCTTGCTTTTTAAAAGAGGTAAGCTTAGCTTAATGTAAACAGATAACGCGAAACTGGCAATAAATACTTGAACACAAAGGGTGCAGCAACTCAAGTAGACAAACTACAATAATACAAAGGCATGTATTCTTTATCTTCTCCAAAGAACAATTTCATGATCGTTTAAGAATAAGTAGTGAATAACACCATGACCTTTTTTTTTTTTTACATTCTATTTGTTATGATGATTTGAGAGAGTGATATCACTGCATTTATATTAATAAAATGACATGCACAGTTTAACACTGTGCTTAAATACACAATATCAATTCTATTTTGATAGGGAGTCAATTTTCTTGAGCATAAAAGTCAAATACAAATGAATATATTGAGATGGAGGTAGTGGATGGACTAGCTGAAATTACTGTATTGCAAAAACACGACATATTTTGAAAAACTGCCTAACCTTGACTTAAAAAATGTAATCTTATCTTTATGCTATCAAATGACGTAAAACTCGAATCTGGTGTTCGGCAATAAATATTTGAACACAAATGGTGCAGCAACTGATGTAGACAAACTATAATAATACACAAATTCTTCATCCTCTTCAAGAAACAATATGATGATAGTTTACAATTTAAGAATAAGTAGTTCATATAACAATGACAAACTTTTTTTACATCGTATTTGTTATTACGATTTCAGAGGGTACTGCATTTATTTATGAACAGGCACTGTAATATTATGCAATTTAACACTGTTTAAATATGGGAGATGAAGGTTAAAGATAAAGGTTAAATATAAAAGAACATTTTTGAGATGGAGCTGAAATCACTGTATCTTAAAAGCTTGATTTTAATGAAACAAAATAGTTAAAAAAAAAAAAAGCATAACTTTGTCCTAAAAGCTTAGCTTAATGCAAACAAATAAAGCAAAATGCTAATGACCTGCTCGCAGGTCAAATCTATGCAAGGGTGTTCAGCAATGAAGATTTGAACACAAAGGATGCAGCAACTCATGTAGACTATAATAATACACAGGCATACATTCTTTATCCTCTTTGGAAAAACCGACAAATATTTTTACAGTTAAATCACACTAAGAAGACGTGCAGAATAACACCACGTTGAAGAACTTTATTTATTATTATTATTTTAGAGTGTAACATCTGCATTAATTATGAATAAGAATTGTAATGTCAAACCATTCAACACTGCTTTAATTTAAAAGATCAATTCTACATTACTAAAATAATTTTCTTACACATAAAACTTAAATACGATTGAGCATTTTTGAGATGGGGTAAAATAGATATTCTAAAGTATAACTGAGAATAAAACGTTTTTTTTTTACCTAAATACTTTACCTTTCTCTTTAGACTTTGTGTTTGTTTGTTTTGTTTTGTTTTTTTCACTTTTACTTAAATGCAGCACATGAGTCAGTCATGGGTACTTTTTTGTTTTTGACAAAAGTACTTCTGAATCTTACACCCTTCAAGCTCTACACAACAATGTCATAAAAAATATACACAATTGTGCGGAAGAGAGCTATATACCTGTCATCTACTTTATTTAATTAAAATAAAAAGGAATTTTATATATATATATATATATATATATATATATATATATATATATATATATATATATATATATATATATATATTGATAGCCTCTATATCTATCTTTTATGTAACGCTTGCCAATAAATGAATACTCAACAATCAAAGTATGAACTACTGTAGTTTTTTGTCCAAGAAATTTTCGCTTTTAGAGCCATATTGCATGTATAGAAAAATATGATGTCCCAAAATGGTGTTAAATATTCATACGACCGGGGCATAGAAACCGATTCGACCGGTTTGATTATAATCGTTTCTAGTTCCCGTCTTTGAGATTTCTGAAGCATATGAAGAAGTTTTCGTTGAAAGCGAACGTTTCCTACCTGCTGGAGCTCGGCGTCGCCCCGCCTCAGCGATGCACCTGAGGCCGAAGCCCGACCGCCGTCCGTGGGCCTCGCGCGGGGAACTCGCTCGTAGCTTAGCCTCGCTCAAGATAAGACTCGCCAATATTCGGCTTTTCTAAACACAAACACAAAAAAAGCCTTGAATAATTCCGAACAATGCAGAAATTCCGTTAAATCGAAGCGACAAAATGAAGAATAAAAACATGCCCTTTTTTCATGCTGTAAATAAGTTTGCCGATGAACAACTTTTATTTATGATTCAGGTATTTTTGGAAAGACAAAATCATTCAGTTTAAAAATACGTTTTTTTTTAACAGCATTTTAACAAAAATAAAATATAAACAAAAAAAAGAGCAAATCGCTTTGGATTCGTCCCAAAACTCTTCAAGGATGAATTTCGTACAGCTCATTTTCTTTATAGCTATTAAAAAGACGTCATGTAAAATCATAAAATCTTGGCATAATTTTTAAATGTTTACGTTTTTTTCCTTCTAAAGTTTTTTTTAATATTTGAGTAAAAAAAAATTCAAGAAATCAAGAAATGACGCTGTTTAATCCTTTCCTTGAACAAGATAAATATATTTATTTTAGTTTCGGCTCGATTAGATTGCAGATGTCGCAATGTTTGTTTTCTTTTTTTTACTTCCTCCACATTTATTTTCCACATTTGAAATGACAGAGTTCAAGCGTGTTCCGGATCTAAGGGCCTTGCGATAGGCTTCGCGGCCTGCTCGCAGCAAATTTCCACAGGCGTTTATCAGCTGCGCTTTTGTCACGTGACAGCGCCCAGGCACATCGCTACGCCTTCAATAGCAGGTAAGGAAGATAATTATTAATTTAATTAAAATCGCACGTTGGGAAACCTTTTCGGCTTCCGTTGCCTTGCAGCGACATAAAAAATACAATTGGAGGCCTTTGGGTGAGAAAAAAGACCAACGATTGCCTCAAGGGAAATGCCTTTAATAATCAGTTTGCAATTTGCGAAATTACAAAAATATCAAAATTATAATTTATATTATCCTCAGCACTCAAATCAAAGCGACAATAGAATATAGAAACAAAGTTTGATTTTTAACGAACGTGTCATTCTGCTCCAACTTCCTTAAATCACGAAATAAAATCTAAAAAGGCACTTCAATAATTCATACACAACAATTAGGACACATTGTCAGTCTTACAGAAAAGAAATATCAAATTATGGCTCGATGTTTCGTACGGTTTTCGTCAAGTTTGAATTTCAATCATTTCCAAATAATCAGAATATAAAATCGGCAAAGGTGAGGAATTTTTGACGGACTGCAATTTGCATTGTAAATAACCATTCCAACGAAACACGAACTTTTGATAATAATAATCATTATTATTATTGTTATGATAATTATAATTGAGATGACAATGACTGATTTTGGTGCGCGTAATTTTCCGTTACCTGACAGTTTACACGCGATAAATATTCACCTTAAATTACTATTTTGAAAAATAATATCTGTTCTGGCCTGACTATTTATTCCAAGCGCTTGGTGCAAAGTTGCATACCGACTGCATGTGTTTGAAAACGGGCTGGGGATTGGGCGCATCCATTGATTGGCCTCTTCATCTGCAATAGTTACATGCGTGTATCGATCCACAAACACGGCTGATCTGCGCGGACGCCGCCACAAATCATTGACGGGATCACGCGCGCGCGCACGCGTTATAGCATACATATGTATGAAAAACTTCTCTGGAAAACAAAAGGAAAGAGCACCCTAAAAAAATCCCCAAATTAATTTCTCGTTCAATCCCGATGCATAAAATGTGAAAAAATGATTTCCGCAAGTACGAAAAAAAAGAAAGAAAAGTTGTGCTGCAACAAAACTAGCAAGAAACGAAAAAGCGCGTAAAAACACCAGAGATATACGCCAAATGCGCGCGCACGTGTGTGTTTAATTGAGTGATGGATGCAGGACAGCGTGGAGGTGAGGGCGAGTGGAACAAATGGAGACACTTTAATAAAGAGTCAAATCCGGGACATGGCGGACAACCAAACCCACGCGCCACCCTGGCACGTGCACGCGCACAGAACTACATATCGGAATTTTTTTTTCTACCCCAAAAAATTAAAAAAATTGCATTCAATCCATGAAATCACATGCACCGAAATCGCATCGATGAGAACTAGCGAAAATACCGCCGCGCACAACTTTTTTCATTTTTAAAAATAAAAGATGTCAATAACAAAATAAGCGACGCCGATGATGTTGCGCATCCAAAACTCGCGCGAGAATTCACTCGGACTCACTGGCAACTTTTTCCAAAGCGCGCCATTGGGAAGCCAAGCGGGAAATGTCCATTACGCCAACGAGCAAAGGCTCGGGATCAAAGGTCAAACTCACCTGCACTTTTTGAGCTGCTGTAGTTTTTGTTTTTCTTTCTTGTTTTTTTTTTTAGGTGAAGGGAAAGTGAGCAAAGCTGTCAGTCCATCCAAACGCGCGCGCCGAGAGCTAAGACTCGACTAGCAACCTGAAGCCACCGAGGACAGCGCAGGGGAGGCGAGGAGATGGAGCCAAGGAGGAGGGGGGGACTGGAGGGAGGAGGGGGGAGCTGGGGGGGAGGTGGGAGGGCGGACTGCTCCGCCTCGCTCTCTCTCACTCTCTCTCTCTCTCTCTCTCTCTCTCTCTCTCTCTCTCTCTCTCTCTCTCTCTCTCTTCGCTTTTCCATGTGTGTATGTGTGTGTGTGTGTGTGTGTGTGCGTGTGTGTGTGTAAGTAGTTAATTAGTAAATCCCCGTCCGCGGTGCCTCGGGTCGGTTTGTTTTCCCCGGTCGACAAGCCGAGAGGAAGGAGAATTTGAAGTAGGATTCGACCCGTTTCCGCTCCCGTGTCTCATATATGAGGCCGGCGAGTGTGTGTGAGTGTGTGTGTGTGTTTTCTGCCAGTTTGCCTGCCCCTGTAAAATGCCCCTTTGGGACGTTCCAGTTGTAGGTTCAAGGGCCCTAAAATAAGTAGCGCGTTTAGGGGAGAAACGCTGTTCCTTTAAGGCACAACACAGGGTTTCTATTGGGTTTGGGTCTGGGTTTTAGATTTTTTCAAAAGTGTGTCTTGGTTTTCCATACTGACTGTAGAAAAATCTACACTTTTTTTCAAATTTCTTTTGACAGATTTTGTATTGGGTTTGGGTCTGGAGTTGTGATGGTTTCTAGGGCATTTTAAAGAACTGGTCCAATCTTGGGCAAATTTGACTGATACTTTCTAGATTATTCTGCACTAAACGATACAAAAAACGAGGTGAATCTACACAAAACAACCACAAAAAATGGGGTAACTGTTACCATTGGATCAAAATGTTTGGATTGGTGGATTGGTCCATTTCTGGCCCAAATCGGGCTATATTTTGACCAAAAGTTTACAGAGTATCATCTTTTATATACTTTGGAAAGTCTAAGGTATGTATTTTATTACATGCGCTCAGAAACGTTGTTAAAAATAAACAAAACCACCAACCCAATATTTGGGTCACTTTGACAGATTTGACAATCTAAAAAATTGGGTAAATTTATAGGAAACAACCCCTAAACCCCCCCCTAAAAAAAGGTTATTCTGTACAAGCCTAACCCTAAAAAATTGGGTTATTTTATATGAAACAAGCTAAAAAGTGAGACAGATTAGACCCAAATATTGGCTTGGTCCTTTATTGACCTATAATTAAGTTATTTTTAATCACATTGTGTTTTTACAATGTAGGATTTCAACAGGGGTGTGTAGACATATACATTTATATATTTTTTTAATTTATTTTATTTTTGGGGGGGGGGGGGCGCTCCAGTGATTGTTTGAATTTTCTTCAGTCAAAAAAATGTGTGATAGCCTATAAAATGCAAGTGCGATCGTGACATATAATGTTTCCATTTTTGCACGACTGTGTGGAGGATTATGACAAGGAAGCAAAAAAAAAAAAGGATGGGGAATGTGGGACTGCTTGTTGGAGAGCTGCCAACTGGCTTTTTCAACGAGCACCAATGAAAGTGTGTGTTGGTGTGAGTGTGTGGCAAATCCTTAAACGTGGCTAACGAGAGGTCGAGCCCCTGTAGCGGCTGCGGGCGTTTTATTTTTTTAAGCTTTGGCGCAAAACTCAGCACGGCGCCGCGTTGGGTTTCAAAGCATCCGACCATGAGATGTGCTCTTAACGCACTTTAATTGTTGAATTGATCGCCGATCGGCCGCTTCATAATCAATTGGGTAAACCGGCGGAAGTCACTTGAGTGCTGAGAGTTCAAGTCGAGGAGACAAGCGGATCAAGGGGGACGCAAAAGATTGTTATTGGGCAAAAATGCCCCTACGTGACAAATGGAGGTATGTGAAGGCACTATGGGGGACGCGCGAGATGTTAACGGGGGTTTTTGCAGGTAGCAGCCCATTTCATTTTTGCTTTTTAATGCCGTGAATTCATGCAAGGAACCGTCCTCTTTTTCTTTTCAATTGAACAGTAAATCAATTGGAACTTAAAGCAACGTCTTGGGCATTTGTCTTTTGGTGACGCCGTTGCGCAAAATTTATAGATCTGCGGATTAGCCCTAAATAAAACAGGTGATGTCACATGACCTTCATTTTGGGGTTGCCGGGTAAAATATGCACGGGGATACCACATCCAAGGGAACGTATTAAGAGACGAGGGGGCTGAACTTTCACCCAGATGGTGACAACATGCCGTAATTCAACATGGCATGACCACTTAGCTATCACACTAGCAGGAGTGTGTCATCCACTGGCTAAACTACTAGAAGATGATGTGAAAAAAAATGACCAATTTCACAATAAAAGGAAAGCTTTAAAAGAAGCGATGACGGAGCTGAAATTTCACCCAGATGGTGACAACATGTCAAAGTTCAACACGACCACTTAGTAATCACATTAGCAGGAGCGCGCCATCTCTTGGTTAAAATAGCGCGAGAATGATGTGGAAGAAATGACCAAAAATATAGTCAAAATACCGCACAGAAGTATTTGAATCAATCCTTTGACCTTTACATAAAAGGCATTTCAAAGGAAAGGCAAATGACGACATGAGGGAGCTGAAATTTCACACTGATTATGACATGTCAAAGTTCAATATGGTGCAACCACTTCATTACCAGGAGTGTGCGATCACTCAGCTAAAATATTTGCAAGAATGATGTGGAAGAAAACAACCAAATAAAAAAAGGTCAAAAAAGGGGTATTTTTTTCTTTAATTCTTACATCAAAATGAACGCATTGAAAGAAGAGACTAGGGAGCTGAAATTTCACCCGGATTGTGACAACATGTTTGATATGCACCACCCTTGGCTAAAATACCGCAAGAACGACGTGGAAGAAATTTACGCAAAAGCGGTCAAAATACGGTCGGCAATTGGGCCCCAAAACGTTTTTTGCAATGATTATGCATTCCAGCATGATTAAGCGCCCTCTAGCGTTGATGTTTACATATTTTTCAGGGGTCCGTGCGGGATTACCCACAATGCACGTTTCCCATTGCGCATCGGCGTCCATTTGCCTGTTTGGGCCAGACCTTCCTTCCACCCGGCCGATCAAAGCTTGGCTGGTAGTCGGCGAGTCCCCTGAGGGTCCAGGCCATATCGACGCGACCGCCGCCGTGCGAACGCGCGTGCGCCTTGCGTAAAGGGCACAAGCTGGTGCGGACACGGCCAAACATGGCCGTAACCTCTAAGCGCCGCTGAGTGCGCGCGCGTCACCTGGGAGGAGCATGTGACAGAGCGGCAGGTCCGGGCAGGAGGATGAAGAACTGACCTATCACATCCCCATCGACTGAGTTAATTAATATAAGTAGAGGCGAGGATCCCCGGCTCACTTTTCAGCGTATGGATTTGCTGTCCGCTCGCATTTGCCGCCTTTTTATGTCCATTCGATGCAAATCCGATGCCTGGTGTCCCGGGGCCCCATGGTGACAGCTCATTTTGCCGCGCCTTTGACGCCCGCACATTTTTATTGGGGTTCCGCGCCTGTGACGGATCGCTAGATGAGATCTCACCTGAGCGCGTGTCCGCTTGAGGCACGGGAAGGCGCTAAAAGGCGGCGGGCGGCGCCGGGCCGGGCTAGCGAAGCGACAAGAACCTACAAAGGTGGCTTCGCTTTTTCCACGGTCGGATTGATACGGAGCCCGAAACATTTAAATGTCTTCAATCATTCTAGACCAGGGGTGCCCAAACTTTGACCTTTTTCCAGCAGCCAACCTTTTGTGATCGGCGATTTATCTGATTTACAAAAAAAAAAATGACAGTGTATTTATTAAACTAAAATGGTATATTTTTCAAATTAGCAATTTAAATCATCTTTCAGCAAACGTTAACATTTACAGCGGGGGGTGTCAAACATACGGCCCGCGGGCTTGTTCCGGCCTTCAAATGGGTTTCATTTGGCCCGCGAGATGATTTTGTAAAGTATGAAAATCAAATGATTTTTTTTAATAATTAAAACACTTGATGTGTTTTTTGGTTAGTTGTAACGTTAATTTTTAATGATTAATAGTGATGTTATAATTATTTTTTTTTGGGGAGTATGAAAGAAAAAACTGAAGTTGTTTAAAGTTGTATAAATATTATATAAAGTATGATTTTAGTGGTATGGCCCTCTTGGGATTAGATTTTCCTTCATGCGGCCCAGCAAGCTTTAACGATTTCGATATCCCTGACTTACAGGCTTCATACAGGTTCCATCTTATTCTGAATCTGAAAAAACAGTGCATCAAAGTGTCTGAAATGAAAAAAAATGTCAATCCTTATTAAAAGTAGATACATTTTTGACCAAACAAACCGTTTGATGCAGAAAGTAAAAACTTTTTAAACATGTTAACCTGTGGAGAAAGCTATAAAACATTGTGCTGTTTTCTTTCTACATTTATTTTCAAGATAAATCCTGAATTTGCTTTAGAAAAAGCGTTAACAGCAATTGAAATTTGTTCAAACTCGCGTAAAGTGACTGCTCTCAACTGAGGCCCCGCCATTTTTCCTCACTGCAAAATGTAATACCGGCCGCGGCCAGAGGCGGCGCCAAAAAAAAACAGCTCGAGATAAAGTAAATCAGTAAATCAGTGCCAAAACACCAATATGGCAGTTGATTCGAGGACCGGCCCGCGGACCGGGGGTTGGGGAGAGTCCAATAATTGGACTGTTTTGTGGTTTGATTTAGATTGGCGCCCTCTCGTGGATTAACAGCAGCGACGCGGAAAACATTTTTGTTTTCTCCCGCGGGCCTCCGCGAGCCGGGAAGGACAATCGGGGCCGACAAGCAAATCTTCATAGACTCTTTGAGTAGATGAAAAGCGGCTTTCTTCTTTGTGGGAGAGGGAGGAAGGGGTCGGGGTGTCGGGGTGGGGTCGATGCTGGGTTTAGGGGGTAGGGGGGCGGGGGGGTGACACAAGCGGGACAGACAGGAAGACAGGAGGAAGAAGGTGGGAAACGGAGAGAAAGGCGTAGGGAAAGAAAGCAAGAAAGAGCTCCAGTGCCGAGTCTTAATCTGAGCTGTTCTGATCAATAGCCCATTTCCCATTGTTGCCAGAGCCTTTCGATCGCTACACCGCCGAATTAACACACCCACTTTAATCTAGGGGGAGAGGAGCCGGAGAGGAGGGGGCGGCTTTACCGGGAGCAGCTGCGGAGGCATTCTCAAATCAAATCAAATCTAATTGTTATCACTGTAGCCGCTACACTTATTACGTTTGCCAACATCCGACGGCCGTGAGCAAAAAAAAAAAAAAAAAAATCCAAATGAGACTTTATTTGCTTCGTTTGGGATGCGTTCGCGGGCCTGTCTGATTACTGGATGACGCAAGAACTTTTTTCAGTCCAGACATTCAATCACATGTTCATACATACACACACCATTTTTTTCTTTACTTTTATTAATTTAGATACTAATAGAACTAATGTAAATGATTACTTTCCATGCAAAGAGTACTTCAGTTACTCTTGGTTCTGATGTATAATAACACTACAGTACCGAAAGTAAATTATTACTTTAATGCGCTTTTATTTTGAAGTTCCACCCGGAAGCACACTATTTAAAAAATATCCTGTTTTTACGGTAAAATACCGGCAACTTGGTTGGCATCCTGTTGAAACATTTTGTAGATTTACGGTAAAAATAAATTGCTTTGATAATCTTTATTTTATGTCGTATTTTTTGTAGATGTAAAATCAGCAGTATCAATACAATTTTTTTTCCCCTTAATTATAGAAAATGTTCTATATTTATGGTAAAAACTGTATTGATTAGTTTGATTTTACACAGTACATTTTGTAGTTATAAAATCAAAAGTATCAGTACATTTTTTTATTTTTGGACTGATTTTTTTGGACACATTTTTACGGTAAAATACTGGCAACTTGGTAGAAAAGTACCGTTAATTTACGGTAACACATTCTCGATATTTACAGTAAAAAATGCAATTGTGACTTGCCAGTACTTTTCTGCCAACCAAATTGTCGGTATTGTACCGGAAAACATCTTTTTTTTCCTTAATTCATAATTCGTTTTTTGTAGCGAAGCGTCCGTACCGTCAAATTCGGACTATAAGACGCAATGGATTATAGGCCTCAACAACAAAAATTTTACAGAAACTTTTTGTCATGTACAGTCCACACCGAACCATCAGTTGCGGGTTGTAGCATCAGATATTTACCCAGAAAGATTGTACATACAATTTACGTAAGTCACTTTTAGGATACTTTTACAGCATCACTTTATTGCTACCCATTTTCAAGCTAAAAAAAAGTGTGTGTGTGTGTGTGTGGGGGGGGGGGGGGGGGGGGGGGGGCTTCCTTGCGCCCCCAACTTTTTTCCCCCTTTGGATTCATTCTCCTCACTCCTTTTGAAGTTGTTTCATAACGGAGCAATTTTCTCGTTAGCGTTCTTCTTTAATTGTGGTTAATTAAGCGTGCTCTGGCGGTATAGGGAGCGCTGTTGCAGGGGAGGGGGAGCAAAGGGGGGGTGGCTTTGGAATTAGCTGTAGTTCAGCTGTGAAATATGAGGTTAAGTGGGCGAGCGGGTAGTGAAAAAAAGAGGAAGCGGGAGAGGGGGGGTCACTGACTCCAAGGCGAGGGGCGTGGGGGAAAGTAGCAACTTTTTCATCGATTAATCGTTTGCTAAGGGCTAGCGCGCTCAGTGTGCTGAACTTGATTGGAAATGGACTACTGAATAGAAAAAAAAAGAAATGGGTCCACGTGAAGAAGTAAAATGGGGATTTGGGGAAAATTTTCTCAACGAATTTCTGTATAATTATACAATTTTCCATCTGGTGGAAAAGCCTGTGAGGAGGGCGGAACTTTAGTCATTGGCAGTTTTTAACCGGTCCTTTCATATCCCGGAGCCCAGCGTGTTTTGGTCATTGTGAATTCCTTACGGAATTATTTTCAATTTAAAAAAGAAAAAACAAGCAGGCTGAACCAACGTCCGAGTCCATCCTTGTTGACACACAGGAATATTAAAACGGAGAGGACCATCTAAAGGTTTATGACGTTACTAGCTGATTCAATTAAGAGTGGCAAGGTAAGGAACTATGCGGATCTGTTAGAGAACACGGAAAGGTATTCCATCGGACTTGTTTATTAATTGCGGTCATTTGGCATATACACACAGTCATAAAGTTGGTGAAACTCGAACGCAGCTCAACCTTGGGTATTTATAGCAAAAAGAACTGGAGAAGTGCCGCGAGAAAAAGGAAACACTTGGAGCGCATTCAACGTTGCACTGGCGAGGCGTTCGCCGACTCAAATCTTAAACACGCTTAACGCGCAACAAATATATATCTTACAGATATGAAAACACAAGAAGATATGAAGAGTTTACGAAAGATGAAATTTATTCTGTTTTGTGATAGTTTGTATATTCTTGCCAAAATATTGGCGCATCTTACGCACTGGAGGTCCAGTACCGGTACCAGTTCCGGCCCGTGGACCAACTGGTACCGAGCCGCATGGGCTGCACCCGAAATGATGATGTTTTGGAACTGATTTAGTTTATCGTTTAACAGTTCATTCATTTGTGCTTAGTTTGGCTAGATTTTTGTGTTTTAGCGCCGCCTGTGGCCGCTGCTGATATTACATTTTGCAGTGAGGAAGGAAGTTGTGGCTTGAGTTGAGAGCAGCCGATGACACGCACGTTGTTCCGTCTCTGTGAAATCTGCTTGTACTTTCTTTGTAAAAATGTTGTCATTTTTGATAATATGCCCAAAATGAGTTTGTTGATCCAACAACTTGTGACTGTGCATAACATGCTAGCTAATGTTAGTATGTTCTATAGTGCTGCTTTGTATGCGTTTAGCTCGTTAGCTCATTTGCATCGAATTTTGTATTGAAATGAATAGCATTTGTAATTGAACTACATGAATGATTTCATCAATGTAATTTGTGTACATTTTTGTGCATTTTGAGCCTCAAAAGTATTTTTGAAAAGCAAGCTGCGGGCTCCCGCTCATACTTTATGTGCACTTTAAATTCCCCCCGGGTCCACAGTAAAATTCTCAAGCGTTGACCGGTCCGTGGTGAAAATAATGTTGGTGACCCTTGCTACACACGGTAACATAGAAAATATCAGAATTCCACCCCCAAATGAAGGGTGCGCTATACACGCTAACTGTTTGCGTTAATAATTAGCCCGTGATGGAACTTTTGATCGTGGGGAATTTCGAAGCAATCCATAGATTTTCCCCAAGGTCCAACGGGGGTTTGATCACGCCGCCACGCCGATTATTCGGGCTCCCGGCCGCCCGCGCCAATCCTCGCGCGGTGTCCGAGCGCCCCGAGCAGATTAGCGCGTCTACACGCCAGCCTCCATTAAAGCGCCGTTAGCCGCTAAACGCTTCGGCGCCGAGCCCGCGGCGGCCGTAAAAGTCCACGAGGCCGTAAAGCACATGAGCGATGATCGCGGCTATCGACTGTACCGAGTCGGGCCCGTAAGGGCCCATCCCCCCCCCCACCCAAGTGGCAATAATGAACTTGTTAAGGCCTCTATAAATATTGGCCTCCGCGCTCGGCGATCGTTTGTCCGGATTTGCCCAACGCGGCAAACAAGCGGCCGGGCGTCCGAGGTGCCGCGGCTAATACCTAATCAATGAGGGCGGGCGCCCCCTTTGCAGCGGGCATTTCCCTTGTACAAAGAAGAGGAGAGAGAGAAAAGGGGAAAAAAATTGATGAACATTAGCGTCGATGGCATAAGTTGCGCCAGGAAGCTTTGACAAGCGCATCGATTGTCAGACCTCAGAGTGAGTAAAACTCACAGGAAACAATGGATCAATTGAAAAGTCGTTATTCAGCCAATATTTTCTGCGGTGGATTTTCCCACACGTGACGTAGCCATATTCATACGCGCGCCATTGTTTTTTGACGTTAGATATAACGTGAATTTCTAACTGTAATGGTGTCATTACTAAATTGTTCAACCGAAAACCAAATATTAAAACCAATATTAAACGTGTGCATTTTCTATATAGTAAAGAGTGAATGGCGCAGCTATAGTTTGAAACAAAAATCATCTGGACAATACTAGTGATGGAAAAGAACGTAAAACAACAAAATGATTAAAAGAGGGATGGACAAGTACCAATACTAGGTGTCAGTATCGGGCCGATACCTGGCAGCCGATACCAGGTCAGTTTTAGTAGTTTTATCACAAAGTAGTAATTGCAAATTAGCAAAAAAAAAAATTGCAATAACAAACTGATGAAATAAGGGATGGACAAGTACCAATACTAAGTGTCAGTATCGGACCGATACCTGGCGGCCGATACTAGTTTGGGTCAGTTTTAGTTTTTGTCACTGTATCTCTCACTACTCAGAGGTGAGTTCTTCTACTGTTATCAGTGGAGACAAATCCTAATCTAAGAATACAACCACAAGTCCTAAAATAAAATACATCCCCCTGAGTGCCAGCCTTTTCGTTTGTGTCCATTGTTGTGTCCGTTTTGTCTCATCCAGAAAGCAATACTGAATCGTATCCCATCCAAACACGGAACATGATTGGAAAGGCCAGGCCAGGATGTCCTCGAGCGAGGACACTAGGACTTTGGACGGTATCTCTAATGAGTCATAAGATAAAGATAAAAACAAATGTCCACAAATGTGGACACAAATGCCTCCCTATCAGAAGGGTACACGTGTAGACAAAGGTTTGGGAGGAAGAGGGATATAAACCCACACGATTATTTAATAAATAATAAATAGTTGCTGATAATTTGATAATTGATTCGTTGTAGATTATTGGATTAATTTTGGCGGATCCAAAAATTATAAAATTCAATCATCTGTAATGGAACAATGTTTAGACTGCAAAAGAAAACGTGTATATGAAAATACAAAATACAATTACAATTCCTAAAATTAAAAAAAATACATATTTCTATCCACCTGACCCAGTAACTATGATGTGAGGCAGACTTGCTAACCACTAGGCCACCGCGCTGCCACAACCTTTGCAATCACAATCCATCTAATAAGTATTACTTATCAAAAGCAAAAGACGTGCAAGTTTGAATTCTCCTGATTACTCAACTCACAGTGCCAAAGTTTTTTTTTTTGTTTTACTTTTTGACTGTGATCAAGTCTGCAAGCTGCGGCCATATTTTTTCGTAGTAAGGAGTAGAAAGAACTTACCGGCGAGGACGGCTTCCCTCCTGAGTCTTGGGGCCAATCCTGCGGGAGTGATGAGCGCAATTTAGCGCAACACGTTCAAAAAAAAAAAAAAAAAAAAAAAGGAAAGAAAGGGAAAAAAAAGTTGACATGCGAGTCCGGCGCCAGTGAGCAAAATGCTTTGGATTACATAAGCAAAGCCTTTAAGAAGCATGTGCTGTGAGAGAGAGGCTATGCAGGGGAGGGGGGAGGGGGGGGAGGGGGGGAGGGGGAGGGGTGGCTGCGTGCGTGCGGCGGATCGATGGGGTTATAATTTTGTCCGAAGTGGGGAGAAAATAAAGTTCATGGAGGAATGAAATTTGAAAACAGATGGCAAATCCCGTCCTGCTCGTGGTAGTCACCCCCCCCCCCCAACCCCCCCACCCACCCCACTCCCCTAAATAAGATTCGATCCCCGGGAATGGAGTGTAGACAATATTCCAAGCGACGTTTGATGAAAGTGACAGATTTTTCATTTTGGACATGTTGGGGTTGGGGGGTGGGGGGGTCGGGATGGGAGACTTCATCTGATTTGTCTGCAGGACAGAAACTTGGAAGCGTAGGACACAAGCGTTTCCCCCCCCCCCCATATAAGCAAAGCCCCCCATCTGCCTCCATGCCCCCCCCCCTCCCTCCCTCTGCGGGCGAGGCAAAAGGGTGAGGAAACAAGAATAGCAAATAAATGAGAAAATTTGGTACAGCGCCCCGCTTCCGTGCGTTCCACGCGAGCAATAACAATTAAATATCGACCGCTTTTCCCTCGGCCGGAGAGAACCTGAGATACCCGGAGACTGCCAAGTACGCCCCCCCGCCCCCCCATACACCTCCTTTCCTTCTAATCCAAGTCCATCAGGCCAATGGGCTCTAATTTGGTGTATCTCATTCCTCTTGATTCCATACGTACCTCGCTTTCATGGTTGACGATTTTATTTATGAATTTTTTTTTCTTTCAACACCCTGAACATGAAGACTTCCTCACACTGTGAATTTTAGTCAATCAAAATCAATCAAAGCAGGCGGCGGGGAATCCAGGTAATCATTTGGTTTATGAGAAAAAAGATATATTTCTGTTCATTTCATTTTGTTTTATATTAAATTAAGTCTAGTCAAGTAGTTTATTTTGCAAACACATTAGATTTTTTTTTCCTAATTCTGTAAATGCTATTAAAGGCGTATTAATTCAAGTTATTTCTGAATATTTTTTTCCTTCAACCACTCTCGTACAAGATGAGCAGATGAAGCAAGATGAAGCACCGGCGTTACCATTTTTTTTCTTTTCACTTTGCTGGATGGACTTTGAAGACTTGATCAGCGATCAGCTGAGTGGTGTTTCTCAAAAGTTGTAATCATTTTTACGCCACAGTATGATCTAAAAACTATTAATCACCTGGCAATATGAAAATAAATTGGGATGGGAGCGTACCAATAGCAAATATCGACATCGGCCCCATACCAGGCAACCTAGAACATTAAATAAACAACGCACAAGGAAGGAAGACAATACTTTCAATTCATTTTGCTCACGAGGATACCGGACAGATGTGTTCAGTTACAGGTCGCCTAACGCTCTGCAAACCATCTTGTTGAACCCTCTTTTATTCATTAGATTGGTCCTTTCAAAATGTCGCCGCCCTAAAGGTTTTGAGGGGTGCGCACGGCGATAAGGGGAAAAAAAATCAACACATGGTAGTAATATCGAGGTATTGTTGGATAAAATGGTAACCGATATAAGATGCTCTTTTGTAGCAGGTGTACAATTCCAAAATAATCTCGCTCAATTTTTGCTTTTTTTTGCTCAATTTTTCTCAAAGGTCTCTAAGGTGGACCTTATAGTCTGAAAAATATGGTCATAATTTTGAAGTCGTTTTGTAGACTATTTCACATATTCCGTGGATGCACTTTCAGACTGTTGAAGATAGGATGTTGCTGTGAGCAGACAATAAAAAAAAAATCCATATACCATTTTTCTGTCTAAATATCTGATGCTACGGCCTGCGGCTTACAGCCCAGTTTAGCCGTGACAAAGTTTTCTCTTTTTGCTCAATTTTTGCTGCTGCAGCTTTTATAACAGTGGGGCTTGTAGTCCGAATAACACAGTAATAATTTTGAAGATGTTTTTATAAAGTGACAATTTGTGGACAATTTCACATATTCAGAGGACACACCCACAGCATTTGAGAGCGGAGCCAACCGCTTACATTTTTACCATTTTACACGCAAGCTTGATTTTTTAAAAATCATGAACACTTATGGGAGATTTTAACATCACTCTTGTGTGCTGTGTCATATTCATGAGACGGGTTTTTTCACACGACATGGACTTTGAGTCGAGGGGTTGAATCGATATTTCTACTTGTGCACGAGTGGGGAGCGCGATCACTTTGGCAAGCTATGGAAAAATTGACGCTCGCCGCGCGGTATCGGTTTGATTCTTGTGGTTTTTGTGCACAGATTGTCTTTTCTTTTGTTGGCGTTTGCGATGATAATTGGGGACATGTATTTTCCAAAGCTGATCCTTGAGAGGATGAAAACTCCAAATTGGACTTTTGAGCGATACAAAAAAGATAAATAAATAAATAAAGCGTTCCCGCGGCTGTTGTTGATTGACGCGCGGCGGAGCTTTGCACGCGGCGTGACGGGACTCCCAAGAGGAGCGGCGGGCTTTATGTTGGACTTAGCGGCGCTCGTGGCAACTTTTCCAAACCAATGGCACGACTATCAAAAGTTTGGCCAATCATTGTCGCGGGCCGCTTCTCTCTCTCTCTCTCCCGCCTCTTTTAACGTTTTTTTTTCCGCCTCACAACTTCTGTGTGCGCACGCCCGAGCCTTTCAATTTCTATTTATTACGACCCCCCCACCCCCCAACCACCCCCCGCCACTAACTCCTCAGCTCCACTTTTCCACACCTCCTCGCTCACTCGCCTTAGCATTAATGTCCATGTTATTCTCTCTAATATGAATTTATATTTAATACAGGGCTGCACTTGTGCTTCTAATTTTCTTTTATACGTTTATAAGTATTTCATATCGACAGAATGTGCGTTGTTGGTTTTTTTTTTGGCCAATTGGGTTCAAGCACTATGAATCCTGCCTAGCAACAAGTGACCGAGGGATTTGTGCCAATCTGTTGACCGAATTCACTAGCTAGCGGAGTCAGAGGTTAAAGGACTTTAGATTTTTCGTACTGAAGATAACTAACGGATGCTTAGAATTTTAATTGAATTCATAAACCCAGCAAACATTTATTTAAAGGTTAGATTTATTAACTCTTCAAGCGTTTTCTGAAAAAACAACGCATAAGGCACTGGTGTGCTTTAGTCCGCCACATCATTTTATGTGACTCGTTAAAATACCAAATTTGCAAGTTATCTTTAACTTTTACACATGTTTTTGGTACCAATGCCGCTTTTGAACGGTTTTTAATGGCCTCTGATTTCAAAATGTATAAAATTGAATTTGATTTTCATAAAAATTAGTTTGACATCTGCCCTTGAGTCCTAGCGGATTTCGAGCATTTTGGCACATCTTTCAAGGATAACAGAAAATGTAAACATTGATGGTACCATATGAAAGATCGGCTTTCATTCTTTACCTCAAATAAAGAAAATAAGAGTCTACCTTATTCCGTGCTTTAGTAATCACTGTTTGAAAATAGGTCATTCGAGTGACACATTATGGAAGTCCAGGCTAAGCCAATCATGGAAGTCATTGAAAGACTTACAAATATCATAAGTAGGCCACTAACGCCACCCAGTGGTTTTGGGCTGTCAACACAAAAAAAATCTACTGCACCCTTTTTGCGAGATGCTGTTAAAATGATGAATGCAAAAATAGGGGGAATGCATGATCAAACATGGGGTTTTCAATAAGTCCAAAATTGACAAGATTTCCAATTTTGAATGGCGGTAAATGAGACCGACATGGGCTAAATTTGACACCGGCAGGGTGTGCCTCTCGACTTCCTGTTTGCAAGTATTTTGAAGTGACGGCAGCGTGGCATATTGAAAGTCATCATCTTTTGGCAGTCTTTGCAAAATTTTAGCCTCCCAGTGGTTTTCCTGTATGCTTTTCCTTTGATATCAGGTGTCGAACACATCAAAAAGCCCAAGTTGGGTCCACATTTCGCGTAGGGGTTGAGGATGCGTCCTTTGCACATTTTGTCCTATATTCGGGGAACTACGGTAATCGAATTAATTGGATTTCACGCCGGGCCCTAAAGGAAAGCAAACGGTTGCATTCAAACCATGTCGTAAAGCAGCCGGAAACGATTTCCCCCTGCCCCCCGGAAAACCCCAAAAGAGCGCCCCCTGTTGTCGCCTCGGCGGCGCCTTTGGCACATCCTTGCCCTCGCCTCGTCATCTCCCCCGTTTGCCTTTAATTGCTTAACGCGTTCATTCTCCCGGCCCCGATAGCCGCGGCATTAACATAGCTTGTGGCCCCCGCTTTCTCGTCTTCCCGGCGCCTCTTTTTCCACTCTATTTCTCATCAGCGGTCGGCCCCGAACCTGCAGGCGGCTCTCCTCCTCGTCTCCTCCTTTTCTCCCCTCTGCCGGCCGCCGCCTCCCTCCCTCCCTCCCTCCCTCCCTCCCTCCCGCCCGCTCTCTTTCTCTCTCTCTCCCCGGCGACGGAATTATGAAAAATGCGCCCATCGACAGAGCGCCTCAGCTTCGATTAGCCGAGATGGGACATGACAGGCCGCGATCAATACTTATACCGTCCTATAACGTGTCAACTAATGAATCAATCTCGGCTAAATTTTCCATTTTTCAAAAGCCGACGCGAGAGACTGGAATATCCTCTTTTGTAAAGATATTATTATCGATTTCGTCGGCAATTTGACATCGGGGGTAGTTAATTCCACTCTAGAATAAAATTGAAAACACTTGAGATTGAAGTGAGGGAGGCGGGGGGGAGTGAGGGCGGGGGGCGGGCCGGGGGGGAGGGGGCAGGGAGGCAGGGGGAGACGGCTGTTGACTTGATAAAAGAGAATGGGAAGATGGAAGGAAGAAGAGAGATTAATAGCGCGCGCGCGGGCTGCGACGTCCATCCGTCCGAGTTGGGATTTGAACCGCTAACCTCGGGCTGGCCAAGCAAATCTACTAACCGCTAGGCCGAAATGCCGACCGATAAATGCCAAATGATACTGTGATTTCTAGTGTTGTCCCCATACAATTTCACTTCCAACCTGAAACCGGCTTAGAGTACTACTGTCCGATACCGATAGCAAAACCGGTATCGGCAAGAATGATGTATCAGGGGTGTCAAACTGGTTTAAGCTTGCGGGCCGTTGGGAGGAAAGTCTATTCCCAAGTGGGCCCGACCCATAAAATCATGGTATATATTTATATATACAACAATTTAAAATTTGTTCTTGTTCTTTAGTACTATCCAAAATTACTGTCCAAAAAGTACAACACCACAATTGATCATAAAACATGAACATTACTATTAAAAAATGTTTTCAAGTTTTTCATGTATGTAAAAAAATTCAGCTCATTTATACACTTTACAAATCATCTCGTGGGCCAGATTACACTCATTTGTGGGCCAGAACTGGTCTGTGGGCCGTATGTTTGACACCGCTCTCATGCATGCTTTTATTTATTTATTTATTTATTTTTTACTATGAAGTATTAGAAAAAATCTTGATGGAGTGATACAATAATCAGAAACAATAGCAATGAGAAAATATCACTCATTTATTCCAAACATCTTGGGTTACAAAAATGTCCTCATCCAAAATTGGTCAGCCCCCCCCCCCCCCCCCCCCCCCCCAAAAAAAAAAAAAACTGTAGCAGATTATTTTGTTCTACATCCAAAATCTCTAAAATTAGAACTCATAACACATCTTGATCACGTTTGTTTTAACATTTCATAATTATTTTTATTACTAAAAGCACACTGAAACCAGGATCAGAATCCAGATATAGATTTGGATTTAGACTTTACATCTACTAAATGTCAATGGCAAAATCGTATTGAAACACCTTTCAAAATTTGGAAACTGAAACTTGTGTAGAACCTGAGCTAATTTTCCTTTTTCTAACGTCACAAACCGAAGATATGACATTGAAAATTAAATCGCAGTTGCTCGGTTGACTAAGTGTGAATGTCACATGACCAAACTCAGAAACCAGATAACATGATTGGTTGTTACCTGAGCAACTGTGAATTTCAAATGCCATTTCAGTCAACAAATTGGCAAAATGGCCGCCCCGAAGATGGATCACAAACAAGTAGCTTTTGCTGTTTAAGACGTTTTTATTCTATTTTTTATTAATTCAAGGTATCTATTTATTTATTTTATTAATTCTTTTTATGGGCTTGAGGAAGGTCTAATATAGGTTTTGCAATTGCGATATTAATCGGAATGTTGTATTTAGATGAATGGGGGGCATATTGAGCAATCGTATTGTAGAGAAAATATTGGGGCTGATTTCCTTTGAAAACAGCAAAAACAACAAAGTAAATAAAAATAGCTAACTCAATCATTTTGGGATTAATGACTTAGTCGCGGAACTAATTACAGCGACGGCGATTTCTAATGACTGCAGAGGCCGTTAAAATTGCGACTGGAAACCTTGGCGCTAGCGCACTAAAGGATGTTAGGAGGACGGGCGCCGATTGACCCCGGCCCGGAAAAAATCCATTTGAATGGATTCCTCCCAACCCAAATTGGAAATGGCGCTTGAAGCTCATCATACCAATTCTTTGTTATGTCACTTTGAATAGTGTCTGGCTGAATATGTGCATGAGCCGGGAGTCCGTGTGTGTGTGTGTGTGAAATATAGATGGCGGAGTGCCAGTGCGTGTGTGTGGGTCAGCAAGGTTCAGTGTAACTGTCGCCAATCACAGCCTTATTTACCTGTCAAAAACACTATCATCCCGCACGGGCCCCGCCGAGCAATTTCTGCTGTCTCTTCCTCCCCCCTTCCTCACCCTCTGCCTCCAATTACAAGGTAGAGGGGCTATTTCTCACCAGGACAAAAAAAAAAAATGCCCCCCCCCCCCCCCCCCCCCCCCCCTTCTCCCGCCACTCTAGCCTGTTCCTTCCCCGTGCTGAGAGTTGGAGTGGAAACGAACAACCTGTAAACACACCCCACTTATCCCAGTGTATAATGTTGTGTGTTTGTTGCCCACGGCTGGCTGGGTGGGGGTGGGTGTGTGGGGAGGAGGGGGGGGGGGGTGCCGCATGAGCAGACGTAGAGTTGTGAAATAAAGATGCAGCCGGCGGCGCCTTTGAAAGGCGGCTCGATCAAAAGAGCCGTCGCCGGCCATATCCGTCTTGTCTCAAGCAGGTGAACATGAACGGGGTGTGTGTGTGTGTGTGTGGGGGGGGGGGGGGGGGTAGTAGACGAAGGGCTTGTCCTCTTAACTGTGCCGCAGAGGCTTTGAAGTCTGCTCAAAGTTCAGCTTTCGTCAAAAACAACGGTGAAAAAGCGCAGATGAGCTGTTGTCAGGAGCGTCAAGTCATCCCCAAACATCACCGTTGAGGTGAAAAAAAAAAAAATCCACTCGCATTTTGTAAATAACTGGATTCGAATTAGTCATCAAAATCCAGATTTAAACCCAATAGAGCATGCATTTTTAGTTTAACATTAGGGAATTTTTTGTGTCATTTTAACATTTTTATCAGCCACATTTATCATTTGTAGTACTCACTTACAGCAATTGATTCACATACAATTATTTTTTCTTTGTATTTTTAAATAAGAATTTTTATTTATTTTTAAAGTCCTTCATGAACGGACTGATTATCATATGAATTTGATGATTAAAATAATCACGTATTGCAGCCCTACATGAGTCAAGGTAGGCCTTTTGGTCACATCTACGTGATCCCTCCGTGAAGTTAAACATTTTCTGGAAAGAGAAAATGAGAAAAACATCTTTCGCAGCGACAGTTTTGAACATTAAAAAAAAAAAAAAAAAAATCCCAGGAATGAATCTTGCTGATGCATGAACGCGGGCTAGAAGTTGGCCTTTGATTTCCTGCTGCCGTAACAGGAATACGCGCACACCGCCACGTCCGTCTTCATGAGCGTCCCGACGAAAAGGCCATCCGACAAAGCCATTAACGGGGCGCTGTAATACGCGTGTCTGCCGCGCAGGCCAGTGACACGCGCACAAAGACATTCATGGGCTGCCATGCGGCTTGATTGAGTCGCCAAATCAACGGGGGGGGGGGTAGAGGGGTGGGGGGGCTTCTCGTTCCACAAGACTGATGAACGTCAGCGGTGGGCTAGTAGTTAGCACGTCTGCCTCTCTCTTTTGAGGGTCTGGGTTAGGGCTTTCCCGACGCGATGTTGATATCAGCCGAAACGACTATCGGATTATATCTGTCAACATCTGAACTCTCCGACATTAGCGCGTATATAAAACATACACAGGAATGCACATCAGCGGTACGCAAGTACGCATGCGCGACAGAAATCACTGACGCGTAACGTCACCTGCTTCACTTCGCGCATTTGCGTACCTAACTTTGAATCATGACAACAACCGAGCCAGAGCTGAACATGAAAAGCGGCTCCAAGATGTGCCGTGGCTTGAAGCACACTCAAATGTGGTGCGAGATTTACCGCTCATGTCCTTAGTTAGCAGACAAAACCGGTGTGTTTGGCACAGGGTCGAACATTTTCAGTCATCACTTTTTGACAAGTATGCGAAGAGCATGTGAAGAAATGGGCCAAGTTAGCACGCGTCCACAAACGTGAGGGCTTTAAGCGAGTGTCACGACTTCATTTTCACACATTCTGCCTGGCAAAAATGAATTTTCATTACCACTTAAGTGCATGAATCTGCCAGCAAATTAAAGGGGAAGTGAGATGTCACTCGTGGGACTGCCGGCGGACGCTCGCTGGAGGGAGGCGCTATGAGGAAAAAAAAAAAAGGCGAGAGGGGGCCAAATGAGGAAAAAAAAAAAGAATATAAAAAGAGGGAGTGAAGAATAATGTTGAAGGGAGGAGAAGGCGGGTAGAAGGCAGAGGCAGCTAAGCAGAACCAGCCAGCCCTCGCAAGCCAATCAGGCCTTCATTAGCCCGGGCGGGAGGGATCGATGGCCAGCCCGCATCAATTAAACACCGCAACGCTCGCGCACACTCACACGCACCACACATCACAAACAACTATTCCGTTATATGTGCGGAAAGGGGAAAAGTATAAAAACTCCAATGCTAAAACGCGTGACAAATACGTCCATTGCATTTTGTGTACAACTTGTTTTTGGCTGCGTTTACAAAGGTTACAAACAAACACGCATTCACGCCGATGGAAAGGCTACCGTAATTGCCCGAATATAAGACACATTTTTTCTCCCAAAAATGGAAGCCAAAAGTATGACTGTCCAATTAACAGGAACTTAAAAATTCGATTAATCAATTTTTTGACACGAATCGTGGAAGATCGATCAATCAGCCACATAAGTTGAGTTTTGATGTACATATGTCTACATTTTTTTATATATATCGGCTGTATTCTTACAATAATAACCGTAATGGGACGGGCTAAAGGGCAGATGTCATTTGGCTGATAGCAGCCAGTACCTGTTACAGCTAACAGCAGCTCTTGTTAGCTGAGGTCATTTTCTATAAAAGAAGCGAGCAGACTGAACCAACGTTCGAGTCAATCCTTGTTGACACACGGGAGTATTACTAAAACGGAAAGGATCACGTACAAGTTATGATGTCTCTAGCTGACTTTTATATATATATAAAAAGTTCAAGTTTTTTGTCATTAATTACATAAAATAAATAAAGGTCCTGACAGATTTTCTTTCAGGTCGGATCCGGCCCCCAGAACTTGAGTTTGACACCTGCGATTTAACCTACTAAGACTTAGGGTCTGCATTTTTCTTTTACACAAACTGAATCTTGGTTTCAAATATCGGGATTCAGTCTCCGCGGCTACGAATAAGCGATATCGGCCCCTAAAAAAAACATCTGATCTCAAGTCAGAACCCTTTGACTGTGAGGCAAACATGTGAACTACGAGGGCACCCACAAATCTTTACGCCAGATCAAGAATATGCTCATGAGCGAATCAATCCATTTTAGTTCCAACAAACACCAGCAGCAAATATGTCTTGAAATCCATAAAAGTCCTAAAGGCATTTTTCTAGAAGCAACCTTCCTCGATTCACTCTCCGACACAGGCGCGCGCATCGATAACACCCAATTACACACACGCTCGCACGTGGAGGCCGGCAAAACACACAATTACACACGCTCGGGACACACATTTTATTAACACTCAATTACACACGCGCATAAATCACTGGGCGGCCGCGAGGGGAGACGGATTGCGCGCCGATGTCTTTTTCACTTTTGTCATATTTCATGACAAACGCGTACAAGATTTCTTGACTATTATCAAGCAAATAAAAGGGAAATCAAGTCAACCACCTAGCTAGCTTCGAAGCGTTTTTTTTTTTTTAGCGCTAGCTTGATTGCACATACACAGAAATGGAATAGAAAATAGCATTGTAGGCTAATAGCGCTAATAGCGATGTAGGCTCCGCCTCCGCAGATGACGTTTGCAAATATATGCTTGAAAACACGGGGCTGCGGCCGAGTCCATTAGCGGGAGGCCGCGCTAGCCGAGCCCCCGCCGGTCATCCGCTCGCCGTCGGCATTGACACATCAGTCTCCGCGCCTCTAACGCGATGTGACAGTGTCGAGATTATAATATCTGCCCAGTATTACCGGGGCATTAAACGCCATTATGGCGCCCCCGCCCCGCCCGGCGCTCAGGTGCGGCCCTCGCGCCCGACCGGATCGGCAAAATTGCGAGTGGACATTGTGGGTAAATTGAAGGAAGGAAGGAAGGAAAGAAAACGGCGGTGGGAAGAATTTGAGCATAGGATTGGTATGGTTTCATGCTATACATGTGACAATAATTCTTTATAATTTATGTTGAAGTCATCTTTCCCCATTGGAATGAATGGACATGTCATTAATCCGTTCCAGCTTGCCAATAAAAAGGTAATGTGGTCTTCATCAAAATAAAGGACTACATAGTGGATCCCGCTATACAAAATTAATCCGTTCCCGAGTTGGGATCGTAAGACGAAATTGTCGTATGGCGGCTTAGTCAAGTCTTAGTTTATCTGTAAATCATCTTTTCCCATTGGAATGACTGGAAATGCCTTTAATTCGTTCCTTGTAAGGGGGTTTGTATAGGAGAATGTCCATGTTAAACTTCCTAAAACAAACAACAATGGCATGACTAAATAAAAAGTAAAAATAACTATTCTTCTCAATGTTGTTATTCGGACAATGGCCATCTGGGTGCAGTCAGACTTACTGCTACATAAGATGGCCACGGCGTTTCAGGAAGCGGCGGCGGTACCGAACAGCGGTTCAAAGGCGCCCGAAGCTCGGATGAAGCTATTCCATTAGCGAGCATTCGCGCGCCGTGGCGACGTTTGATTTAAGGTCCGCGCCTGCTTCCCTGCGCCCCTCCATTTGTTTGCGCACCAAGAAAAGCGCTTCCACCACACAGTCTTGTTGTTTTAATGAGACAAATTAATAAATAAGGATGAATTTGCGCGGGCCGGACAAGAGGAACGGCAGACAGCCGCGGTATACTTAGCGCGCCGCTGCTCCATCAAGCGCACGGGATGTATTTGTGTGGCGTAATTAACGCTTAATAAGTAAGTGATTCATTATGATTAGCGTGCGGATTCGCCGTAATGGCCCCTCTCTGCGCCAGCAATCAACTTCAGTCTGTTTATCCGCACATAACCCCCTCCGATCCATCTCTGTCTGCCCCCCACCAAAACTCCTGATGCTCGGCGCTTTCCGGGCGTGGATTCGCGGGAGGAAGGGCTGCGCCGCCGCGACGGGGAAGTAAGACGTGAAAGATTTGTTTATCTAATAGATTTGCGAAGAAAACGCGTTCATACGTCAAGGATGTAATTATCATTTTGGGGGGCGGCTTTTTGTTACGCCATCGTTTAGTTAAAAGTCTCCAGGGCACGGTTGGCGTATTCTCTTGTCGTTAGGGATGTACTTACCGCAACAGTGATGAAGCGTCGGGAGAGGATCACTCGATATTGCATTTATGCAAATGATGGCGTAGGGGTAGCTTTCTATTTGAGGTCAGGCCTTTCATTTTGCCAGACTGGAAAGTCAATCGGATTCATTGAAAGTGATTTTTCATCGTCGTTTAAGGTTGTCTGGACGGTCCTTGAACAAACCTCCAGGGTATCAAAATATAGTTTAAGCGTTTTTTTTTTTTTTTTTTTTAAATCTTATGTTTAGGAGCAGAAGGAAGACCTAAAAATGGAAGAGCATCTGCAAGTTGTCAGTCCGAAGGATGGTAAATAAAAAAACATAAAAAAATGCGAGTGATATCCATTCTCTTACCAAAGAAGCAGCTCGAGTTTAGCTTACGACATCAATGCCAAGCACCCGGGTAACAATAGCGACAAAAACGCTAATATAGCGAGGCACGGAAAAGTTCTTTGCCTTACTAAACTCCCCGTATTCAAGTTCGACGTGATTGATATGAGTTCCTTTAAAGCGGAAGCAGCTCGAGTTTAGGTTACCGCATCAATGCCAAGCACCTACAGCTACCAATCCCAACAAAGACGCTAATGAAGTGAGCCGCAGCAAAGTTGTTTGCCTAACGAACCCTGAGAACATCTGACAATCAAATATCCGTTGCATAAAAGGTTCTACAGGTGAAACTGCAAGTATTGATGCTAACATTAGCACGTGAGTAGCATTGTCCTTCAACCATTATATTGGGATTAAGCTAGCAGGCCACACTTAAGGCAACATATAATTTTCTTTTTGTTTTATTCTAAGTTTGACTGTATTAGTTTTTCTGTTTTAAATGACTTCTGGTGCCAATTCCCGTCAGGCTGTTGGAAAAACAGAAATCATGTTTTTTATTCTTAATTGCATTCTCAAATGTTTAGGAGCAGAAGGAAGACGTGAATATGAAAGATCACCTGTAAGTTCTAAGCCTGAAGAATGGTAAATTTAACATTAAAAAAAATGCGAGCGATATCCATTCTCTTACCACAGCAGCAGCTCAAGTTTAGCTTACTGCATCAATGCCAAGCACCCACAGCTAACAAAAGCAACGCGAATATAGCGAGGCAAAGGGCTTTGCCTGACTAAACTCCCGACATTCAAGTATCCGTTGATTAAAATCCTACAGGTAAAATTTCGAGTACTGATGCTAACTTTAGCATGTCAATGGCATTGTCCTTTAACCATTATATTAGATTTAAGCTAGCAGGCCCATTTTTAGTTTGATAGAAGTCGTTTTTCTGTTCGATTGTTTAATGTGAGCGCTAATTCCTGTTAGCCTGTTGATAGCGTTTGCAGCCGCATGTTTGTACGGCGGAATGCGCACGAACACGCGCACATTGACACACAAAGGAGTGGAACAAACAAGGCGGCAAAAAAACGGCAACAACCGCACTTGACAGGCGCTTTTGCCCGAGCCATTTTCTAGCCTTCGGGGGGAAAAGCTTTGCACTTTCCACTCGCACCTCCTCGAATGTTCATTGCCCAGAAAATTATTTCTGCAGTCATTTGGCCGCCATTGTGAGCGGCAATCAATTTCTCTTCTCTCGGTGATGGTCCCGCGTTGTGGCCACAGAAGTTTGACCTTCTCTAAAAGATCCATCAATTTATCCGTCCATCTTGCAAGCTATCCATTAATGTGTTCATCTTCCCCCCGTTGTTTCTCTTGGGCTCTCCGCCGCACGGCCGCTAAAGTGGCTTTAAAGTCACGCGCTCATCAAGACCCGACGGACGGACGGCCGGGTGTGGGGTTCTGGGGCAATTATAGCAGCGCGGCAGAATGAGCCGCCGGCGGAAAATGACGGCTATTTGGGACGCGGGAGAATATGCACTTGAGACAAAGGGAAACCCATTCGGAGCGCCCGCGTCGGCGTCGAACCCCGCCCGCGGACGAGGTCGGGCCGAGGCTAAACGACATCGCGTTAGCGGCTTCGGGGTCAGGCGATCGCTCGCCGGCGGGTTTTTTTCCTTCCCCTTTTCCGCCGCGACTGGATGGTTGGAAGGCAATCGTGGCGTTTACTCGTCTCGGGTGACGGCGTGGCGCTCTCCGCCCCTGACCCGCCGAGTTAAGACGCCAAACAACCCGCGGCTGTCTTCGGAACCGGTAACGATGTCCGAAATTCGGCATCGTGTGGCACTAGGGAATATGTACGACCGCGACGGACAGCGAATTACCAAAGGTGGCCATTTTTTTGCTGGTCCGACCTCCGTCAGAGCTCCGCCCCCTTTCCGTCGTTTTTTTTTTTTTTCAAGCCGGAAGAAATTATAATCGTCAGACCGTCGGTGTATATTTCCTGTTCCTGTCGTGGCGTTGAAAAATCTTGAAATCGTATTTACTGAAACCCAGTTAAAATCTCCCGTACCCCCTAAAGTGCATTCTCATACAGGTTAGAGGTTAGTTATTATCAGGTAGGAAAAAAAAACAGCGGCTCGTTTATCAAAATACATTTGACTCATTCGCTGCCATGGACGTTTACATTCGTCACAGCGAATCCAAACGTTTACTGCCGAAAACGAGGATACTATCTGAAAAATATTTCAGAAAAACACAGTTTGACCGTTTAATAAAAGTTCTTACATTGTTAGGTGAAAAACTGCCAGCGGCTCGATTATGAAAACATTTGAACTCATTTGCTGCTATAGACGTTTACGGTCGCCAAACGTTTACTGCCAAAAACGAGCATACTATTTGAATTGTGAACAAAAATACACAATTGTCTGTTTAATAAACATTGTTAGGTGAAAAACGCTCAGCGGCTGGATTATGAAAAAAGTTGAACTCATATGCTGCCAAGGACGTTTATATTCGTCACAGCGAATCCAAACATTTCCCGCCAAAAACGAGTATACTGTTTGAATTCAAAAACGCTCAAGTTATCTGTTTAGTTAACATTCTGACATCGTAAGGCTAAAAACAGATAGCAGCTGGATTATGAAAAAATGTTTAACGCATTTATTGCCATGAATGTTTATATTCCTCACCTAGAATCTAACGTTTAATGCTAAAAACGCTGAAGAAAAACGCACAAATTGCCTGTTTGTGAAAAGTTCGGACATTGTCAGACCCAAAACACACAGCGGCTCTATCAGAACACGTTTAACGCTTTGGCTGCCATCGACGTTGCCATTGGTCAGCTGGAATCCAAACGTTCACCGGCAAAAACCAGCTGAAGTCCATTTCTTAAGGAAAAGGAACAAGAGAAGGTCTTACAAAGCTTGTCTGTAAAATTCAGCTCTGTAAACAAAGCGGCACGACTGAACTCGAGATGAGCGCGACTTTTGAGTAGAAGATAAGATGGGGCGGTGAATCTCAAGTCCAGGTATTCGGCGTTGCGGGAAGACGGCGCAAGGGCGATGCCTTTGTGGCCCCTTTTCCGCCACATCCTCTTCCGCCTCCCTCATCTTTTCCTTCCTCCCCTCTCGGCAGCCGCAAAGCTCTCCATCCTCATCTGCGGCCCCCTTCCTTCCCCTTTATTCACACTCCGGCTCTCTCTCTTTCTCGGTCTGTCCCTTCCAATCTGGCTCGCCCCTCTCGCCGTCTGCCAGGACAGTATTATATATTCCAGTCTCATGCTTTACATGATTTGGGCAATAGATGAAGCCATATCCCGCTCGGGCCGCCCGGCCCTCCCCCTCTCTCCCTCGCCTTGTTGTTTAATGTTTCAATTTGAAGGAAGCAAACATTCAATCAGACAGATTAACTGTTTAATGCATGTCATCAGTCAAACTGTCGACGAGGAAAGGACCCCCCCCCTCCCCGACTCCCCTCCGCCTGCTGCCCCACCTCGCACGCATTTATACCCCCCCCCCAACTGCCGCTACGTCCTTCTCACTCCCTTGCTCTCCACCCAGAAATGTCTACTCTCATATAGACGAGCCCGCGCACCCGTTTGAGTGAGACGACGATATGCATGCCAAACACGAGTCCACGTTGGGCCTCCTGTTTTGGAATGGTCGGGGCGAATAACGGCTTATTTATTTCCGACTATAAGGCGCAACTTTTTTCTCGTGATTTCAGCCCCGCGGCTTAACAAAAGTGTGCAATGGGGCCGCATGTTTTTTTTTTTGCTCGCCGCCAAGAGACAATCAATTTTCGCAACAACGAACTGGGAAGATGTGAATCAATGGCTGTGCTCAAAAAGTGTTTGAAAAATATAGTTTCAAAAATATAAAAATGATGTAAAAATTGGATAAGAGCTTGTATAAAAGTTTATGAAGTGTACTTTTGATATATACGGTGGTACCTCTATTTAAGAGATTAAATTGTTGCAGACGTAATCTCGTAACTTGAATCTTTCCAGCCAATCACATGGCACACAGAGAAGAACAACCAATTTAGAGTCTCAATACACCTGCCATGCATGTTTTTGGAGTGCCTGGAGGGAACCCAGGGGAGAACATGCAAACTCCACACAGAAAAGCCGGAGCCAGCTGGATTCAAACCCAGATCCCTTTAACTGTGAGGCGGACATGCTAACCACTGCGTCAATCTCCACCAATAACTCCTGGCAGGATTTCAATTAGGCATATTACTGTTGTGTTGGTGCCTTACTCTAACAATCAAAGCGCATAGGTGTTATGTTGAAAATATGTTGGTGCAGCTATTAATTGTAAACGTGCGGGCGTGTTCAGTCTGCGTTGAAGGCATGACGTTGCTATAACCGAGCAGTTTGAAAAATAAAAAATACAACAACTTCCACGTGCCATCTTTCTGCGTAATATCTAATGTTACAACCTGCCGCGAACTATACATGGAAAAAACAAGGAATTTTCATTATATTTTGATTGGTGAGGCTTATAATCAGGTGCGGCTTATCATGGAAAAAATAGGATGTTGCGCTCCAGCGTATCTCCCGTAATCTGGCAATCGGACTTCCTGTAACAACCCGCGCCTGTTTTTTTTTTTTCTTAGTTACTGAAGAAAGAACTTGTATTGGATAATAAAAGGCAGTTTTCATCAAAGGTACAGGTCAGGCTCCAGCAGAGTGCGACAAGGCAGCTCCGCTTGGCACCCCCCTACGCCTCTCTTCATTTTGACTTTATCTCCCTGCGCTGTGGAGCATCTCGTGTATCTCCCCCGCCCGGCCTCCACTCTCCGACCGCAGCGCAGAGGGTGGCCAAACCTGGTAAGTATTGACAAGGAGCTCCAGTGACACGGAGAGAGCCAGTCGATGCCCAGACACCCGGGGCCAAGGGTCAATGACAAAAAAGGAGGCCCGCCTGCAGCGAAGCGAACGGGGGAGGCGGCTGATAGATGGAGGGGGAAGTCACCACAGATGCGAGGCCCGATAGACAAACTTTAGGACGTGGAGGCAAGGTGAAAGCAGAAAGGAGTTGGATCGACCAGGACGGCGCGGTGGTAGAGCGCTTGGCGCAGCTGCTTTTGTGCTCTGAAATTCCGGGTTTGAATCTCCGCCTCTTTTCAGCATGGCTCTCTCGCTCAAAAGTAAAATACTTCGGCCGTTTGGGAAACAGGCGATTTTGCCCATGGCCACCAACGCCTCTGCGGTTGACTGCATCGCAATTCGTCCATGCATCATAACGGAGACGTCATAACCTTTACGTGATCCTCTGCGATGACTCGGACGTAGGTTCGGTCCGCTTCTTTTATTGACAATTTAACGCCGTAAAAACCTCAGCTAGCGCGAGCCGCTGTTAGCTACAAAAGGAACTGGCTGCGTCCCGTTACAGTAATTATTGTAAGCGCGAATATGGCCGATATGAAAATGTATATCTGTGCATCAAAACCCGGCTTATGTGGCTGACGAATCAATCTTCCTGGAATTGTGTCAAAGAAAAAATACACTGATGCCTTGCTACTTTGCGCCTCCTCTATCAGTGCATTGCAGATGTTTTTTTCCATTAAAAAAAAAAACTATATCGCAGAGAGACGTGCTATGAAGGTTCCCTGCATGCCAGACAAACGAGTTAACTATAAACCCACGTGCCTCTCCGTGAGCCTACAGCCAAAGGGATGGAAAGGGAAGGGATAACAGTACAGTTACTGTATGAGGTTGAATAATTTAAGATTTAAGAAAATATGTGTATTGCGGGAATATTTGTCTTAAATATGTAAAGTATAAATAGTTTTCATTCTAAAGAAAAATTCAGGTACCCACATACACATGGGGGGTGGGGGGAGGGGGCTGGTCCCCATTAAACACGAAAACTGATGGATTACTGGATATCTTTAAGTTACTGTTTATAGGGCGCACCCATACTTTTGGCCTTCATTTGTTGGAAAAAATGTGTTGGTGTGTATTTACTCTTGCACGGACGGCAGTGCAAGGGTTGGTACAATTTTTATTCTGTTCCTCAAGTCAAGTTTCCGTGCTCAGGCGGCGTAATAGCAAAGAATAAGTAAGGAATGCATCGACTGTGGAAAAATCACTTTGGAGGAACATTCCAGAAGTTTGAAATCTAAAAAAAGTTGACATTTCACAATTGGCCCCTTTGAAAAGTGTCGTCAGCAATTCGTTTCTTTTATTTTTCAGATTTGATCCGATACAAGTAGATTTACTCAGGAGCACGTTTAGCATTTTGTTTGTGGATTCTTTCAAATTTGACGTCAAACGTCCTCCAAGTGCGGAATGACCCATAAGTGTTCCTGAGGGAAACGGGACAAGTGAGAGCGAGCGACCACACACGCACGCGCTGCGCCGCGCGTTGCGTATCGACAGCGAGAGTGTCAGTATGTATCGAACAGCGGGAGCCCAGAGAGTCAGCCTCCATCTCTCCATCGGATATCAGTCCCTACTCCTCTAATCATTTCCTTCCTTTTGGCCCTCTCTTCTTTCTAATGCAATTATCCCCCCTTCTTTCCCGCGCTCTTTTTTCCCTCGCCCGTCCGTCTTTGTTTCTGGGCCTTCCGTCCTCCTTTTTTTCCCCCGCTACTTTTTTATTCTTTGTGAACCTTGTATTTTTCCCTTTACCTTTCCGCCTGCACGCTTGTGGCTAACAACCAGGCGTCTGAGCGTGTCAGTTGTACTTAACGTCGCCGCACCCCCCCGGCCGCCTCCTCTCTCGTCTTTTGATCTTTAATGATCGGCCGAGGTGTGCCACGGAAAAATAAAAACTCCGTCTGATTCCATATGAGGCGTCTGGAGGTGTGCGAGGGAGCACGGTGCTTTTCGGGGATTTAGTAGAAAACGGGACAAAAAAAATGAAAATGGAACCGTTCGAGTAACATTTCGATGTTCAAGTGGAAAAAGAAGTTCGCTCGGTCCTTCGCAAAAAGTGGGTTCGGTACTGGTTTTTTTTTTTTGCTTTTGCTGCTTTAAGTGTAGTTGCGCATCCACAGCACCGGGTGGTGCAGTGGAGCTTTAATGGTCAAAGTCTGCGCAAGAGAGTTGCTGTCAACATTTTTTCGTAAATCAAAATAATACGTCATGTCATTTAGATTGCTGATTATGACTTTTGAAGACTTTTACATGATGAGAGTCCAGGCTAAGCCAATCATGGAAGTCATTGAAAGGCTTGCTAATGTCATAAATTGGCCGCTAGCGCCACTCGGTGGTTTGGGGGTGTCAACACAAAAATTTCCATTGCGCTCCGTTAGCGAGTTGCCGTTGAAAGGATGAATGCAAAAATTGGGGAAAATGCATGTTAAAACATCGGGTTTTTGATATGTCCACAATTGACAATAGTTCCAATTTTCAATGGCAGTAAATGAGCCAGACATGGGCTAAATTTCACCCCTAGATGGTGTTAACTACATATTTTGTTTCATCCTAATGGCTGATTTATCAACAGAAATTTCAGTGGGATAGCAAAAATCTTGTGTGGCTGCAGCCGTGCGTCCAACGTTTTTGCAAGTCTGTTGAACGGAGTTTGCCGATGAAAAGTTGAATTCAAGCCCCATGTTGCGTACATTTCCAAATGTTGCGTCTGTCGGTTATATTCGTTCCTTGCTGCGCTTCCTCTTTAATGATCCTAACCTCATTAAATTGTCTCGAGTTGGAAACGGAGCAGGTGCGAGGGAAGGTATTTTGCTAGTTGGCGGCTTTTGACTCTGTGCCAATTTGCTTCGACAGCCCCGCACGGCCAACACCTGTTCAAATACCTGTGGAGTGGAAAGCGGGGCTGGAAATAGACAGCTCGCGCCGTCGCCTTCCCCGCCTCGGCGGCGAAGCTTTCGCCGCAATCTTGAGCGCGGCTTCCTGTTCGCCCGGAGCCGGCTCAGCCCGCACCGGAAACAGATGGCTCCCCGGAAAGTCCTGGAGCCATGTTGCCAGGGCGCGAGAGAGGAGGGGGTGTGTAACCATGTGACTGTCGCATCCAATCGACGAGGAAATCTAATTAACGCCGCTGTATCATTAAAGGACCTGGATCGGGGGTGTCCAATTTTTTTTTGGTTTGGGCGCCGCATACAGAAAATGGAAGGATGCTATACATACATACATACATACATACATACATACATATACATATATATATATATATATATATATATATATATATATATATATATATATATATATATATATATATATATTATATATGTATACCCCTGTGGTCAATTTTGACCCAATATTAGAGGAAAAAGAAGCCAAAGAAAAACCATTAGGACACTAAAATATTGCATAGCTTGTCAAAACATGACAACTATCAATACGCCACGCTGCCGTCCCTCTAAATTCAGGAGATGGAGAGATACACCCTTTAGGTGTCAAATTTAGCCCATGTCAGGCTCATTTACTGCCATTCAAAATTGGAAATATTGTCAATTTTGGAAATATTGAAAACCCGACGTTTGATCATGCATTTCCCCTGATTTTTGCATTCATCATTTCAAAGGCAACTCGCAAACAGGCTGCAAAAGAAATTTTTGCGTTGACACCCCAAAACCACCCGGTGGCGCTAGCGGCCAACTGATGACATTTGCAAGCCTTTCAATGACTTCCACGATTGGCTTAGCCTGGACTCCCATAATGCAAAAGTCTTCAAACAATGTTCTAATTATGACATAATAAATATTTCTATTTCAATTTCATAAATATATAATTATACAGCATAGTTACTTTTGCTGTAACCAATTATTTTGGCTTAGCCCGTACTCCCATAATGCAAAAGTCTTCAAAAGACATAATACTATTGAATAGGAGAGCTTTAAAAAAAAAAAAAAAAACTGGTAATGATTCGAATGTGGTTCAATAGTGTCGTCTAAAAGAGTTAAGCAGCCATTAATGGAGTGAGTGCCTCCTGTCCAATTAGCCGCAGCTAATCCGTTGCTCATCCCGGATTTTTCCACGCACCGCTTGCCCTCCGCCGATACTTGGGCCGCACGGCCCGTTTGTCGCGGCGGCGCGCCGCTCGGCTCGTGGCGATGGCCATCGTCGTAAGCCTATTAAGGGATTTCGTCTGAATTTCTACCCCTAATTATGACATACGATCAGATACAGCGTGTTTATTTTTTGGGGTCATTCTTTTCATTACACATATAGAACAGCTGTGTGTAAGAGTACCAAAGTTCTTTTCAAATTAAGAGCAAATTGATTAGAACATGAAGCAATTCATGCAACACAGCCCATTTTGTTCATTAAATTGAATTACTAGTCACCCGTCCCCACATACTGTATATACTGCAGTTGTATGTATGATTTTCATTATATTTATTATTGCTAAATTGTGTCTTGCTTCGCTGAAATTGTTTCTGTAGGAGTCAGCAAATGTAATTAAATGTCTGATAGCTTAATGATAACAAAGAATAAATAACGCTATAAACAAGCTAAATGACGAGCAGCACGGTGTTCCAAAACTTTTAACAAGTATTTATGTATACACAGTAGAGCAGCACAGAAAATCATAAGCATGCATTCTTTATCCTCCTCAAAGAGACTATTATTTAAATCAGTATGTCTGGAATACACCGCCCCCTAGTGGAAAAGGCATTCACATCAGAATTTTTTTTTTTTTACTATTTTCCTGCTCAGTTATTGCTCATAATGTATGATCATTTACTTCTGCGAGTGTGATATTAAATGTGATTTGCTCTGATATGCATTCTGCTTATTCCAATATGCACTTTCAGCAATACCTCATTTTAAACTCGAATATAAAATAGAGTAAAAACGTGCACATTTTAAGCACATAAAACATGCATTGTCATTTTGAGCTCCAAATACACACGTATGCATAAAATATGCATTTTATATACTTGCAATTGTTACGTTCGTCTAGAGGCTAATTTGACTTTCGTAACGCAATTTTTAGACGTGATTTTGTTTGATGAAGAAAAAGGCTTTTTTTTTTTAAATTTACATCAATTTGAACGAACCTGGTACTTTCCCGCTAATCAATTATTTTTCGTTGATTCATTTCTTTGTGGGCGCGCAAAAATGAAAGCACACATCTGCGAAAGAAGCCTCCGTTTTTGCACGCATCTCTCCCTAAGACCCCCCCCCACCCACCCCCGCCCCCCCACCACTTTTCTCTCTCTCTCTTTGGGAGAAGGGGAGGGAGGGGGGCGGCGAGGAGGCGCGACTCGCAGGGCGGCACATAGCTGATCAATATTCGATTTAGTTGCTAATTTAGGGCCTTTCTATAGCTGTCATCCCGTGATGTATGAGTCCTAACCCGAGGTCGCCGCCGAAAAAGAAGACCAAAAAAAAAAACAAAAACACACACACACACACACGAGAGACAGAGAGAAAAATCAAACACCAGTCAACTTTTCACTTAACAATAGAGCGACTTGAATATTATTTATGGGGGGAAAATGGATGTAGGGCTTGCGGGAGGGAGGGGCGGGGAATCGCTCCAGTCGCCGGTGGCCGTGATGAAGCGCCCGAACGTAAATGCGCATGCGCGCTCGCCACCTCGGCGATTAAGAGCCAAGCGGCCGCGCGTTTTGTCGCGTGATTTGGCGATGACGTCACTAAACGCTTTGCCGATCGATCACTGTTCCGAAGGATGTTATCAATAATTTGAAAAGCCATCACGTCTCTTTTACGTCTGGACTTTTTTTTAATGGCGGCGTAATTAGTTCGAGATGGAGATGCTTTATTTGAAGTGCTTGGAAATTTGCATAAAAAAAAGAAATGGCTGCTGATGAATGGACACGTCGAGGCGGAACGAATCATAAACACACATCAATCACGACCGGGCGCTAGGCACGGGGACGCATCATTCTTTGCCGCAGTTTTTTTTTTTTTTCCCCCCATTATCTAATGAGTGTGCGCGACTGGAGTGCTCTTGGACCAAAAAAAAAAACAACAACAACTTCGAAATGTTCTCAAGAACCTAACTCGCTTCCTTATGTGACAAAGTATTTGAGTAGTAATAAAGTAGAAGTTCCTGCGAATTTTTGCGACCATATCACATTTTTCAAGGTTTTACCTCTTAAACACACACACAAAACAAGGCATGAAACCTATTTAAAAAAAAAAAAATCTACTGTGCATGTTAAATCATTCAATGCCAAGGACGTTTTACCACGTTTTTTTTTGCTTTTTTTTAGGTTTGGACATTAAATCCCACATACTTATGTATTAAATCAATACTTAAGTACATTAAGAACATTAATTTCCAGATACTCAAGTATTAAGTCCATACTTAAGTATCTGAGACTAAGTGTTTGAATTCTTTAAAAAAACGTGAACATACGTCATGTGCATGTTAAATCATTCAATGCCAGGGACGTTTTACCACTTTTTATTTTTTTAGGTTTGGAGATTAAATCCCATATACTTATGTATTAAATCAATACTTAAGTACAATAAGAACATTAATTTCCAGATATTTATGTATTAAGTCGATACTTAATAGGCGATACTAAATGTCTGGATTCTTTAAAAAACGTGAAACTACGTCCGTGGCATTGAATGAGTTAATATCACAGGTGTCAGGTGGAATCCTCATATCTCAAAAATTATTTGTTTTTCAGGAGAGTGTTCAATACATTAGCATTGTAAAATATAGAAAGCCATTTCCAACACTTTTGATTGGTCAATAATTTGTAAAAAAATGACACTCACACATGAACGATGACCAATAGTTCATTAGTACATTTTAAAAAATATGAAATACACTAAAATGTGACTTTTGAAAGACTATACGCCCTAGAAATCATCAATCTTGATGGAACTCAGCAACACATTCAAAAAGAAAGCAGAGAAACAAATAGAAACAGGCATGACAAGGAGGCACACCTGGACAAGACACGAGTGGCCGCTTAACAAAAAGGAATGCGCAGGATAAGACATGAAAATTGACAAAACAAGGTGAAAAAAAACTGATCATGGAGCATAAACGCAGATATTTCGTGGCAGGGTTATTTTTGCTGTGTCTCTGTGTGAAATGACTTTTTAATAAAAAACTCGAAGCAGTTGGGGACAATGGAGTTTCTTTTCACTCAAGCAAAACAAAACAAGGATTTTGTGCAAGCGCATGTTGCGATTGATCGTCAAAGGCGAGGCACTTGGCTGCCATGTAAACCGCCCAATGAATAAAAGGCATTTTAATTAGGATGATTAGTTAGGAAATCAATGAGCTGGCAACCAGAAGACCCCCCCCCCCCCCCCCCCCGCATTCACTTTAATGGGCCGATCAAGTGAGCTGCTCTTTCAAGCCGCCTTTTGTTGTCGGCTGCCGCGAGCTCAAAAAACAGGAAATGTTACAAGCGGCCAATATCATGGTGCTGATTTTCTCTCACTTGTTGATGACAAGTGAAAAACGCGCACGTGAGCGCGTTCTCACGAGAGAAACCGCTGCTCTGGGCTCTGAGTGGTCCTTCATTGATACTCTCTCTCTCAAAAAAAAAAAGGTGACTGTCATTCATCAGTTACGTTGCACTTCCATTGTTGGCCACTAGATGGCAGGAAATGCTTTACATGCACTTTTGAGGCTGTTGCCACAAAAGATTTCAACGTAAGCCACCATCAATGTATGGAAAGTACACTTTTGGATTCAAATTCATGCTACATTTAATACAACTTCCTTGCCGCAAAATGAAATAGAAGATTGAGGAAGTAGTCCTTAAGTAATTCAAGAGCCTCAAAAAAATTCTGCCTCCGGTATCAGTTTATTTTGCACACGTTGTCAGGAAAAAGTCAAGACAAGCGCAGCAACGTTCTCGTGCTATGAAACTTCAAAATAAACCATGAGATGACATATATGGACCTCAATGACTCCACACTTTTATTCTGGAGTAGGCCAGTGTGTCACAGCATCATTGCTAGCTTGATGCTAATAAAGTGACCTGAAATCAAGTTCAAAAGCTAATTACGCTAATTAAATGCATTTTTCCAAAGGGATTTTGAATGATTTTTGTCCTACCTTGATTTGATATCATTTGAAAGGGAAGTATATATATTTTTTAACTTAATTATAAAAATATGCAACGGCTGCAGCCCTAAAAACAAATACTTTTTTTTTTTCCATCAAAGTTTTCATATATCATTTGTGGGCCATTTTGGATGAGTTATTGAGGTTTTTTTTCTTTTTTTAAAATTTGGGAGATATTACTGATCCCTCACATTATTTCAGCCATGGCAGAGGTCGTTCCTGTTCAGTTTGAAATTTCCTGGAGTAGCGTGAGTGGGAATTCTGTCTTTGGGAAGCGGATGTGTGTGTGTGTGTGTGGGGGGGGGGGGGGGGGGGGGGGGTGTCCCTCCTTTGCATACAAACGAGGATATGGCGAGCGTCCGCTATTGGCTGCCAGCTGCCATGGAGCTCCTGGCTTATTTGGCCAAAGTTGATTTCCCCAGACCCTTCTCCCCCGGGGCCCCTCCCGCTCCCCTTCCCCCCCGCCCGGGATCCCGCCGGTTAAACGGACAGGTCATTGACACAGTCAGCCGGCACATCCCGGCATTTCAATCTCCTCTGCCGGCGCCCCCCCACCCCGCCGCCCGCGTAAAGGCCGCATTTCCCTGGTCATTAGCGGGCAGTCAGCGGGAAGGTCTCACCTTGCCGTCCGACGCCATAATCCCGTCAAGGCCGCCATTAGCGTCATTACGAGGAAAGGCCCCGATGAATAATAGCCCACAAGCCGATGTGAGTCCCCCCCCCCCCACACACACACACACACGCCCGTAATGAGCATTGTTCAAACGAGCCAAACGAAATTGATGCCGAGTCGCCGAGCATGAACGACAGCTCATATGAAGATGTGTGTGCGTGTTTGTGTGTGCGGGGGTGGGGGTGGGGGGTCGCGAGAGGCTGTTTAACAGCGGTATTAATAATCTCCATGATCTATGATCTGGTCTCGTGTCACTCAGCCATTAAAGAGACATTGGTGTTCTGCGCCTCGTCGTCCGCCCCCCCCCCCCCCCAAAAATAATTGTGTGTTAATGGCTCGGATGGTGGGGGGTTTAGGAGGGGGGGATTACAACCCAGGGAGCGAGGATGGAAGGATTATCGGGGCAAGAGGTCGCTGTTAACAGAGGAGATGATTAGCTGCCATGACTGACCCCGAGCCGCTGACCGCATCCGCCAAGGACAACAAATACAGTCCAGGGTAGCGTAAAGTTAGCCGCCGCTCCGCTTGTTCGTCGACGCTTCGGATTTCATTCAAGGTATCGGTACTCGCCGCGGCGGCCGATACCAGTGTCGGACACAGTTTTACGGTCATGAACTTGACATTGGAGGACTAGGAAATAATTGAAATAGGGTAGGGTAAATATATATTATATATATATATATATATATTATTGAGTTGATTGCGTTAACAGAATATTATTTAGCTTTCTGCCGCCGAGTGTCATTTTTTCTCACCCCTCTTAAAATTGCGCGCACGCGGCCACTTTGCGTTTTGATCCCGGCAGTAAAGGGGAGCGAGCATTGCGCCCCGTTGCCAGGGCCCCCCGAAGCAGTTGATGGCTCCTAATCTGAGCGGAATGAGCCGTGAGAGGAAACGGCAAGTTGGGAGGCGGCCTTCCCCGGTTTCCCCTCTCCGCCGCCTCCGTCCGCCAAATGAAGTTGTTTGGCATTGACGGGACCCTTGAGGCCGGCCGCCGGCAGAGGCGGGAGTCGCCCCGGCAACGCGGAGGCGGCCGGTGAGGACACTGAAGCGTTTCTAATTTAAATAAAGCCTTGGGCAGACTGAAACTGGCAGCGAGTTTCCCCTTTGCTCACTGGCAGAAAAAAGGCAAAAAAAAAAAAAGAGAAAATGGGGCTGAAGGAGGGGGGGAGCCAGAGGGATATAGAGATGTCTCCCGTGCTGGATTTGTTATCCGCATGGCGGAGTTAGAGGCCAGAGGACGACGTGGCGAGGGAGGAAAAAAAAAAAGGCGGCTGAATGAGGCGGAGAAAAGGCGACGCCAATAATGGAGGGAGAAAAAACTGTGACAAGACGCCGCGCTTACGAGCAACGGTCAAACTTTAGCTGGACTTGGAGGGTGTCTCAACGCAAATAAAGGTGCAGTAGCGGCGGGTAACTAAGTACAAATACTCTTACTTAAAATGGATTGAATAAAAAAAAAATTAAATAGTATTGGGGCTGCAGCTATTGAATATTTTGGTATTCAGAAATCTTACTGAAAATTCTATTGGATAATCGGGTATTCGTCTGAAAAAAAATGAGTCACTGAACTGCCGCTTTGAAGTTAATTGGGGTCAGTGTATAGTACGTTAGAAAAAAAAAGTTGAGTCAACAAGCCGCCGCTTTGAAGATAATTGGAGCCAGTGCATTGTACGTTCGAGAGCGACCACCAAATACTTTGGTAGACTGAAAATAGTACCAAGTAAAGTACTAAAAACAACAAAAAGTTGAGTCAACAAACTGCCGCTTTGAAGTAAATTGGGGCCTGTGTGTAGAACGTACAGATTGGGGCTGTAGCTGGACTGACTATTCAATTGAGTAATTGGGTATTTGCCTAAAAATAAAAATTGAGTCAACGAACCCCCGCTTTGAAGTTAATTGAGGCCTGTATGTTCAAATAATGGCTGTACATATTCAATATAGCTTCAGTATAAAAACGTAATCAGCACTTTGACTAGATTTTTTGTTTGTTTGCACAAACTTTTCAACAAAAACAGAATGTGACAGCTTGTTCCACCACTTTGGAAGCGCAAAGATCCATCCGCCACTCCGCGCCGACAGAACCACGTAGTCTCATCAAAACTCGTCCCGAGTTGTGCGCCGCCTGTCCTGGTCACGGCGTCTCGCCGCCCGCCCGCGCTCAGCGGGCCGCCTAATGGCTCATCTGAAGTCTCAGCGAGGAGCCCGCGGCCGAGGGGCGCTAACTTTGCTTTCCCGTCGGTCGCCACGTCGACGGACGAGAGGTGACGACCGGCCCTCGACTTAACTCCGAAAGGTAACAAAAAAACGGCGAGGGGACTAAAGCGATCGGATTTGGTTTCCTCCGCGACCATCGTTTAAAGGGTGAACTCTCCGGCGTGCCTGCCGATGGTCATCGATCGAACGGAATCGGGCTTTATTGGAGGATTTTTTTTCTTCCCTTGCAATCGAAGTAAGTAAAGGCCTGATTGTCAGTCGGGGTGGCGAGTATTTGTAGCGGGGATTGCTACCTGACCGATAGCAGACTTATTTTAAACTATCGAGTACTCATGCAGGCTGCTAATACTAGCCACTGATATTTAAAGGGATACTAAACTTGTTTAGCTATTTTCAGTGAAAAATAATATTTTGTCAATAACTAATGTAATAATTATTTACATGTACCATTTATAGGCGTTAGCCCTGGGTGTCAATGGCCATTCGGGTTCCTAATGTAAATTTTGCCATGAAAAAATTTCAATTGCAAGTATTTAGGAATAAATGCCTGGTGGCGTTTTGAACCCCTACCTGTTGAGCTCATCTGCTTCAGTAAGAAAAAGCTAAAGAATCCATTCCAGGAAGTAGTGTTCTAAGTCCTTATTTCAAGTAGGACTCCTCTATTGCCTGTTAAAAAAAAAAATTGCCTTCTTTGAAGTTGTAGGCTCGTCACCAGTCTCTCGCGTGGGCCTTTTCCATCTGTTTCTTATTCATTTAACATCTTTGTGAGTGAAATTTTGATGCGCAACCGACCCAAATGAATCAGAGAGAATCCGGGCAGTTTTCAAAATAAAAGGAGTTTTAAAAGAAAACAGCTTTCAGACTTGGATAATACATAAAACGGAAGTAGTTCATTATTTCGGGTAAGGTCCATGCGGGCCGGTACCAGTTAATCCACGGACCGGTATAGTGGAGGTTGGGGACCTCTGGTCTGGATCAATGGCCCAAACCGGGTCGAAATTGACACGGGTATTCCAGGAATTTTTGGAATTGGGTCACATTCAGGCTGCGGTTTGAAGCAAGCAGCAGCCGAGCAGTCATAATTTCAAGTGGGACTCCTGGTATTGCCTGCGAAAAGTTTTCTTTTGAATTTGTAGGCTCGTCACCTGTCTCTTGACCGGGCCTATTCCCCTTGTCTGTTTCTTACTAATTTAACTTCTTTGCGAGTGAAATTTTGGCGCTCTCGTGACCGAAACGAATCCAAGAGTATCGGTCCGGTTTTCAAAATCGAGGGTTTTTTCAAAATAAAATAGCTTTCAGACTCGGGTGTACACACATGAAACGGCAGTAGTTCATGATTTCGGGTAAGGCCCATACGGCTTGGTACCAGTTGATCCCGAGATGGGTATCGGGCCACGGACTCCAGGCTGGGACCTCCGGTCTAGCTCAATGGCCCAAATGGGGTCAAAGGGCGTTCAAAGACACTTTTGGGGAGATTTGAGGAATTTTCGGTTCACATTCGGGCCGCAGTTGGAATCTAGCTTTGACCACAGGCTAGGATTCCTTAACGAAACGCAATTAGGCATTTTTCTGAGCCGTGCAGGCGGGGACGGAGGGAGGAGGCGGGCCGGGCGCATAATTCGGCCCAGTCACCAAAAGCGTCAGCGGCGCTGAGCGGAAATGACAGGATGCGATTACGCGGTGTCGAGATTAAAAGGCGCGCGCGTCAAGGTGCGACACGGCGCTGGTCTGTAGGATGAACGGAGGAGGGCGGGGGAGGAGGCGAGAGCCCCCCCCCCACCCCCCCCCGCGCCTCAAACATCCACGCGGCGAAGCGGCCGGGGCAGCGGCGGCTCCGCTGGAGTGGAGCACCATAAATCTTCATATAGCGGCTGTTTTGATTAATGCAGCCGAGTGGAGCTAGGGGGCTGGACCTATCCCATTACGGCCTAATGGAAGATGGAGCGGCGCTGTCTCCACCACTAGGCCCCTGTCATTTGTTCCACTTTGCAGTCCATTTGGCCCAGAGACTACAAGCCACTCCATCAAAAATATTTTCAGAGTTAATTTCCGCCCGCTTAATTCGCCTTGATTCGGATTGCGTATCGAATGGCAGGATCGATTTTCGCCTGGCGTCTAAATTAAATAAAGGCGAGGGGGGCTATACTTTAAGGCGGCCTTTCTTGCTTTTCTCTTTTCCATTCCATTCATCCCGCCGTTTCCCGGCCATCCTTTAGCCCGCCTCGCCTCATTCTTTTTCCGCGATGCATCTCATTTCCTCCCCGCGCCGGCGTTTTTGATAGAGCCGCCCGGGCGCAAATGCGATATCTGATTGCGCTGGAGAAGGGAGCCGCGGGGGCGCGCCGGCCGGCCGACGGGCGGACTGACGGACGGACGGACGGACGGACGGGATGTGGATTAGGCGGACAAAAAGGACTTGGGTGGAGGCAAAAGGCACTTTTTCTGCTCCAAAGTGAGATCGATGACGCGGCCCCCAACGGCAGCTCCCGAAAAAAGACGACGGGGGAGGAAGAAGGATTGTAAAGGTCTGCGCGGGAGGGGGGAAAAAAAAAGAAAAAAAAAGGGAGGGGGGGCAATGACAAATTGGTAGAGTGTGTCAGGAATTCCCGTTTAGATTTAAAGCTGCGTGTAGCCTATCGTCATATCTTTCCAGAGTCATTTCTTTTCTCATTTCTCTCTCTCTCTCCCTCTCCTGGCCATACTCGCTCGCCCCTTTGGCTCGCTCTCTCGCCGCGAATTTATCCGGCGCTCACGTGAAACGGCCGGGGAGGGAGGCGGGGGGGGGGGGAAAGTCAATAAAAGTCCGTGGCGACAACTGTTTCCCCCCGTCGCTCTCTTGTCTCCTCGCTGCATTAGACTTTCTATTTGTTTATGTGCTGAAGCTACTTAGCTCCTTCCCGCTTCCTCCTCGTTGGGCCCGGTTTGCCGTTTGGGATCTGTTTTCATATCGACGGGGGGGGCACGAGCTTATAGCGACTCCTCCGAGGAGTGTCCTATTGATTTTCTTCTTCCGCCGTGAGCTCGCTTTGAAATGACAAAATCAGGGAGCTGTAGCGCAACACTTTAGGCGTCCGGCGCCGATGCGTTCCGACGACGGCCCAAAAGTTCTCTGAAGATCCCGAACCAGATCTGTTCATTGATTTGGTGCACCCTATAGTTCCGTTGTATACCATAATCGCAAGGATTCTCGATTATATTTTGCAAAGCCCTCCCAAGGAATGAGAAAACATTTTGCATGCCCCCACTCCCCGTCCTAAATAAGATTAGCTAGAAAATAGTATATGGAAAATGATATACCTTTTAACATTTTCAAACAAAAATGCAATATAAATTAACTTTCAACGGTTAACTACTTATTTACAGCCCGTATACAGGTTACAGGTTAGTCTAAAACTGAAAAAAAATTAATCAAGCGCATCAAAGTACCTGGAGTTTGAAAGAAGACGCCAATTCTTGCTTCACGTGGCAAAAACAAAGTATACTTGTGCAATTATTAGTGATAATGATCTTCTTTCAAAGTCACTTCTCTTTTCCATGAGGCAAAAAAAGGATTGAGAAGCGCTGCATTAAAACGTTTCGGGGTATCGAATCGAGACCCTTCGCCGGCAGTTGCTTAAAATCTGGTAACTTGGATGCAAAACAATTCCCATGGAGACATCCCTACCTCTATATTAGGGGTGTTAAACTCATTTTAGATTGGAGGAAAAATCTATCCCGAGTGGGGCGGACCATAAAAATCATAAAAAACATCAGATAGTATTCTTTTGAAATACTTTCCAAAATAGTACAAGCACGAATCACTATTAATCACAAAATATTTCCAATTATTGAAAAAATTCTGCTCAATTTTATACCTTACAAAATGACTTCACGGGCCGGACGAAACCCCTCTAGGGTTCGACGCCCTTGGTCTAAATAATAGCTGGCATCTTTCTCTAGTTTGTGCTGGAGCCCGAACTGAGTCCGTTCTTGCAATCAGAGTGACTCGTTGACAGCTGGAAGCTCTCGCGGACGCCGGCTTGGCGAAAACGCGATGCGGGGACGAAGGCCGCCGACGGTGAAGGTGGATTGCGAGAGGCGCTTCCGCGGCTCACCGCTTTTGAGAGTCATTTTCAAATCGATAGTTTTTTTTTTTTTTTTGGGGGGGGGGGGGGGGGGCTGTACTGCACATTCAGCTCCAAGCGGTCTCGCTAATCTCCAACTGATAAATGCCCAAAGACGCTAGCCAAGCGCCACTACGGTCCGAGTCATAACCGAGCCCAAAAGGTTGATGAATGTGCAGGCGCTCGGGACCGAGGCTTCGCTCCCGGGGGGGGGGGGGGGGCGGCGCTCCCACGGCACGCGGGGCCGACGGCCCGGTCGCCCGGCGATCTATGACTTGCTCGCTGGAGCCGGCGTCCGACGGCTCGCCGCATCTGTTCTTGTCTGATTCTTAAGGAAAAAAAGGTGTGTGTAACGAAATCAAAAAGGCCGACGCGCACAGTCAACAAGCCCCGGGTAAGAAATGCACGGTGTCAATATTAATCTCCCTGACAGAAAGTCGAAAGACGCCATCTGTCACACATCATCCGCCCGCTCTCCTGTCTCCACGCAGACATGGGGAAAAGAAAAAAAAAAAAAAAACGCGGCGCGGAGGTGTCCCGGCTTGCGGTCAAGAGGGGGAAATCGAGGACATGGACCAGAAAGGACATCGGTTTCTTGAGCAAAGTTTTCTGTGCTCATATATTAGAATAAGTTGAGCAGAAGGCCGAACGCACTTTCTATTCTCAAACTTGATCTCCAGAAGACGGCCGAAGAAAAGCCGCGGGTCGATACGACATTTCACGCCATGGCGCTCCGGCCTAAAGCAACTTTGAGAGAAGCTCTATTTTATAACGCCTTTTCGCCGATATAGTTCAAGTGTATACATTTGATTTAGCCTAACCCCCCAAATATGAGATGCACTTTTTTTCCCAAAATAAAGGCCAAAAGTATGGGCGCGTCCTGTAGACCAAGGGTTCCCAGCGTCAAGACTCCCTAAGATGCAGCAACGCTATTGGTCGGCTCACGATTTGATCCGAGTGTGAGTGCTTGCAATGTCGTATTTATTGTGCATTTCAGTGCTTAATTAATTGGTTAGCGACGGGTCCTCAGATTGCTGGTGATGTTAAGGGAGAAGGAAGAAGATGATTAGAATGGAAACCAAGCTGGAGATAATCCAGATACGAAGAAGAAGAGGCTAGGCTAGGCTAGGCTAGGCTAGGCTAGGCTAGTCAACCCTCGCTAGGGAACTGGTGATAACAAGCTCAAATCACGTCACTCAAATTTTTTTTTACCAATTTTTAATATGTAGATACAATTTTGATGTTTTTAACTGAGGTTCATCGCGCATTAGCTAATTAGCATATGTTTCTATTGCCCGCCATACGACCATTTGGCCTTACAATTCCAACCCCGGAACGGATTAATTTCCCATAGCGGGGTCCAATGTATTTTGAGCCTGTAGTGCTCCAATAGCGCCATCTGGAGGGGCCAGGCCCCACTGGCCCCAAATGCAGAGACGCCACTGACTGGTTTTATATGGTCCAAAATGTGTCTCAAAATCTCAGCTGCAATCCCATAGAAATGTCAGAATCGTTGTATTGAAAATTTTACGTCTTAATATGTAATGTTTAATATGTGTGCTGGAAAGTTCAGCGCCCTAGTGTTTATTTTCCCGTTGATTGTCAAATCAAAGGAATTTCCATAATTTGTAACAAAATGCCACAAGGGTTAGAGCGTTCTATATGATGCCCCAGTGCACAAATGTGCACCGGTGGATTGCCACTGGTGGGTAAAAAAAATATGCTGATAAGCCGCACTGGACAATAAGCTGCAGGGCTCAAATGATGAGAAAAAAGTTGCGGCTTACTGCGAAATGTACAGTACAGGATGTATACAGTACAGAGCAGGGGTCAGCGACCTTTTTATCACTGCGGACCGGTCAACCCTTGAGATTTTTATTGTGGACCAGGGTGGTACGTACAGTGGCTGCTGTCAACTGAAGCCGCTCCATCCTTCCTCACTACAAAATGTAATATCAACAGCGGCCAGAGGCGGCGCCAAAAACAAAGATCAAGCCAAACAAAGCGCAAATGGAGAAACTGTCAAGGGATCAACTGAATCAGTTCCAAAACGTCATTGTTTCGGATGCGGCCCGGACCAGTTGGTCTTCGGACCCGTGCCGGTCCACTTAGGGACCTTTGTTATGCAGTATATATATTTCTCTGGATTTTCTCACACTCATCCTATAAGTTTATTGGTTGAGGCTTCTCTATTTTTTTCAAATGTGTTGTACAAACGCTACAAAAAAAACATTTGAGTCTGCTCTGACCTCCGGAATGTCGGATTTTACGGGTTGCGCTGTCACGCATTAGCTTATGCAAATGAAGCGAGCCACAGTGATGCCAGTTGACCTTGTCTACTTGAAGGATAGCGAATACCTCAAAGTGAACGTTCAAAGTCCAAAGAGCGACCTTTCTGGTGGGCACCAAAAAGAACTCTTGAAAACGTCGTGCATATATCCCCATTCCATCATCTTTTCTTTTTTTTTTTTTCAGCCTGTGATGCGGCTCCCTACTCTCGCCCCCTCAACACTTTCCTCCTTCATCCTTTTCCCCTCCGTCCGCTTCCTCGTCCTCCCACTTCTCTTCCTCATCCTCTTTTGGACATTTCTCTCATGCGCCCCTCCCCTCCCCTCCCCTTTTTCGCTCTTCTTTACCCCCGTGATGAATGAGTCTGTCTGCTGGGTGAAGTTCATATTTACTGAGCAGGGGAGCGCACACTGTCACTCTCTCTTGCCCTCCACATCTCTATCCCGCTGCTAAGGAGACGCAGGGAGCAAGAGGTTGCGGCGGGATGGGAGTAGGAGGAGGAGGCGGCCCCGGTCAAGAAACCCTCCCATAGAGGAGCCCGCGCACCGGGAATGGCCGAGACGGTCGGAGATGTGGCCAAAATATGGTCTCTTTGTTTCTGTTGTTCCAAACTGTTGCAATTTGGGGGTGAAATATTGTTTTCAGCCTAGCGGTGCAAAAAAAAACAAAAAAAAGAAAAAAAAAGGCAGGGACTTGGAGACATAGAACACATGCAGAATATCTGCCCTCAAGGACTGGAGTTTGAAACCTGATTCAAATGATTAGGAACATTTTCAAGCTCTTGCTGGCAGTAGTGCACTGTTGGAATTTTTGTTTAGCATAGGTGTCAAAGTCCAGTCCTTGAGGGACGGTATTCTGCATGTTTTCCATGTTTTTCTCTTCAAAATACCTGATTCAAATGATTAGCTTATCAGCAAGATCTGCAGGAGCTTGAAAAATACCCTAATCATTTGAATCAGGTGTGTTGAGGAGAGAAACATGGAAAACATGCAGAATACCGGCCAGCGAGGACTGGTGTTTCACACCAATATTGTAGAGTTTGTTGTCTTATCCAGAAGTTTTCGATTGGGGGTACTTGAGGAAGCTCTTCAAACGATGAAGTCGTCTGCAAGCCCTGCAGGACCTTGAAAATGATCCAAATCTTTTAAATCAGGTGACAGTAGCGCACTTTTGTAATTTTTAGATAGCATAGGTGTCAAAATTCCAGTCCTTGAGGGCCGGTATTCTGCATGTTTTCTATGTTTTTTCTTCTCAACACACCCGATTCAAATGATTAGCTCATCAGCAAGCTATGCAGGAGCTTGAAACAGATCCTAATCATTTGAATCAGGTTTATCAAACTGGTGTCAATCCCCGGTCCTTGAGGGCTGGCGTTCTTGCATGCTTTCCATATTTTTCTTCCCAAGACACCCGATTCAAAAGACTAGCTTATCAGCAAGCTCTGAAAATGATCCTGATCATTTGAATCAGGTGTGTTGAGAAGAGAAAGATGAAAAACATGCAGAATGCCAGCCCTCAAGGACCGGAGTTTGCTATCCAAAGATTCCAAAAGCGCACTTCCTGCCACCAGCAGAGGTGCCGTTGAATCGGTCTTTGAATGTGCAAAATGCTCAAAATTGACCTTAAGACGGCCCCTGCAAATTTCTTCCCGGATTTTTCAGGCTCTTGAGAGGTTTTTGCGGGTCTAGCCTTGACCTAGGAAAATTCCAGGTTTCTGAGTGGAAGCGGCTCAATCTTTGTTGAAAGCCAACAAAAATGCGATTCATTTGCCCCGCTAAAAACGACGGTGAAACAATTTCACGAGGGGTTCAAAATAAACAAGCTTTCTGCGGCTCCTCTAAGTCCGCTCTCACGACCCCATCCGACCCGCATTTTCTCCGGCCTTCCTTTGTGTGCCAGCGGTGCTTCATGGCAGATTTGGACTTTGGAGTCAGTCAAGTAAAAAAAATAAATAAACAAACAACAGCAAAGCAACAAGCAAAAAAAAAAAAAAAAAAAGGTCCGGCAAAAAAATCCCCCCTTTTCATCTACGCCCACGCGCACACCGCAGCGTATTGCGGCCAGTCAAACGGTGTGTTGTGACCCGTGCGTTTGACCCCGCCGTAGCGAATGAGAGGAGCGTGAGCGGGCCCCGCCGCAGACCCGAAGGGACGGCGAGGAAGAGGCGCGCACACACGCACGCGGGAAAAAAGCCCAGCTTCCCACACGCTGACCCCAGAGGCCGGCCGACAGGCAAAACCGCTGCGCTGTGACGACACGCTTGACACCCGGCGCCGCCGCGCACCTTGTCTCGTCTTCCCGCCGGCAAATTGACACAAAAGTAGAGGCAGTAAATACGAGCGAAATTGGATGGCTCAAATTACATCGCAAAAAGAAAATCCCCCTCAGCTCCACTTTGATAAGATTCCATAATTCAATTCTCAGACGGCGAGAGGCCCAAAATGGCGACTGGGTATGGGCCGATTCTGACGGTATGACCGAAAATATCACGATATCGCGGTATTAAAATCACTGCTCTATTTTTTATTCGCCATTGAACACAGTTTATTTATTTTTAAACCAAAATATGGAATATTTGGTACGCTGATAAATGTGCTCCACATTTTGTACAGATAAATGAAGACATAACAAAAACATATTAACATTCTTTTTATTTAATCCTCTACGCATGCGAAGGAGTTTAAATAAATAAAACAACAATTGCCATCTAATTATTTTCAGAGGCGGGTTGTTGAATCAACTCTGCGAGCACTGGTGATATCGCATCACCAAACTGCACGGCGCTTCCGTGAACGTCCACTGTGCGGTGCTGTGAGCTTTGAAAACAAAATCCTCTCAAATAACGTGTTGTATTTTTAAAATATTTAAGAATATTATCACCTGTATCTCTTCAAATTATACAGAAAAACAAAGTTGTTTGACGAGCATGACCATAAATGTGTGTTTTTGATTCAAAACAAATAGCACTTTTAATAAAGCTTCATCCAATCATCTCCCAGAAGTGGGTGACATCATCAAAATTCTTCATTTTTATCGGTTATGTCCAGCATGATGGATGCCAAGAAAGTAAAATTAAAAAAAGAAATAAAATGCAATCAACATGTAATTATTGTCAGAGGCGTTGAGCCAACTCTGCAAGCACTAGCGATACCGCATCATCAAAATGCACTGCGCTTCCATGAATGTCCACGGTAAGGTGCAGTAGACTTTCAAAATAATTCTCAAAATCAATCATGTAATTTGTATACAATTTGATCAATATTGAGCACTTAGGTTTGTTACATCTTGAAAGATCCAAAAATGGCGTGCTAAGCATCATAACTTATTTTGATTGGTTAAGCTTGACCCAGTCATCCCCTTGAAGTGAGTGACATCATCAAAATTCAGCAAATTTATTGGTTTAGACACTCATTCATGGTTTACCGGAACCTTGACTTTATAACAGCACGGTAAACCGCCAAGCAGATTTTGGGCCCGCGCCTACTAGCGAACGCCCGTCAAGAAGATGACAGGGCAGGACGTTTTGTCCGTTTGACTTTGTGCTATCTGAGGTTCAATAAATAAGGTTTTATGATCGTATTTGTCGTTGTTTTTCTACGGGGCGTTCGTCGGCGCCCGCGGGACCCCACGCGGACGAAAGCGTAACGCGCGCCGTCGCCGGATCTGATAAGAGGGGAAAGCGGGCGGGATGGAATCAGCTGAAAATGGAGCGGGAAAGGAAGGGAGCGGGATGGCGAGCGAGCCGGCGCGGGGAAGGAAAGCATCAGGCCGTAATCATCGGAATATTAGGGAAAATTGGATGTGAGAAAGGCGAAAATTGGACGCGGGCAAGATTGGAGAGGGGGGCAAAGAAAAGCCCGAAAGCATCATCGCGTGAAAACAATGGAAACAAATACCCGAGCCGCCGGGCCGGATAAATTGTTGTAAAAGATCCTTACGGGCTACTAAAAGCCATCTTTGCTAGCCCGATAAGAGGGTCAGGGTCAGGCGTGCGCCACGCGCTAGCGGGATGAGGCAAAAATTGTTGTCCGACCGAGGCGTCGTAAATCCGCAGGATTTTGACTTTTGGGTCAATGTTCAGGAGATCCTGGCGTGCTTTACCACGACGTTCCATTCGTTCCGCTGGTCCATTTTATAGGCTATACATCGTGCACGTGGGCCGATTGGCGAAAAATCAAGATTCAATCGCCGCGTATATTGTTTGGCACCACTCACCCGTAATGAGCTATTTTAAACGGGCGCAATTTGATGGGCTACTCGCGAAGTTGAGAAGTTGACTTCAAGTCGCCGCTTTGAAGTGGGTCCAGTGTATAGTATGTCGAGTTTCGGACTGCAGCTCTCAAATATTTTGCTAGACTGAAAATCCTACCAAAACATTGATTATCCAGATTAAAAACTAGATGTACACATTTTAGAAGATTTTTATTTTTCTTTCATAAAATGTAACTACATTGCAGACTATTTTATTCTCAAAAAATGTGCAAGATTAGACTGTAACGGTCTCATTTGAGTGAGCCCGTACTGTTAAAAAATGATCAGTAGGTACAGCAACTATGCCACTTCAATCTTTTACGTATTAAATAGCTTTTATAAAGTTATCCAATGGCTTTTGCCAGGCTAGGTGGCAGTTGAGTGCTGCTAGCCGCTCCCATCGCTAGCATCTTTCGCTGCTAGCCGATGCTACCGCTGCTAACTGTTAACATTGGAGCCATCGCTAAATGCTGGCAGCAGTCACTGTAACAAACTATGTGAGCATAATTAGGTCTTCTCTAAGCTAATTTAATAGCATAATTAGCAAGTGAACACATCACTCAAGCTCTCCTTTCATTCCTGGTTTCAATAACAGCAAATATCGTCAGTCAGTGGCGATGAAGTTTTATTTTGAGGGGGGGGGAAACAGGGAACAGGGAAAATATGATTGGCCGCTTGCAGAGTTGAGTCAACAAGTTGCTGCTTTGAAGTCAATTGGGCCGAGTTTGTAAGTCATTCGGATGTATGTACGGCTGATGTTTTGAGGCATGTATACTTGCAAATACATTCAACAAAGAATGGTAGTTTGTATGTTTATTTTATCCATTTTGAAGCAAATATTTGAGCTTTAGAGCGGATAGTAGGCGGGGCACAACCAGCGCAAGTTTCCAGCCAATCACAGGGCACACAAAGACAAATAGTCATTTACACTCCGAAACGCATCTATAGGCAATTTGGAGTGTTTTGGAGAGTGTGATTAGAAACCGGAGTACCAGGAGAAAACCCGCACAGGCACGGGGAGAACGTGAAAACCCCACAAAGGAGGGCCGCGACAGGAATCAAACCCACGACCTCTGCACTGTGAGGCGGACGTGCGTGCCAGGCAGGTAAACAGACCGCGATCGGCAAAAAATCGACTACGAAATCCTCCCGAAGTTTTTCTTTTGCTCAGCGGGACCATGATTGTACTTGAAGATACTTTTTTCCCCCTTGTACAAGGCGACGGCATTTCACGGATGACTCCACAAACTTTTTCCCTTGCGTCTTCTTGGACAGTGATCCGTTTCCCCCTGGCGCCCGCGCAGGGGTACTGCGGCCGGCTTCTTCAACGCAGGCGTCAAAAACCAAGACAAACAAGGGAGCCACCTTATTCACCGGGGCGCGTTCGCAAAGACAAACACCTCTTCATCCCAGGAACATATTTGTCCTGTCGCACCACCCGAGAAAAAAAATGAAGGGGGGGGGGGGGGGGGGACCGAGGGTGGCGCGCAGCGTGATCCATCTCAATTTTCCAAATCTATTAGCTTTCTTTGTGCTGTGCGGCCTGCCCGAGCTCCAGCCCGATCTTTAAAAGCGGCGCTTGTTCAACAATTATGATAACTGCGAGCGGGCGAATTAGAGGGTCCAACCCATTCATCTCCGGGGCCCCTCCCACCACACGGCGCCGTGACGCGGCTAAATGAAAAATGGACACGCTTTACAAAGTATCGATTCCAGCTTTAAACAAAGGTACAGTCAATATTATTTACCCCTAAATATATCTTTGTTATCTGCGCGGGAGTCGGTGCCGCTCGCCGCTCCGTCCTCGTAATTGCGGACATAAAAATGATAGAGCAATTGCCGCCGAATTGACGCTGACAGGTCGGACGCCACTTTGGCTGCCATGTAAATGAACGACTGGGAAAATATCAAGCGGGTTTTTTTTTTTTCCCCAGGAAATGCAATGCGCTCAAGTGCCGATCCGTCTTCGGACGCTTGCCGATAAAAAGCGGACAAATTGTCTATTTCCTTTGGGGCTGAAATCCATAGAAAACAGTCCACACTTTTGAAATTCCAGAAAAAGGTCAGGAAGAGTTACTGGACATGACTGGTACGTTTTTGGAAAGAAAGGTTAGTTGCTGTGTAGTTTAGGGATGCAACTAATTACTATTTCATGAATCAATAAATTACTCAATAGTTGAGTACTCGTAATGGTATCGGTCTAAAAAAGTGGTATCGAACAATCCTGCAGTATGTTGTTTAGTCAATTAATGGATGAAAAGGATATTAAAAAACTCTGTTTAAGTTTCCATTCCTTTTTTTCCCCAAATAATTTTTCAAAATATTTAGAATGGATTTTTTAATGAGTTGTTGATCCCTAACATGTCAGAAAGTAGAGAAAAAAATATTTTAAAAAATCTTAACAGACAGATGTGCGTAAATGTTACGATTTGACACAATCGTAAGCAGTGGATAAATATGTACATTCATGCATAAATGTGTAAATAAATATAAATATGCATATTCATAATGTATACTATATATACATATATTCTGCATGTTTATACAGTATCTATGTATGCAGTATACTTAAACATACATGCAGTATTATGTACGATATACGGTATATATTATATATATATATATATATATATATATATATATATATATATATATATATATATATATATGAAAATAATTATGCTTAGATTTGACTATCTTATTTCTTGATTATTGTAGCACCTCCAATAAAAGATCTGTTTATATCGTTTTTGAATTTGATTGACACAGAACACATTTTTTTTCATGTAAAATGTGTTTTTATGTAGTCACTTGTACATTTTCTCGTGAATAAGCATTTTATTTTTGTCTGCATTATGTTTGGTTTGATAATTTATTGAGTTTTACTCCACAAGCATCCCTACTTTATATTCCCACCAAAGGATTCATCGATATTATGCAAAAAAGACCAACAATTTGAACATAAATCGTGGAGCTCATTGGAGACTTGGATATTTGAGATGATGTCGCTTGTGTCGGCATTCGGCACAGAAATCAGAGATATAATTGAACATAATACTTGAGTACAATTCCATTAAGCTGTGTCCTCACATTGAGGTCAAAAGGTAATTAATTACGTTTGGAAGGGGAAAAAAACGCGTTTTTAATCTGCCCTCTAGTGAGCAGACATTGTGAATGCAAACGATAATACTGCACGCTATTCAAACATGAAACAAATCACGGTGAAGATAAACGAGGATTTTGTGGGAACCCCATTTTTTTAAATTAAGTTTTGTTTGCCACAAGAACAAAGCTTGATTAATATTGCTTTCACTTTTTGTTCCACCCTAACAGCAGAAAATATTTAAAAGGAGGTAGGCACTGCTCTCTAGTGGCTTAAAGGACACACTGCAATATATTTCATCCGCAAGGTCAATGTTTTCTTTACACTCCATTACAATGTCCATATTTTTGTTTGATGATACTACCATGGTAATAAAAGCCACACTTTCACAATCAAATTATTCTAGTATTGAAAAGTCTAATTTCTTACCTTAATACTCCTTGCAAAACGATTTTCCCCATAAAAACAGGCTCTGTCGATGGGATTTGAGGGGTCACATCCACGCTTGGTGCCATGATGTCGGCCTGTGGGTCCACACAACAAAAGCACTTGAGGAAATCCATTTATATATATATATATATATATATATATATATATATATATATATATATATATATATATATATACACACACACACATATACAACGGATGAGTTTTTTTAACCACGCCCCCTCTGACACTAACGCTACATTTTCACTCATTTCCACTTTGAGATATGCACTTCGGTAGACTATAAAATATATTACAACTCATGTTTAAAATGGAATAAAACACGCAACAAAAGTCTTCATGCAATGGTCATATAATTTATTTCATGTTTTTACAAGCGGTACAACACGAGTTAGTAAAAGATGGCTCATTGACACTTTGTAGTATTAGTGTTTTTCAAAATAAAACGGAAACTAATTAGATCACCAACCAAACGTGATCAAAAACGAGCATGAGTGTGCATCAATTTCCCATTTGTGTTTATAAATACAGTGGAACCTCCAAAGTCTGCTTGGTTTAAACCACTACCTCACTATTTAAGGTGCTGTATAATTATTTGTATCATACCTACATGTAAAATGCACATACGTGCGTTTTTAAAAGATCGATTTTAAAAGATCATTTGGATACACTTTTTTTTTCGGTTCTTAATAAATTACCCAAGTATAAAATTGGGACAAACTATGGGCAGACTCAGTTGACTTGGGAAAATGTTATCGGGACACCTCTACTATTTTTCTGTCCGAGGTTTTACTCTTGACCACATCTTGGACTCGGACCGTGAGACTTTGACTTGACTCGTTCCTTTTTTCTTTTTTTTTTTACTCCTAACTAGACTCGGACCTGGATGAAAAAATGTGACTGGGACGTGCCTAGTATTTTTCTCTCCCAGGTTTTACAGTTGAGCGCATCTTGAACTCAGACTCGACTCGCTCCGTTTGACTCATACTAGACTCGGACTGGATAAAGGCGGACTCAGAGTCCCGCATGTTAGCCGAACCCGCTTCAGAGGTTCCACTGTACTAGTTCCATAGTGTTTTCCTGTCCCAATTTTTACTCTTCAGCATACTGGACTGGGAACTCCGACTTGCGGACTGGGACTTGACTCGCTCCTTTTTGACTCCGACTAGACTCGGACCGCGTGAAGGCGGGCTCCGCTAAAGTCCCGCCTCTAAACCAAGCCCACTTTAGGAGTTCCGCCGTACTCGAGCGGCGCCCAAAAAGAAGCGTTTGTCAGCGACACTTGGCGACGTGGCCGGAGAGGTGGTGCGAGCGGGCGAAGCGGCGCAGGCAGTTGGGGCAGGAGAAGGGCTTTTCGCCGGTGTGCGTGAGCATGTGCGTCTTGAGGTGGCCCGAGAGCCGGAAGCTCTTGGCGCACTCGGCGCAGACGTAGGGCCGCAGGTTGCTGTGACTGCGCCGGTGCTTGCCCAGGTCGCCCGAGGAGGCGTAGCGGCGCTGGCACTCGGGGCACTCGAAGGGCTTCTCGCCCGAGTGCGTGCGCTTGTGCTTGACCAGGTCGCCCGACTGCGTGAAGCTCTTGTCGCACTGGTCGCACTTGTAGGGGCGCTCGCCGGTGTGCGTGCGCTGGTGGTTGCGCAGGTGCGCCAGGCGGATGAACTTGTTGCCGCAGACGGTGCAGTGGTAGGGACGCTCGCCCGTGTGAGTGCGCAGGTGGATTTTGAGGGCGCCCAGGTCGCTGATCTTCAGGCCGCAGTCGCTGCACTGGTGCGTCTTCTCGCCGCTGTGCAGCTTGCTGTGCACGCGCAGGTTCTTGCGGGTGTTGAAGCTCTTGGCGCACACGGGGCAAGGGAAGGGGCGGTCGCCCGAGTGGGTGCGCAGGTGCAGGTTGAGGCTGGCTTTGAGTCCAAACTCCTTGCCGCACTGGCCGCAGGAGAACTCCTTCTTGGCCGAGTGGGTGGTGAGGTGGCACTTGAGCTGGTGGCCCCGCTGGAAGGCCTTGGCGCACACGGGGCACTTGTGCGGCTTCTCGCCCGTGTGGATGAGGGCGTGCTGGCGCCAGCTGCTGCGCTCGGCGAAGCGCCGCCCGCAGTCCTTGCACGCGAAGGGCCGGTCGCCCGTGTGGGTGCGCATGTGGTCCTCCAGGCTCTGCGGCGTGCGCAGCGTCTTGCCGCACTGGTTACAAGCCACGCCCACGTCCAGGCAGATGGGTTCCTCCTCCGACTGGGGGCGGGGCGCGTGGCACAGGTGGGGGCCCTGCCCCCAGGTGGTCTTGAAGCTCTTGCCGCAGTCGGCGCAGCTCAGGTGCCCCCCTCGGGTGAGCACCGACATGCCGTGCCAGCGCTGGCAGTGGTTCTTCAGGTTCTTCAGGTACTGGAAGCTGCGGGCGCAGGTGGGGCACGGGTGGAGCCGGCGGGGCGGGGCCGAAGGATGCGCCTCTTTCACGTGGACCCGCAGGTAGACTTTGGAGCTGAAGGTGCTGCCGCAGGTGGCGCAGGCGTGCTCCGGGATCAGGTTCTGCTCGCGGTCCGACAGGCATTTCTTCAGCTCGGCCAGGTACTCCTTCTGGTGGACCCACTTGACGTGCTTCTCCAGGAAGTCCAGGTCGGTGAAGGACACGTCGCAGTGGGGACAGGGGAAGAACTCTGACGACGACTCTGACGGGAGACCACAAAATCGTTACTCTTACTCTTTACGATCAAAAGGTGAGCACCAGCATTGCGTCCCAAATGGACATTGGCCGAAGGACTGGACAATCCGAGAAAAGTGGCGCTGAAACGGGGTTCATCTGTGCCAAATTTTTGCGCACGATCATCTGCCAGAAATGCGATTTAGCCTTAAGTGTAGATCAAATTAGCAGTCTGTGAGAAATGTACGTACTGTGTATATATATATTTAAACAAAAAACAACAACAACAACAAAAAAAAACATCTCATCCCAAATGCTTGCAGGGCGCAATGAACATGTCATAGGCTCGGTTGGAGCTCACCCACGCTCCAGAAGAAGCTTTTGGGATTCTCACCTGTGCCATCGTCCTCCATCGGGTCTCCATCTTGTGACTCCTCGCCCCCTTCTTCCTCGTCCTCCTCCTCATCCTTGATGACGTCCTCCTCCTTGACAGCCGCCTCGTAGTCGCACTCGTCCTGGAGGTCCAAGTCGGGTTCGGCTTTAAAAGCCAGGTGAGCATCAAGCTCGCTGTGATCCTCGCCGATCTGCAGGCAGTAAGGCTCCTCCTTGATTCGGATGTCCAGGTCGCGTCCATCGGCGCAGTCCTCCCGCGGGTCGTCGTCGTCTTCGTCGTCCTCCGTGCCGTCACGTGACCAAGACTCGTCCTCACTTTTGAACGCGACCGCGACGTCGTCCGTCGTCGCTTTGTTTTCGCACTCGGCGAATTCCACCTTCATTTTTGTTTCGCTTGAAGGGCCTGCGTGGAAGGCGGCCGAGAGAAGACGACGACTACGCGGACGCCGCCGTGATTGTGTCGCCCACGGCTAGCGTAGTGGCGTTAGCATCGCGGCTAACCGCAGTAACCTGGCCGCGGTCGCGAGACTCGACGTCCGGCGCGACGTCACATATCCTGGCTTCGTCCGCCAGATGCGCGCGCTACTATCGAGAGGCCGTCGTTAAAGGCGGTCTTTTCATATTATTCAAATGAAGAACGACCTCCGCGCAGCTCTTGTTTACTGACCAGCCGCTTCATTCGCGACTTTGATGACCATATAAATGATGGGGGGGAAACGCTTCCGGGTTGGGTGACCAATCAGCGCGCAGCTGGGGCTTCCATATTTAAAGCCCCAAGATGAAGACACACCCCTTTTTGCGTTAAACGCTCAGAATAAATACAGTAAATATTAATGGAATTTTAATAAAGATTTTACTTTTAAAATACTTTTACTTTTATAGATTAATGTGGTTCCAGGGAAATATTCTGTTTCCGATGTTAAATGTAGTCTAAAGCTGTTCTCCGGCTTCTTTTTTTTCCAATTATACTCTATGCCCCACGTAAAATATCCTTTTCAGTGCAAACATTATTTTAAACAGCACTTGGTTATTCATGTCTGATTTATTAAACTTTGGAAGTGTTTATGAAGACTGATACTAGTATGAGTACTTAACATAATAGGTTTTCACCGATACTATGTACAGATACCGCTCGTACTTTTGATGCATAAAAAATCATTTTAAAATACAAAACTAAGACTTATACTTAGCGTGATTTCCCCTTCCATGTTCGATACCATCTCGGCCACGTATCGATGCGATACTGATACCCGATATCATGACAGTAACGGTATTAAATATTGTAGCGATGAAGCATTTCCCAGCATCCTTTGCAGTGCTTTTTGGGCATTGTTATTTTATGATAAAACATTTTATTTTTAGATTTATATAAAAATAAATCATCCATGCATCCAGTTACCACTTGGAGTAATCAAGCAAATGTATAATAATGTGTAAAAGCATCACAATAATATTTCACATTTTTATTTTGTATGACAGAGGACAGATAATCTTAATGCAATCTTTTTGTACAACACTGTTCCCTTCTTTCAAAAGCAAACAAAAAAAACCTATGTACAAAGTATGTCAGCAAAAAAAAAAAAAAATACATCATGGGGAAAGAGAAGGCATTAATGCTTATTTGTACATAGTGACTGTATTCAATGGAACTTGAATTACGTATAGCACCATTCGGTTTTGTGTCATGAATGAATGAGGCCAGGTGACTTTTAGTCAAAGGGGCTCGGTGGCTCTGTGTAGCGTAAAAATGACAACAAACAAAAACAATTAATCAAGCAGTGGAGTAGGTAAGTCATTCAGTCACACTTCCATCAAAAATTTCAGTCCCGATCTCTCGCCAGGAGAAGCTTTGAAGATAGGTTTCATAATGCTAAAGAGGAGGTGTCCAAACTACGGCCCGTGGGACATTTGTGGTCCGCCATTCACATTTTTTGGCGGCCCGCATTTTTCTGCGTGGCCCTCAAAGAAAAAAGGTTTGGACAGCCCTGCTTTAGCACTACTCCATTTGCTGTACGGCGTCATTTAAACGGCAGCTACGATTGCTAATACAATCATTCGTGCGGGGCGGCTCGCCCCAAATCAAAGCGGTCCGGCAAAACCAGACACATTTCACAAACAACAACACGGCAGCACGCAAAGGCTCAAATGTCTCGCATTAAATTAACACCAGTCAAAAACAAAACGTCTTTCTTTTTTTACAAAACAAAAAAAACATGTACATATTTTACAGTCGGAACTCAACACGTCTTTAGAGCTGGGGTGCGTAGAGAAAGAAAACTATTCAATCCAAATGGGGCAACATAGTACAAGCAATATTAATAATTAAGTAGGAATGAAATGAGATTATTAATTATTATCCATTTAACTCAATGCTAGCCTTGCAAAAATGGACGTCTATAGTCGTCATTGGCAAAGGATGAGTTAAAAGTTCTTCTGCTAAATTAGTTATTTGCAGCAAGTAATGCATTTTCATTCTTTTATACACATCAGATATGTAGTAGAATAATGAATTGATTCAATACCAGCTTAGGAAAAATGGACGTCTATTGCCGTCACTGGCAATGAATGAGTTAATATGAGAAGCTTTGACTAGAACACAAAAATTGATTAGTTCACTGCTTATATCAAAGCTAACCATATTGAATGGGTAATTATAAAGGGTTTCGTTTAAATATTTACTCAATATCAAGCATTGAAATATAATAAATATTGCTTGTAATCTGTCCCCGCATTATAACTGAGTAAACATGTTTTTGTCATACAGTGTATGTCTTGGGATTGTTTTAATGAACCAAAATGGCCAACTTCCTGTTCAAATTTAAATGACGATAGGTCCAGTAGACTTCCTGGATGTAATATTTTCTAAGGTTCCAGGTGTCGCCCTTGAGTGATTTTTTGGAGTCTCAGGAACCCCTTCCAAAAAAAATTGTAAACCAGAAAAAAGTACATGCATTTTCACGAGGCCCCCCGAAAAAGGAATTAGTCTGAAAAAGTATGATAAATATGGATTCCAATTAAACTTTGACTCCCCCCCCCAACTTAAGCAAGGCCCTCAGAGGACTTGTGTAAACCCCCCATGTTGGAGTAAGCCACAGACGAAGGCAAGCATTCAAGGCAGAAGTTCTGAGAGAAAAAAAAAATGTAACAAAACAGATGGGCGAAATTGAAAAAGGACACGAATGAAAACGTGTTAAGTAGTGCTGGGCAAATGGAGCATCATGAAGCACTTTTGATATATTTTTTTCGTTCCTCTTGATGGCACTCTTGGCTTCATGATGCAATGGAAATTTCATGCATTTCCAAACCAACAGCACCATCTAGAGGGCTCAAAAACAATCACAAGTTGTTTATGAGCCTTCACCTTTACCATTCCTAGTGTTGAGAGAAAAAAAAGTCGCTTTTCAGCAGCAACAATCACAAAAAAAAAAGTATCGTCCCCCAGCCCCACTGCAACATCGGTTGATTGTCACTTTTGGGAGGTCCCAAGTCCAAAGTCCGACTCGGCACCTCCCCAGTGAAGAAGAGACGTGATTGATGTGTAATGTACATACAGTGTTGTGTTTTCTAAACGACAGCCGGCTTGGTCGCGGCGGAAATAGGGGTGTCCCGATCCGATATTAGATTACTGTATATCGGTCTAGACCGGAAGAAAAAATATTATTTTTTCGTCAAGTCTTTGTTCCCGTTGAATACTGAATGTAAACAATCATTTGAATTTGCCAACGAAAACTTGAATCGTTTACATTTCAGGTATAATTTGTTTTTATTGTCTTTAGGTTATTTTGCAGGGTGCCTTAATTAATATATTGATTTTATTGTTGATTTTATTGAAGTGCAGTTAATTCTCATATCTAATGTTTTTGGAACGTGAGCAAGTCTCTTAAACGTGAAATTAAAAAATAAAAGGATGTATCACGCTTGCTGATATGTTATCGGATCGATATCGGAATCAGACAGTGATAAACTAGTGCTGGGAAAACGACGCCTCACGAGGCACTTGAGTTTCTTTTGTGCTCCTCTAGATGGCGCTCTTATTTTACAAATAAAGGCTAGTGCAATGACAATGTAGTCCGTTTTAATTGCATCTTTAATCCAACAGTGCCATCTAGAGGAGCATATACATATCTAAATGCTCTAAACTGCCGTATCGGTATCGGAAGTGGAAGAAGTTGTATCGGGACACCCCTAGGCAAAACGCTGAAATCGAATATGGCTGTACATCATAGAGGCCACTTCATAACAAAGCAATATACAGTGTATGTACATGTGTTCAATAAGCTCACCGCGGGTGAAGATATCTCTTTCTCCTGTATGCGTCTGACACCCTTGTATTGATCGCGATCCCCCTGCTGGAACCCCTAAAAGGTGCGTCAACAACTTTGCATCCTTTCCAAATTTAAAGAGCCCTACCCATGACAGAGGAGAATTCCACATGCATGTTATTAGGGGTGTCTCGATCCCATATTGATGCCGGACGTCGATCCGGTTATCACCCGCATGACTTTGGCCACGTCCAAAATCTCCGATATTAGCACTCGTTTACAAGCTGTCTATTGCAGACTCTGCTACCGCTCTTCTATTTAACAGATAAGTTATATTTTCCTCATAGCTACCGTAGCTAAAAAGAATAAATGCATGTGTCATTCCTGTAGATAATGGTATCGTATGAATCCATATCGGTATCAGACATATACCTGTAACGCGCGGTTCTCGAGGCTGCAATATTGGTATCGGAAGAGAAGAAATTGTATCGGGACACCACGACATGTTCTACATGTTATGGGAATGCGGGAGGAAGCTGGGGCGCAGGGATAAACCCCGCGCAAGATTCAAAGCCCGATCTTGCGACCGCGGAGCAGAAGCGCTAACCGCTTTTTCATCGCGCCGTCGGCGTCCCTACATGGCCATGGTGGTGAGGTGCTGATGCCCCATGAGCCCCTTGCGGCCGCCGCCCGCCCCCGGGTGCCCGCCTCCGTTGCCGTGGCCGCAGTACTCCTGCAGGTTCTGGCGCAAGGTGACCAGCGCCGAGCCCAAGCAGGCCCGATTGGGCGCCAGGACCCCGCCGGGGAGCTGGAAGAGGACGGTGGCGACGCCGGCCATGCCGTCGTCGGTGGGCTCCAGCGTGATGGGCCCCACCTTGAAGGAGGAGTAGGAGAAGCCCATGAGCTGCGAGAGGAAAGGGTCCGAGCGGCAGAAGTGCTGGTAGCCGCTGTAAGTGGACGGGTGGTGCTGCAACGAGGCCTGGCCGCCGCCGGCGGCGGCAGCGTAGTGGTGGGCGTTCAGGTAGTGCAAGGGCAGGTGCTGGCCGTTGCCGCCGCCCCCGCCCGGGGCCAGCTGGTGCTGGTGGTGCCCGGCGGGGCCCGAGCCCAGCTCGTGTTTATAGGACACGGCCCCGGCGCGGCCCCGCTGGCCCACCATCACGCCTCCGAGCTTGGCGGAGCGGGCGTGGGCCACCGACACGCCGCCGCCGGCGGACGGGAGGTAGACCAGCTGCGGCTCGTCAGGCTCCAGGTAGATTGTGAGCTTGGCGAAGGGGCGCGACGCCATCTTGGTCATCTCCTGGATGTGGCGACGCTGCTCCCGCCGGAAGTCCAGGAACTGCTTGACCTTCCACAGCAGCACGCAGACGGAGAGGAAGAGGAAAAAGCAGGAGAAGAAGACGGAGAAGAAGACGAAGAGGTCGATGTGGGCTTGGTCCTGGCGCAGGAAGAGCAGGCCCTGCGACTCGCCCTGATTGGCCGCCGTGCCCACGCCCCGCAGGGCGATGTAGAAGCGGCTGGACTTGAGGGAGTGCACCTCGTGCGGGAAGGTTATGACCACCCGGTCGCGAACGCCGCGGACGATCAGGACGGTCTGCGGCTTCCAAACGGTGATGTAGGAGATGAGGCCCCGGGCGCGCTCCTCGCGGATCTCCCTCTCCGAGCCTGGCGGCTTGGCCTGCAGCTGCAGCGGGCCGTGGAGGACGCCGCCGCCGCCGCCGCCCGGGCCGGACGAGGAGGCGTTGGCCAACACCTTGATGGGCGACGGCGGCGAGTCCTTGTCCGCCCCAGACGCAGCGGTCCCTCGCGACTCCTCCTCGATCTTGATGGCGTGCACGCCCGAGCGGCGGTCAACGTCCACGATGAAGGTGTCGTGGGAGTTGGAGACGTAGACCTCCACCTCACCGAAGGTCACGTCGATAGTGACCCGGATGTCCACGTTGGTGAACTTGGGCTGGGCGGCGAAGAAGACGGTGCGGCCCCGCGGCAGGTTGCGGATGGCCGGGTCGTGGAAGCAGTTGGTCTGCGAGGTGGGGTCGAAGCAGCACTCCGTGTCCACGTTGAACTGCCGGTAGCATTGGCGCCCGTTCACCGGCGTGCCGTTGAAGGAGTCTTTGCACTTGGCGCACTGCGGGCGGTTTGGCAAAGTTCAGCGGAAAACTCCAGAAAATAAATCGTACACTTTTAGAGCTGGCTATGGCCTCCTTTTTCACTAAGTTGTACGCCGCAGTTTGCAATCATTTTCGCTTTTGCGACGGTCATCTGTCACCCAGAACAATAAACGTATGAGCACAACTGTTTATATCACAATTCACCACTGGTTGGTCAACATACACTTGTTCTATTGAGTTTACCTCTAAATGTACAGCAAAATTGTAAATGTCTTTGAAAGGGGTGCAATGAAGAATGCTTTTATAATGCTGTGGCAGGAAAAGTTGAGTTTTCTTTTCAAATTAAAAGCAAATGAACTGGAACAAGAAGCGAATCGTTGCTAAATTACGTTGAACTCGACTATTATTTTGTTAAAGAAATAGCTGTACAGTACTAAATACAATGCAGAACCTTATCAAATTTAAGTTGATAGTCCCCTGACTGGTTTCAGAAGGAAAAGTTACTTTGTCTATAATTTATTTGATGAGTAAGTTCTTTATATGTACAATTAAACACATTTTGACATTAAAAGGCTCTTGATGGTTAATCAGGTACAGTTACCATCTGATTTCTTTAAGCCTTCATCAAACAGACTGACTTGCGTTGAGTCAAAATGAAATATGTATTCTACAAGCATGTTTTATTTTGGAAAAAAAATGATCACCATTATTTGCTGATTTTCTGACATTACCAACCAAACCGTGAATAAAAAAAAGGGCATTTTCTGCACTACTTTTTCATTTATATACAGTATTTTAAACAGGGGAATTTACCAATGGAGATCAGTATATCACTGATTCAATTTTTTATGGAGATATTACAGAACGAATTGTTTCAATTTGGTGAAAAAAAATATTTCCAGCACATACCTGCTGTCTGTAACAGTCTTTGCGGTCGCTCTGAGGACTGCTGAGACAGGAAGAGGTCTCGGTGTTGTTCTGGCACGGACAACCCGTGCCGTCGTGCTCATTGCACGTGTCTGCGTGGCCGTTGCACTGACACCTGGAATTGAGGGATGTTTATTTGACTTTTGTATGCCCGTGCGACTCACTTGGCTAGACGTCCCGCTAGCGAGGGCGGCCACTCACTTCTCGCACTTGCCCTGCAGCAGGAAGTAGCCGCTGAGGCAGCTCTCGCACTTGTCGCCAACGCTGTTGTTCTGGCAATTCACGCACACCGCGTTCTCCTCGGTGGGGCCTTCGGACACCCAGTTGTGGATCTGTTAGAGAGGGCAGCCCGGAAATGAGAAATGAGGTGCTATGTGGGTGTTAATTGGAGCAGCGCTCCCAATTTTGTAGTATACCTGCTGTACTATTACAATAAAGGCCTTCTGATCTATTCTATTATATTCTATTTGGATTCATATTGTGTAAGTGGAATATTATTTAACCAAAAAATGCACATATTTTAATCCATCTCAGCGAGCGACCATTTTGCAGAGTTGCTCAGGTAACCACCAATCACGGTTCACCTATTTTCTTAGTCATCTGATATTTAGAAGCGTAGCCGCGATTGTTGGTTGCCTGAGCAATATATTTTGTACGGATTTTGCAGCTTAACTCATATTCCACAAACACAATATCAATCTTAATACTGTCCTTAGACTAGATGGGCTGCATGGAACATATTGTTCTATAATCAAATTCTTTGGGTTGATGAGAAAGTCAATTCGAGCCTTTCATTAGTTTTAGCCAATTTTTAAAAGTCTCTGGCCTAGGTCCTACTCACGCTGTTGGGCTCCAGGGGAAAGCGTCGCGGGTTCTCCTGGGCCTTTTTGTGCTCGTCGCGGGACAGACACAAAGCGCTGTTCCCCCGGCAGAACTCCCTGCACGGCCGGCAGGTGCCGCCGCCTTTGGCCGAGCCCACGAAGAGCGGCTTGCACTTCTCGCAATGCTTGCCCTGCGGCGGCAAAGAAGGGTCAATCGGAAAAACGCCCGGGCGAGCCGACGCGCGCCGGGTACAACTCGGTCCACCTACGATGGTGTTGTTGTGGCATTCCAGGCAAACGTCGGGCTTGGCCACGCTGGCGCAATTGCTGTGTTTGTTGCAGCTGCACTGGGACGAGCAGTTGTCCCCCACGAAGCCAAAGTGGCAGCGGCACACGCCGGGAGACACGCACGTCCCGTTCACGCAGCCCTGCGCGCACACCGGCTCGCACTGACCGCTCGCGCTGCACGCAACGTCAAAGGGAAAATGTTAGCTTCACTCTACTTCACCGCTGAAGTTGAACAAAGCATTCTGGGATGCTCATCGAAACGTCCTTTTGGACATATTAGGGAAAATGTCATTTTTCATGCAGTGGTTGCATATAAGGTTATACGTTCAAGTTGAGGGCCCAAATTGAGGTCTTAATGGGTAAAGTGAGCAAATTGTAAAGTTTTCCAAACAGCTGCTGTTCCAATTCTTGTGTTCTAGTGTTTGAGAATAGATGTGATGTCAAGAGGGAGCAAATATGGCTGCCACCTTGGCATCTCCGACAGAAAGTTTCCATGAGCGTTTATAAGCTTGCTTTAATAAAACCTGCGCAACCAAAATCCGATTGGATGACATTTTTTCAGATGAAGCACCTATTTTTTCACAAAACCAGGCTCATGTCGGAGAAATTACATTGAGTTTTGAGACAAAAATATGAATTTTCCACAGAGATGTCCATTTGGAAGCATTATAAAAGAGAAGACAGTGATCTGACCTGTTGAGTATGTATCCTTGTTTACAAGTGCAGTGGTATCCTTGAGGAAGGTCATGGCAGTCCTGGGTGCTATTGCAATGGTGATGCCCATTGGCACACTCGTCCTCCTCTGGGCAGTGCAGGAAGGACCAGCTGCTGTTCCTCAACGGACAAACACCCTCACTGACCCCTGTCGGAACAAAATAGGACAGCGGTGAAAACTCAGCTTCGTACGTCTGTTAGGGGCTCGTCCCAAATCAATCGTTGTCACCGTTAAGTCCCCCTTGAAGGCAGTATCCCGCTCCGTTTCCACCCCGCGTGGCGCACCAGCCGCACTGGGGCCTGGCGATACACTGGGAGCACTGGGTGAGCTGGGAGCACTGGGGAGAGCAGGAATCCCCGCCCGAGAGGAGGCGGCCACACTGGCCCGCTTCGCATCGCAGCGGCACAAATGACGGACTCATGCACTGCACAGCGGGGAACAGACATTTAATAGAGAACCCGGAGAATCCTGGATATATCATTTTGATCAAACGTTTACATACATTGACTTAAAAAAAAAAGAAAAAAGGTCCCGGCACTTAAATCATTCACTACCAATGGCAGTTATAGATGTAAACATCTTTTTTTTTTTTTTTTTTTTTTTACCCAGACTACTAGTTGGGTGCTTCCATCTTACCTGCTGCAACGCCATGCTCCACACACAGTGTTGCCAGCCTCCGTCAGAGCCTCGGGAGGCAAGGCAGAGGCTGCAGTTGAGGAGGGTATGGCACGGCGGAGGGCACGGCAGCGGCGGCGACGATTCCACCTGCATCGGCGACACGTTGAGCAGGGCGTAGCTGAAGCAGGTCCAGTCGTAAGTGGGGTTCACGCTCAAGATACGCCGTGTCTCGCCTGGTAAAAAGTCAATTGGATTGAATATTATTTTCAAGGGGAATGGAGTTACATTCGGACCGAGGCGATGAATTTAGTTCGTTTGCAAACTAGAGTTGACAAATTTGGTATTGTTTCCTCCCCTCTGGCCCCCCAAAAAATGAGTGTGACTATGATGCTAATAATGTGCATGTCAATGGTGTTTTCCATTGTCAGCTAGCACTGAGCTAGCAATAAACAATATGCACGAAGAAATGTCAAAGTTAGGGTTAGTAATTAAGATATTTTTTTTCCCTTTAACGAAAAGTGACTATCGGTCCCAAATATCAGATATCGGCCAAATCTTGACCAGTAATAATGGGTATTTGGACCTAAAAAATGATAATTGTACTGAAAGTAAAGAAGAAAGTCATAGCAGTCTATCCGACTTTTGGTACCTGTGCGTTTGAACTGTCGGGTCCACATGCATTTTCCCGAGGCCGTGCACTTGGGGCAGTCGGAAGCCTCGCAGCTGGTTTCCGTGCAGTTGCTGGAGAGGAAGATCTCCCGCTGGTTGATGCGACAGTCGTGCTCGGACGTGCAGCTGACCGAGCTGCTGATGCAGGCGCCCTCGGGGCAGTTGGTGCACCACTTGCACTGGAAGGCGTGCTGGAAAAGCAAAAGACAAAACAATCAACACGGAGGAGACGTGTCCGGCCGACTTGTGATCGGGCGGGAACAACCTGCGATGGGCCCGAAAAGGTCTTGGGGTGCCGGGCCAAGCATTCGCTGCAGGTTTTGAGTCTGCGGCACTGATCCGGCTGACGGGGGGTTGGCCAACAGGGGGACTGGCCGGTGGGACAGCCCGTTCTATTGTCAAGAGTGGAGGGAATTCAGGCGACAACAAAATCTCCTCATCTTTTGACCAACTTGCATTCAATTTTGGAAATTTCATTCTCGATAGAGATACGGCAAAATGCTCATTTGGCCCCCTGATACCGATACCAGTTGGATTGTGATATCCCAATGCATTACCGTTCGGCGCTATCGGAAGAGGCGCAGGCCCCCCGGCACCAAACGCAGCTGCCGGTGGTGCTGTTGCAGGTCTCCGGCGTGGTCATGACGGCGCAGGGGTCGGCGGGCAGCGTCAGGTTGAGGAGTCGTCCCAAGGTGACCCCATTGAAGCCCCCCGATAGGAAGAGGCTGCCTTCCCAGCTGGTCATGGCCAGAGACACCGAGCGGTTGACCGAATCGCCGACGGCTGAGTCTGGGCGATGCGGAAGTGACGTTAGGACACAAGATGGTGAAACGGGAAGATGCCAAAAGATGAGGTGGACTACCTGGCTGGATCCAGGTGTTACAGTTGATCTGGTAAAGGTACACAGAGTTGCTATAATCCTCTGCTTCTGTCCGTCCCCCAACAATAACCATAGTGTCCTTTATCAGAGCTGCAGCGTGGAAGAAACGGGAGAGTGGCTGCAAAAAAAAAAAAAAAAAAAAAATCATGTAAAAAGCCAGAGATTATTTTTTTATTTTGGCTTGCACAAAAATAGGTATGTGTGCAACAACCACTCGGTAAATATTTAGTTACTGATCAATCCCAAAACCTTTAGAAATGTGTCTGCGAGCCAGCCATCCTGAATTTTGACAGTTTGTCATGTTTTACACAATTTGAGTCATTTACATAATGCAAATCAATTACAAATAAAATAATAATAATAAAACTAGACATTTTGATGACAGGTAATTTATGAAAACACCTGGCGACTATATGGCATGCGGCCAGAAGCTCTGCTTACCTTATTACCCTGCGAGGGTACCAGGAGCGACCAGGTGAAGTTAGGGTAGTAGAGGCTGTAAAGCTCCCCCGACGGCTCCACAGCCTCCACGTGGAAACGATAACCTCCAAACACATAGACGGCGTCGGTCTGCTCATGGTAAACGGCAGAGTGTCCGTATAAGCCCGTCGGCGGCGTGCCGGTGTGCGCCACGATGGTCCAGTTTCCGGTGTGGGGGCTGAACTCCAGCAGGTGGTGATTGAAGCCGTTTTCCGGGGAGTAACCCCCGATCAAGAGCACCGAGTTGTCCCGACGCACTGTCAGTGTGTGGCCCGCCACCGGGGGCAGCACTGAGCTCTGCCACGGAAGGGTAAAAGTTTAGGAGTCGAATCAGTTTGAGGTCCAAATATTGCAGGATCATCAAGAGAACCCCATTACCTTGTGCTCTCTCCAGACCAAACTGCTGAGGTTGAGACTCCAAGTGTCCATGGCAACAGAGTGCTGGGTGACTCCGCCCACCACCAGCATGCAGCTGTGGCTGGCTCCCATTTCGTGGCTGCTTAGCAGGGCTGCGGCGTGGTGGTAGCGAGGAACCGGCGTGGAACCCTCGTCCGCCGAACTCGTCAACATTTGAGTCCAGCGGCGCTCTAACACCGAATATCTAAAACCAAAGAAAAACTGTCACACACCTGTAGGCTAATTAAAGATGCATTTTTTCCTAAAATACTATTTTTGGATAGAAAAAATAAAATAAAAAGAGACTTTAAACAATTAACAATTAAGAGTATTGCTGCTGTGACTGCTGGTATACCTGTAAATGTTTCCAAGGATTCCCTCTGAAAGAGAGAGCCCTCCGTACATCCAAAGGTTGCCGTGAGGTCCAGAAACCAGAGAGTGGCCCATCCTGTGGAGGAACCTGTGGGCTTGGTTCTGTAAGGACGAAAGTTGCGTCTATTTGTGCGACGCTATTTGGGATTTGACACTTATGCGGTGTGGCGTTTATGCTGTACCACTGTCAGTTGCGTGTCCAGTAGCGTCTCCCAGATCAGGCTGTTGGAATCTCGAGGGACGGCGCAGTCGGAGCCGGCCCATGTTTCTGAGCACACGCACACGCCCAAGGTCTGAAAAAAAAAAGCAGACGGTATGGATAAGCTATTGCCACATTTACATTTCTTTTAACTTCACTGTGACTCCACTTACCCATTTAAAATAAAATAAAAGTTTTTTTTTGCGCTGCAACAATCAACTCAAACCCAGAACCTCAAGACTATTAGACAGCCGTGCTAATCACTAGTATAATGTGTCACTCATAGGAATAAATCTGAAGTGATGATCCTGCCACTTACTAAATTACAAGCTCCTCGTCCTTCTGCTAGCCCACAGTCTTGTGGACAAACGGGGCGGTCGCATTGAGGGCCCCCGTATCCCGGTGGGCACTGGCAGAGCCCGCCCTGGCACTGCGCGCCACCCGGACACGCGGGCGACCCATCATCAGAGCTACGGCGACACCGCCGCACCCAGAAGGACGCGTTGAAGCCTTGGGGTTTGTTGGATGACACGTTGGCCTCGAAGTAGACGGAGATGACACCTGGTGACCACGGAGGGGGTCGCGTTATCTGTTCAGTTGGTTTTAAATGGGAAATACCTAGGGGCGGGGCTTACCTGAGGTGGCCTCCACGGTGATGGGCTGCGTCCTTGTGGTGCCGCAAAACGCACCAATCAGGTTGTGGTCGGAATGTACCACGCCGTTGTCAAGGAAACGAGGAAGGCCATCGAAGACATACACGTACGAGCTCTGGAAAAAAAAATACAAGTATAGTAAATATAAAAAGTCTACACACACACAAAGTTCAGCCAAAGGTCAAATTTCCTGTTCTATTTCATCACAGTTTTCTTTCCATCCAACATTAGAGCTCCAAATATGGTTTGAAAGTAGTTTTCGCATAAGCAGCAGCGCTAACATGCTAACTCACTTTACAATGTGTATGGGAGTCGGGGTGTAGCGTGAGGGCAATGGGAGGACACGGATGCCTGGGGGGACAGGGCGCCAGACTCTCGGTCACCGATAGGACCCAAAGGCAATGGGAGAGTCCGCCTTTCCCTTCGGCGCCGCTCCGCCAGCCCAGGGATGAGGAGAGAGGAGCGGCGGGAGACGAGGAGGTGGACGAGAGCAGGACAGAGCGACCCTGGCACTGGCGGTAGCAAGTCCCATTGTTCCTAAAAAGGGGGCGCAAACATGTCAGCATTGATCAGCTAGTACAATGGTTCTGAATTGGGGCTACGTGAAGGCACATTTGAACAGTTTTTCCGCAGGTTCAAGAAAATATGATTTAATACTTTGAAATGCCTTAGGAAAGGAAATTTTGAGTTTTCTTTCAAATAAAAAAGCAAAACAAATCGAAATATGAAGCAGCCTACCGCTAAATTGAAGTGCGGTGACTTTTGTCACTCTAAAAATGTTCAAATGGGGGTACATCACTTAAAAAAAGGTCGAGAAGCACTGGTCTAGACGATGAATAGTTGTTTAGAGTATTTGTAAAATGTGCACTTACCTGGGGTCTCCATAGTAACCAGGCAGACAGGATTCACAATGCGGGCCCTGGGTGTTATGCGTGCAGTAACACTGGCTCGTCTGGTTGTGGCAGTATCCTCGCAGCGGGTCACCGTGCCCATTACACTCGCACTGCACGCATCCGCCGCCGCCAGCCAGGGCAGAGCCGAAACTACCCGGCCGGCAGTGCTCGCAGTGGGGCCCTGTGGTCCAATCTTAAAAGAGAAAATTCACTTCTATAGAATTGAAAGCAAACAAAACCATCTTTTTGAGGTCCCACCTTGGCATTCGTCGCAAATCCCTGGCGCAGTAATACAGGTGGAGTGAAAGTTGCAGCCGCAGTCCACGTCGCACTCGACGCCACTCAGAACCAGAGTGGCAGGATCTGACGTCCAACCCAGCGAGCATTCGCACTCGAAGCGCGGGCTGCCGCTGCACTGGCCCTCTCGGCACTCATTGTAGCACCTGCGGGTGGAGGAGGTTTCCGTTGCAAGATTTGGACTTAATAGAGGGGACACATAGTGGAAGTTTTTGTTTTAACGCAGCGACTCTCAAATGGGGGTACGTGAAGGCACTTCAGGGAGTACGTGGGCTTTTGACAGGGTTTCCGAATTTATTGCTTTAATTCCAGGGGGGAAGTACATTTGTCTTTTCAAATGAAAAGCAAATGATTTGGAAAATTTAGTATTTTATTACCAATCAGATATTTTATAGTATGCAGTAGGTTATCCCGTATTTGTTTTTTGCAAGCTGTGGATTATTAGACTTGGATCTTTTCTGTGGGAGCTGTCAAAGTCTTACGTCTGGTTGCAGTGCAACGTGCCATCCCCCGTGTAGCCCCGTTCACAGTGGCACTCGTAAGAGGTGGGCGTGTTGATGCAGGTGGCGAAAGGGTGACAGTTGTGGAGGCCCAGTCGACATTCTTCCACGTCGGGGCAAGTGGGGTAAGACCACACGACGTCTTGCTCTCCCACCTCCATGTGCTCCAGTTCCAACTCCATGTCCATGTCCAGTGGGCGAGGTGGGGCTGATGTCTGCGGCTCAGGGCTGGGGGAGAAGAAAGAAAGAAAAAAAAAAAATCCATGACTGTTTTCTACAGCGCCGGTCCTCATTTTGAAACTTACTTAGCGGCTCGGGCTTCAGCTACGGCCACGCTGCAGTTGAACACAGACGGGTCGTCCATTCCGGCCCAGTCGCCTCTCAAACATCTAGAACAGTAAAATGACAACGAAGAATGAAGCAGTCACATGATCACAGCCTTTGCCCTCAAGTGCACTTACTTTCCGATGGTGGGGTTGTTGTAGTCGCCGCACCAGCCGCACTGGAACGTTCGCAGGCAGTCGGTACAAGTGCTTAAAGCCGAACACTGCTTGCATTGCGGTACCGAATGCACGCTGGCAAAGGCAAGGAATGGTAAAGTTATAGTCGAATTAGTGATGAGATAACAAATATTCATCAAGCACTTATATTTTTTTACTCCTCTAGATGAATCGCTTGGTCGAAACATAAGAGCCGGCGCACTGCATCTTGCAGTTTCAAGGAGTCAAAAAGCACCACGAAGCTTCATTTATCCATCACTAACTAGGATTGTACCTGTCAAGTGTTGTATATAGTTACCTGTCATACCAGTCCCTGCACTCTCCATAAGGGAATTTGGTGAGGTATGCGGCGAAGTAGAAGCAGGCCTGCGCAGATTCGCACCAAGCGCACTGGCTAGAGTTGGAGAGGCACTCGGAACACGTCTTCCGCCTTGGTGGAGCCGATAGAAACGCCATTAGAGAATGATGAAACACCATCGAAGGGACCGGTCGGTTAGAACTATCGCATCTCACTGGTTGCAGACTCTGGGGCAGCCTGCTGGCTGGCGGATGGAGCCCTCCAGGCGTCCCCTCCTGCTGCACTGGTAATCACCTTTCTTGCTGGAGTTGATCTGCCACTCGCAGTAAGGGTCCTGGCAAGACAAGGTAGCTACTGATCAGGAATTTTTAAATGTATAACAGTTCATTTAACACTGCTTAGCATAGAAAATACGAGGGGTGTTCCACACCTGTATGAGTATTCGACTCTCGAGTAGTAAACGATACTAAAACCACTAATAGTTTTGAAAAAAAAAGAGATCATTTTAATTGTTAATTGTTTAAGTCACAAAAACACTTTTTCTCTGCTGATCTAAATTTATTGTAACAACACTATGCTATGTGTGTGTCATATTAAGTCTTAATTACAAAATGTGAATTTTCTTTTTAAAACTATCAAATGATTTTTTCATTTTTAATTTACTGTTTTTTTTTTATTGTGACTGCTTTCCCCTAATTGGTATTGGGTATGAAGACGCGGCATCAGAAATCCCTGTCAAAAATTACATCTTCGTGTGAATTTCTGACTTTTTGATACAAATAATATTCTCATCTCTGAATGATATTTTTCTTCCAAAAAGCCTTGAATTTTGACATTTTTTCCCCAAGAAATAAATTGCATTCTTCCAAGTGCACATGTCCAAAATTTTGCATTGCCTTGCAGGCCTACCTGAGTGCAAGCCGAGCAGTCCCTGTACTCTTCACACAGCGTGCAGTGCTGGGGTGCCAGCAGCAGATGACGCTCATGCATTTCCCCCTTTCCTTCTACCCGCACGCTCTCAGGGCAGGGCTCCATTGCAGGGCCCCGACGCAGGCAGCGAGACAGCGACGGGCACCAGCCGCAAGACTGGTCGGACAGACAGGCCAAGCAGGACATGTAGCCTGAGCAGGAACCCGAGCGATAGGGTTCCAGGAACAGGAAGGAGATTTCCTGCAGTCCAAGAGGGGAGAAGATGAAATGACGTTCCAGATGAAAGAGATATAGTTAAAAGGATACTCACGCTCCCTCCCGGCAGAGTTCGGTTCCAGATGAGGGCCATCTCGCTGGTCTGGCCCGAGCCAGAGTTGTTGAGGTAACCCTCGGCTTGGACCAGGTAATGGTTGCCACGGGTCAGGTTGGAGAAGAGCTTAGTCCCGTCAGGCCGAGACAGCAGCTTCAACTCTTTCTCCTGCTGGGCCGCCCAACGACCGACCACCTCCTGCTCGGAGACAGCGAATCAAAAGGGGTGTCGATTCGACCGGCTGGAGGCAAACTACATTCCACAAGGGTGTGGGGAACGGTGAATTTCAACATTTTTCTCGAATGTACGGCTGTGATATTTTTGTATTTAATCGATTTTGTTCTAAAAATCCCCTACTGCTCAAGCCAGTTTTGCATTGTCACGAGGCGCCCAAATGTGCTCACTAGTTGGCTGGAGTTGGGGCCCGACGCCACCCGAGCCTCAAAGTGGAGCCTCTGGATGCGAGCCCACATGGAGACGGTCTCGGCGGGAGGAGTCATGGGCGCTCCCCATAGAGGGTGGATGAAGCCCCTGAACTGCAGGGCCACGTCCATCTCGGTGGTGGGGCTGAGGATGATGGTGGTGCTGCGCAAGATGGACACCTGACGAGAGCCAGGGAAGACAGCGGAGAACGGGGTGGGGCAAGTGGAGACACATCAACAGAGGTACTTTTCTCGACACCGGTGGTTCTCAAATGGGGTGCCTGGACCCCTGGAGGTACGTGAAGAAACTTCAGGGGTTACATTTGAACAGAATCTCAACAGGGAAGGCAACCCTCCAAAATTTTTAAAAATGCTCTATGCAACTGCACTATATGGCATTCTGATTAATACTGTAGTTGGAAAATAACAATCAATATGCAAAATTCTCTTGTTTTTATCAATCTCACGGAGCAGCCATTTTGTCACTCGACCGAAAATGACATCGCAGTTGCTCACAGATCAGATAATGACCAATCATGTCTCATTGCTCATGTGACATTTGCATGTGAGGCCGTGATTGGTTGTTACGAGAGCCCAGAGCAATTGTGATGTCATATTTAGTCGACAGCTAGTGGCAAAAACAGGGTAGATTCTGCTGCTTGATTCATATTCCACAAAGCAATGCGCTGAGAGTAGAGAGTGCGGATAGAAAATATTATTGTAAAGAAAATTTGGAGGTTGACTTCCCCTTCAATGCTTCAAATTGCTGCGACAGGAACAAACATTTTCTTTTTTCAATTTAAAAGCAAATTGGAACGTGAAGCCAAGCGTTGCTAGCTTGTGTCACAGTCAGTAACAAATGTAGTTTCAAAGTTTATTAAAACAGAAACCGATGTCTTAAGTCATTTTTTTCCATCAAAATCTATCAAATCTGATCATCGAAAGACAATTGAGAACCACTGATCACTGCCGCTGGAATACTTTAAGACTGGAAAATGTACTTTTATGCTTTTTTTGTTTTGGTAGTAGTGGAATCCTTCAAGTCTGCACACTGGAGGAAGGGAGGACGGACAGAGTAAAAAAAAAAACGGGAGGAGACAATTTTTTGAGACTGGGACTCCGTACCTTGTCAGGCTGGGAGTCGTTGCGGGGGTGCTGGAAGGTGAGCAGGTGCAGTCCCGGGACATAGTTCTCGGTGCGACAGGAGTGGAGGGAGGTTAGGAAAAGGGTACGCTCCCCCCACCAGCCGTACGCCCCTGAGATCTGGTCCACACGGCACACACTTTGCTCTGCGAGATCGAGAGGGAGAGGTCAGCGACAGGGAGAAACACAATCTGACCTCGTGAGATCTCCACAATACTGCGGTGAGCCTGATGTTTGCCGGGCGGGAATCAGAGAGTGGTGAACACCGGCGATATGCACCAAACTGAGCGGTAGAAGGGGCCAATCAAATGAGCTCTTTGAGTGGCCGCTACTACAGTATCTCAGCTGGGTGCTGTCGAGCCAAGAGCTTGCGTTTCTCAATGTCAAGGAAGCCACCCCACCCTTCCCAGTATATTACGCAATAGACAGAAAGGAAAAAAAAAACAGTCGTAGATAAGCTGCTTCATAAGAACAAAAACATAAAAAAACTACTTTCTTACGCTGTATCATTCACAAAAGCTGTTCTCTGCTTTTGACATGTGCATCTTCCAACAAACTGGAGCGATAATATTGAATGAGAGGGTTTTGCTTAGAGGGTTTTTTTGTAATGCAATTGTGCATTGAGAAAAACATTTGAACAAAAAACCCATCAGCAGTGAGGCAGATATTAGAACCACAATTTGCTATGCTAAATATATTATTTAACAGCAAATGTTTTAATTAAACCTAGTGGTTCTCAAATTGGGTCAGAAGTACCCCTGTGGGTACGTGACAGCACTTCAGGGAATACACTAGATTTTAAAAGTGTTTTATTAGCAAATCACCTTGAATCCTTTTTGACTCCATGACAGGAACAGTATGGTTTCCTTTGAAAATTAAGAGGCAATTCATTGGAACATGAGCCAACTTAAGCCATGGTGAATCCTTTGCAAAGCATTTGTATGCCTGTATTTTGCAATTTTATATGGATGCGCGCACATTGTCATTAATGATGCAATCTTCCAGCAGATGAGCCAGAAATAAAACAGATCTTTTTTCTGGAGTCGGTTGAATATGACGCGATAAAAATTGTTGTTAGTCCCAGCCCAATTTTTTGATGGCAACAGTATCAGCCTAGACCGTATCATTTCTATTTCAATATAGAAACTCTACTTCAATGTAGAAATATTGATAACACTGGGAAATGCAATTATGCAGTATACAGTATCGATATACAGAATATTTATTTCAACCATACGTGGGCCTACTGCTACAGCTTTATTTCTAGGAGCTCAGTATTATGGGTGACTATGTAGCAACTAAACACTTGTAATCTTCCTTAGGATCACGTTATCCATTGGAAGAGCTCTTTCTTGACATTGAGAAAACACCCCATAACAAAACGTTTCATCTCTGACAAGCGCCCGAGCCGAATGGAGTCCCTCCCGATACATTTCTGTCAGTGCGTGGCGTAAATTTTGAAACGCTGGCGGCCCTCCTTCCTCCCTCCCTGACCATCTCACCTGACACGGGCAGGCAGGACTCGTTCTGAACACACCAGCCAAACTCGCCGGGCGCTCGGGCCAGGGTGGCCGGCGTGCCGCTGAAGACCAGGCAGGACTGACAGTCGGACAGAAAGCGCGCCAAGCCCAGGCAGCCGGTGCTGCCGCACTGCGAGCGGAAAAGGGGGGTTGCTGAAGTATTCTTCACAGCTCGCATTGAATTGTGTGATTCCTGTGTTACCTGATTCATGGGCTGATACTCGCGACAGCGGCCTTCGCACCAGCTGCATTCAGGGTTCTTCAGACACATGCTTTCATCCAGGGCTTCGGCGCAAAGAGCATCCTAGTCCAGAAACGCATTTTGACAAAAATACCACATTGCTCAAAGTACTTGCGCACGTTTGACATTTAAAGGTCAAGGTGCAAAGATTTCATAGGGTCTGTTAAAACAAGTTTTCTAACACATATATGTCACTTCTAAAACCGTAATTTGATTCAAAACTAACTTTGTAATGATGCACCTCAAGTGTTTTTTTGCTAAACTTGAGTCATTGCAAGCATGGTTACTGTATCTACTGCTAGGGTCACTGGAGGTGAAGTTATAAAGCTGGAAAGCAAGCTACACCAGACTCTATGCCAGGGGTGCTCAATGTATCATAGAAGTAGAAAAATAGATCAAAAAAGTTTGGGCTTCCCTGCTCTATGCCATAGAGATACAGTAGTTCACAATTTCCTATATGCTCCAAAGACTTTTATGTGTAGTAAAACTACAAGAGAAAGCAATACTGCACGACTACTCAAGAGAGTTCTAACACTGGTTTCTGTCTAAAAAAAAAAAAAAGCTTATGGAACATCATTTTAATTTTCCAAATATGCTACTGCATCAGGGCTTGTGTTTTGTCGCTCAAATGCGCTGATGGTTGCTGTACAGCCATGCGGATAAGCCTTTTGTCTCACCCTGTCACCTTCGCTGCTACTGACAAACAGCGGGACTTTGAAAGCCACAAGATCTCCACGGGTGACGCCGTTGTAGCCGCCGGCAACCAACAGCACTCGTCCCTCAATCACCGCGGCGACGTGGGAGTAGCGTCCTTTGACGGGCTCGCCACCTGCAGAAGAACACAAGGATGTAAATTAAGCTCAAACCGGAAAGATGGACGAAAAGCAAATAAGAGTAAACTCACTGAGCGACCATCTCTCTCCTGCAGACACCCACTGGTGACAGCCCAAATGGTAGAAGAAGATCTCCTCATCGTAGCACTTCTCCTCTTGGTAGTGGATGTGAACATTCCCACCTTGAGCAAACAATTCACATTAAAAGTCAACAAAGTCCAGAAAAGGTTTGTCAGCTGAGGCCCGTGTGTCCACGTAGGCTCACCGTAGACCACCATGTAGTTCCCGATGACGGTGGCTGAGTGGAAGGCCCTCTCTCGGGGGCCCGTAGCCGGGTAGCGGGAACGGAAGGCCGTCCAAAAGCGTTGGTCGACGTGGAATGCGTCGGTGTTGTTCACACGCACGCTAAACCTTAGGAAACACATACTCCCATCACTTATTTGACAAGAAGAAGATTCTGTATTGTTCAGGCATGAAACGGTTACTAGGCCTAAAGATACGTATATAATGCTTTTGGAAATTCTGAATTTAAAGTGATATATTAGGGCCGAGGCAAGCAGTTATAGCTCGTTTCCGCCTTTGCCTGTTTTTTTTAGGTTTTTTACCTGGCGGTGGTCGGCCGGTGACCCCCGTAGACCAAAAGTGTCCTGGAGGGGCTATGGAACACCATGGAGTGACCGGCGGTGGCCGGGGGCTTCCCGCCGGTAGGCTGGACCAGCTCCCACCGCCCGGAGCCCCTCAGGTTGAACCGATAGAGGGAGGAGGAAAACATGTCCTCCTCAGTGCGACCTATGATGATGTACACTCTTGTCATGCTTGCAGCTACCGTGCAACAGTACATTACTGTTTTTTTTGCTGAAGGCAGCTAATTTGTATAAAACAACAGGAGCATGTCGCATTCAAAGCCCACCTCCAAACACATAGAGGTAACTGTCCACCACGGCCGCGGCGTGATTGGCCAGATTGGGGGCGCCGCCTGAGTTGGGAAAGCCAAGCTGCTGCCAGTCGTCCTCCAGGGGGCGGTACATCCAAACGTCGCTTGCCAAAGAGCCGTTGGCCAGCTCCCCACCAAAGATCACCATCTTTCCCGCCCATTCCACGGCTGTGTGGGAGTGTCGCGCCAACTGTTGGCAGAGGACGTTGTTTTCGAATTTCAATAATACAATTTGTTTCCACTCGATTTGTGAAGATGTAAAGAACTAAAAGCTCCTAGCCATTTACATCGTTAGCAGCCCGGGGCATATATTAAAAATATATTTGGACATAGCCAGTAATGTAATTTAGAAATGTAATAAAAAAGTGAAAACAAAATAAAGTTAATCAACAACTTATCGATTATAATCGAATATTGAACAAAACTTACAGGTGAGTGACCGTAAGACCTGCTTTCCCACTGGTTGGAAGTGAAGTTATATTTGTTCAAGTCACCAAGCGCTCTGTTCAAGTCAAATCCTGGATTTTTTCAAAAACAAGAAAAACAAACTGTTACTTAAAATCTAAAAAATAAAATGTAATGTATTTAAGCATTGGCAAATTCTACTCTCACCTCCAAATAAGTACATAGCCCCAGTGGAGGACAGGTAAACGCCAGCAGAACCCGTCCTGGGTGACATGTAGGGGTCTCCCTCGCTGATGCGCAACCACTGCCCCGCCCCGTTGTCGTCATAGAGACCGAGCAGGCAACTGTGACCGAGGAAGCCGTTGTGACACAGGCAGCGCTCTCCTTTCTGATGCAAGAAAAAAAAAAAAAAACACAAAAAATGTAATACAAAAACAACAATATGGAACAGGGAAAAAGGTCAAACCTTTTTCGGGATGAGAGAAGAGAGTCTAATATGTCATTTGGTAGTTTCTGTGTTGACATAGTCACAGAGTAAAAAGGTTTTCACTATTGGCAGAAGGCTTGGTCACTATCTCCCATGAATAGTAAAAGACCCCAAAACAATAAACTCGAATGCATGGATAAAATTGATTTCTGGCCCAAGATACACTATTCCAAACGTCACCTTGTCACACTGGCCGTGCACCGAGCAGGCGTGGGAGCACAGCGGCGCGGAGCAAGAGGCCCCGCCCCAGCCCTGCTGGCAGTGGCACTTGTGCGTGGACGGGTCGCAGCGCCCGTGGCCGCCGCAAGCTCCGGGGCACACGGAGAAGGTGTAGGTGGCGTTGAAGCCCAGCAGGTTGTAGTTGGCGTCGCTGAAGAGATGGAGCAACATCTAGACAAACGGGAAGAGAAGGTCAGAATTCAAATTGGCCACACGTTGCCAGGAGCGGTTAAAAGACAAGGACCTTCCCGGACGTGGCCTCGATGGGCTGCGGCAGTGTGTTTCCGCTCAGGCTGGCCAGCAAGGGGCTTTGGTAGGAATCGCCGTCGTAAACAAACAGGTAGTCGTAAGTGCACTCTGTGTCCATGAAGGTAAAGTTCAGCACGATGCGATAGCTGCTGCTCGGCGCTGCAAGGATGGAAAAATCAGAGGCCGGTTGTTCGAAAGGGCTTCTCATTGGATATGGGGATTGCAGATTGCGTCAAATCTTGAATAGGGGAAAGCGCTCCTTAAAAGACTTGTAACGTAGTGTCTTGACGTGCTCAAGCTGGAACACAAACCTTTAATGAGCCACTCGCAGTTGCCGTTGACCGAGTAGTTCCCGGGTCCGTCGGTCACGTAACCCGGCGGCCCCCTCAACACCTGCCGGTGACCCTTGCAGTCGCCCGCCTGGCATGCGGGCCACCCCGCCAGCAGCGCCAGCACCAGGAGGAAGCAGACGGGCAGGGGGGAGGCCATCCCTGGTGCTGCCTGTGTGAGCAGGGGAAGAAAATAGCAACATGAATGGGAAGACTCGTTTTAATGCTTGTGCATTGGAGATTACAAACCATTGTCCTGCAAATTCAAAATTCCCTACATTGAGAATACCCCGCCTTCAGTATTTTTTTTATTTTTTTTATTGACACGATTCTGCCATTTTTCATGACGCCATTTTCATATCACATCGGTTTGAGCTCCTCGAAGGAAAATGCACTCCATCTGATTAAAAGTATGTTTACCAAATCCTTTTGAGACATGACATTTATAGTGGAATTCCCTCTGTCGCCTCGTTTTGTAGTTTATGATTTTCACGCAGTATTTACATGTTTATTGCAGGCACAGCAAGATAAACCAAATTATGACCGCCAAATGCTGACTTCCTTTTTATATTTTTTCCCCATAACATATCTCCCCTAATTTTGAGGTATTTGTGATGAACCCTACAACAGTACCTAAATTTGTCATGAGGGTTATTTTTTCTTTAAAAAAAAAAAAAAAAAAAAAAAAAAAAAGATCCCGTTTTGGGCTGGAAATAAATTTTAATATTTGCTCGCTTTTTTAAGTCTTTAAAATGTCACAACTTACTTAAATTCTACATACTGACAGCATTTAAACACAATTTAACAAAATTATTTTCAGTGACAACCGTCTTAATCATGAAGAGTTGTTTGATTTGATTTTGTCACATACATACAATGTCTTTGTGTAATGAATTGCTCTTGTTATCCCAACATATGTGTCTAGATGTGTTCCTATATTACAAATTACACTAATTGTGGGAAAATATAAATCTGTAAAGGAGGAGTGCTAATTTATACATACAGTATATATGGAGTATCAGTCAAATGTTTGGAAACAGCTATTTTCACAACCTCTATACTTAAGTCACAAATATACAGACATATTAATAGAATTATTTGGGTAGCAAAAAACTTGAATGAGTCATATTTATAGATTACTTATGGTAGGCACATTTTCCCCAGACGATAGCTTTGCACATGTTGGTATTTTATTTGTCAGATTTATGAATTGGGATGGTTTCAGGTCACAGATGTGCATGCTTTGAGATAATCGCAATTATTTGATGCATTATGAACTACAATGAATTTCAGGTCATAGATGTGCATAATTATGTAATGCAATACAGGTAGTGCTTGATCTCTTAAGTGAATTAGAACGTGTTTCCAAAATTTTGACCGGCACTGTATTACGGAACGTAACAAATTCAGTATGCTATGTATAGTACATATGTAGCAATTAAAAATGCTTGCCAACCCGGACTTATTAAGGGAAACAACATCTCAAAACGCTTTATTTGTTGAGAGTTTTCACTGCAAACTTGACTTAACTTAAACATTGTTTCGGTCACGTAAAACAGGCTATTTGTCGTTATATGCGTTTAACGCAGAATAATCGCGAAATGTCCTGAGAAAAACACTGAACACAAACGATGCTACACCGTTAACCAGCCATGGCCCGTTAGCTCGCTAATTAGCTAGCTAGCTTCAGTTTCATGACATTTTATCAACAAGCAGTACGTACCAATTCCCGTCTCTTCGTCCCCGTAGCCATTTACATCTTTTTATCTGTTTCTCGTTAGTCCCCTAAGAAAAACAAGCCGCTCGTTGGCTCGTTGTTGTTACGGGGAGAGCGTGAAAGCCGTCCGGCCGGCTAGCAAGCTGCTAACAACAACACGGCTGGCTATCCGCTAGGTGGCTAAAGCGAGCGCAGCCTCAGTCCCAATCCAGATGCGCAGTCAATCCGGATCAGGCATTATTGATGAAGGGCGGCGTAACGCGGGCTCCGGCGGACTCCTTCTGGAAATGACAAGGCCGGGAAGCAGGAAGACGAGGAGTTAATTGTCGGTTCTCTTCACAGAAGGAGCCGGAGATATAAGACAGATGTCCGTTGTTGTTTTGGTCGGTGGTCGACACAAAAGCGAGTCGGGCAAATCTGGTTCAACAGCGACACCCAGTGGAGATGCCCTATGACTCACATCTGGATCACATTTGACAGTCAAATACGTTTATAACAATTTATACTTCATTCATTTTATTTCATTATTTTAGGAAACGAGTGCACGTGTGAACGTATTATTGAAATATTATCTGCGAGGGTCATCAACTTGGCATCTGTTAAATTTAGCAGGAAACACAAAAAAAAGACGATTTATGACTTGCCTTTATTATTCTATTCTATTCTATTCTATTCTATTCTATTCTATTCTATTCTATTCTATTCTATTCTAATACATTACAGTGCTCTAGTTCGGTGGTTTTAAACGGGGGCACAAATATTGAATCAATACTATGGTCAAAGGTGAGCAAGTACAATTTTTTTTTGCTTGTCCGACATACGTCAGGGCCCCGCCCCCTTTCCGTCATTGTCATCCGTCAGTTTTTCAAGCCAGACAAAATTGTGTAATCGGCATTCCGTCAGTCCATCGGTGTATTTTTGCTAAATTGTGGTCAGGACTCTTTGGCAAAACGTTTTATGTTACATTTTTTAGTACTGATGAAAATAGCTATTAATGGCACACATTTTCAGGAGACAATCTGTACAATCTATGTTCTGCAGGGCTACCACCATAAATAATGTTCCAAATATGTCAATGGAATATTTTTACAAATTCATACTCTGCTATTTGGGACTGCTACTGGAGTAACAAAAGAAAATTATGACAGTTTGAGCAGTGAATGCTGAACAGGAAATCCACAAAAAAGGTGCCAAAGATTTTTTCTCTTGCGGCTTCAAATCTTCTGCAAAGCTTGTTTGCATTTATGAACAATACAATTATTCTTGGTTGTCTTGCCTTCTTGTCAATCAGTATTATAAAAAAATAAATGAAGTAATCACCCATGAATTTTAAATAAATAACAAACATGTGCATGCGGGGATAGTGCATGTACAATTGTTCTTAATTTGTCAGGACTTTTTTTGCATACACACTGATGTTTTGCAATATTTTTTCTAATTGACGTTATTAAAAGAGATAATGACAAGCCCGCACCTGCTTGCATGTATGCATGTTGAGATCATGCACTTCTCCAAGCAATAGCAGCAAACGCCCTAAACCTACAACCCTAAGTGAAAAGAGGAAGGGGTTTGTAAACCCATACGTGCAATTTAAAAAATGCATACTTTGCATTCTGGTCAAATGCATAGTTAACACTCAACACTAAATAAATTTGATCGGGAGTATGTGATGCACTTTTTCTCACAGCTGAAAAGCTGTATTATACTAATTATTACAATCAAATGACATTTTATTTATGGTCAATACTCATTTTACCTTTAAAAAGTGTTAGCAAATACATGCAGAAATACATACATTAAAATACACACACCTTAAATTTAGTGTATATACTTTGACTAAAAGCTAATTTAAAATGTATCACGGTGAAAAATGAAATAAGCTATATAACATGTTGTGTTTAAAACCCGCCAAAAACATAATTATAATATATATATATATATATATATATATATATATATATATATATATATATATATATATATATATATATATATATATATATATATATATATATATATATATATATATATATATATATATACAATGCAATGGAGAAAATGCAGTGATACGTTTTTCAGCTACATCGTCCCCTATAGTAATGATAAGAAAAAAAAAAAAAGAGTCAAAAAAAGCACAAGTTCTTCACGAAGCTTCATTTATCCATCACCACTCTAGAGCAGTGGTTATGAAATGGGGGTACAAATACCCTTGGGGGTACATGAATAACTTCAGGCAGTACGTGAGATTTTAAAATGATTTTTCATCGAATGATTTTTGATACTGTGATAGAAACAGAACATCTTTTCAAATTAAGATCAAATTAATTGAAACATCTAATCGCTACATTATGTTCAAGATGCCATTGCAATACTGTATACGCATTTTTATTTAGTTGACGTTTGTATCGATCACATGCATGGTTAAAGGAGGAAGTTCTTGCATTTGGAACCGAGGAGTGAAAGTGATACTGGCATCACAAATGCATGTTCAGCTCATATCTTGCCCATGTACGTATAATGCTAAAAAAAAAATATGATGTACCCATTCACATGTGAATGATTCACATGTTTTTTTTAAACGCGCCGCGATTGTATTGTAGGATACAAAAAGTGTCACATTGCTTCGGTGCGGGTCAATCACAAAAAACAAGAAGTGGAGATAAGAAGGCGTGAAGAAAACAGGAACCTGTCTCAAAAAGACGATGACGGGAAACCGGCTCGCTTTCTTGCTCAGGTGAATGCAAGCAACATGAAATAAATGATTGCTGTTTGATTACACGGCGATATATTTGTCTCGGACATGACTCGGACTCGTTGGCATTTGACTCGGACTCGTCTTTGACTCAGCCAATGGACTCGAAAGTTATTTTTACTGCCTTGACCAAGTCTATTATTTTCTTCCTGAAAATGAACTTCTACAAAAAAAAAAAATCTTGAAATAACATTTTTCAGATGATCAAAATAGCCACCTGATTGGTTAACCTGACCGCGAGCGCAGTTTTTTTCTTTCAGTCGTGTCAGTCAAAATCGGAATCGGGCTTTTGTGACTTGGCCTTAGATTAGACTCTGACTTATGTGACTGGGACTTGAATGGGACTTGAACCTTTGTGACTGGCTTAGACTCGGATTTATGTGACTCAGACTTGAATTTGACTCTTTGACCTTTGTGGCTCGAACATGACTTAGACTCTGAACTTTGCGAAAGTAGCGATACAATATAATTATTGGGTTAGGGTTAGGGTTTAATTATTAATTAATTAATTAATAATTAACGTCAATTATTATTGCTGTACATAATGTATATTGGAAATATTTTGCTATAATTGATCTGATTAAGTGTTTGGTCCTATGAAAGGAAATTAGCAAGAGTTTATATGACATGCCATTGTAAACAAAAGGTCATACATATATTTGTACAACAGGCGCAAAAATGTCATTTGCATTCCCTTTTATGAAGTCAGGAGTGCAGCTGCCGCCATGACGTGGTTTTCACTTGTTCTTTCTGCCTACGTATCCACTTCACTTCCTCTCTTCTGCAGAAACACACATTGTGCGCCTTTAGTGCCTTCATCTATTGTGCTATCAACCATGGCACCTGAGAACAGCCTGGTGAGTTAGTCTCCAAATGATTATTATTAATAAGAACATTATTATTAGATTTATGACATTATTAGTGTCGATTATTGATTTTTGTGGACAAATATTCATCAATAATTAATTCATCATTAATTACTTTATGATATATATATATATATATATATATATATATATATATATATATATATATATATATATATATATATATATATATATATATATATATTTTTTTTTTTTTTTTTTTTTTTTTTTTTTTTTTAACCTCAAAATGCTTTGCAGTGGTTAAATGGATTCTTGACTGAAAACAAATTTCACCGAGAAGATTTTGAGAACCATCGCCATACATGTGTTTCAGCGCACTCTGCTGGAAAGCGGTAAAGCGGTCACCTTTGACGACGAGCCGTGGCTGATGGACTTTTTCGACGGTTACTACGACAGCAACGACTCGTACGACGGCAACCGCTCGTTCGTCGGCGTGTGCGACCCGACAGAGAACCGGCGCTTGGAGGCCATCTTCATCCCCGTCCTGTACTCGGTGACCTTCGTGGTGGGCATCCTGGGTAACGGCGTACTCCTGGGAATTCTGCCACGGAGCAGAAAGGCATGGAGCGTGACGGACATCTTCATCCTGCACCTGGCGGTGGCCGACGTCCTGCTGCTGCTCACCATGCCCCTGTGGATCGCGCAGGAAGCGCAAGGTTCCGGCTGGAACTTTGGGACACCGCTCTGCAAGATCACCGGCGCTGTTTTCACAGTAAGACAAACTATATAAGATTCCATTTCTGTATTGAGTCCATCAGCAAGTTTTGCAAAAGCCTGCTAATTTTCGGCATTGTTTGAATCAATTGTGTTAGAGCGGGGGAACATCTAAAATTTGCATGATGGTGGCCTTTGAGGACCAGAATCAGACATTTCTAACATACAGACAGAATGATTGATGATTGAGCCAAAAAGTGGTCTAAAAATACCTGACAGTCAATCCGAAAGACGTAATTTTACAACTATGGAAGTTCTGGTACTCAATCCTAGATATACAGTATATTCCCAAATGCTTTCAGGTGAAAAAGGGTCTGAAAATAAAATGGTCACGGAATCAATCAACCTCAAAGACGTATTTATACGTCTTTACAGATTCCAGGCATTCAATCCCATGTACTACTAATTTACAGGTGTTTTTTTTTTCTTCTTCAAATACTAGGTTGACAAAGCATCTCAGATCGATAGATGGATAGATAGATAGATCTAACTGCCTATTAATACTCGATCTTGATAGATAGATAGATAGATAGATAGATAGATAGATAGATAGATAGATAGATAGATAGATAGATAGATGGATAGATAGATCTAACAGCCTGTTAATACTCGATCTGGATAGATAGATAGATAGATAGATAGATAGATAGATAGATAGATAGATAGATAGATAGATAGATAGATAGATAGATAGATAGATAGATAGATAGATAGATAGATAGATAGATAGATAGATAGATAGATAGATAGATAGATAGATAGATAGATAGATAGATAGATAGATAGATAGATAGATAGATAGATAGATAGATAGATAGATAGATAGATAGATAGATAGATAGATAGATAGATAGATAGATAGATAGATAGATAGATAGATAGATAGATAGATAGATAGATAGATAGATAGATAGATAGATAGATAGATAGATAGATAGATAGATAGATAGATAGATAGATAGATAGATAGATAGATAGATAGATAGATAGATAGATAGATAGATAGATAGATAGATAGATAGATAGATAGATAGATAGATAGATAGATAGATAGATAGATAGATAGATAGATAGATAGATAGATAGATAGATAGATAGATAGATAGATAGATAGATAGATAGATAGATAGATAGATAGATAGATAGATAGATAGATAGATAGATAGATAGATAGATAGATAGATAGATAGATAGATAGATAGATAGATAGATAGATAGATAGATAGATAGATAGATAGATAGATAGATAGATAGATAGATAGATAGATAGATAGATAGATAGATAGATAGATAGATAGATAGATAGATAGATAGATAGATAGATAGATAGATAGATAGATAGATAGATAGATAGATAGATAGATAGATAGATAGATAGATAGATAGATAGATAGATAGATAGATAGATAGATAGATAGATAGATAGATAGATAGATAGATAGATAGATAGATAGATAGATAGATAGATAGATAGATAGATAGATAGATAGATAGATAGATAGATAGATAGATAGATAGATAGATAGATAGATAGATAGATAGATAGATAGATAGATAGATAGATAGATAGATAGATAGATAGATAGATAGATAGATAGATAGATAGATAGATAGATAGATAGATAGATAGATAGATAGATAGATAGATAGATAGATAGATAGATAGATAGATAGATAGATAGATAGATAGATAGATAGATAGATAGATAGATAGATAGATAGATAGATAGATAGATAGATAGATAGATAGATAGATAGATAGATAGATAGATAGATAGATAGATAGATAGATAGACAGATGCCTGTAAATTCCCCAAAACAAACCAAAGATGCGGCCTTTGCGCTAATAGATCAACTTCTACTGCGGGATGTTCCTCCTGGCGTGCATCAGTCTGGATCGCTACCTGTCCATCGTGCACGCCACCCAGATGTATTCTCGCCGGAAACCCTGGATCATCCAGTCCAGCTGCCTGGCCGTCTGGCTCCTCTCGCTTCTCCTCTCCGTGCCGGACCTGATCTTCCTGGAGGCGGTGTACGACGCCCGGCGACTGAAAACCGAGTGCGTGCGCAACTTGGCTTCCTGGATGCTGGCCTCGCGCCTGCTCAACCACATCGCGGGCTTCCTGCTGCCTTCCGTCGTCCTCGTCTTCTGCTACGCCAGCATCCTGCGCCGGCTGCGCTGCGGCACGGGGGGCCTCCAGAAGCAGAAGGCCATTCGGGTCATCGCCGCCGTGGTGGCGGTCTTCTTCCTCTGCTGGACGCCGTACAACGTCACCCTGATGGTGGACACGGCTTTTTGGGACGACAACAGCACCAGTTGTGAATTCAGAGCCTCTCTGCAGAAGGCCATGATCATCACCCCGACCTTGGGCAATTTCCACTGCTGTCTCAACCCGATCCTTTACGCCTTTGTGGGGGTCAAGTTCCGCCAGCAGCTCCTGGACATCCTCAGGGTGCTCACCTGCAAATCCCAGACGGGAACCAGACTCCAGTCAGTGAGTAGCAGGAGAAGCTCCATTTGGTCAGAGTCTGGTGAAACCTCCAACTCCCTAGCAATCTGAAACTCATGTCAACTGATGTGTAAAATTCGCCCCATTTATTTACCTGCTATGCTAGCTACGCTCTTAGCAATTGCCGAAAAGACTCCATGATCTCCATTGAACTATTTACTGCAGATCAAATACACAGCTGAGGAGCCTTATTATGCATGTTTGCGGAAGAAGGTCTGATATTTCTCTTTTTCTGTGTACAGAAACTGCATTAAAGCGTGCTAATTAATGGTAAATAGAATGTACATATACATCGCTTTATGAAGTGCTTTACAAAGGCCACATTCACACAACCATTAAAAACCGCTAGGTCCACTGGGAGAACATTTGGTTTTAGTGTCTTGCTCAGGGATGATTTGGGTCGCCCGAGATGGAGATTGAACCCGCATGAAAATACACACATGATCTCTCAACAAGGATTTTATTTCCATAACAACAGAAGCCAACTAAACCAGTGTTTTAAAAGTACCTATAGTTGCCACAAGATGGCGGAAAAGTACCAGTCTCCTATTAAGGTGCTTTGGCCTGGATTAAATTCCGAATTTGTTTCAAAAATACAACAATGTTCAACCTGATTGTTTTTTCTGATGTAATTTTGTAAAAGAGGGAAATTTGGTGTACAATGAGACTTTTTGGTTTCCTATTATTAATACAGGTATAGTATAAACCCGTGGTTTTCTTTTTTTTCAGGCATCTACCTGCTTTACCCACATTTTTTTTCAGCTAAGTAACCCCGAACAAGAGCGAAGCATTTTGGATAGATACAGAAAGAGAAAAAATAAAAATTAAAACACAATGCTGTCTTAATGGTTGATAAACTTTGGAACTGCGTTTGAATTTGCGGTCCCTCAAACGATTTGGAAACAAAACAGGTAAAAATCCGTTCTCCAAAAGAAATAATTGATATAATTTCATACAAAGTTTGCAACTGTTTGACTGGTGATGCTTGGAGACAATTTGGTCCAACAGTTGTGAGTGTGAAAAACACAAATGAATTGCTTACTTAATATAAAATTCTTGGACTTACAGTATTTTTTTAAAATAAAGACATATTTTACAGGTTATTTTTAAAGGATTGTTACACGGATACAATTTTTTAGATATTTAAAAAATCTCACATACCCCCTGGAGTGCCTTTATTTTCCTATTAAATAAATATTTGACAGGAGTTCATACTTTTTTTATACTTCTACTGAAGTATTTGAACGCATTTTGAAAAATGTACTAACTCAAGACTGCATGCAAACCTTTACTGAGTACATGCAACACCTTAAAAAAAAGAAGAATCATCTCTGCGCTCTTGTGCAATGTGTTGTCAAAGTGAGGGAAAAAAAAGACGATAAGAAGAGCAGAGGCCTGCAAACTTCAGCCAACTACGCATAACTGTGAGCGATCCGTCAAGGCTTTTAGTTTTTTGTAACAGCGTACTTACGCAGAGCATGTTTATTTGAGAGAAAACAGAGCAGCATTCAACCCACAGAAAAAAATGTTTGACTCTTCTCATAAAGTTAGTACGACTCGGAGACGGGTCTCCGCCCTGTTGGACACAAAGAGGGATCTGCCAAAGTCGTCTTTGCATTGACGCGACCCGGTTTTCCAAATCAGGTTGGTCCGGTTGCCGTCGCGAGACAAACCCTCCACAACAGACAGCGAGTCGACACACAGGCTCTTTTAATAGTCTCCCAGACGCATGACCCGTGACATCACCCCATGTATCTGTGTCAACCCGATTCCCTCTACAAACATGTTGTAACAGCGAGACAAAAAAAAAAAAAGTATTGCAGGATTTACCCAGGAGGAAATTCCCTTGCGCACGCTAAAATATGCATGTTGCAAAACTGCGGGTAACACGGCCAGTTGACGTTGTTGTTTTTATCAATTTTATGAAGTGCAACACTGATAAGAACAGGAGCTTATCTTACTGACGTATAATAACATTTAGCTACTAAAACTACTGGAAAGACACCGCCCAGCCATTAAAAAAAAAAAAAAATCCATCTCTTACTCCCAATACCTTGGAGGATTATGGGACTTAGACACAAAATTCTCCATATAAATAAATGACAGTGCAAGACTCAGCTCAAATCATGACCAAGACTTTGAAATAAAATCAAGTCCAGAACCTCTAGGCAATTTCAAGATCAAGACTTTGGGAAAAACCCTAGAGTAGCTTTTAAAGCCAAGTGGAGTCTGACGTTTCGAGATCAAGATGTCACGGTAGCTAGTCTAACGTTACTGCGCCAAACATCGAGTCGCCACAAAATATCGAGCAAGTAAAGCAGGTCGGTAATTTGAGTCAAGTTAAGTCGCGCACAAGCCAGTTAGCATTTGGCGTTAGCATGTAGAGGTCTCAGTATTTGCTGGAGTTAGCTGAGATGGACAATCACAGTTCTTAATGGTACCAAAGCAGTCCCTGCAAATTGGGAATAACTTTACTGGCTCGTAAACGCATCACTGACTTGAAGCGAGGTTAATGTTTGACCAGGTTGTAGGTTAGCTAAACTGTGACGTTAGCGAAGTGGATTCAGTAGCCACGAATTTACCTTGCATGTTACTATTGAAATCATTGAAATCATAAGCCATGAATCGAAAAAGAGCTCCCTGCTTAATTTTTCCATTGTTTGCGTGCACTTCACAGAAATAATTTTTTTCATCAAGCAAAACTAATTGCACACGCAAATCTTGAAATTTTTCAGTGGAAACGGGTAAGACCTTGACTTGCTACCTTGTATTTTACTGAATAAGTCAAATTTTCCCAAATAGAACAAATTAAAATGATAATTTCTTCCACCCCCAGAAAAAAAATGAATTAAAAAAAAAAAACAATAGCACTGTACAATAAAATATAAATAGTACACATCATAAAACGTGCTAAGAGTGTGGAAGAAAATTAAGCCTTAAGTCTTCCACACATACACACATGAGCACGGGTTGGCCATTTTATACAATCATCTGCTTCCCATTTGGCCGCTTGTCCCGTTTAATAAATGTCCAAAAGTGCATTGACGACAGTGAAAATACTTTTTGTCCCCCACTTATCTTGCAACAAAGTCAGTTTTCACCTAAACTTCAAATTAAAATGAAAATTCTGAAATGAAGTCACAATTCTCACTTGAAAGTCACAAAAAATGTATATTTTGACATGGCCTGGAATGCAAATTAAAAAAGAAAAAATCTGACTTGAGTGGACTTTAAGTGAAAATGCAGTCTTTAAATTCTGAAGTCTTGAAGAACTTTGACTACCTGAAACCTCAATTCTGAGAAGGGTCAAAATTGTAAGAAACAAAAATCTCATCTCAAATTCAGAATTCTGTGCTCATTCTTAGAATTCTGACTTGAAAGTGTGTTTTCTCACTTTAAAGTCAGAATGACTTCTCAAAATTCAGACTTTGAAGTGAGTATCATGAGTTTATTTTCAGAATTCTGAGCAAAGTCACTTTGAAGTAAGAGTTCTGACTTTCACCCCTGGGTGTCAATGGTCCCTAAATTTTGCCATCAAATAAATTCCATTTGCAAGCATTTCGGAATGAATGACACTTTTTGATGCTCTATAGTCATTTTTGGCCTCATTGAGTTTTTTTTAATGCGTTTTGTCAGCTGTGTCTTGATCAATGGCCCAAATCGGGTCAGATTGACACCAAGGTTCGTGAAAACTCTTAAGAATAAAGTCAGAAGTGTGAGAATTTCCCTAATTAATTAAGACCCTCCTCCCCGAGAGAGAAAAAAAAATTGCCCTGGTGACAGCTTGCAACTTGAAACCTCATTTGGGGCTCTCGAAAGTCAAGGTACCACTGCGGTTAAATTGCGGACACACGATACGGGCCTCGCACTTCCGCTATGCCGAAATTTTCGACTGCACTTGCTGCTCCACGCACGTGATCTGCTGGAGCTCCTCCGACGTGGGACTCTGTTGGAGTGGGGCGTCGTCCCCCACGCCCAGCTCCCACAAGGACCCCTTAGGTTCCTCTCTGACGCAACTCAACCCCGCCAGCGTCCAATTCCTGAAAGGGGCGCTCAGGCCCAGGTAGAGGAGCGGCCTGAGGCAGGCGTGGACGCAGCCCAGCGCCGCCGTGGCCATCAGCGAGGTTCTCCGGGAGCTTTGCCGAACCCCGGAGGATTGGTCCGAGGTCTTCTCGGCGGCGCCGAAGGTGTCCACGGCGAGCGCCGCGTTGTACGGGATCCAGCAGAGCGAGAAGACCCCGACCAGGATGAGCAGGACCGCCCGCTTTCGGAATGTTTTGGCGGGGCAGCGGTGCCACAACGCGGCGCACGAGAAGCCGATGGCGACGGCGGCGGCGGCGCCGAGGGCGTGGTGGGGCAGCCGCGACGCCAGGCGCCTGTTCGCCGGGTAGAGGCTCAGGACGCACTGGGATCTCCCCTCCTTCCACGGGTGACGCTCCAACGCCGTGAAGAGCCACTCGGGGACGGTGAGGAGCAGAGAGGTGAGCCACACCGCCAGGCAGGTGAGGTGGGTCCGCAGGGGCTTCTTGTGGGAGAACGCCTGCTTGCCTTGGACTAACCACAGGTAACGGTCCAAACAGATGATGGCCAGGACAAAGAGCCCGCAGAAAAAGTTGACCTAGGGAGACAAATAAAAAAAGAATCCTTATTTTCCGCACTATAAGGCGCACCGGTTTATAAGACGCACCTTCAATGGAGGTCCTATTTTAGAACCATTTTAGAAGGGTTTAGGAACATTTGGGGGGGCTTGGAACGGATTAGGCTATTTACATGAAAAAAGCGGCTCGACTTAAGAAAGATTCATGTTATGAAATTACTTAATTTCGTAAGGACCATGATTTTATTGGTCCGGCCCACTTGGGAAAAGATTGTCCTCCATGCGGCCTGCAAGCTCAAATGTGTTTGACACCCCTGAATTGTAGCTGAACACATGATAGCTAATGACCAGCAATATCCCTAGCTTCTGTTCTTAACTGAAGATAAAAAAAAAAAACTCTGAAATACTTTCCTTTTCCCTTTCTAGTGCCTCTTCTCCGAAATGCCTGAGGAGCTTTCACTTTCAAATACAGAAGTTCACATCTGCTCCAAACAAGCAAAGGGGTAGTTTGGGATTTTTCAAGGAAGGCAAACTTTTTTAAAATGTAAATCTATAAGTTCAACCAAAATGTTTGGCTTAAAAGTACGCACGTGTATGATTTGTCATCTGTTTTAGGGATTTTAGTCTCATTAAAGGCCATATATTCAAGTTTCAGCTCAATGGAACACAGCCAGCAATAATAATAATGATAATAATAATAATAATAAACTGATATTGCTGGCCTTACAGTATTACATTAGCATATTCTTATTTATTTATTTATTTTAATTCAGTGACAATCATGTTGACCCCCTCAAAATATCTATATATACAGCTTATACATTTTGGAGGAAAAAAGGAAACAAAAAGCAGGTCCAAACCTTAAAAATAACAGCGCTGATCCTGCAAAGAGCAAGCCCGACGCACCATCCGCAACTCTGGGTGGCCTGCGCCGCCCACAGGGGCAGCGTCAGCAGCAGAAGGACATCAGCGGCGCTCAGGTGGAGGATAAAGATGTCGGAGGTCCTCCACGCTCGCTTCTTCAGCGCCAGCGACGCCAGCAGCAGCCCGTTCCCCAAGAGGCCGACGATCAGAACCAGCGAGTACACCAGCGGGATCCAAACCCTCCGGGCGCCCCGGGTCTCGGGGTCGTCGTCCACATAGACGTAGTCGTCGTCATAGTCGTAGCTGCCGTTGAGGCGGAACAGGCCGTCCAGGTTGACGTCCATCTGGCTCCTGCCACTTCGGGGAAAAAGAGTGCCGTGTTCAGAAGTAGTTTATGTGACCTTTTGAGAATGTCCACAGCAAAGTGCTTCTAAAGAACACAAGTCCAGGTCTCACATGGTTGGGTGTCACGCTATGATGCAAGGCTCGCGTGGCTTCAAATCGGAAGTTCCCCAGTCACACACACACTGCAAAAGCTGAGCTTCAGGAAACACCTCCGCCCCCGACGTGAACTTACGACTTGAGAACGGTTCTGCTTTTTAAGCTCACACGAGGTAGCAGATGCCAACGTCATGGCTCATCTTCGCAACGATGAGAACATAAAGTGTGAAAATTACACCTACGGGACGGGGATGGATGGTGTGAAAAAACTTCTAAAAATAATGCGCTGACGTCTATTCCAGTTCAAGAACTAATCCATTCAAATATATATATATAAATATAACATTTTCCACATGACTTTTGGAAATGTTGAAATCAGCGTCATGACACCTAAGATACAAACGTCATCTTATTGGTCACATTTTTAGACTTGGTTTGTACCTTAGGTGACTACGCCAAAATGATTATTCATTGCTTCTCCCAGCTAACCTTTGTGTTAAAGGAAATGTATTCTAAAATACTACCGGAAATATGAAAATGCAGTAAAAGTGCAAAGACAATTTAGGAGGGAGTTTAACAAAGAACCACCAACACGAGTTACCATCACTCGAATTAGAAATAAGTTTGAAGCTGATGGAACTATTATTTAATTATCATTATTTAGTTATTTTAGGTATGTAAACATTTGGGCCGAATCTGCCCCCGCGGACCTGAACATCTTGTATAAAAATCCATGTAGTTATGGACAATGGGGAGTGTATAAAGTCAATGTACACCTTGTAAAAGTGTAAATTTACTGTTGTAAAAAAATACCACAATCATTACTATCTAAACTACTGCTAAAAAGAGAGTACAGCCCTAACGAAAATGTCTGAACCCGATAACCCTTTTTTTTCAGGTCTGCTTTTCCAGTAAAAAGTCATGCTTAAACTGTACACAGGAACGCTGGAGGTGATATTCAAACCCTGAAAGTAAGAACTGTTTGGCACACGTGTTGACCTTTAACCTGCATCATGTTGCACGTTTACTGCAATACTTTCATTGTTTGTTCTGGGATAACGCAAAAAAAATCTAGTAACAGATGTACATATGTATCAGATCGTTTATTTTCTCCAATGTCAGCGTGCAAGCTTGTATAACTGTAAAAATGACACAACACAACCATTCGCGTCGAAATAGTTGCCAACAAAAGTGGAATACACCAAAATGTGAAAAATGAACAAATTGGATATATTGAGCCTTTTTTTTTTCCCTCTCTATTCCAACCTAACTCTGAAAACGAAGAATGACAACAATGGTGCTCACCTTTAACAGAGGATGGCAGCTGCAAGGTTCGGTTAGATTGCGGTCCAAAAGGAAAACAGGAAAAAGCAACCTCGTCCCCCCCACGCGCGCAACAATTTTTTGGGGGTGGAGTTGCAGGATCATTAAATCGAAAAGAAAAGCAAAAGCAAGAAGACTCCCAGTTTCCCCATTGCTGACGGGGGGTCGCAGTTGACAAACGCAAAACGCGCGGTGGTGACTGGCTGAGGGAGCCGAAAGCAAAACACGGAGAGAGGGAAAACTATACTCCACACGTTTGCTAAATCGCTACGTAAGTTAATGACTAATGATGACTGAACTTAATGACTAATTAAATTAAGTCGCCGGGTCTGGATAAGTATGCGTCAACAAATGTCACCGTAGCTCTCCCGAAAGACCGCAAACACAGTGACGGCGTGCGTGCGCTTCACAATAAAATCTAATTGCGTCTGTAAACTCAAATTATACAGGTAAAATGGTCAGATTTTCACTTAAGAATCTTATTAACTTTTACAATAATCTTAATATAGTAAAATAGACGGCCTTAATCGATTAATTAAGAAATACGTATTATAAATGTTTTATTTTGATGGTTAATCTAACGAACCTCGAAACATCCGGACAAGGATGGCTCTGACTTGACGCTTGTGAACAAAGACCTAACACAAACGGGCGCAATGACGACATCTAGCCACTAGAAGGCGACTTTTAGTCGTGTTCAATAACGCAGTATGATCCTTAAGAAAAGTTAAGAAACCCAACTTTTAATTAAAAACAAACATATCTTCTTAAGATTAAATGAATATATATATATATATATATATATATATATATATATATATATATATATATATATATATTTCCTTAAAAACGTAAGATTTATCGCCCTTTTAAGAGATAGATGTATAGAAATATACACAGTACGTATGGAGAAACATAAGTAATTGAGAAGTAAACACATTTTATTTCTCAAAAAAATGAAACATAGAAATCATAGGACACAGAACCAAGCTGAGGGTTGTGTGCCACCTTTAACATCATAACAATCATTTCCTCTTTTTTCTTTTTTCCACGCATACCGCTGGATGTTTGAAGGCCCTCCCTCCCCCCCAAAAAAATACAAAGTCAGCAGAATTGTTTCAAACTTTGCACTTAAAACACTTTGTTTTTAATGATGAATGAAACGTTAACTCCAATTCAAAGCATATGCATTTAATAAGTAATTGAACTATTTTACAAGGTTGCCATACAAAACACAAATCCAACTACAAAAGAGGTCATTTAAAACAATAAATCATTTTTAAAGCATGTCACGATACCATATAAAAACAGAGAACTCTTTCCAGCCATTATCATTCAGCCCATATTTTGTTATTTTTAGTTAGGTATAAAAATACAAGCGGATTACAGTATCGTATAGTACTTAAAAAGTTTTTCTCAAATGGCACATGGAATTTTTCGCTCTAAAGGGCTGTTATATCTATTTTTTTTCTTTTTTCTCCATGCAGCTCCATGCAACACCTTCCTGCTACTTTGACAATATCGCATTGCAACTTTAGAGCCAGTGGCGCCACTAGTGGCAAAAGTAAGAAATCGCAGATGCCCTCTTGTCACTCATTTCCCCACCATGACGGAGAAGTAGGTGTTTTCGCTCTCCGCGGAGCTGTAGGAGCTTGCGGACTTGTGTTTCCTCCCCCTCCGGTCCGCCCCCCGCCAGCCTCTGGGGCCCAGCAGCCCCTTGCACATGCGCGCCATCTCCCGGCGGAACTTGACCCCCACGAAGCCGTAGAGCAGCGGGTTGAGGGCGCAGTGCGACAGGCCGGCGCTCTCGGTGACGACCGTGCCCATGTCCACCGCGCGGACGAATCGACACCCCCCCTCCAGCGCCCCCAGCCGCTGCAGGGCGTCGGCCAGCTGGAAGCAGTTGTAGGGCGCCCAGCACAGCACGAAGACGGACACCAGCGAGACGATGAGGTGCAGGGACTTGCGCTTTTGCCGGCGGCTGGCGTTGCACAGCGAGCGGAAGATGCGCACGTAGCAGTAGAGCATGAGCAGGAGCGGCAGGCCGAAGCCCAGGCTCACGCTGAGCAGCTGCAGGCCGGCGTGCCACTGGGCGGCGTTTTGGGTGAACCACACCTGGCACAGGAGCTTGCTCCGCCTCTGGCCCACCTGCACCTCGCCCACTTGCTTGAAGGTCACGTCCACCCCGCCCAGGCCCAGGCAGCCCGCCCAGATGAAGGCGCAGGCCGCCTGCGCCCGGCACCCGCTGCGCTTCCGGCCGGGGCCCACGGCGTGCACGATGGCCAGGTAGCGGTCGAAGCTGATGCAGGCCAGGAAGAGGATGCCGCTGTAGCGGTTGAGCGAGAAGAGCGCCCCGGAGATCTTGCAGGCCGCCTCGCCGAACACCCACTGGTGAGCCCACTGCGTGGCGAAGAGCGGCAGCGTCAAGGCCAGGAGGAGGTCCGACACGGCCAGGTGCAGGAGGAAGGTGTCGGTCAGGGAGAAGGAGCAGGCGGCGCCGCCGCGGGACTTGCGGTAGCGGCCGATCACGCACAGCACCAGCGCGTTGCCCAGCGCCGCCAGCACGAAGACCAGGATGTAGGTCACGGGCATGTACCTCTGCGCGAAAGCGTAGATGTCCTCGTGGGAGCAGGGCCCCGCGTTCGACTTGCTGGTTTCGAGGGACAGCGTATAGTTTTCGTAGTCGAACCCCTGACGGACAAAATGGGCACTTTTCGTCAATCGGCGTCCTTCGCTTTGGGTCCGGATTGTCCGACGTTTTCGTTCACTACTTTGATCTTTACAGCAGACGTTTCAAATCGAAGAGAAAGGATTGAAAGAAGACTTTAGGGAGCTGAAATTTCACCCGGATGGTGACAACATGTTCGACGCGGCGCGAACACTCAGCTATCACACTACCAGGGGTGTGCCATCCCTCGGCTAAAATATTGCAAAAATACTGCAGTGAAATGCCAAACTGAAGATACTGTTTTGATTGTATTTGATTGTCTTCAAATGAGTCTAGCATTTAATCGCAGGTTTCTATCATCTCTCGTTTGTTAAATCTCTTGACAGCACTAACAATAACCAAAGAAAATGTATTGCACTCGCCAATCTATCTACATTATTTCTGTCTTCTGTTGTGTCCATTTTTTTCTCTGCAAAATTGCAAAGGTAAGTATATCCCATCTAAGCACATAAGACATTACTGGACATACCAGGATGTCCTCTACTGAGGGCACCGGGACTAAGTAGGGTAGTTCCAATGAGTCCAAAGATATCAACCAAAAATTAATGTCCTCTACAGTGGACACAAAAACAATAGGACGATTTTTGTTATTTCTTTGCTGTAGAAATCAAAAATTTTGTCATGCTATAGCAGGACTTATATTTTTGTAAAATAAAATAATCCTTTAAAAGGATCTTATTGTGGAAAAACAGAGGCACTCACCCAGTAGTCTTCAGTGGTTGCCATGTATTCATCATCGTCCATGTTTGTTGCAGATGTGGAGACCTGCAGGCTGCAAAGTGTAACAGTGGCAAAGCAAAGCTGTTTTTCACAACTGGATGGATGGAAAAGAAAAAAAAAGAAGAAGTCATGATTTCGGGAAGTGAATCCTCACACACTTTAGGACAGATGCAAACATAGCATTGTCGTAGGAGTGGATGTGTGGTATATTTGCCTTGGAGGAAATTGTGACACGTGAAGGCAAAAAAAAAAAAATCCTGCAGACAAGTTGAAAAGATCATTTAAGGCAGACAGACGTGCATGACTTATATGGCTGCCGTGGAAAATGGAGTCTGCAGCCGCATCGAACTTTTGCAGAAAGCAGCGCTTCTCAAATGGGGGTATGAGCGCCCCTGAGGTGTCCAGCAAGGCACTTAGTTTCTGTAGATATCAGCAAATCCAATTTAATGTTCTTATACGCTGTGACAGGAAGAGTGCAGTTTTCTTTTCAAATTAAGAGTGAATGAATTGGAACAGAAAGACAAGGTTGACTCACCCTATGAAGGCTGGTGAAGACAGGACGATGCCAACACATAAAGCATACTGTCAAAGTTAGAGTGTTAGCTATGGATTATTAATATGGATTTTTGAAACAAAATGAACTCAGTTAACTCAGGCTTGTTTACAGTACTTCCTGTGGCAGCAAGAGCGTCTCCAGCAGAGAGACGGACAAAGATGGACATTTACTTAGTTTTAGTTTCAAAAGCTGCCGGAAGGCTTGTTGGAAAAATAAACAGAACAAGTTGAGCGGTTGAAGGAAAAAATTAATGTTAATAAATAACTTGAATTATCAGGCCTTTAAAAGCATTTACAAAATGAGTCAACGATGGAATACGTATAGTTTGCAAAGTGTGCGCACAAGACGCGAGAAATGAAGACACAAAATTGTATTTTCTCCCTGCTGTTCTGCGTGAATTCTTTTCTGAGTAAAATGCGTTGCTGTACAGTTTCAGACTGTTGATGATTCATGAAGTTCTTCACACTTCCACATATTTAGGCTAAACTTTGAAGACAAAAAAAAAATCTCATTTTCCCTGAGCGATATCAGCTCACAAACATCTCATCTGCCAAAAGTGTGAGGAACTGGATGGTTTTGTGGTTGCTTTCGTCGCGGCCGAGGGTCCTCTGGTAAACTCTGGGCTTGCGCAATCGTGCAGATGTTTTTCTTAACTTCTGCTCTCTCCGAAATTGTTTGGATACTTCTTGAGAGAAAGTTTGATATGACTGAAGTCAAACGTACCAGGATTATAACGCCACCTAAATCTTACAGATTTGAATAATCGAGTAAACCGCAGGCGTCAAACTCAAGGCCAGGGAGCCAAGTATTTATATGTTTCCTCATGGCGTAAACCTTAGGTGTTGAACTCCAGTCCTTGAGGGCCGGTACATGTTTTCGAAGCGTCTCTCTCAACCTCACCTGATTCAAATGATGAGCTTATTAGCGAGCTCTTCAGGAGCTTGAAAACGATCCTCATCATTTGAATCAAGTGTGTTTAAGAGAGACGCTTTGAAAACATGCGGGCCCTCGAGGACTTGAGTTTGACGCCTGTGGAGTGGTCCCCAACCACCACGGTCTGTGGCCCAGTACAAGTCCGCATGCCCCGCACCCAAAATAATAAACTGATTTAGTTTATTGATTCATTTGTGCTTTGTTTGGCTTGATCTTTGTTTTTTGGCGCCGCCTCTGGCCGTTGTTGATATTACATTGTGTGGTGAGGAAGGATGGTGTGGCTTCAATTGGGAGTGCAATTGCACACATGTTGTTTCTCTCTGTGAAATCCGGCTCATGAATGTTTGTAAGATGTACTTTCTTGAAAGAATGTTGCCATTTAATGATAATATGTTCCAAAATTAATTAGTTTGTTGATCCAAAAACTTATGACTGTGAATAACGTGCTAGCTAACGTTAGTTATGTAGTGCTGCATTGTATGCGTTTCCCTTGTTAGCATTTTCGTTTGTGCCAGGTATTTTCAGGTATATGCAAAAGTTTTGCATGGATAAGAACTCGTTTGCATCTAATTACTGCTTATTAGTTAAATTAATAGTATTTGTTATTCAGTTGACTGGAACAATGTAATGTGTGTGTAGCCGCCAGGACGATATCTGTCTGACTTTTCCAGGTGTGCCTCGTTGTCTGATGAGCATGCTTGAACGTATTTAGTTTCCTGCTTTTTTGCAGTTTTTGTTGGTTCTTTGTCGCTGTCATTCTTTCACAATAGAACGTGTTTGCGTGGTTGGTGGCTGTTGATTCCTTGTTGTTTTACAATGACTTAATTATTCGTACAATGCTGCCCTCTACTGGTGTGTAAAGCTTTTTTTGACAGCCTCACGCCAACAAACACTTTCACTTCCCCTTGATATCGAATGGAAGTTTCATAGTGAAGTGAAGCTAAATTGTCACGGTTCCTTTTTAAATGACTTAGGAGTGCTGTATTTATGCGGTAAAAGAAAGAGAAGAATACAGATGCATACGTACATTCATTTAGAGTCTAAATCTTTGTCCAAATTTTAGACAGAGAATATTCGGGCCAATCAAGATAGAACAAAAAAAGGTTGGTAGGGTTCTCAATTCTAGCTCTGAATTGGGACTTAATTCTCATCAGAATTCCGACTTTATTTTCAGACTTTGAAGTGAGAATTCGGAAAGATTTTTTTTATTGCTTTTCCATTGTGTCAATGTCAAAAAGATACAGTTTTAATTATACTTGTCGACGTTTTATAGATAATAGTCTTATTTATAGTAAGTGTGGCTAGTGGAGGGGGGGCGCGAAAATTTTTCTCTTTCCTAGGGGGGTTTTTCACAACATAATTGAGAAGCACTGCTTTAACAAGACGATTCTCCTCTTAAAGTCAGAATTTTGAAAGATCTTCAAAAACAACACAAAATTTGACCTTTTTCTCAGAATTCTGACTTGGAAATCATAATTCAGACTTTGGTCTCAGAAATCTCAAAACTTGCTGTTTCTTTCGACTTTATAGTCACAATTTGGATTTGGGAATCCAAATTCTTACTTTATTGCGAGACTTCAGTCCGAATTCTGACTTCTAGTCGCACTCGTACTATTTTTTCCATTCACTGCCCCTAAAATCCTGTTTCGCAAATTAGTTTCCACGGAAAAGAAATGAAAATGCCGTTAACGTCCAAACTAGCCAACAGTCGTTTGCTTGTACGGTACGCGCTCGGCAAATGGGCGAGGACTAGTCCAGGTTTTACTCCACCCCAATTCTGAGGACAAGCACTTACAAAGACGAATGAATGGATTATTTGTTCATCTGTATAGCGAATACAAAACATATTGCACAAATACAAACACAGCAATTCATCGTTCAAAGGTCACGCCCCTCAGATGTTGTGTACACACCGCGCCCGTTCCGTTTTCAATTCGCCTCCGTGCTTCAATTCTGATAAAAAAACGAAACAAACGAAGGACTTTGGGTGCACCCTTGTGAGCGGTGCGCTACGCCCCAAAATCAAACACTCCAGGCGGGTTACGCGGAGGGGTATAAGAGCCCACCAGAGGGTGCGAGCCGCCATCGGCCAAGGTTTCCCTTCCCGAGTGGCGGCCATGTCTTTCCAACCGAGCGTGATCAGCTCCCAGCCTCAAGTGACGGTCCACCGGCACGCCGTGTCCGACTGGAGCTCCGGGGAGCTGGACTGCTGCGACGACTGCGGCATCTGTACGCCACAGGAAGCGACCCCCCCGACCCCCACACCCACCCCCGGCGACCGCTTTCTAACGCTGTGTTTGGCCGGCAGGTTTGTGCGGGACCTTCGTGCCCTGCATCCTGGAGTGCAAGGTGGCCCAGGACCACGGGGAGAGCTGCTGCTTGGCCTGGCTCCCCGGCTCCTCGGTGGCTTTGAGGACCAGCATTCGCCACAAGTACCGCATCGAAGTAAGTTTACGGAAGGTTAAACGTTTCGTCGCCGACGGACCGGCGATTGACGGGAATGATAAATCGGGGGAATCGAAATGTCGGAATAGCAATTTTCATCCGTCGCGATGGACATTACATCAGATATCCGTCATGGGTACGATAGCCTGCCACACCCCTTTTTGCTTACTGAATTCAAATGAAACTGGCTCGGATGTTTATCTGCTACATCGCTGCACCTCTCCATCATCGTTTAATCGTTGGTTCTTCAGTCGGTCGGTGTATTTTTGCCCAACCTTCCGCCGCCGCTTGAGAACGATATTTGACTTATTTTTTTGGTCCGTCATTCATCAGGCGCTAGACTGCTCCTGTCTACACCATTTTTTTTCTGTTTTATTATTTACACTTAAAGTTAACACAATGCCTGCAGTTCTACAGTTACACTTCAATGCAAACATAACGCAGTAATATAAGTGTAACACCAAAATCAATACCGTCATACAGTCATGGGCCCTGCAATTATTTGCCTCTGCTGTGATTGAAGACGTGCTGCAATCACGAAATGCCTTGTTTACCACTGAAACATTAGCGCCGGCTGCTATTTTGAGGAAATGCGCTGCACTGCAAGCTAGCTAACCACGTGCTTTTCCCACTTCCTCCCACAGGGCTCTGTGTGTAAAGATTGGATGGTCATGGCCTGTCTGATGCAGTGCGGACTGTGCCAAATGGCACGAGAGCAAAAAATGAGAGGATAAGAAGTTAAAACAGAAACAAATAAGAATTTGGTGGGTATCCTGTTTTGAAGAGGAACTCAACCCCAACATAAAAAGTTCCATGCGGCCCCATGACCAGTCATGAGAATGAGAATGTCACATGACCAAACCCGGAAAGTTAGTAAACGTTGATTGGCCCATATCGCATCCTCGAGCAACCGTGATGTCATTTTCAGTCGACAGCAAGCGACAAAATGGCTGCCCGTGCGAAAGAGGTGAATTTTGCTGCTTAATTCAAATTCTACAAATGCAATATTAATCCGAATGGTGTTTTTAAAAAAGTTGGGATGCTAAAAAAGCTAATTGTTGTCGAATGTTTTTTGTTGACTTCCTCTTTAAACAGAAGAAAATTTCATTATTCGGGTCAAGTGATGCACGTGGAACCCCGCGTTAGCATTAGCTTTTTCCTCCGGGTTCCATTTCAAAGTCCTTTGCAAAAAAATCTGGTTGATGTTTCATGGTTACTTCAATAAGTTTGATGAAATTGTCTTTTAAGACTTATTTATTTTGACAATAAATATTCCATTCCTGACACTGTGTATGTGTTGTCATTGAACGTCATGAATTTTTCACTGCTTGATTTTTTTTAATCTGGATTTGACGTCAGCAAAGCACACGCGAATCGCAACAGTGTCGTCTTCCTCTTTCCGACGAACGAGACACAGAGAGGACAACAAGGAGCATTTCCTTTGATGGGGTAATATACAATCATTTCCTTTATCATTTTATCCTTGTTCAAATACTTGTGTTTGCCTTTTCGCGCAGGATTTGGTAAATGGTGTACAAAGGGGGTGAGCTGGAGTGGTTAAAGCGTGTTTACTTTGCAATTTTTGTTTTGGACTTTAACATTCCGTACAGGCTGAGTGTCAAGTTGTCATGTAAAAATTGGCGTGGAATTGGCAGTCTTTTCTTAATAGTGTTTTTTTTATGTCTACGCCCAAGCTCACACATTGATAGTATTCATAGTGAGAAATTATTTCACTCACACTACACAGGGGATTTTTGCATGTTTAATTTGTATACAATAACTGGAAAGCATTGGTGGGTAAAGTGTGGTTTGTGGGCCGCATATGGCCCCCTGCAGTTCTTTAATTTGGCTCACTGAACATTTACATTTGTAGCCTATGCGCTGGAAAATGTCCCTTCAACTTTTTTTTTTTTTTACCTCAAACGGTTTCGTCAATATCACATACTGTAAGTATTTCCGAGGAGACAATTGATGTTTACCACATTTTAATCATGTGCAATTATAAGTAATTGATTAGTAAAATAAAATTCTACGCGTGCATTTTATAAGTTCACAATTTGATCGACTATTGGTTCATAATAATTACATTCATAAGGAGTAATGCATAATTAAAATGGGTTATTTATTTTACAAACAGTACTCGAATTTCACATTTTTCCATGCTTTTGAGCAATTAATTATTTTGCCATCGCACCCTTCCAAAAACATCAGGGTCATTGACATTTTCAAAATGATTATTAATTGAATTAATAATACACTGATTCTATATGGTAATACAATACTATGTGGCAGAAAGATAAAGTAAGAAAAGCAAGTGAGAAACAAGAACACAAGTGTGCAGTTGAGTTTTTGTTTACTTGTGAAAAGGGAAATGAACATTTTTAAGAAGGAACTCTAAGCCTCGATTTTTCCCCGGCGTGTATGAGAAGATTTACAGTTGAGTTTTCACCTGAGTCATTATGGTACTTTGACATATGATCGTACGTGCAAGCGTTTAATGTATTTTATGGCAAAACCTGGAACGCAGTTTTCTTTTTGCGTACCAAACGAATAGGAGGGCAGCGATATGCTAAAATTGGTAATAAACACAAGGGCTGCAGCAATATTTTCCTCTTTGAATATCATACAAAAAAACGTGTGCAATTGGGCCGTCGAGATTCAAGAGTTTTATCGTGTCAAATGCATCGTAACGCTACACAAGGAAATATTTCTTGTGTTTGCTTACCTGAGCAGACTTACACTCCACAAAATAATAAAGTAGGCAATAAAAACAAGTGATAAGGCAGTGAGGGAAGTGATAACGAGGCACTAATAAAGGAATACAAAATAAATGGCTAGAGAACAGATCTGAACACAGAAAAGTTTAAAATGTTAAGTCAAACTTTTTTGTACTTAAACTTAGACTGCGTAGCGCCAGACTGTCAAATATAAGTGAGAATTTAGAGAAATAAAAAAATAAAAATAAAAGAAGTCAAAACCGTGGTTTTCATTAGCTAAAACAACACATTTGAGTAAGCCTGCTTTGTTCAAAAGTGATCAGTAGGAACAGCAAACGTGTAATCCGGTGCCTCTCTCCAGCCTATATCAAGCAGTTGAAGGCTGCTAGCCCCCGCTAGCTGCTAATGTTGGAGTCCAACCACTATTTGCCGGCAGCACGCTTAGAGCCGTGTAATACAACGTCTGCGTAATCGCGTGTAATCAGGCAAAATTCTCAAATGAACTTAGTTTCAGGACAGCGTTGCGTCGTTGACGGCGGGAGTGAGTCGAGTCAGCCTTTACACCGTACTACGTTGACAAGATCTCTTTGGATAAAAGTACACCAGGGAATTTTTGTTCATATGTCAGCTGAGAAGGTAAGATGTACTAAGAGATGGAAAATTTTAGGTTACAGAAAGTAAAAAACTTGCCACAATTTGGGTTTCAGCCAGAGATGATTCTGCGCAACAGTGAGGTAAACAAACTGTGGGTTGAGTAGAAGGACTTGTGGCTGGGTTTTTACTTCCTGGATCTGGATTTCCCATCTCTGGGTGTATTTTGAAGTCGGCAGCTGTCAGGCCTAGCATGAACACGTCTTTGACTTGGTCCTGACCGCGTTACTCATGGATTCGTTTCACCCCTACAGACAGATCTAAGCCTCGAAACAACGAAATTGTTGATGTTGGTCTGCGCAGCTTCCGTTCAACGTAAGAACTGTTCTTTCGTTGTTTCTGCCCTCAGATTTACCCCGATCCATGGCGGCTCCGGTCAATCAGTTATTGTCGCTTTCGCTCATCCTGGCGGCGGCGGCGGCGTATACCTTTAAAAACTGCATTGAGGAGAGGCAGTCGAGGAACCGCAGCTTCAGATGCAATCAGCAAAAGGAGACCAACGTTAGCACCATCGTGGACGACCTGCCGGAGGGCATCGTCAATCTCACCATTTTGGCCAATCCAATCCGCTACGTTCCCGACAGAGCATTTGCCCGCTTCAAGCACCTGCGGCTGCTTCGTTTGGACAGCAACCGTTTGAGAAGTTTCCATGACTTGGCTTTCTCCGACCTGCATCAACTCAGGTTTCTCAACTTATCCTACAACAACATCTCCCGGTTGAGCCCCTCTCTGTTCGCCAGCTTGCACAATCTCGCCTTTCTCTCTCTGAGACACAATCAGCTCAAGGAACTGCCGGTAGGAATTTTCTTCAATACGCCTAACCTCATCACTCTAATACTGCAGCAGAACCACCTGACAAACTTCTCGGAGATTGTCGCTTCCGTATCGCACTTGGGGAAGCTGAGCAGGCTGAACCTATGCCTAAACAAGTTAACTTCTCTGAAGCACTCCCAAATTCCGTTTCCCGGGAACCTCAGCCATTTGTACCTGTGTCAGAACAACCTGTCCACGTTAGGGTGCGAGCGCTCCTTCCTCTCTGATGTCAAGATCTTGGATTTGTCCTTCAATTATCGACTCGGGGCGGAGGCTTTTCTGGGCGTGGACATGGCGCGAACCAACTACGTGAACCTGCGCTCGACGGCGGTCGACGTGATGACGCTGTTGAACATCAGCAACATCCACGTAGGCCACGTGGACTTCACCGGCACGGGTGTGAAAAACAACTCCCTGCTACTGCGGCTGTGCAAGCTACTGAGCCAAAAGACGAAATATCTCAAGACGCTGCGTCTGGGCGGCAATGGCATCAGGGACATTCATCATGACACGCTGTCTCTTTGCCCAACTATCACTACATTTCTGGATCTGTCACAAAATAGAATCAAGAGCTTCCAAAACAAAAGCCTGACTTGCCTTAGTTTCCTTGGCAAGAACAGATATTTGAAAAAGTTCCACATCGAGCATAACCTTTTGACCGGTCTTCAATCGTGCAGGGGCGTGCAACCTTTCAAAGAGTTGAAGGAGCTCAGCTTCCGCTACAACCGTATCCTCATGGTGTATTCCTACGCTTTCCATCACACGCCAAATGTCGTTACCTTGAATCTAAACATCAACAATATCGCCTATCTCGATCAGAGAGCTCTCAAGGGGTTGTTCAGGCTCCGTACGCTGCGTCTGGACAACAACCTCCTCACTGACCTGTTTATTGAAACCTTTGAGGACCTATTGGCGTTGCAAACGCTCAACCTGCGCAACAATCGCATCTCGGTCATTTTCAACAAGACCTTCCGCCGCCTGGGTAATCTGACAACGCTGGACCTCGGAGGGAATAAGATCGGCACCATTCATTCCGGGGGACTCGAAGGACTCACAAAGCTTTCCAAGTTTTACCTGGACGGAAACAGACTGAGGCAGATCGACATGTCCCTCCATACTGCATTTCAGGGCACGCTGGCAGTTCTGGATTTAGAGGAGAACTTTATTCGCTACGCCAACATGTACAGCAGGTCACCGTTTGTCAACCTGAGCAGACTCAGAGACTTGAAGTTGGGTGGCCAGCGTCCCTTCGGCCTCACCCTACTGCCGCACAAGTTCTTCCGCGGCCTCGGCAGCCTCATTTCTCTTTACCTCTCCAACAATCAAATCTCGTACATTGCCCCCGATGCTTTCGACGACCTCGGGAACTTGCGCTTCCTCACGCTGGACAAGTGCTGCGACGTGAACATACCGCTACAACCGGGGGTGTTTAAGAATCTTGGCAACTTAAGCAGGTTGACTTTAGAGAACGCGGGCATCCAGACCTTCTCCAAGAAGGTGTTTGGCAATCTGACCAAGTTGGAGACATTGCAGCTCAACCACAATGGGATGCAAACCCTGGACGTGGACGCGTTGAAGGGCTTGACCCATCTGCGTTACTTGGACATGCGCAACCTTCCGCTCAGCTGCGCTTGCCTCAACACCTTGCTGCAGAATTGGACGGTGCGCAATCAAAGGGTCCAAGTGGTGCACGTCTACCATATGCCGTGCCAGGAGGGCAACAGGAGCTTCTACAACTTCGAGACCAACGTCTGCTACGTGGACCTCGGCAAGTTTCTCTTCTTCCACACGGCCGCCGTGGTCGCTCTGTTGACAGCTTTCCCGCTGATTTACGTCAAACTCTACTGGAAAATGAAGTACGGCTACTACGTGTTCCGCTCCTGGTTCGGAGAGCAGTGGCGTAGGTTCAAAGAGGAGGAAGAGAATTGTTTGTACGACGCCTTCGTCTCGTACAACTCCAACGACGAAGAGTGGGTCATGGTGCAGCTGCTGCCCAACCTGGAGGGCAAGGGTTCGTCTTTGAAACTTTGCCTGCATCACCGCGACTTCGAGCCCGGCCGGGACATCGTGGACAACATCGTGACGGCCGTGTACAGCAGCCGCAAGACCATCTGCGTGGTGAGCCGCAATTTCCTCCGAAGCGAGTGGTGCTCTCTGGAGATCCAGCTGGCCAGCTACCGGCTCTTCGACGAGCACCGCGACGTGCTCCTGCTGGTCTTCCTGGAGCCCGTCTCGGAACGTCAAATTTCCTCGTACCACCGCATGAGGAAGGTCATGCTGAAGAAGACATACCTGCAGTGGCCCGCCGCCGACCGCCTCAACCCCGAGCAGGCCCAGGAGCTCTTCTGGAACCAGCTGCGGCGTGCGGTGAAGTCCGGGAGCAAATTGGAGACGGAGGACATCCGGGAAAGTCGGGAGGATCCGGACAATGACGATTGCGGAGATTCTGATACTCAGACCCTCATCGCGGACGGGAATTACTACACTTAGAGGTTGCATTGAGCCAAATGCGTGTCCTCTGAGAATTTGATGTTTTGATGATGTCACAGACATTGAATTTAAAATCCCGCTAAGAGAAATTGGGAACTAAAAAAAATGCTACCTTTAGGGCTTCTTAATGCAGTTGCCTTAAGATCTAAGTGACTTGACCAAGGAGGGTTTGGGACACATTTTTGAAATGAATAAACCATTTTGTTACTAGGTGGCAATTATTATTATTAATTTTTGGACACAATTTGTCCATGAAGTAACAAATAAATGCGTGCTTACAGAGCAAAGAGAACAAAATATGCACATTACGTTAACGAAATCTGAGATGAAGGGATAGTCGAGGAAAGCAAGTCTTTACAACAATATCTTCAATGCACCCACCGCCATTATGAACACGGTATTCTGATTAATATCGCAATTGACTGAAAATGACATTGGAGTGTCCTCGGGATCGCATTGCAAACGTCGCAGCTGACCTGACGTCTGAGCTCGGTCGTCGGGACGTTTGTGACGCGAGTTCAAGAGCGCCTCGAAACGGATCGATTGATTTGCCTAATTTTTATTCCAAGAATGCATCATTCGTCTGAATACCATGTTTGGACTAGCTGAGGCACATAAGACACATTGTCAGATTTTTTTGTTTTGTTTTGTTTCTAGCTCCCCCTGGAGGAGTGTGTTAGTAGAGTTTCCTATTGCGAAATGACGTGAAGAAAGACGGAGGACTTTCCAGATTATAAATTGGTTGGTAAAGATGGTTGTGGAGGGAGGTTAAAGGCTGGGAGGAGAAAAAGGGTGCGAAAGAGTACTGTTGACTTTCAAATAAGCTGTTCTCCTCCTGGGAGAAGGTCTCCAGTGAAAATTGGCCCGTCAGCTCCTGGCGGGGGCTGAGTGGCATGGAGCTGGTCTGCGACAGACCCGACCTCCCCGGCGCGAAACACTCCGCGAAGGGATCAGAATCGACAAAGTCGCGCGCCGGAGGTCCCGCTCGCCAGAGGGGGTTTGGGGCGAAAGGCCCATGAACCGTCCCCGAGGAGGAGCCGGCGGTGCCGAAGTCCATGCTGAACTCAGGTGAGACACGAGGCCCGAAGACGTCCTGCAAAAAGTCCGGCGAGGTGTTCACGGGGCTTGATGGCCAACTGTTGGTCTTCACAGGAGACGAAGTCAGTCGGAGGCTAATCGCTGACCCCCCTCCCCCGATAAGATGTTCTTACCAGACCGAAGTGCTGCTGCGGTGGCGTACTGAGATCCCAGGACACACGCTTTCTTCCCTTCCGTGCGTTTTGCAAAACCGGAGCGTCCTGGCTTCCGAAATTAAAGGGATCTGTAGAGCGGACTTGAAACGGTGCTGGGAACGTATCTATAAAAAAAAAAGACCATAGGCATAAGCTTTGCATCAATACAACATAAACATAAGTTACGATTGCTGGCAGATTTTCATATGTAGCTCCTGAAGGTGTGTTTGAGAGAGGAGAATGGAAAACATGCAGGACTGCGGCCCTCAAGGACTGGAGTTTGAGACCTATGATCTAAAGCAGGGGTGTCCAAAGTCGGTCCTCGAGGGCCGCCGTCCTGCATGTTTTCCAGGTTTCTTTACCTGACACCCCTGATTCAAATGATCAGCTCATCAGCAAGCTCAGCAGAAACCTGATAAGGATCCTGATCATTTGAATCCGGTGTGTCACGCAAAGAAACCTGGAAAACATGCAGGACGGCGGCCCTCGAGGACCGACTTTGGACACCCCTGATCTAAAGGGTAGAATTAGATTTGCTCATAGCTGCAGTAACCCTTGGCAAAATCTCACATACCTCTCCATACCCCCAAGGTTACTAATCTTTGAAAACCACTGTTCAATAACAATCAGCACAATCTAATTGTGATCAATTCAACAGGATACGCAGTGTTATTTCAATTTTGGAGATTGGGTGCCTACCTGGCATCGGGCGCCTTTCCCAGTGTTTCCGTCTGGCCTTGGGCTTGTAGATCTCTTTTCTGAATTGAGGTTCCTGCAGGCCGGCGCCCGAGTGCACGTGGAGAAGGTTCCGCTGCAGGCGCTGTCCGTGCGCCTCCCGTAGCGCTCGCAGCAGCACCTCCCTGCTCTCAGCCAGCAGGTCCCGCTTCCTCATCAGCGGGAAGCTCAGCGCGTCTCGCAGACGCCGCGCCACCTCGCCGACGGACTTTTGGTTGGCGCCTTCTCTTGTGTCCGCCCCGGCTTCCGAAACAGGGCTGGGGGGCCGCCGCGCCTCGGCAGGAGACGGCGGCGCTCTCTGGCGCGGATCGGCTTTCGTGCTCTTTGCCGCCGGCGTGCAGGGAGAGCTTTCGTCTGAAGGTCGCTCTTCTTCTCTTTGCTCCGGCGTGGCGTCTGAACCTTGCTTTTCCTTCTCACATCTTTCCTGTGCCTCATCCGGACCACCGGCGTCGCTAAGGACATGCGAAGCCTCCGTATCGGCTTTGGATTCCTTCCCCAGGATGAGCCGCTCGATGTCGATGGACTTGACCTCACGTTTGAAGAGCCCGCGGTGACCCAGGAGGCGGGCCTCCGTGATGACGCTGGCTTCCTGCGCGGGAGCCGGCGCCTCGCGGAGCGGCGGCACGCAGTCCCCCATCCGGGTGTGACGGCAGCAGCCGTGCAGGTACCCGACATCCAGGCTGCCCTGAGGGTGGCACTGGTGGCTTTTGACCTTGTATTTGACCTTGCCACTTCTTGTCTGACCACGCTCCTTGCGTGACCTTAGTCGTTTAGTTTTGTGCTTGATCCCGTCCGCTTGGCATCTGCAGGCGCCAATGGAGCGGCCCTCTGTTGCGCGGTTCATATTGACTTGAGAGACAAAAAAATAAATAAATCTGGACTGAAAAAAAATCATACACATACAGTATGTTGACATTGCGGTACCCGTTGATGCCTAAATATATTTCAGATAATTCTAAACATTTTATGGTTGTGTTTCTGCCTTCAGCCAGATGCTAAGTAAATGCTAAATTATTTTGAGAATGTTACATTTATAAATATATATTTAAGATGCAAATGAGCGACAATAGGCAACAATGGCGTGATCCTTCCTGTAAGCCTGCTGTGTTACGTTTTTATTTCAATAGAAAAACAATGCAAACAAATGAAATTTGAAAGCCAACATATTGTTTTCATAATGTCCACAAATACTACCGTAATCTCCCAAATATCGGACGCACAGTTAATAATAAGGCCAAATTCGGATACAGTATTTTCTATGTTAGCGTGTATGAGACCCACCAAGAAATTGGAAACAAGGTAAAAGCAACAGCAAAACAGAATAAATCTCATCTTCTTTTGTTCATATCCGTAAATTATATATTTATTACGGATTAAGTTAAGGTGAACCATTGCATTTCTAAAGCAATGCAAAACGATATTGCTCAATAAATTGCATTACTCATCATTGATTTCTCGTGTGTGTACCTAATGTAGTGGCCGCAAAGGCTGCAGACGTTGGGAAAAAAGAAACAGCTTTACTTACAGACTGGTGAGGTCGCCATCTATTGGATGTTAGCAGAACCAAAAAAAAGGCGATCGGCATTCGAGTAGGGCCACTGCACCTGCAAATCGATCCATAATTTTAACATGTACAAAAATAACACGTTTGATCATAAACGTTTACAATCGACGACATCCGTTAGAAAACAGGTGCAATTTTAACACTGGACACACCTGAAGTAAGTTACGGCGCTCTGCCCACATTAACTGGAACTTAAGCCGCGTGTGGCGGAATCAACAGCAAAGCCGTTGTAAAAAGTTCAAATGAAACACTTAAAAAAAAAATACCGATTATCTGACGGGCATCACAGGGAGTCGTAAACTTCAACCGCTGCTCCAAACCAAATGCTTCGAATGCGCCTGCGCCGAGCGAGCGCAACCATAGTTCTCTCGAAGGTCTCTAACAGGTGGGATCGGTCCATTAACGCACACTTGTGAAGGGGGGAGTTTCACAACACAGCGCATCATTTTCTCCCGTTTTCTCAATTTACACGAAATAAATCTCAATATTTACACATCTAAATACTATTATTTACTATCCAATATTTAATCGTGTTTGTAAAATACCACCCAGGAAGTGAACTACTTCGAAATACGAAGCGTTCTTGACCCCCACGAAAAATATTGGTATGTGCCTCTAGCGTGAAAGCTCACTTCCTGAAACGGATTTTGGGAGATGATGACGGGATTTTGACTATTTAATCTATATTCAACGTGTATGTAAATTTATACTGGTTTTTCCCAACACATAACTTGGCGCGCAATAATTTCAACGACTAAAACTGAAACAAACATCTATTCTCCTTAAATGAATAAAAAGCAAACAAGCTAGCCACTCGTGCTAATTTCACTGGCGTTAAACTACCGCGCAGCTAGCTTAGCATTTTCTTGACTGTGTTCATTTTTCGGTTTGTAAAACAGAAAGTCCAAAAATCATACGCACCGGATTTTAAAGCGCTGATCGAGGCCGAGCCATGAGCGGCGACGAGCGGAACCCGGCCGCCACACCCACCCTCTGTGTGGACACCCAGGGAGACGGACGATGGATGTCCATGGTACGTGTATGTCATACCCTCATTTTTAATATTTGTAATCCCCAGTGACGTAATCGCGGACAGAAAGTCAATTTGCATGCTTATTGGAGAAACCAGACACACCAATAGGTACCTAACAAAAACTAGCATCTGTTAGTAATTGAACCAGTTGATTAAGATAGTGGAGTCTAATGACTCGACCACAAAAATAGGTCGACTCAAAAATTTGTCCCATGCTAACACGTTAGAAACACATTTCTAATCTTCAATAAACGTTATTGTGCTGTAATAAATACCAACCCAAATTCCACGAGACGCAATACCTCACGAGATCGAGCCCACTAAAACGAGATTTTTGCAGAATTTGCATTGTCAAGGAATACCTAATATACAGTTTTCCGTTTTCAAAATGTTTTCTTTTCCCTGATCAGAGTTGATCTGACCTGATTTTTTCTTAAACTCAATATTTTAACAAAATACATTAGAGCTCCTGTGTAAGGCCTTTTTTTTCTAACCTTGTCTTACATGCTATTCATTTACCATCCTTCAACTGGAAAACCAAAATATCGCCCCAGGTGATTTGAAGGGAATCGGAGCATCCTGTATCTCCTATGTAAGTCTGCAAATATTGAGATTGGGTATTAAACAAATGAAATAGTTTTGTATGTTGCTTGGTGGTAAAATAAACATAAACAAAGAAGACCAAACGACACATCTCAAACAAGATAAGATGAGCTTTATCGTCCACCAGGGAAATTAATGACCTACTATTTATATAAAGTAGACTTCTTTTTTTTTTTTTGCTAATCAACATTTTTTTTTCTAGTTAAACTTAATAAAATTTTATATCATTCTCTCCCAATGCATTTTGGTGGAGACTTGGCAACTGTCAGGCTGTCAGCATTAAAGCGTGCAGAGTAATCCGACTGTTCTTGCCAGCTGCCCATGCAGAGCGTTCAAGCAATGCTAGCTTGTGGCTAAATTATGCTAGTGGCTGAGGGGGGGGTTAAATAATTTCATCGCCATGTCAATTCTTTAATTTTTACCGCCGTATTTCAATTATAAATGTATTTTACACATTAACATTTGTTGACAATTTCAGCACAACCGCTTCCTGTCGGACAGCAAAGACAAAGAACCGGACGTCCTCTTCGTTGGCGACTTTCTGGTGCAGCTCATGCATCAGTTTGGTGTAAGAAACAACACTTTGTTCTTTTTGTTGTTGTTGTTTTTTTAACAATCCCAGACGTACATTTGAATATTTTTGTGGGGTTTGCAGGTGTGGCGGCAACTCTTCTCCCCACTCCACGCCCTCAATTTCGGGGTGGGCAGTGACGCCACGCAGCATGTACTCTGGAGACTGACCAACGGTGAACTGGACCACATCAGTCCAAAGGTATTCCGTTCACGTCATTCATTTTCAGAGAACGCTCACGGTCGTCGTCTGGCTTTTGTCGCTCCAGATCGTCGTGCTGTGGGTGGGGACCCAAAATCACGGACACACCCCCAAGCAGATATGCGGGGGCATCATGGAAATCGTTCAAGTGGTCAAGAACAAGCTGCCGCACGCTCACACGCTCGTACTCGTAAGTGCTCGTCACTCCTTCTTGCAGACGTGATATGGATCAAGTCGGAGACGCGTATCGTAGTGAATGCTGTTCCTAATATTTTGCTTCTCTGCACTGTAATTCCAAACCATGTTGAACTTGGCTTGGGGAATAAAGTTGTTGTTTTTTTTTTTTTGCGGACAATTAGAACTTTAATCAATGTAATGATTAAATGTAATGTAATTGTCCTTAGGTGTGATTGGGTACATGAATGGTTGTTTGTCACTGTGTGCCCTGCAATTGGCTGGCAACCAGTTCTGAGTGTCCCCCATCTACTGCCCCAAGCCAGCTGGGATAGGTACCAGCAGGCCTGCGACCCTTGTGAGGATAAGCGGCTATAGAAAGCGGACGGATGGATAATTCCTGCTGGTGTCATTATCAGCATCAGACAATATTCTATGCTGCAATATTATTATCAGAAGTGAAAATTGCATTGCGATAACCCTAAACAAAAAAACTTGAATACTACTCATGTCAACTTTATACTTAGAGCACCCGAAAGCAACTACCGCTGCATTAGTCGACAAGAAAGACTGCTAAAAGGGTTCCATTTTCACATGGCTTCTTTGCAGGGACTCCTACCGAGAGGCAAATCCCCGAACCCTCTGCGGGAGCGCAACGCCGAGGTCAACCGGTTGGTGCGGGAAGCCGTGGCGGGCCTCCCGCACGCATCCTTCCTCAACGTGGACCCGGGCTTCGTGCACTCCAACGGCAGCATCTCCCACCAGGACATGTACGACTACCTTCACCTCACCCCGCAGGCCTACCAGGCCGTGTGCGAGCCGCTGCACGCTCACCTCAAGTCCATGCTGGACAGGTCCGCTGACATCTGAGACACACACACACACACACTTGCACTGGTCTTTAACACTCTGCTAGCTTAGCAAAAATGATGAATAATATCGATGGCGACGCGGTTGTCGATCACTGTTACAAGTCGTGGGACCAAAAGACTAAAATCCGTGTGAAACGCTAGAGAGAACAACTAATGTCCCGCTTCAGTCCCCGTAAAGCTCCCACTCGTGATTCCCCTCCGTATATGGCGTCATTGTTGTCCTTGAGCACTTTTTTTGCTTCAGCTCCTGTATTTTAAAGCAACAGATGAGAGGCTGTCTTTGCCACCAATGTGTTTGTCCAACAAGTCTTGTGTCGGGAGGCCCCGCATGAATTTGGCCCCTAGGAACATTCCGCTGCTTCCATTCCTGAGCGGTGTAAGCTGAGAAAATGAATTAAAGAAAGACGACAGCATTTTTGGGGTGTGTTTCGTCTTATTGACACAGTTTCCGCTGCGGACGCTGACCCGCGAGACGCTTCTGAGCAGCTCAAAGCACTGCCTCTAATTTGGTTGCAGATGTCCTCAAAAGGTCTGCGATGATGTCCAAAATAAGAATCCCGATTGCTTGATTTGACATGTACGATAGCCAGCTTTTTAAATGTTAATATCGCCGAGGATCGGCTTCATTAATCATGGCAGCCGATTTCGAGATCGCGATCGAAATTCAATTCATTGTGCAGCCCGACATGGTTTTTTTTTTTGATATCTTATGGAAAGTTACAGTATATCGAATAATTGGCTATTAGGATATAAAATAAAATGTGTGTTCGCCTTGGTTAACGAACCACTACGAATACAAAAGACAATAAAACACATATCTACTTAGTACTTTAATCGTTTCTGGTGTTTAGATTTAGATTCTAACAATGTTCTGGTATTTGAATAAAAATAAAACATGTTATTGTTTTGTTAAAGGACAACTATAACTACAGACAATACACACATTTCCACCATATCCCCATTTTTTGTTTTTTTATGAAATGAACTGCCATTTCTGCACATTTGTGCACAACAGCACATTTGAGGAGACCTGCTTTGTTCACAAGTGATCAGTAGGAACGGCAGCCGTTTCAGGTGAGTCATTTTCTCTCTATTAAACTGCTTTTGACACCTCGTTCCATGTCTCTAAATGGACCCCGCTTTGAGAACCGCCAGTTTATACAACGCGCCCATACTTATGGCCTTCAATTCTGAGAAAAAGAAACGTGTTATATTTGGGGAATTATGGTAATTTAATAACAGGTCACCAGAGCTAAGAAGATAACATGGTTCAAGGTCCGACCCGTCTTTGGAATTTTATTGATTTGTAGAATAATACCACATATCAATGCACACTAAAGTTCATACACACGCGTCATACAGTTTGATCTCCCGTGCCGCGGGTCGGGAAAAAAAAGTGCAAGACTTGATTATCATCAAGTGAAATAATGGAGCCACTTGGAAAAGAATTCCAGTGTGTTCCAGTGCAGTGGCAGCAATAATCACAACATGCTGCCGTTCAAACCTAGGAAAAAATAATCTCATAGTCGGAAATGTCAATACGACTTTGCATTATACGGACAACCAAAAATGACACTTGACCGTTTTGCCAACTAAAATTTCAGACCATTCGGAGCTATTCAGTGGAAGAGAACCGGGACGGACATGAGAAAAACACTAATGATCGCGAGGAATTTTTGGGATGGGGGTTGAAGTGCAGTAGTAGAACCTGAAAAAGAAGAAAAAAATATGTGTAGCAATCATTTTTAGAGATTTGGAGGGAATTTGTCTTTTGTGTTGAAGGAAGAATCGCACTCACCAAACAGGCCGATGGACTTGGTGTGAGACATGCTGATATTGGTGACGTAGTTGGTGGCCTTGCACGTGTAGTTGGACTCCAGCAGCGGGATTTGAAAGATGCTGTCGAAGGCGACGGCCGACGACGGCTCATCGTTTAAAAACCACTCGTACTGGCTTTCCGGCTGCGAATCGGCGACGCATTTGATGGTAACGGTCAGGTCTTCCCTGGACAAGGTCGGACCGAGGATCGTCACGCTGACAGGCCCGTCTGCAAGAAAAGAAATTGGTGAAATGGAGAAGGATGATAGCTTTTTTGGTAAGCTTCTTTAAGTATTTTTTCCTGTAATGTTGAATAATGGATAAGAATGCAGACATGATAACACTAATGTTTACTTACTTAATTTTGAACGAACTGCTATAATGTCTGCCAAATGCTAAATGTTTGTGCACATACATATATATATATATATATATATATATATATATATATATATATATATATATATATATATATATATATATATATATATATATATATATATATATATATAGAGAGAGAGAGAGAGAGAGAGAGAGAGAGAGAGAGAGAGAGAGAGAGAGACTACTAGCTCATTAATACAATAATGGTAGAGTATGAGAGCTAAAAGTGCTACGTTATTAGCATTCATCATCAAATACATTTGTCAATCCCCTCGAGTACTCACAGTTGACCAGGAGCTCGTACGGGGGGCTTTCGTGGGGTCCCACCAGATTACTGGCGATGCACTGGTACGTGCCGTTGTTGTAGCGCATCAAGGGCGCGAAATGAAGCTTGTCGTCCTCCATGTGGTATTGAGAGTGGTTGGAGGCGGAGCCGTTGGCCGCCAGGTGCACACCGTTCTTCCTCCACTGGACGGACGTGTACGGCCCGTCCACCACACAGGTGAGCGTGAAGTTGTCGCCGTCGATGGGAATCGTCTCGTTTTGGACCATCACTGACTCGATATTCTCTGAAAATGTTCACACGCTATGAAAAGGCGCAGTAGTCAACTAAACATTATTTTGAAGTGGATGTACACTCCCTGATATGATTTACAATATGTTCTATGCGCCTCCAGTCTAATCACAGCATTCTGATTAGTTTTGTTTTTGTGGAATTTTTTTTTTCCCATCCATCTCGAGGTGGCCATTTTGCCACTTGCCGTCGACTGAAGATGTCATCCCATTTGCTCGAGGCTCAGTTAACGACCGTTTGCAACTTTTTCTAGCTGAGCCCTGAATGGTCATTAAGTGAGCCTTGAGCAAGTGTGATGTCATTATCAGGCGACAGGGAGCGGCAAAATGCCCGCCCCCCTTTATGGATAAAAACAAGTTGACTTGTATCCGTTCAAAAACGGGCCTTTTTTGCCGAAATTGACAGTGTATGGATTGTCCTAACAATTGATATGCCCAGTAACTACAATGCACTAGCCAAACATGATAATGAAATGTTAACTGTCTTATAAATTAGTTTCAAACAAATTTGCATTCCTCCTCTGATGGGCTCTTGACCAGGAAATGTTTTTTTAAGATAGAACTTTAATAAATCCCTAATTAAAGACTTTTTTAGTCCATTCAATTTCAGCAATACTTTGTTTTACTTGTACTGTACGTTGCAGATGAACTTTAGACATATTTAGACAAATGTTAATGAAACTCTCTTCTTCACCCCTTCGCTGGCTTTATTTTTGTGTTACACTTATATTACTGTGTTGTGTTTCAATTGAAGTGTTCTAAAACAGAAACAAGTTTTAGTGTGAGTGCAGAGAGAAGTAGTCCAGTGCCTGACGAATGACGGACCAGAAAAAACAAAATGTCAAATGTCGCTCTCTAATGGTGGCGGAAGTATGTGGCAAAAATACACCGATGGACTGACGGACCGACGATTACAATTCCGTCTGGCTTGCCAAAATTACGGACCGACGATGACGGAAAAGGGAAGGGCCTCTGACGAATGTCGGAGCGGCAAAATATGTAAGTTGCCCACCTGTGAAAGTAATCGGGAGTTGCAGGCCGAGTGTCCGGGAAATACGCGGAAATGATACATAGCGACTGATATTGATATACAAACAGTTGCGATTTCTTACCAATGACCTGGAGCATGAGGGCCTTTGTGCTGTTTTTTCCCGACACAGGATTGCGGGCCATGCAGGTGTATTGCCCGCTCATGTTTAGCGTCAAATTTGGCGTCACATACACAGAGCCGTTGGCAATCAGGGTCATGTTGCTCCACCAGCTCATGTGGCTGTCAGGCAGCGACACTGCCGAGCAGTTCAAGCTTACCGACTGCCCCTCCACTGCCATGGACGGTCCGTCAATCATTGGCGTCTCTGGTCCAACTGCGACAGTAAAACCCAAAAGTTGATTTAGTTATTTGGGTAAAAGGCCTTGAAACCAACTGTATTTGCTAAGTGCCTATTGTACCGCCCCCAGGTGGTCAAAGCATGCACAACAGAATTGTTCACACAGCAGAATTTCACAGGTCATATTTCAATATAGGTAATATTTCAATATGACAGGCAATCATGCTGCTTTTATCTCCGAATTCGGGCTCTCGTCAGAATGTTTGCCTTAAATTTAGGACCTGACTTTAAAGCAGTGCTTCTCAATTATATAAAACGAATAAAAACGAAATTCTGAATTCCGACTAAAATGAGGATTCCGAAGTCTTTCTTTAATATAGTCAAAAGTGAGAATCCTGCCAAACTTTGAAACCTTCAATGACCATTGTTTTTTTCCGTAAACAATTTGTATAAACAAATATATTTTTAAATTCAGTATTATTCTTGCTGTTAAATGACATTTTAACAATTATGATATACAATATTGACCACTGTTCAATTATACATCCAAATCTAAAGTATGCATATTTCATTAAATTTATTTTTCTAATTCCATTGTCAAATTCATTGGTAAAAGCCCCTAAATATCTTTACCATTTCTTGTCTTTCGTTGATTGACTGGTAGACAACCCCATGGTTTTCATTACAACATACTTGTGCGTGTTATATACCTCCACGTAATACTCACAGTTTACAATAAGCGAGTGCGGAGGGCTCGCCATTTGTTGAGCCGGATTAATAGCCCAGCAGTGGTACTGTCCGGAATCGTTACGGTGCAGTTCGGTGAAGTTGACTGTACGGTTATCCGAGGACATCGCGATCCTGGCGTCCGTCATGAGGGCCTCTCCGTTCTTTTGCCATAGCACTTGGTCAGCGGGGCCGGACACGTTGCACGTCATCATGTAGGAGTATCCTTCCACCGGGGGATGCGCGGGCACCTCTATGTGTACGTATTTTATTTCCTCTGTGGAAAAAAAAACAAACACAAAGGTGGTTGAGTGGAAATATTTAGTTTTTGTTGTGATCCATCATCTACTGCTTTAGTCAGAGTTGGGTTGCTGGACAGCAGTGTTCGCAGGGAAATCCAGACTTCCCTTTCCCCAGCCGCTTCGTCCAGCTCCTCTGGGAGGATCCCCAGGTGTTCCCAGGGCCACCGAGAGACATAGTTTCTCCAGCATGTCCTGAGTCGCCCTTTGAGTCTCCTCTCGCTTGGACATACCCAGAACACCTCACCAGGGAGGCATCTAGGAAGCATCCTAACCAGATGCCCGAGCCAGCTCAGCTGGCTTCTTTCAAAATGGAGGAGCAACAGCTTTACCCCAAGTCCCTACCAGATGACCAAGCATGTCACCTATCTCCAAGGGAGAGCCCAGACACCTTGCGATCAAAACTAATTTGAGCCGCGTGTATCCGGGATCTTGTTCTCATGACCATAAGTAAGGGCAGGAACCTAGATGGACCCAACTCAGTTCCTTCCTTATCACGACGTTGCAGAGACAATCTGCAACACAGCAGACGCTGAACCGTTCTGCCTGTCGATCACATGTTAAATCCTTACTTCACTTGCGAACGAGACCTAAAGATACTAGAACTCCCCCGCTTAGGACAGGATCTCTCCTTGACTGACGAATACAGCATAACTTCAAAGGACAGTAACAAAATATTGATACTTAGTTTCTCCCGCCGCTGGTTGTTTTTGCTGGAAAATGTTAACGTGATCTCACCGAGCACGGTCAGAGTGGTATCGGCTGAGCTGTTGTCGCCACTGATGGCGTTGCGGGCCGTGCAGGTGTATGTCCCGCTCATGTTTGTGCTGAGAGTGGTTGTTAGGTACACGGAGGTGTTGGCCACCTGGGTGCCATTGAAGAACCACATATACTCGCTAGGGGGGTACGATAAGGCACTGCAATTGAGTGTGGCGTTGCTTCCTTTTAGCGTCGCAATGGGTGACGTGACGTTTGGCGTCCCGGGTCCAACTAAAAGAAAAATATTCAATTGTCATAGATACAACAGTTGTTGTGTCATGCTTCAAGATAGGTCATATACAAAAAATACTTACATACGATGTTGAGGGTATAATTCCCACTGATTAAACTGCTAAGAGGGTTCGAAGCTTCACACGTATAATTCCCTTTGTGGGATTCGGACACAGGGTCAAAGGTGAGGGTGGAGTTATCCGAAGAGAGGCTCATGTTGCTGTACGTGTATACCGGGGCTCCGTTATGCGTCCACATGATGGACACCACGCTTCCTACGGTCTCGCAGGTGAGGTTGAACGTGTGGTTCAGGATCGGATGCATGCCAGCCGCCGTTACGGAGGCCATGCTCACCGGAGCTGTGGGAGAATTGAACATGGTATGTCAGAGGCCGCTATTTGTGGAAATGTAGGATCTCCTCTTCCACTTACCTAAAACAGTGAGCATGTGTTGCGCTGTGCTGTTTTTCCCAGTGAAATTGTTGAAGGCCATGCAGGTGTATGTCCCGCTCATGTTGAGTGACAATGGTCCCGTCATGTACTCGGAGGTGTTTGCCACCTCAGTGCCGTTGAAGTGCCAGCTGTACGTGCTGGGAGGATGTGAGTCGCTAGAACAGTTGAGATGCACCTGGTCCCCAGTCAAGGCCATGGAAGGTGCCATGATCACAGGTGTGGATGGACCATCTTCAGAAACAAGCAGTACATCAGTGACATCAAGATTACTTTTGAGTGAAGACTACTATCAAGACAACACCAACTGAGACCAAGGGATTATTAAGACGAGAGAGACTGAGACTAGACCAAGACTTTGGAAGGTTGAAACTGAGACTAGACCAAGACTTTGGGAGAACGAGACGCAGACCGAGGTTAGACCAAGACAAATCGGAGACTCGACCTAGACTTTCAGAGGTCAAGACCAAGATTTGAACAAGACTTTTGTAGGTGGAGACTAAGAGCGAACGAAGACTTTTGGAGGTCAAGACTGAGACTAGAGTAAGACTTTTGGAGGTCGAGACCGAGACTGGAGCAAGCCTTTTGGAGGGCGACAATGAGACTAGAGCGAGACTTTCAGAGATTCAAGACCAACATTAGACCTAGACACTGGGATGTCTAAACAGACTAGAGTAAGAATTTTGGAGATCGAAATCGAGACTACAGCAAGACCTTTGGAGAACCACAACACTAATATCTACAGATGTTTGTGGTTACTTAACTTACCAGTATGTCTAACAGTATGTCAGTCGATAAGTTTGTTTTTTGTTTTTTTATTAGCGGAACAAATATTTCGACTTACGGTAGACTTCCAGGGTGTAGGGACTACTGGTCATGTTGCTCACAGCGTTGAAAGCCTGACACTTATACTGGCCAGCATCAGAGGACTGGGCCGGGTTCAGAGTCAGCGTCCGGTTGTCGGCATCAAAAATCGTAGTGTTGTCAGCCAACACCAGATCGCCGTTCTTCATCCACTGGATGATTTCTGCCTCCCCGCTCACGTGACAGTTGAGAGCGAAGGGCTCGTCGGCCACCGCCACACCACCCGTGTGGTTCACCGTCACGGCCGTTATCGGCGCTGTGGGTCAGATTCTTGTTTATTGCAAAACATCATTTCCAAAAGATTTGATATTAGTTTCGATCTCAAATGGCATGAGATTGACTTTTTTGTCCTTCGCCAGAAAACCCGTCCTGCAAGTAAGCCCGCATCAAACCACTTCGACTTTGTTTGAGATAGACCCAAGTCCAGATTTCTTGTCACGTGTGGGCTCTACTGCCACTCGGAAAGGACAACCCATCCACTTTCTACCGCTTATCTTGTTGAGATTCAGACTACATCCTGGATTGGATGCCGGTCAGTTGTACAGTTGATTTACCTTGCACATGTTGATGGTAAAATAAGTCTTTTTTGGTGATGATATAGGAAATCACAGGAATGTTCTATATCTATCCTAAGCCCAACCTTCCTTCTGTCCACCAGTACATCCAGCCTCTAAGCCGACCGCTTCACTGCACAGCGCCGTAGTCGGCAAATATGGAAATTCAGACAACCGTTGATTTTCTACCGGCAGAACACAGAACCTTACCCAAGATCCTGATCATTGCGCTGACACTGTTGAACCTGGATGTGACCGAGTTGTACAGGAGACACTGGTATTCCCCTGAATGGCTCTCCTCAACCATCGGTAGCACAAGTTGCGCCTCGGTGTGGTTAAGGTTCGTTCCGTTTCGCGTCCACTGGATTGTGGCGGCGGGCTTGGACTCAGCCGAGCATGACAGAGTGATGTTTGAACCCGTGATGTGGGTGTGCATCAGGGGCGAGACTGACACGGCGGCGTTCGTTGGTCCGTCTGGGCAAATGAAGAGAATGCCAAATTTTGTTTTGCTCGTTTGATGGTTAGCGATAGTATGTTAAACCTTTTTGAGATTTAGTGGACTGAAACTGGACTAAAACTATCAAATATTGAAATGACGACGTAAACCGTCGTAAATGCTAATAAGCAGTTTTGTCAGGAGATTAAATCTAAGAGTAAAAGTACGATAGCTGCCGACGTCAACCGGATTCCATTTTCGTCCACCCCTGGTTGATCTTGTACATAAATAAAGAACTGTAGTAAACAAGCAGGTGAGTTTATCACGTACATCCCCGTCCCGTTGATGGTTAACCTTTTTCAAGACAAAATGAAAATCCTCAAGTACCAAGACAGCCACATTTATGATTAGTTGTTTTATGAGTGCGTAAAAATGCTTCCAACTCACAGCTGATGTTGAATTGCACCGTCAAACTGATTCCCTGGCTGATACCGTTGGTCACGTTACACCTGAACGGGCCTTGGTCGTAGCGCGTCACTTTGGTGAGGGTGAGCTGGGAGCCGTCCTCGCTGAAGTGGACATATCCGCCGGGCGTCACCTCAGCCGTATTATTTAGCCACGTGAAGGACAGGGAAGTGCCTGTCACCACTGTGCAGGTGAGCGTCACCGTGTCGTTGAACTCCACCAGGTCGGTCCCGTTCGCCGTCATGGACACACCCGAAATGGGCTCTGTTTAGAAGGAAGCTTTTGTCAGACACTGGAACAATTTATCAAAAAAAAAAAGTCAAAGTTGAAGTACGGATTCTTTATTGTTGTTAAAAAAACAAACAAAAAAAACATACAAAGATTCATATACATAAAAACTCATTGTTACTGTAGCTTCACTAACGTGAAAATGATCTAATCATAATATGATTGATAGTATGGCTAAGCGCAAAAGATTTTTCAATTTGTACATCCAATAAATGAATTTGTAAATAGAAATGCTCTACTGATGCATTTATGTAAAACTCCAATACTCATTTTAAACTAATACTCATTGAACTTGAGGACTGGAGTCTATCAAGATTAGTGACTAGGGGTGACGCGGTTTAGTGGTAGAGCGGCCTTCTCCCAAGAGATTGTAATTTTGATCCCCTGACCGTTGTGAACATATCAATGTGTCATAGTTTGACACCTGTGATTTATCAGTTGCTGAAGGGAAAAAAACGGAGTCTATGGCAGTTTCGGGTGGTTATGGGCAGCCGTAGCCCAAAAGAGTGTGGCACAGGTGGGAGGGGTCTGTCATTATCCTCCTAGCACTCTCGTCCCATAGGGTTAAACCCCTTAGCTGGCTTTGTATTCGTGTTACACTTATATTACTGTGTTGTTTTTCAATTGCAGTGTAACTGTAGAACCTCAGACATGGTGTTAACGTTTTGTGTAAATAATAAAAAAGGAAAAATAATTCATATGAATGCAGACCGAGGTAGACCCGCGACCGATGGACCGGAAATAAAAGGTCAAATGTCACTCTCTAGTGGTGGCAGAAGGGCAGGCAAAAGTACGCCAACCGACTGACGGACCGACGATTACAAATTCGTCTGGCTTGAAAAAACGACTGTCCGACAATGACGGAAAGGGGGTGGGCTCTGACAAATGTCCGACCAGCAAAAACATAGAAGTTGCCCATCTCTGGCAACGATCATCCATCCATCCATCCATCCACTTATTCTTATTTGAGTTGGCCTGGAGCTCAATCCACATTTAGACATCCATCTGTTTAGATTCGAGCCTTCACCTGTCAGTCCCAAGCACCGAGAACATCCATCCATCCGTCCCAAACGTCAAAGCGTCCATCCCTAATTCCAACCGTCCATTTACTCCCGTTTATGGTCGTTTATCTCGTCAAACAACATGCTGTCTCGACCGACTGAATCGATCAGTCGTCGTAACCGATTGATCGATTGATCGATTGATCCATTTGCTTATCCCCGGAAATACCGTCAGTCTCTTCAAACTCCTTACCTTGAACCGACAGCGTTAACTGGGACGGAGGGGAAGCCACATCCTGAAGCGTGTACGTCCCGGACTCGGCCAGCCCGACCGATATCACCGTCAAGGCCGAGGTGCTGGTGTTGAACGTCACTCTCCCCGTCCAGTTGGCGGCGGTGATGACCCCTCCGGGGACTATGATGACCACCAGGTTATTGTTGAAGAGCCACGCGCCCGTGGTGACTTGGTTCTGGCCGAAAAGTGTGACGTTCTTCCCCACGGCGATCGGGTTCTCCGAGGCGCTTATACCCTGAGCTCGGGCACGATCTGCATCCAGGAAAACGCCGAGCGGCCGCTTGGTATCGTTTGATTCAACGATATTTGTCAAGTCTTACCTGTTGAGCAGAATAACCCCAATATGATGATGAGATACACTAACGGAGGCTCCATGCTGCGCTCCCTTGGGCCTTCTCGGCGAAACTAATTCCAACCCTAAGAAGTCGACCAATCCCGTGGGCTGTCTCGATGGCAAATATTTGCTGCGCGCAACTTTCTGTTGATGCAAATGCTCGGCTTTGCCACCACAAAGCCACCACGCCCTGTTTTGCCCTGATCCTCCTGGAGCTGTGCCGCAGGAGTGTCCATTTACTGTAAACCTCCAATCTTGTCCGGCAACTTTCCGTCCACTTGTCATGGGAGTTGGGGGGGGGGACACACACAATACTGACGCTGTCCATTCAACCTCAACAGAAGGACCTTTGAACTTGAGACGCATTCCTCCAGGTGATGAATAAACACTGGAAAATGTGGTGTCACGAATAAACATGTTTAGTTAGGCAAACAGGAAAATGATACGTTTTGTCAATAGTCAAGATTTTGGTGTAATCCTCCTGTTACGTTGCGTCTAAATTTCTAGAACAAATGGGATGTGTTTTCAAAAAATCTGGTCGATGTCTCCGAAAATCCAGTCCAGGGTGTCCCCCACCTACTGACCGAAAACTGCTGGGATAGGCACCAGCAAGCCAGTGACCCAAGTGATGATATGCAGATACAGATGATCTGTATCTGGGCTTCTTCCTTCTCCCAAAGAAATTTTCCAAAGATGTCTGTTTCTCCCTTGTTTTACGATGTGAGTGAAATTTTTGCTCTCAGGTGACAGAAATGACTCAAAAGGAATCCCACCATTCATCTCCGATTTGCGATAGCGCTGAATTTAACTCTTTCGGTGCCGTGGACGAGAATTCTTGTCTTAAAATAGTAATAAAGAATAATAACGTGTTTGTTTTTTTCTGGAGGGTAGCTGACACCCCTTGACTAGTGTCTAATATGACGCCAATTGAGCACTGTAGCGATAACTGTGACCATTAGATGGCATTGTTGCCATACATACTACACATACATTACATAATTGTAATTCTAAGTAATGTAAGGAATGGAAATCAATCTTTCATAGGATAGCACCCATGTTTACATAGATATAGCCCCCAATATCTGCGGGACTTGAAAAATGAGAAACGCTAAATGTACTGGCACTCGACGTAAAAGTCGCCTTTTCCGATAACGCTTGGCACAGAAAGAGTTAAGGAGCTTTGAGCTTACACAACACTGCCTCCAAATTTGACTACGCGCTGTCAAAATGTGTTATGAACAGTGTGAGGTCAGCCAATTTCGCTTAGGCAAACACAACAAAATGAGATCTTTTGCTAACAGTCAATATTATGGTGTTTAACTAACACCAAGATGGAATTCCGCAGAACCGGTTGATGATGAGGACGGGGTAATGAAAATTGAAGTTGAGTTGTGGGAACCGTTTCCCTATCAGGGCCCCATTTAAAGTCTGGATTTCCTCGCATTCCCAAAAACAGATTCGATAGGGTCGGAAGTGGCAGAATTTGCTTGCAATACTGCCACCTAGTGGCTTGGCATGCTTGTGACTGTATAAACCGCACTGCAGATTCGTGTGGCCGCATTTTTCATTTTTTAACTAAACAGAGGTACTGTATATTATGGATGGATTTCTTTTGTTTAAATGCACAAAGAAGATGGAATTATTCAGGTTTTATCCTGCTTATTTACCTTGCAATAGTCGAGCCCTTATTTCCTGCCCGCTTTAAAAGAATTAAAATGCGATCATCGGTCTTAGTTTGCTAGGTGGAATAAGTATTCATCTTTTTTTATTGTGTCCCTCGGGGTATACGGGCCTCTTCCACGCTGTGACATTTTAAAGGGAATCGAAACGACTGGCTGTTTACACTTGATCCACCCCGGCCTGTTTGCCATTTGCGGTGGCGCCAAGCACTTTCTGTACACTTTCAATAGCCCGTGACAGCCGGATAAATATTTTTTCTCTATTATGAGCTCGTTACATCACATGAAACGAAGACAAACAAGATAAGTGAACTGAAGTGGGATGAAACATTGTTGGTGGCTTGGTGTCCTGTTTTTTACGAGAAAAAAAAGCAGTGGATTTGAAATTATAGCTATATTGTTAATATGTGGATATACGTGTTGTGAAATCATCTGCGAAAGCATAAAAATATATATTTGCGATATATTTGGATGAAAACCTATTTCACAGGGGGTACGTCATTGATTTCTTTGGTAGGAGGGGCCAGAAATGACACTTTCAAAGCGTCTGCATCACGTGACTGATTAAGGAAGCGGTTCAGATGTTTTGTTTTGTTTTTTTACTTCATTCAGAGTCACGTGGATGTTCTCGCTCCAGAAGAGTAGACTTTTTTTTTTCAAAATTAAATAAATGTAAGGTATGGAGGGCCAAAATGGTCAACATTCAATAAATGAATGTCATTCAATAATTAATGAAATGGTAATATCATAATCATAAATAATTAAATAAAAGCGTCATTGTTTAAATAAATGTTTTATAAATGAAATTGTTTAATCAATGAAAAGTGTATTTAATGAATGACACTTTGAATTAATGAAACATTTATTTATTGAATGACAAAGAAACGTATTGAATTATCATTTTGAATAATTCATGAAACATTTGTTTAGGACACTTTTAATTCATGCATTTATCGCTCAACCTCATTCGTCAAAGTTTTTCAAATATTTTCTTCTATTATCTCCCTACCTCTTTTGACATTCCTTCCAGAAATGTCATCTCCATTTTTATTACTTCTTGCAATGCTTTATCTTCGATGGAATGCACCAAAAAGGTGGCATAGTCCCAAAACCAGCTTTAAGCTATTTCCAAAGCGTTTATTAGAAAACGTACACGTGGTTGCATGTCATTGGTGACATCACACGTTGGACAGGAGGAATCCCAGCCACGGCATCATTGGAAGAAGCCACTTGAGAAATGGGCGCGGCTTTAATGACGTCGTGTGCGACTCAGCACAAACACACAAATGCACACATCACACCGGCAGGTGGCGGTATACGCCTTTTTTCTCTTCGTTTCTCTCCTTCCTCTCTCCCTTCACAATATGACCTTCCTTCTTTCTCGCCTTTCCTTCCTTCGCTGCTTCCTTTCCTCCCCCTCTCCCCCATTATTCCTTCCTTCCTCTCTTTTTCTCACCTTCCTCTTCTTTGCTCCTCTTCCTTCTCATTCCTTTGTTTTTTCTCTCATTTTGTCTCCTTCGTTCCGTCACTGCTTCCTTCCCTCCCTTTTTTCCTCTTTTTCCTTTTCCCTCCTTCCTTTTTTTGCTTCCTTCCTCTCATTCCTTTGTTTTTTTTCCCTCACCTTTTCCCTCCCTCCTTCCTTCACTGCTTTCTTCCATCCATCTTCCATCCTTCCAAACTTTTAAAAGTTTAGGAGGAAAAAAACAAGAGATTTGATTCCCTTTTGAACTGTTTTACCAGCCTCTGATTTCCAAACTTAAGTGCGTGAGGAACGCACTTAAAATTGACTCGACTCGACGGTCATTGCGGCCCTCTGACAAAAAGTAGAACTGCATCGTGGCACGTAAACGGCAAAGTATGTTCTTCTACTCTACTCACTAGTTACGAGGACGTCTTTGGTGATGTTGCTGCTTCGATTGGTCTCGTTGTTGAAGGCCAGACAAGAATAGGGTCCGCCGTGTTCCCGGTTGAAGTGGGGCAGTCCCAGCCAAGGGCCCGTGGCGTTAAGATAGCGACCCCGGAAAGCCCAGCGAAGTCGAGCCGGCGGCGCCGACCGGGCCGAGCAGCGCAGGGTCAGGTTGCTTCCGGCCTCGAACCAAACCGAGGCGCGCCGCCCGTTCGCCGTCAGAACCATGTTGTCCGGGCCGTCTGAGGACAGAGGAATGTCGTTCGCCGGCGTTGGGGTCGGAAGGGAACGTTCGAACGCTCACAGATAACGGTGAGGGTGAAGGGTTCGCTCGTGCCGTTGCTGACGGGGTTGAAGGCCGAGCAGCGGAAGGGCCCGGCGTCGTGGCGGCTCACGTCGAGGATGGTCAGAGTTCTGTTTCCGTCAGTTAGCGCCACTCTGCGCTGGGCCGTCAGCGGCGAGCTGCCGTTGAGCCACGCGAAGGACGGCGAGGATCCCGAGGAGACGGAGCACGTGAGCGCCGCCGGGGACGACTCCAACGGGCGGCTTTCGTTGACCTTGAGCGTCACGTTCAAAACGGGCTCTGTGAGGGACACAAACGTTTTTAGGGCTGACTGCTGCCATCGTCTAGATCACGGGTTTCGAACTCCAGTCCTCGAGGGCCGGTTTTCAACATGTTTTCAAACCTTTTCCATCAAAAACACCTGATTCAAATGTTTGGGATCATTTTGGAGCTCCTGCAGAGCTTGCTAATGAACTAATCATTTGAATCAGGTGTGTTTGGGAAAGAAAACCGGAAAACATGCTGGATGCCGGCCCTCGAGGACTGGAGTTCCACACCTGTGGTCTAGATCAAGGGTGCCAAACTGATTTTTATCGTGGGCCACATTGTACTTATAGTGTCTGTTAGAGGGCCGGAATAAATATAAAAATAGTCTAAAAAAAGCTTCAATTTTAACGTACCGCTTTCATTTCTCTAAAATCCTGAAAATTTAGGACTCAAAAATAGAAAAACGTGTCTAATAAACACCATTTTTGCTGGTTTACATCTTTACCTAGTTTTGAAAACAGGCCGATAAAAATTGTTCAAAAGATAGATCGGGAACAGAAAATGAAGACGATCTGCAAGTTTAGCTAGAATCTTGAAATCAAATCAGCATTTGGCGGGCCGGTTCTGGAACCCTGGCCTTGAGTTTGACACCTGTGGTCTAGATTTTTACTCTCGCGTCAAAGCAACAGATCGGCCGCACAAGCGCTCATAACTCAAAAAAAGTTACAAATCGGGTCTCTCGGGGCATCTCCGTAGTTTTGCGATCCGAACTACAATCTAGACTTGACGAAACGTTTCCTTCCTTCAGATTTTTTCGTTCCTTCTTTCTCCTTCTCCCTTCTTTCTTCACGTTCCTTCCTTTTTCCCTCCTTTTCTCCTCTTCCTCCACCGCTGCCTTCCCTCCCTTTTTCCCTTTTTCATTCCTTCCTTCCAAAATTTAATTTGGGAGGGGGAAAAAAACCAACCGTTTTTTTGGTTTTTGTTTCCAATCTCTCTTTTGACGCGTTTTACCAACCTCGTTCCAGTCCTCCGACAGAGAGCTGAAGGACAACGTGACCCGCCGTAAAAACGCGCTTGACACCCCTGTCCTAGTCTCAACCCGCGTGGACCTCACCCAGAACTGTAACAGAGACGTTGGCCCGTAGACGTCGGTCGTCGCTCTGCACCGCGTACATCCCGGAATCGTCCGGGGAGAGCAAGCCGAGGGTGAGGGCGCCCGTGCGGACGTCCACGGTCGCCCTGCCGCTGTGGTTGGGGAAAACCGCCTGCTGGTCCCCGCGCCAGGTGAGGATGAGGGTGTCTCCCACCGCCCAGCTGCCGCCCTTCAGATCGCCGGGCGGCCACAGGGAGAGGGTCAGGACCTCCCCGACGGCGGCCGGGTTGGAGGACGGAACCAGCCGCACGGCGCCGGACGAGATCCTTCCTGGCAGGGGCGAAGAAAGAGAAGAATGCCAAAAGTGACGCGCTTGACAATCACCGCTTTGATGTCACCTTGCGTTGAAAGCAGCAGCAGCAGAAGCGCCGTCTGTTCCATTTTGAGGTGTCGGACACCCACCTCCTTTCTGCCGCCGTTATATACGCCTGCCCCCATCTCCGCAAACGCGCTGCCGCTTATCTGCGGGTAACTTCTGTCTTCCGTCATGTTTGCCTTCTTGGGTGAAGTTCTCATGATAAATGATGACAGGGGCAATGTTAGCTTGCGGGGGTGCGGGACCTTTTTGGGGCAGATTTACTCATGACAGAATACAATGCCTGTATTGTCCCATACAGGTATACAACAAAAATTGGGGTGCTGCTCCCTGAGGTGCATATTAATAACATGAGCAATAAATACAACAAATATAAAGAATACACAGAATATATATACATACATATATATATATATATATATATATATATATATATATTAATATATCTATATATATATATTAATATATATATATGTGTGTGTGTAAAGTACTACTCAAGTAATCCAACTAATTTGCGGAATAAATACTGAAGTAAATAATTTGTTACAAAAGCACTAAAGTTATTGGTGAGATACTAAAGTACTTGAAGTAATTGATTACTTTAGTTAACTACAGTGATGGGAAGTAGTTAACTAGTTGACTATTTAGGTACTTTAGTACTTTCAGACTTGACTAAAATACTTAAAGTAATTGAGTACGTAACTGTATAAAGTAATGTATTACTTTGTTCTTCATTTAGTTAAATAATTGATTACCTCAGTACAGGGGTTTCAAACATACGACCCAAGGGCCGGTTCTGGCCCGCAAACCGGTTTAATCCGGCCCGCGAGATGATTTATGAAGTCTAAAAATGAGCTGAATGTTTTCAGTAAATGAAAAATGTGTAATGTTTTATGATTATTAGTGGTGTTGTGGTTGTACTATTTGGGACATTATTACAAAAAGAAGAATGTGACACCCCTGATTTAGTACTTTTTTTCTATTACTTTTTAGTAATATGCCAAACACTTGAACAAAGTAAAGAGTTAAAAAAAACTGGCATTGAATGCATGGACGTAAAAACGTCTTTGGCATTGAATGAGTTAAAGACACTGCTCCACGACTCAAATAAAATATGAACTAACCAGGTGTTTTTACTGCGATAATGTAACACTAACTTACTTATTGTTTAATTTTGATATCTTAAATCCATATGGGACAGGGTGAGCTAATCTATAGGCAAATACAGCAAGATGGGCGGAGCTTAGTAATGTGTCAAAACACAGCGAGGCCTTTGTCACCCTCCCGTTTGCTTTGCCTGACTCACGTCTTCTATTTCACAAGCGTAGTAATAATAATAATAATAATAATAATAATAATAATAATAAAAAGGATATTCAATAAAATTCCCAGACACATGTCGCAACGGCTTTCCTTTATTTTCGGGTAAACCAATGATGTCAGAGGTCAAAGGTCGTCATTGTCATATATATCCATCAACATGTCACCATCCGTCATGTTAATCGTTTCCTGAAAATATGCATTTTGAACAGTTTCCTGGTACATTAATGTTTTATTTTTTCTTCAAAGTAGCCAAAAGGTCCAAAAACAACAAAAAACAAAAGCATGAAAACAAAAACAGTAGCAATAAAAACGTAGCACTAAAAAGTTAATAGAAAATACAAGTAGCATTGCCATTAGTGTTATTAATAAGTCATCAATAGCAGAGCCAGGCCTAGAACCCAAGTGGACACTCCAGTCAGCCGTGAGGATCCAGAGACGGGAGCACCTTCAGACAAGAACAAATACGACCATTATCAAACAATTCAAACCCGATCGATCAAGAAAACTAGCATCAGCCAATGCTCACCTTTCACTTCCACCATCTTGGTGGCCTTGGCCCAGCGTCCGGCCGCGACGTTCTCCACAAGGCAGGTCAAATTTTGGAAGGTTCCCGGCACGGCGGGAATCCACGAGAGCTGGTCTTCATGTACCGAGATGTAGCTCCCCAGGGGGAAACCGCCTTCCAACGGCCACCTCACCGTGCAGTCCACGTTCAGGGTGCACGTCATCAAGCACGTGAACGAGCTCAGTTGTCCCACCGACGCCTCGTCCGGCCCGCTGATGCTCACGTTCCATGCCGCGTCCACTATTGAGAGACAAAAAACAAACACATAAATAGAGCATATATAGAGCATATATATATATATATATATATATATATATATATATATATATATATATATATATATATATGTACTGTATATTGGGCTCTTGACGTACTTACCACTAAGCAAGTAGCCCAGACTAAAAACCGTATTCTGGTTGAGGACGGTCTCACACTTGTAGAATCCGGCATCAGTCGGTAGCAACGGGTCGAAACGGAGCGTGGTGTTGCGGAGCAGGTGCATATGATCCCGCCAGGCCACCTTGGCTCCGTCTTTGTACCAGACCACCGGCTCTGCGGAAGGGGAGGGATGCGGGCTTCCGTCGCCGCGGCAGACGAGATCCACGGACCGGTTCAGAGATGGGATAGCGCTGGGTGGCATGACTTGGACTGACATGGGATCTGGAAATGTCGAATCGTATTTATTTAATCATATTTACTTGAATAGTAGTCACAATAAATTGGCAAAACAACATGTCTTTATGTTGTTGTTTTTTTTTTGTAGTAGTAATATAGTGAAGTAGTAATACAATGGTAGAAATGGAAGAATTTACATTTTATTTCCCGGCCTTATGGTGCGTAAAATACAGAAGTTTTGTTGTACTCTTGCTTACTTTTAATGTCCAGAATGACGGTGGCGGTGCTGGCGTCTCCCGTGCTTTTTCGCACGGTGCACTGCAACGTCACCGATGGGAGCAGCCCGTCCGGCGTCCAGGTGAAGGTGCTCCCGTTGAAAGCGCGGCCCAAAAAGGACCAGGAGTAAGTACAGTTCGCAAAGCAGTTGGACGCGCACGTGAAGGTGGTCCTGGATCCGGCGCTCACGTGACCGCTCCAATTGATTTGCAGTTTGAAGCCGGATGCTTGGCCGCCTGCGTGACAGGGACAAAAAGAAAAAACAAAACAAAAAACGAGGTGATGCAGAGTTTGGTTATTCCGGCTACACGCTATCACATATTTTCATTTATGTCCATCATTTTTTCTGTTGTAGTTTTTCTTGCATTTTTTTTTCAAGAACCTTGTCTACGTGAATTTTAATTTATGACCATAACTTTTTATTCTACAGGTTTACTTCTTTTTTTATTACGATTTTTCCTGCCTTTTAACTCAGACAAGTAAATAAAACAATCTCTTACCATTCAGGAGCAGCAGCAAAACAATGTAGACGGCGACCATCTTGAATGTGATTGTGAAGTTTCAACAAAATTAGGCTTCCTTATATATACCAAAACAGTCCACGCCTTCGTTTTCACAACAAACTATAGGATATGGCGAAATATGATGTTATGAACTAAATGGAATTTTCCCAGAGGTGAGCGGTGACGGGAAACCGAAGTCAACCTGGATGACGTCAAAGTAATCTGGCGCGTTTGGGTCATCACACACCAGAGAGCGCTATTTATCCTAAAAAAATATATTCTCCTCGAAAAAAAGAAAAACTTTCCTCTGTAGAAGTTTAATTTTCAGAACTCTTGGGTGACAATTGCATAGTGGGACATTTCACGCAATTTTGATAATGAGATACATTATCTCTTGGTTTATCATCAAATTCCTCTGACCGGATTTTGCCCACCCTGCACTTTGGATTTATTGGAATAATTCGAGTACGTTCAAACGCCATGGAATTTGAATTTCACAACCACCTTTGTACTTTGAAAAGGGGCGTCGTGTGAAGTTTCGGCACATTGTGTTTCTCTAAAAGTTACCCATTCACCAAGTGTACCTGAACGCAATTCCCATCAGTACTTTAAATGGTAATTCAAATTCGCCGTACTTTTCAAAAGCGTTTGTGAACGCACCAGAAGAATTCAACGTTGATGAACCAATGGCGTTTTCTTTATAGTCATGTGACGTAGTCGCCACGGAAATGCCGCCGGAATTCGAAGAAAACGCACACAAATATCGACAGCTAAAAAGTACATTTGATTGTTACCGGTATGTTTTAACGCACTTTTGAACGTTTCGAGTCTTAAAAATTGGCGACTGTAAAATTTGGTGAGTGAAGGACGACAATAATGTGACGTCATTTACCCGGGTACACGGCTACGTCGACAAAACACTGATTCAAACTAAATTTACGCAAACGGTTTGGAATATGAAACGCTCAATAGAAATGTCTGCCAACGTATCGCAAGCATTGTTAGATGTACAGGAATTCTAAACTGATTTTTATTTTTTTTTTAAATTGCATTATTAGATCAATGTGTATGAAGGTGCACAACCAAATTCAAAATGTGTTCCACAGCTTATTTTGTCGTGAATGTATAAAAACAAAATCTCTTGGGGATTATTATGTAAGTATACGAATTTCCAAAGGTGAAAAATCAACCAAATTAACCAATGTGATGATTGAAAAGAATTAAGTTTAATGGTCCTTTTGAGATACATTGACGTGGCATTTTCAGTCCACTTTATCCGTTTGAAATCATTCAATGAATACTTCAATATGTGCTACGTTCACCTTGATCAGATAAAAACATTCAGCCACACGCAAATCCAAGGACCAGCGTGTACCTGAACTAAATTTGCTGCATTCACGGGGCTTACAGCACAACCGTGAATTTTGAAAACACACCACACATTTAATTATTTGTAACCCGTTTTGTTGAAAAAAAAAAAAAGAGCATCACCAAACTGATGTAAAAGTTTTAGTCTTTGTCCTGGTAAGCTGCCTGGGGGGCCGCCCTCTTCATCAGCTGTTCACTCGGACCTCTGTGTATTCTGTCTTGCTTTCCCAGATGCTCCAGCTGGACCTTCCCGCCGTCCTTTGGGTGGGGAAGACTCGGATCTGCTTCATTTAACTCAATCTTGTAAAGTGGCTAGGAAAAAGTGGTATGAAAATCTAATTTTATAAGATTTCAATGTTCAAATCATTGTTTGGATCAGCGATTTCAGTTACCGTATTTTCCGCACTATAAGGCGCACCCAAAAGCCTCGGATTTTCTCACAATCTTACAGTGCGCCTTATAATCCGATGCGACTTTTATACAGCGCATAAAAACCCGTCATCGCCATGTAAATTCTTTGTTTCACCTGTGCTTTTCAGTTATGTATTTTTATTATTGCAATTTTTACAACACCCTCTTTGAAATTTTGATATGCTATTTATGCTCCAATTTTGAAGCAGTTTAAAACATTTAACTGAATCATAAGTACATTCTTTTAAACTCTTCATCTAAACGGTCTCTTAACGTAATCTAGAGGGTTTGGGTGAGGGTCTGAATGCTTCTAATTTTCCCCAGATGGGGTTTTAGAGTTTCTTCCGTTTCTGGGAACTTTCTTCAGGGAATGCATTATTTGTGATGTCAATCCGCGTGAGATGTCACGCGTATTTGCCGTATGGCAACATGAAAAAAAACGTAAGCCAGGGAGGCTGTAACACGGGGGTCCGCTGCACAAGTAAACGTACTTGTCCAAGATTCGTATTTTCATCAAACACAAAAGATTTCTGCGACAAGAGTTTGGTTTTGTGAAAAGTCATCACGTACGCTTAAAGCTGCGGCGTACGTACCGTTTGCGATTAAAGGCCCATACGCCGCCGGCAACCGCGGCGCAGACGAGAAATGCCACCACGAAGCCAGCGATGCAGCCCGCCCCGCACGCTGCGAATGTATCCAACCGTCAGTCTTTCCGCTTTTAGGGCACCGTTCTACAGCATATTCCAGATGTTCATGAATCAAGACCTCCACTTGCCTGATGGTATAGTCAAGCTGTATACCGCAAAGGTTTTTTTTCCGGTTTTGTAGTTCTTGGCCGTACAGACGTAGTTCCCCCCGTCGGAAGAGTCAACGTTGTCTTTGACAAAGGTTGGCGAAATTCCGAGCACTTTCGACTGGTTCTGTCGCGTCCACACGTAGGTGGCGGGCGGCACGGACTCGGCCCAGCAGGTTAACCTCAACGTCTGCTTGGCTTCCATTTTGCTCGGTCCCGAGATTTGAACAAGTTCTGGGCCATCTGCAAAACAGTAATGCTTGTCGTGGAAATTCCTCAAGAGTGTTCTCTGCATTATGGCCGAAAAATGTACAACTGAGAAAGCCTTTAAAATGGACGACTAAACAGTTTGCTTACTTAATTTTGAGCATATTGCCATGTAGAGCGAATGCTTTATTTTGTATTCTTTTACTGTATTTTCTTTAAATATCCGGTATCGTTTTTGGGAAAAAAAATAGCATTAGCAATTAGCGTGGAACGGAACATGTTCATTGGCTTTCCTGGCGAAAAGCATCACTTTTTTCACACAATGCCATTTAGCCATACACCATGGCGTTATGTGGAAAATGCTTAGTTGTTAGCATTTTTTGCAAGTATCTTCCGAACATGTAAACGCATCGCACTTTTTTCACACGGTGCAGTGATAAAGCCTTAGAAATGTTAACCCAAAAAGTTTTTCATCTGGAAAAAATGCTTAATTGTTAGCCTTTAGCGTACACTCACTTGCTTTCGCTAATCTGTTCGTACGTATTTGCAAGTATCTGGCGAATTTTTCACACAGTCCCGTAGAGCAGTGCTTCTCAAATGGGGGTACCTGAAGGAACTTCAGGGGTTACTCGAGATTTGAAATAAAACAAACACGCAAAAGTAATTCCTGAATTGTTTGAAGAAAATAAAATAACTCGAAAAAAGGATCAACTTCATCTACCATCTTTTTTCCGTAAAGATCTGATGTTATTACTTGCGGCTTATAGTCCAGTGCGGCTTATCCGTGACAAAAATCAATTTTTTGCTCATATTTTGTATATATTAATGCACCTTACAGTCCGGAAAAGACTTGTTAGCATTTAGCCGGCAAATATGCGCAAACGTACTTGCAAATACGTTGGGATCATTTGTACTGTACAAAAGGTACGTTAGCAAATGTGTAGCATTTGACTTACAGCTAACGTTGACGTTAACTCTTGCTTCCTTCTGGTAGATGGGGTTGCCAATCCGACAGCAATACATACCGCTATCTTGTCTGCTGATGGGGTCGAAGGTCATGGTTTTGCCCCTGTAGTAGAAGTCACTCGAGCCGTGCTTGGTCCATTGCACGAATGTGACGTTGCCCGAGGCACTGCATGTGGCGTCAAACGCCGTCCCCTCAATTGGCTCATTTAACACGCTGATAGCGGTGTTGTCAATTTGACCTACAGCGCAAAATTTGAATTGTAATCGGTACCATAGAGAAAAAAATACAACAGATTTGTCCTAAGCCCGTTTCAAGACGGCGCCTTGCAAAAAAAGTGAAGCCCCCTTTGAACTTTTGGACATTTTTTTCACCTTTCGTTCTTCTTCATTCTTTCATTCAACGCGTATAAAGTAGAAAATGTGCATTTTGTTCCGCTTAATTAATGGACTGTCCAAATAATTGAAAAGTATATTAATAATCGAGTAATCGTTTAGCGCCAATATTTAGCTTCAAATTGTCCGGATCCAAATTGTTGCTCAGTTGCTTTGTTACCACCGAGCAATACTAACTAAAATTCGACTGGGGCAAGAATGATTTTTCAAGACACTTCAATGTAAAATCAACGATTAATCAATAGAATACTCGATTATAAAAATATCCCGTAGCGACAGCCCTACTAATATTTCCTTAAGGCACAATCGCTGACGTTTATTTAGAATCGTCAAATGTAATCAATAACTCAACAAGTAATCGTCCAAATAACAGACAAGTATATTATTAATCGAGTAATCGTTAACGCTAATGTTTAGCTTCAACTTGTCCAGATCCTAGCAGTACTTTTTCATTTCTATACGCTTATTCTTGCAGATTATTATCTTTATTCTAATTAAGACATTTGCAAACGCTTGCTTTTACTTTGAAGAACGATGACCGAATTCACAAATTTGCCGATTACATCATTAATCCATCCGGTGTCATATTGTTGCTTCGTCGCCACCGAATACTAACTCAAATGTGGTGAATAAACAAGTTATAAATATTCGATAGCAACAGCCCCGCCAACGTTTCCGCAAGGCTCTAACTATCAAAGGCGGTGAAAAGGGTCCTTGTCCTTTACCTAGCACACGAATGCCCTGTTGTGAAGATGTCTCATTATTGCCGGTCTTGGAGTTAAAGGCCTGGCAGTTGTAGCGCCCACTTTGGGAATGTTTAATCTTACGCAGGTGGAGCGTTGATCCATTGACGTCGGGCAGTTTATTCCCGTTGAAAAACCAGCTAAAGTTGGCCGCTGGCTTGGACTCGGCCCTGCACGTAAGGTTGACGTTAGACCCATCTGCCACGTCTTCTTTGATCGGCGTTATACCTGTAAATTTCGGGCCGTCTGAAATGCATGGGGCACAAATGACAATTTCTTGTCACTGACCGAAACATTCGGTACGCCTGCGCAATCTTGTAAAGCGCGCTACGCAATCAGTAAATTGACTTGAAAATGAGCCTAATACTGGGAAAGTTCCATTTTTAACTCACTCAGTGCCATGGATGGAGAATTCTCGTCTTTTAAAATAGTAATAACTAAATTCTGGTCAAATACCGAATTTTCCGCACTATAAGGGGCACCGGATTATAAGGCGCACCCTCGATTAATGACTTTTAAAAAAAAAAAAAAAAATTCCCATATATAAGACGCACTGGATTATAAGGCGCACCCTCGATTAATGACATTAAAAAAAAAAAAAAAACTTTCCTATATAAGGCACACCGGATCATAAGGCGCACCCTCAATTAATGATATATTTTCAAACTTTTTCAATCACAATATAGTAATACTCAAAGTAATAACGATAACTCAAATAACTCAACTCAATGTCAATATGACCAACCTTGTTCAACTGTAAACACACAGCAAAAGAAACAGGTAAAGCTTACTTTATCGGTTCATTCCCCATCTACGAATCCCAATCTCAATATTGATCCATATATAAGGCGCACCATCAGCTTTTAATTTTTTTTTTAGGTGAGCCTTATAGTGCGGAAAATTCGGTACGTTTTTTTTATGGAGAGGCGCTATCACCCTTGACTAATGCCTACCTAATACAGTGGCCCCCTGGGTTACGGCATCTTCATGTTACAAAATGGAATACTACCTTTTTTCGTCCCCTCTTTTTGTCCCGCATTACGACATCTACAACAATTTGAAAACTTGGCGGTCAGCGTGCGTATGATTCTGCGAGTCGCACCACGCTCATGCGTCGCTGCATACCTCGCTAAAATACTGGTCTGCTATTGGTCGGCGTGACGGCGTCGCTAAGATGCCGACATGCTAAAGAGGATCTCGTTATATTTTTCTTTTAATCTATTTTTTAAATAGCACTTACTCTACTACGTGACTATACTTTTGTCACTAATTTTGAATATAGATCTACCATTTTGATGTTTTTACCTGGGGTTTTATACGCATTAGCCATCGTCCGCCATACGACGATTTCCCCTTACGATCCTTACCCCGGAACGGATTAATTTGGTACGGCGGGGGTCCACTGTACCCGGGATAGAATGTGTGAAAAATCTGTCCTTTGGATTGAATGAGTTAAGAATGTTTCTAATGTTAAAAGCCTCTTTTTTTGGGTGCGGGTGGATCTAATGTTTTTAGTGTGTGACATGTTTTCGGAGCGGCCCTCACAGCTGACGGAAAGAAAGACGGAATTGCTGGTGCCATAACTGACAGGATTGGACACGAGGCATTTGTACCAGCCTTCGTCATTACGCCTTATCTGGTGAAAGACGAGCGTGGGGCTTTTGATTCGGCTTCCCTGACTGAACGAAAAGTATATCCGTTCATCTTTCAACCATTCGTAGGAGAGAGAGGATCCCAAGGAAGAGCAGGACAGACAGATTTTGGTCTTGGGGAAGATCGTCTCCACCAGGTCGGTTTTGGACGCCGTTAATTTGACTTGGGAGACTGGAACTGCGGGTGCAAATGAAAAATACTGGAAGTGAAACAGCATATACAGTTGGACTAAAATGATACACGTACTCACAAAAGCAGGCACCTGCATGTCGGGGATATTACTTTTGGCGTAATTTTACAAAAAGACATTTGGTCTGTACTCTTTTTAAAATGGTAGTAAATAAAACATTTTTTTGTCAAATGCGGCTTTTTTTAATAGAGGGTAGCCGACACCCTTGACGGATATTGAGCTTGTGCGCCTCAATTATATTTTCCCCAAGCCCTCCCAAGGAAGAAATAAACTTTTCACACGCAGCCCAAAATGTATACGCTGATTTATAGCTTATTTTCCGAGAAAAACCTCATGGTTTTCACGCTGAGCGTCTCGCCCTTACTCCTGTCGCACCAGGGCCACTGGTGTCACATACACCGCCCAGGACCGGACTGAGACTCAGGGTGCCAGACTGGTGAATACCCTGTGGGGTTTTCCGTTATGCCTTTCTGGGTGTTCGGGGGGGAGCTGTGTGGCGGACACTAGGACCATGTCTCTCACCCAGTAGGCATGTTGCTATGATCCTTTGAACCTGTTGGCTTTGTCTTTGCTGTTTTGGACTTTGTTGTATCAGTTTTGCGATGGCATGCGAAGAGTAAAGCACTAGCACAGCAACGTTGCCTACTGGGTGGTCCTAGTGTCCGCCACACCCTCTTTCATCCTTTGTGTATATTTGGAATCCCCTTCAAGAATGAGCCAACGGCTGTCCGTAACACGTTAACGCCGATTAGACGCGCGGGAAAAAAGTGCTCACCAAGCGTCCGCAGTCCGATGGAGCCACCGAAGGATTGGGCGGGCTTGTCGGGATCCGGCGTTACGAAAAGCCGGTATTCCCCGCTGTCGCTCGGCGCCAACTGGCTGATCTTCAACGAGCCCGTGTCACTGAAAACGGTGACCCTGTCCTCATACTCGGGACCAACGGTGATTTCAGCTTTGGTTAGGTTTAGAACTTCTACATTATGAGTGTCGTTGGTAAAGTCCCAGCGCACCGACCCCAAGTCGTTTTCCCGGGGAGGCAAGGTGGTGTTGAACCAGACCGAGCCTCCCACGGCCGCCACGAGGGGCCCGTCGGGCAGCACGCCGGATCCCGCCGTTAAACCTGAAGGACGGAACATAACGGCTTTCAACTTGGAATCGTTGGTCAGCACGCGTGACCGATTGGTCCCTTTGTACTTTTTCTTGCCAAACCTTTGAGACTACAAACATTCTTTTTGGGACCCGTGGTCCCTTTGTACTTTTTCTTGCCAAACCTTTGAGACTCCAAACATTCTTTTTGGGACCCGTATCTTTTTAGTACCGCGAGTCCTGCGGACCCAAAATTTTGACGCGGGTTTCGCTCATTTACCAAGAAAGTCGTCAAAATCGCAGAATGTCACAAAACCGCAGCCCTTAAGAGGGCATTGTACTGAAAAATGACCTTCCACGTTTAGTTGAAATTTCAAATGAGTCGGTTTGAAGAAACAACATAACAGGAGGGTTTAAACAGGCGCTAGCCCAGGCTTGGTTCAACCCAGATGGATGCTCAAACGGTGCCTTACCTGCAATTGCCGCGAGCACAAAACAGAACATCGCTAACTGGGCCATTTCATCGTTCCCGATAGGAGAACGTGTCTCAACGGCTGTCAAGTACACAAACTAATACTCTCCCGACTGCTTTACGCTTTGTGATGTTACTAAACATTTGTCATTTTTTTCTATGATTTCCATTTGACATCATCACTATCATCAGAAAGCATTGAAAAAAAACACCATGGAGCTGAAATGCCCACCGAATTATTACATGTAAAAGTTCAAAATGACACCATGCTCTCTAAAACTATAGCAGCTCGTAGTTTCCACGTTTCGGGTACGCTGGTGTTTAATTTACATTAATTGTCCCATTGAAATTGAATTTAGATACTATATTAAGTTGTAATTCTTAGGATTTCTGCACCTTTGGAGGGACCGCAGCAGGTCTCCAAGGTGAACTGCCTTTGGCATGTTAGAACAAGGCGGGTAAGTGAAGTCGGCAAGTCGGATCAGTAACTTCGGGACAAGGATTGGCTCTAAGGGCTGGGCGTAGTCGATCTGAACCAAGCATCTACAGTGGGCCCCCGTGTTACGAGATGAATCCGTTCCGCGGTTGGGCTCGTAAGGCGAGTTCGCCGTATGGCGGGCAATCCAAACCTACGTTAAATAGCTAATGCCTTTAGAACCCCGGGTAAAAACAGCAAAATTGTACATATATATATATATTAAACATTGCTACTGAAATAGTGTAGTAAGTGCTCCATATATATATAATATACATGTATACAATCAGAAAACATCAGGAATGAAACATATTGAAAGGATTTATTTACGTTTGAGTGCCGCTTATTATGCCCATATTCCCTAGTCAGGGTAGCCTAGGCTAGGCTAGCTTTCTTGATTGTCTCCTGCTTCGTTTCCATAAAAATCATCTTCTTACTTCTCTCTTTAACATCACTAGCGATCTTGGGAATGTCCATTCAACTTTGAATTAAGCAGTAAAATGCACTATAAATACGGTTTAGTAACCACTCGCGATAGAACAAAACTTTACCGTTCCATTTTTGAAAAGAGTGAGGCCGACCAATAGCAGGCCAGCATCGCCGTCATGTGACGGCAACAGAAAATGAGTGCAATTACCTAAAAGCCTGCAGATGGAGACAAAACAACACAAATACAGCCAACCCCCTAGGGTCATGACAGTTGCAAAGTCGGGAAAATACCCTAAAGAGGGGACGAAAAAATTCAGTATTTCACATCGCAACATGAAAAAAACATAAGCCAGATACGCCGTAACACGGGGGTCCACTGTATTTATTTTAAACACGGAGAGCCGCAACATGAGGGTGAAAGTGTCGCATGTGGCTCCAGAACCGCAGGTTGCTGACCCCTGATAGATAGGAAGATGCACAGCAGCACCGCGCCCTAGCTAAGTCACCCAAGTCGATCACACGCCAAAGAATCTAACAATAGCGGCGTTCTGCTTTTGGGACACCCAGTCAACAGATCAATGATTAACACGCACACACACGGACTAGCCGCCACGAGCGTGCCATTTAGGGAACTTTGGTCACGTGTCCCAACTGTTGGCCGGGTGGATCTCGGCCCCCGTAGGCCCGGAGCGGCCGAGGGGCCGGCCTCTTGGTCCGTTGCATGTGAGCGTCGTAGGACGGAGGCGCGTTGTTCACCCGGACCTCTGCGTATTCTGTCTGGCTCTCTCTGAGCTCCAGCTGGACCTTCCCGCCGTCCCTTGGGCGGGGAATACTCAGATCTGCGTAGTTCAACTCCGGCTGCAAAAATGGAACGGATGAATAAATATAAGAGAGAGCCACTTCTGGAACGAGACGCAGATAACGCAGACTTCCTCCTTCCTGGTTCAAAGTCCAAAGATTTACGAGCCCCAACAAACATTAGCCAGCGCTCGTTAGTTCTCAATCAAAGTTGTAAAGGGCGAAATTGCGCCCTGTTTCTTCTGAATTTTTCTACCTGATCCGCTGTGTTGTCCTGTTCCTTTCCCTCTGCAGTAAAAAAAAAAACATTCAGTTGAATTTGATTCAAAGCAAGAACGTGAACGTTCTGACGCTTACCTGTCCCTTCGGAGGCGTTTCCGCCGCGCCGATTCTTTGCTTTTTTCCTGTATTGTGACATTGCGAGAGCGTTCAGAAACCAGAGGGAAATATTGCATTCAATCCAATCAGTCACGCCCGATTCGAGAATTTCTTTGAAAATCCTTCTGTCCGTCCATTCATTTTCCATTGCCGCTTATCCGCACTCGGGTCTCCGGCTTGCTGATGCCTATCTCAGCTGTATTCCCGCAGAAGGCGGGGGACACGCCGGATTGGTTCCCGATTTGAGAAAATTAAATTCCTGAGCAAAACACGTTTTGGCGCATTCATTTCTTATTGCTGTGCATCATTTTTTAAATGTTATTATTATTATTATATTATTATTATTATACTTCGATTTGAACCTTTTGACTGCTGGTCAATAAAAATAGAGTTTATAAGAGGAGCTCTATTTTCATTTACCACCAAAAATGTTCAAATCAAAGTATAATAATCGAAGTATAATAATAAAATGATAATAATAATAACTGTATTTAGAGTTTAAGAGTTTATTACAAAAACCCAAACTGGACATCTCTGTCGAAAATTTGTATTTTCATCAAACTCAAAATAAATCTCCATGCCATAAGCCCGTTTTTGCGAAAATGCACATTGTACAGCTTCAAATTTGTCATGTACGTACCGTTGATGATAAAAGGCGCATACGCCGCCAGCAACTGCGGCAACGATGACTAAAGACGCCACTACGATGCCGGCGATGCAGCCCGCCCCACACGCCGTGACGGTTTCATCTGTGAACGTACGCACCCATCAATTTTTCTTCATTATACAGCGTAAATATTAATATCCTAAAAATATAGCATACATTTTACGCTATGATTCTACAGCATGTTCCAGATGTTTATGAATCGAGGCGTCTACTTGCCCGTCACAGCCAATCGGTGTAGCGCAGACAGGTTTTTCCCGGTCTTATAGTTTCTGGCTGTACAGCTGTAGTCTCCGCTGTCGGAAAGGTCGATGTTGTTTTTGACAAACGTCGACGAATTGTGGAGCACTTGTGGGTGCTTCTCCAGCGTCCACTCGTACGCGGCAGATGGGACGGACGGGGCCCAGCAGGTTAGCGTTAAAGTCTGCTTTGCGTTTATTTGGCTCGGTCCTGTGATCTGGACGCGGTCTGGACCATCTGGAAGACAGAGACGGGTGCTGGTCCATTGGAACGCAAGGAACTGCCGACGTGGATTCATCATTTTTGACCGGCAAATGCTTTCGGAAACTGTCTTTTTTTCCATAATGCTTTGGCGTATTGCACGTAGGCACTATGGGAAAATGTAGAACATACTGTACATCATTAAAACCACAATAACGATAAATAAACAGTGTTTGCTTATTTTACGTTCAAACGTATTGGTATAACAAATGCCAATTGCGAAGAAAAAAAAAAAATTGCATTTTTTTTTTTTAACTCGTTCATTGCCAGGAATGTATTTTCACGTTTTTTTCAAGAGTCCAGGCATTCGATCCCAGATACCTAAGTACATTAAGGACATTAATTGAATGTCTGGACTTTTAAAATAAAACGTGAAAATACGTCGCTGGCATTGACTGAGTTAACTGCGTATGTCAATACCCTGTATACTGAATATTGTCCAAAATATTACAAGCATAGCATCTCCATTAACATTAATCATGATACAATTCAAGTTTTTAATTTATTGAAAAGAAATCTGCTCATTTTTATACTTTACAAAATCATCTCGCGGACCGTATTGATCCCGTTTGCGGGCCAGAACTGGCCCGCGGGCTGTATGTTTAACACCACTGGTAATGCTTTTGAAATACGATCAAATGTGATTGCCAGTCGAAAATGATCACTTCTGTAATAGAATAACAGTGAAAAATCACAGAAAACAAAACATACAAGGTTAATTATTGTTAAGATTGTTAAACGTTGCTAATGTTCAAATCCTGTTTTTTTTTGTGCATGTGTATCTAATGTTTCAGTGAGTGAGATGTTTCCCGAGCGGCCCTCACAGCTGACAGAAAGATGCGCCCAATCGCTGGTGCCTTCACTGACGAGATTGGAAACGCGACATCCGAACGCTCCCTGGTCATAACGCATGACGGGGGCGATGGCGAGCGTGGCGCCGCCATCGCTGAGCTGAACCCTTTCGCCGGCCGAGACCTCGGAGCTGCCGTTGAGCCAATGGAAGGACACGGAGGAACCCGAGGAAGAGCAGGACAGACTGACGTTGCTCTTCAACTCCACGAGGTTAGTCTGGTCCGCCGTTAAGTTGACGTTGGAAACTGGAACTGTTAATGAAAAAAAAACATTCATATTAAAACATTTTTTTTTGTTTGTTTTTATTGTGGTCATCATAATTTTTTGTGTGAATGCTTTATATATATATATATATATATATATATATATATATATATATATATATATATATATATATATATATATATATATATAGATAAAAAGCTTTAAAATTAAATAAATGGAAAAACCTATACAACATAGTGTAACCAAAATCAAAATTAAATGAAAATAAATTTCGGATCAATGAAAAAACGTTCATGAACAAAATATCCTGTTAATGAAAAAATATCATGAAAAAAAAACGTTTCTAGTAAATGAAAAAAATAAGGTCAATGGAAATAGTAAATGAAAAAAAGTATGGTAAATCTAGTAAAATAAACACACAGTGTGAAAAAGCATAAAAGACAAAAAAAATATCGATGATGACTGCATAAAAAACATACTCTTAAAAAAGAGAATCCACATATATATACAGTATATATACAGTATATATACAGTATATATATATATATATATATATATATATATATATATATATATATATATATATATATATATATATATATATATATATATATAGTACTTTTGTGTGTATTGTCCAAAAGTGTGTGTGATACCCACAAAAAATTTCAGCTCTATTTTTGCGGATTTCCCAAATTGTGGGTATTTATGGAAGGTATCCCCCACGTTAAACGAGGGAACTTTCTTAATGAATTTAATGAGAACAAACGCTGTGGAAAAGGGGGAGTTGTTTCCTCTTTTGACGTGTACAAATAAAATCCCCTTCAAGATTGACCCAACGCATGTACGTAAAGATACTCTGCTCACCCAGCGTCTCCAGTCTGGTGGACCCCTCCATCGGGGAGCCGTCGTCCTGTGTGATGGTAAGCCGGTATTCCCCGCTATCGTTCAGCGCCAACCCGCGGAGTTCCAGTGATCCTGTCTGTCTGAAAAGCGTGATCCTGCCTTGATACTCGGGCCCGGTACGGTTTTTCACCGCGGCCGTTATCACTAATGTTTTGTGGGTGCCGTTGAAGAAGTACCAGGCCACCGCTAGGTAGGGCGTCGTAGGTGGGGGGGCGGTGGCGTCGAACAGGACCGAGCCTCCCACGGCTGCCGCGAGAGGCCCGTCGGGCAACACGCCGGATCCTGCCGTTAAACCTGAAGGACGGAACGGAACGACTTTCAATTCTATTATTACAGTCAAAAACATTTTTACCCTCCTGTTACGCTTGTTTGCAAGGAAACGCAACGATGTAGCCGGGTCACTTTGACCCGGGGCGCGAATCATCACCCCAAATGCCTCCAAAGTATGTCTGATTCAAATCCAATATTTTATTTTAAACAGTTTTATGTGTTATTTTCTCAGGAACAGCAATAATGTCTCTGGGTCAGTATGACCCGGAGGTGTGTTCAATTATGCAAAATTGTCAAAAATAATTTTTGTATAGAATCCGATGAACAAAAAGTAAATTAGTGAATTGACAATTTATTATACCTGTGGTTTATGTTTGTTTATTTTATATAATAATAACGTTTTGGGTCATTTTGACCCCAGATCGTTTGTAATTATCTGAGTTCCAAACAAATCAATAGATTCCTTTTTCTCCATCCTCAGAAACTGCTATAATAATTCTGGGTCATTTTGACCCAGAGGCGTGTTTGATAATCCAAAGGTTTCAATTGTATTTTTGTGTGTATTATCCAAAAGTATCGAAAATATGTGTGTGTGTGAATCTATTAACAAAGTAACAAAGGACATTTAAATAATTTATAACTGTTTTGTGTATATTTTTTGGAATAGTAATAACAAGGTGGGTCATTTTGACCCGGGATCAAGTACGTTTTTTTTTTGGCATGTAATCCCGATAACTAACAAATCATGTAAATCTTTTTATTCCCTCCTGGAAAGAGTGATACTATTTCCGGGTCATTTTGACCCGGAGGTGTGTTTGACTGTCCAAAAATTTCAAAAGTATTTTTGTGTGTAAACCCATTCACAAAGTCACATTTCATCAAGAAAGTTGCAAGTTTTCAAAAAGCATTGACAAAATTTGATTTATATCCAGTTTTTAAACTGCTATCTTGTTTTTTTAACCAATAATCCAATAAGAAGTCTGTATAATGAAAAATGACTTCCAACATTGGGTTGAATATTTAAACGTTTGACATTTTTAGATCAAACAAAATGAGCGCTCAGACGCTGGGCAGCCTTACCTGCAAAAGTCACAAAGACGCAACAAAACACTGCTAGTGTTTCCATTTCATCTTCCTGTCGAGGAGAAAATGTGGCAATCGCGTCAGGTACCACAAAAAATGCGCTCTTCCGGCAGCTTGAAATTTCCAGCAAGTGAGCATTTGGCCCATAGTCCGTCCATCAACATTTGGCCAAGGGTGAATACGGAAGTTGCGGGTTACAGCTTCAACGAAAAATCTGGTACAGCAGCGCCCTCTCGTGTTTGTTTGGGAAATTCATTTACGCGGGAGTGGATTTATTTATACATGACGTGTCCTCACTAAAATCTGGTTTACGTCTCCGAAAACGAAAACGGAGATATTGATATATTCGAATTCTACGCTCCATTCGCTTTAAAATGATAGACAAAACATGGCGGTAGCTCAAAAATCGACAAAGTTCATTGTCGTTAAAAGTATTTTTATATTAGTTGAATCAGACGTGTTGAAGGACGGAAACATGGAAAACGTTTTTGTGAAAATGTAATAAAGTTACGGCAATTTGAATGTGCAAAGTTGAAATTCTTAGTTTTTGAGAAAAATGTGTTTCATGTTTTGGCACATTCGTTAATGGTGGGCGTTGCCTACTAATGGCTCATATTCATACACTTGGATGACAATTTGAACTTTTTGGCTGCGGGAAATGAAAATGGAGACCTTGAGGCAGCTATGAAACATGCGGTCCGCGGGGCGGTTCTGGCCCACGGCCCAGTTTAATCCGGCCCGCGAAATGATTTTGTCATGTAAAGTATAAAAAGAACATTTTCAATTAATGACCAACTTGAAATATTTTATGATCAATGGAAATGTGAATTTTTTTTTGTGATTAATAGTGAGGTTGTGCTTGTGCTATTTTGGACAATATTAGAAAAGAATAATATATCTGAAGTTTTAAAGCACTTTTAAAGTTATATTAATAAAAACCATGTGTGTCACACGTATGGCTCACGGGCAAATTCCGAATGGTTTTAATCCAGCCCGTGAGATGATTTTGTAATGTAAAGTATAAAAATTAATTGAATATTTTCAATAGATAACCAATCAATAATCTCAAACTAATCTCCCCGACACGAGGCCGGTTTTGTGAAAACGCATCTCACGCTCCCGACTCCTTGCCGCAAACTGTCGCTAATAATTAATCGCGCTGAGTATCAAACTTGTTGATATCATGACTTGTTTATTGCAGATAATCTCCAAGGTACTCCTTCCATCGCCGCTCAAACGGAGCACGCGCAAGTTACGCAATAACAGAAGAGGAGCAGAAAGACCAAAACGCCATGCTGTCCAAAACGTTTTGCCGGCTCGCCGTCTTCACGCTGCTCGTTTCAGGTAAAAGCTCCGTTTTCCAATTCCGCGCGCCACGCTAACTGCCGCGACGTTTTTTGCAGGTCTTTGCCACGGAGCCGGGATAATCCCCGCGGACTCGCTCCGCGGGACACCGGGGCAGAGCGTGACCTTCGCCACGTCCCTGACGCCGACGTCGGAAGCCTTCCTGGCGCTGACGTGGAGTTTCAACACCACCGTCAGCGTCATCACCTCCACCAACGTGGACGTGGTGGGGGAAGGCTACCGGGGCAGGATCACGCTGGATAAACGCACGGGATCTTTGGTGCTGGCCAACCTGACGGAGGACGACGGCGGGGAATATGAGCTGGTCATCATCCCGCATGCCGCCCAGCCCATTCAGGGATCCGTCAAATTGGACGTGCTAAGTGAGTAGGATGAGCTGACGTCACTCTCAGAACGCAACCTTTCGCTACCATTCCCCCGTCTTGTGCGCTGTTTTTGTCCCACCGTTTGAGCTTTACATCAGAGGAATTCCAAATCAAAGGGGAATCCGCTAGAGACTAGGGAGCTGAAATTTCAGCCATATAGTGACAACGTGTCAAAGTTCAACATGGCGTGACAGTTTAGTTAATGCAGTACCAGCAGTGTGTCATATCTTGGCTAAAGTACTGCAAAAATGATGTGGAAGAAAGTGACCCATTTCACATTGAAGGGAAAGGATGGAAAGAAAACATAGGGAGCTGAAATCTCACCCATTTAGTGTCTACATGTCAAAGTTCAACATGGCATGACAGTTTAGTTAACACAGTACCAGCAGTGTGTCATATCTTGGCTAAAATGCTTCAAAAATTATGTGGAAGAAGGAGACCCATTTCACATCATTGCAGCTCTGCTTACCTATAGTTTTTTAGACAGTATAGTAATGTCAAAATGGTGAATGGTGGCCTAGTTAAATGAACAGATAGAAAAACTTTAAAAGTGTACTTGATGGACCTTCAAACAAGACCAAAACCAAACCGTTTGTGTACAAGCAATTCAAAATTCATTTTCCAGGACATGTCCCCCCCCCCCCACAGGTACGGTGTCCATCCCCGCTATGGCCTGCCCCACTGAAAACCTGATTGAAGGTCAAAGCTCGCTCAACTTGACCTGCGACGCCGACGGCGCGGTGACCAACAGAGAGTGGATGAGAAAAGGCAAACCGCTTGTCCCCGGCGAAAGATTCCTCTTTTACGACGATGGACGAGTGTTGTCCATCAGCCCCGTCCGCAGGCAGGACACTGGCGTCTTTCTCTGCAACGTCAGTAACGCCATCAGCTTCGCTACAGCCAAGTGCAAGCTGACCGTCTTCTGTAAGTTCTTCGCCGTTTTAGATGGCGTCCAAATTTCCGCTCCAACCGGGTAACCCACCGTCGGGTTTTTTTTCCGCTCAGACGGGCCCGACGAACCCTTCATCGATCAAGATCCGGTCGGCGCCGAGCTGGAGGACAGCGTGGCGCTGCTCTGCTCGGCCGACTCGCTGCCCAAGGCCAAGTTCACCTGGAAATTCAAGCGCACGCTCGCGTCCGGCCAGCGCTACTTTATCGAGGAGATGGAAAAGCGACACCTGGGCAAGTACACCTGCACGGCGCGAAACCACATCACCGGATTGGAAGTCTCGACCGAACACGACTTGCAGGGTACGTAAGCTCGACGCACCTTGGCCTCTCACTAAAAAACCTCGCCCCTTCATCACGACTGAAGTTCGACGGCGTTCCTAGTGAAATATTATCCCTTTTTTGTGTCGTCATTTTACTCACTGAAGCTAGGAAACGGCAGTCGGTATTTGCGTGCACGCGTAGGCTCAAAATATGAAAAAAGGAAGTACAATGGCAACTGAGCAGTACTACTATAGTGTTGCGTGACTATTTCATCGCTATTCATCGATTCATTCTTCATTTATTGCTCCATCCACAACCCTTGGTTCATCCATCCATTAATCATCCATCTGTCATCCATCCCTCTTTGTTCCATCCGTCCGTGCAACCATCCATCCATCCATTAGTTCATCCGTCCATCCATTCATTAGTTCATCATTCATTAGTTTTTCCATCCACCCATCCTTTAGTTCATCCACCCATTAGTTCATCCATTCATGAGTTCTTCCATCCACCCATCCTTTAGTTCATCCATCCATCCATCCATCCATTCAATAGTTCATACATTCATGAGTTCTTCCATCCACCCATCCTTTAGTTCATCCATCCATCCATCCATCCATTCATTAGTTCATCCATTCATTTGTTCTTCCATCCATCCATCATTAACCTGTCAATCCATCCAATCATCCATCCATCCATCCATTCATTAGTTCATCCATTCATTTGTTCTTCCATCCATCCATCCATCCATCCATCCTTCTATCCATCCATTAACCTGTCAATCCATCCATCAATCCATTTAACTCCATCAATCCTTCCATCCATCCTTTTGTTAGTTAAATCCATCCATCCATCCATCCATCCATCCATCCATCCATCCATCTGTTAGCTCATCTATCCATCTATCATCCATTATTCATCCATCCATCCATCCATCCATCATCCATCCATCCATCCATCCATCCATTTGTTAGCTCCATCCATCCGGACTCTATCCCCTTCTGCAATTTGACGCTTTTGTGCCTCATCATAGTGGTCTGTATCTCGCTCACCTTCTTTGGGGCGTGGCTTCGTGAAAGGCCATTTTGAAACGCAATTTTGCATTGTTTGCAAATCCAAGCTGATGTGATGTTTGTGTTCCCACGCAGATTCCTGCGTGTCCCTCCGCATGTCGCTGGCCCTTTGCGCAGTCTTGACATCACTGGGACTCAACATGATCTAAAAAAAAAAATGGCGCCACTTCATGCACCTTTGCCCCTCCCCCGATCTTATCCCCCATTAGCTAAAGCGCAGGCCGACATCTCAATAAAAACGACAGCGGGAGACGCGACTCTCGCCGTCACGTTTAATGACTCGCGGCTTTTAACGTGACTTCATTTCGACAGCCGTTTGTGCTAATTTCCTTAGCGCCTGCGCCGCTCGAAAACGCATCAAGCTCAACCCGATTTGACCTTTCCGTCGTTTTGACTTTGTTCTTTTATTACGCGCCGGAGCGCGATCATCATTGTGATAGGTTTCTGATAACGTCTTATCGGGGACGGCCGAGTCCATAAACACTTATCAAAAGTCGTGTTAGCGTATCAAGGTTTATTTTCCTTGCCAAGCGCTAATACAGCCCATGTTTTGTTTGCGTAAATAATGAACCACTTGAGGACATTCTTGCCTGCTTGTTCCAGATGTTTACTTTAATTCGATTTGATTATTGGTAATAATAAATACGGGTGCATTTCAGTAAATTATAATTAAAAAAAAACTAATAACATGACCTTAAATTTTCATCACAGGTATTGGGAATTGATCTTGAAAATCTTTGTTTTGTCAATATCATTTCTGACAATAAATAAAGTACTTGAATGCTTCATACAATACCGAACTGAATTTGAAAGGTTTGTGTTGGGGGAAAAAAAAACGTTGGAGCGAGTACAGGTTGAGGTAAGTTGACGCTCCTCCCCTGGAACCGGCGTATTAATCGCACCTCCTCTCTGGAATCGTTTATTGATGTCTGGAGCCTGCCGCTATGACGGGATCCGCGATTCTTCTGCTACTTGTTCTGGGAGCCCTCTCAGGTCAGCTTTGACTTTTTTTATACATATTGTAAGAAGTGTAAGATTGCAATATTGATGTACAGGATTTGAGCCCATCTTTTAAAAATATGTCTATCTTTTAAATACAGTTCATCTTAAGTCAGATAGTGCAAGTCATTTTTAGACCCTCCTTAAGCCTATCACCTGAAAAGTATTAGGAAAAAAATAATTAATTATTGCCAATATTTTAACAAACACTGATGCTGAGTTAACTACCACAAGTTCAGTGTGAAAATATGAATATGCTCAGATAATAGTCTACCGTTTCAATAGGTTCAATAATAGTTTACATTTTCAATAATAAAAATACCGTACAAATGACTCATTTATTCATTTTTTTTTCCTGCTTTGGTTTCCCTAAGTCATTGTGATAATATTATTGATGTTACCATCAAATCCTCATTATTATTCTTCGGATTGTATACGTTTATATTTGTTGGATTAATTCATGTAAGTGAAACACTTACAGTAGTATTTGTACTCTTTACTCTGCAGTATTATAACGTTCGAAATCAACATGGTCAATTCTTTTACATGCAGGCATTTTCAAATGCTGCCCTCTGCTGGCCGTTGTTAGCAATGTTGACATCAATTGACATTAACGGTGCGCCTCAGTCGAGTTCCTGATGACGCATTTACACGTCAATGGCGTTTAAAAATTAAAAAAAAAAAGTAAAGATAGATTAAAGAGGATTTTGTGTGGTTCTATATTGTCTTTTACTCCTTCGCTGCCATTGACGGCTATCGTCGTAATTTTTCATTCAATGTCATTGACCTTTCAAAATCTATTTTTACCGGACCAGCAGCGAACGAGACGAAAAGCAGATTATCCGATGTCGGATCTTGTCATCCCCAGCTTCGAGCCACGCGGCCGGCGTGCTGCCCGACAATCTGGCGGCGAGCGTCGGAGAAACGGTGACGTTCACCACAACGGTGACCCCGCCGGCGACGCCGTTCCTGGTGATCACCTGGAGCTTTTCGGACATCCACGGCGCCGCCGCTCCTATCATAACCTCCAGTAGCGTAAACGTGACGACGCCAGAGTACGGCAACAGGATCAGCCTCTTCCCGCGCACGGGATCTCTCGAGCTGAGGAACGTGACCCTGAGAGATGCCGGGGATTACACGGTCACCGTCATACCGGCCGGCGGAGCTCAGCAGAGAGGAAACTGTAAACTGGACGTGCATGGTATGTTGCACTTTTGCCCTTTCGGGGTTTTATTTTGATGAGGGTGGCCAAGGTACGTTTAAGAATAAGGCCGCTATCTGAAGGATGCAAGCTACCGGAATAGACTATTTCTCCCATGAAGTACTGTACATTTGAGAATAATCAAACATAGACCTTGTTTACCTTTAGTACTCAAATAACTAAATACATGCATTGCAAAGACATGGAAAAATGGCAATGGTCTGATGAGACCCAGGTTGAAATTTTTGTTCATAGTTCCAAAACAGAAGATGTAGATAACCACAAGCTTGACATTTCTTTTCACAGAACGCATCTCCGGAGTGGTCTTAATTCCTAGCAAAACAGACCTGTTGGAGTCCAACAAACCAGTCACTATGTCCTGCTCCACCAGTGCCGGTTCCGGACTGTCTTTCAGCTGGCTGAACGGGAGCTCTGAGATGACGGCCGGCGGCAGGGTTCAGATCACCGGCGGAGGATCCGAGCTCACCTTAACTCGCGTAACCCGCTACGACCAAGGGCCGTTCAGGTGCCATGCGTTCAATGTGATCAGTAATGGCACCAGCGACCCGGTCCACCTCTACATCAGCTGTGAGCTCCTATCCATAATCCTTTTCCCACCGGTGTCGAAAGCACTGCTGATGACCCTGCGGTTGACCTCACTTGACCCCATCTGCAGATGGCCCCGAAAACATCCGTTTGACAACATCCCCGTCGCTGGAATACCACTTGGAAGGCTCCGACATCAACCTGACCTGCTCTGCTGAGTCTAGACCTCCTGCGGTGTTCCAGTGGACCCTAAATGGAGACCCGTTGCTCGCTTCCGGACCTGATCTCAGCCTGCAGAATGTTCGAGACATTCAGAGCGGGAACTATCGCTGTCTCGCTTATAACAACAAAACAATGAAGTCCAAAACCAGACGCTCGACTGTAAATATTTTAGGTATGTTATGATATTGCGATGTGGTCCAAATCAAGACCGCATCGTGAGGTTGGAGAGTATTGACACAGACACAAGACCAAGACTTATTGGAAGTTGAGACAGACGACCATGACTTCTGGAGGTCGAGACAGAAAAGACCCAAGAGTTTTGGAGATCGAGATAGAGATGACCAAGACTTTTGGGAGTCGAACCAGAGACGAGACCAAGAGTTATGGAGCTCGCAATAGAGACGACCAAGACTTTTGGGGGTCGGTCTAAAGACGAGACCAAGAGTTTCGGAGCACTGGAGCGAGACTTTATCAAGACTTTTGGAGATCAAGACAGAGATGACTAAGACTTTTGGAGACAAACCAAGGCATTTGGAGATCTAGATAGAGACCAAGACCTTTTGTAAATCAAAACAGAAATGACTAAAACTGCTCGAGGTGGAGACAGGGACAAGATGAAGACGTTTTGGAGGTTGAGACAGAGACGCTTGAGATCTTTGGAAGTTGCGACAGGGACAAGTCCAAGAGTTTTGGAAATCCGGACAAAGATTAAGACTTTTTGGAAGCCGAAACAAAGACCACCAAGTTTTTTGGAGGATGAGAGAGGGACGAATTCAAGAGTTTTGGAGATCGAGACCAAGGCTAAGACTTTTTATCAGTTGAAACAGAAAGGACTGAGATTTCTGGAGGTAACGACAAGAACATAACCAAGACTTTTTTTGGAAGTTGAGGCAGAGGCGACCAAGATTTCAAGAGGTCGAGGGACAAAACAAAGAGTTTTGGAGATCTGTGGTTTTCACTGATCACGGTAGTTCTCAGTCTGGTCTTGACCAGACGAGAAGAAGTGATCTTAAGAATTACACGGATATGAAGTACGATAAAAACAGGTTGTCCGGGTTAGAGTAGGTTGACGTTCTTCTGTCCACTGTCGTCCAAATAGCTGATTGGATGTTTAGCAACTGCGGTATTGTTATTGCAATATTTCATAGGCCATTTTTGTAGTTTCTCTCCCCAAAAACCTTTCCTAATCCCTTTGTTATTTCTTTTGACAGCTCCAGTTTCTAGAGTGGAGGTGAAGACTAACAGTACAGAACTTTTAGAATTCACTGGTCCCGTCAGTCTGTCCTGCTCCTCTACCGGGACCACGCCCTCTTTCCGCTGGCTGAACGCGAGCTCAGAGATCACGGGCGGCGGCAGGGTCCAGATCACGGCCGGAGGCTCCAAGCTTACCATCGTCGACGTGACCCGCTACGATCTGGGACCGTTTCGGTGTCATGTCTTCAACCAGATCAGCAACGGCACCAGCGAGCCGGTGATCCTTTCGGTTCATTGTGAGTCGCGAACCGTAGTTGCTTTCACGTCGTCGTATATACTGTATGTATCTAAATAAACGCTATATCAATGATCTCCTCCCCACAATAGTCGGTCCAGAAAATATAAACCTGACGAGCTCGCCGTCCCGAGAAATCTACGACGAAGGTTCGGACGTTGACCTCATCTGCTCGGTGGCCTCCGGGCCTCCGCCGAGATTCCGTTGGTTCCGAAACGAAGCCCCGTTGGCCCACGCCGGATCGTCCCTCAAGCTGGTGAACATTCATTTGCGTCAGAGTGGAAACTACAGCTGTCAAGCTTTTAACGACAAAACAATGAGGAATCTAACATCGGAATCCGTCCCTGTTCTTGTGAAAAGATGTAAGTTTGATTCAATTATACCATAAATTGAGATTGATGAATGATGTTTTCTTGCTTCAATGTCTTATTTTCGCCTGGTCTACAGCAGAAATCTCCAACGTGGCGATCGCTGCCAGCAGCGCAGACGTAGAAGAGCACAGCACCTCAGTCAGGCTCTCCTGTTCCTCGAGCGGCTCCTTCCCCTCGTATATTTGGCGAAACGGCAGCTCCCCGTTGGCGGCCGGCGACGGGATCCAGATAGACGAGAAAGGCGGCGTGGTCACCGTCCTGAACGTGAGCCGCTACGACGAGGGTCCCTACACGTGCCACGTCTACAATAACTTCAGCAACGCCACCAGCCCCCCGCTCAGACTCTCCGTCAGCTGTGAGCGGATCAAAGTTTTGACGCGGTCCTTGACGCTTTGACTCAGGGTTTGTTTCGGTCCTATTTTGCCGCAGATGGACCGGAGAGCGTTGATTTGAAGGTGTTTCCGTCCGGGGAATACTTTGAGAGTGGCTCCGACATCAATATGTCCTGCTCAGCTGCTTCCAGACCTTCTGCCCTGTTTCGGTGGCTCCTCAATGGAGACCTGATGCCACATCAAGGACCGCATCTGAATCTAGTGAATGCTAGTGAGAAGCAGAGCGGGAACTACAGCTGCCGGGCCGTTAACAACAAAACTGCCAAATATCGAACGACGAAACCGTCGGCCATCTTTGTACAATGTAAGTCGACGTATGCTAGTTTCGAGATCTTCAACTTGGTCCGAACCAAGTAATGTTGCGTGGCATTACATTGAAATTGAGAGTGTAATTAAATAATAATCTGAGAAAATGACAGGGCCTATCTCAGCAAATTTAAAAAAATAACAAATAAAAAGACATGTATGATGAACAAAAACCACATAATTGAAAAAATATATAAATAAAACTACATATAAAAACCATTAACCATAAAAATATACACTAAAACACATACTCTATTGTCATGAAAACACAGTAAATAATTTACAAATAATGAAAAAACATGAATAATTTAAAAAAATGTACTGTAAAAAATGTCAAAAATACACACATATATGTGTGTGTATATTTTTACAGTATGTTTTTTAATATAAATATTTTTTCATTTGTCGTAAATTTTCTTTGTTTTCATGTGACTAAATTTGGATTTCCTCTGCTTTGAAAACTGTTAACACAAAGTTTTTTTTTTTTTTTCTAAATTGACAGCACCAGTGTCCAACGTGACCTTGACGTCCAATCTGAGCGTCTTGTTTGAATTGAGCTCCGCCTCCATGTCCTGCCGGTCGGGCGGATCCGGACTCTCCTTCCTGTGGCTGAACGGCAGCTCGGAGGTGACGGCCGGCCGGCGGGTTGTGCTCGGCGACGGCGGCTCCACGCTCACCGTCGTCAACGCGACGCGCTACGACGGCGGACCCTTCAGCTGCAACGTGTCCAACGGCGTCAGTTGGGGACTCGGCCGTCCGCTGCATCTCTTCGTTCAGCGTGAGTCT